>NC_136067.1:462637907-463270117 GCF_964261635.1 Lissotriton helveticus | reverse complement strand
AGTAAGCCATCAATCTGTTATGTAGCGAGATTGGCAACAGTAGCTGCAGAATTTCGAGTTTAATGTCCAACCCGCTGCACATTCGCTTTACGAGGAGTCATAGACTGTCGGCCTGAGAGAAGGTGAGCCCATAGCCCGGGCCAATAGAACACCGAGCACCACAGAGTACGCCAGTGGTGCACGCAGCTCCGGGTGTTGCCGAAGAGGAGTAAATGCTGGGTGTCCCGTGGTAGCATTAAAAGTAAGTTATATACCTTCTTCCCGCCTAGCTGCTCATATGCGTTAAAAAGAAAACGGCTCAGTCTCTTTACAAATTGCTGTGTTTTTAAAAGAAGAGTTAAAGTAATTGCTGTTCAGTGTTCTGTATACCATTTTCCACGTACAGTACCGATTTCAGCATTCAGGATTTATGATGTACAGCAATTCGTCAGGAGCATTCGTCAGGCACTGCTTCTCACAGCAGAGTCAATCCGCCATTTTCCTTTTTGCCTATGCCAAAATTCAGGAACATTAATTGCACTTTTGTCCATAGTGTGTTAATCATCTAGATTATTCAAACCTTCTGAAAAAGTGAGATTCAAGGGATTTTAGTTAATGTGGGCCCATGGATGAGTGAGATAGGGCATTTCCTTATTGGAACAAACCAGCAACAATTGGAAAGTCACAAAGAAATGAATGTCAAAATGGTCAGTCCAAGGATATTTAATGGGGGGGTTCAACACTAAGCAAATCAGTTTGGGAGATTGGCCTATCAAGAAGATGGCCCACTGTATGCGAAGGGCTGCTAACAATTTGGCTGAAACTCAAAGAGTTAAACAAAGGGCATACATAGGCAGTAGGAATACATTCCATCAAGACATTGAAGTCCCCTAACATGAATTCCTAATTATATTTACAGGTTTGTTAGGAAGTCAACACATCCTACTTCCCACTCCTTGAGTGCAATTTACAACTGCAAATTTTAAAGAACTATGCAGTAGTAACCACTTTTATTGCCCCTTGTGAATTGTTGACCTACATATATGAGGTATATTTAGCCACAAACCTATGCTTATAGGAAATTGTATATCAATTGTGTCTGCTCCCCCTTCACCTTGCTCTTTAATGTGCCTCCATTTATGAGGCAAGCTTCTTGGGAGTCTTGCTCCACTAACACCATCAAATATCTGTCAGACCACAGCACAGTCCCTTTCACACATCCTATCAGTACCTCCTGGTCCTCTGAACCCAAACATTGCCACTATTTCGGTAAGTCTTTCACAGGATGTATTTTTTTCTGATGGGTAACTATGAACTTAGCAGAGAACAAAATACCTGTATTAATACCTATATATTAAATGGAATTATCTCTTCACCAGTTGCTGCCTTCTTCTGATTGATCATCAATCAGGTGACATTTGGGAAGAGGAATATCAGAATGACTAAAATAAATTATTTTTCTTTCACTTAATTCATTCTGTGAAATTTGCTACTTTATATGGTAGGTGGTAAAGTTAGACAATATGTATTGAAGGGTTGCCACAGACTAGGTACATTTGCAACCTTAGACAAACCAATAGATACACTTTTAAGTCCAACCCACTTGCTCCTCCTGTAATTCCATGGGTTACAAACAATAAGCTCATGAGTAATTCGCCATGGTCTCAATTTATTTGCCCTGAGTTCATTCAATTTAATCAGTTTAACATTGAGCTCTATTATTTAATCTCAAGAGCACTGATCTAGCACAATAGGTTAGTATGTTCCATTTCATTCATTCAAAGGACTGGTTTATTCAGTTATCCAGTATTGTATCAGTGCATAATGTTGTTTTTTTCTGTTCTTTTTTTTGGGGAATATTCATTATCAATTGCATGGATGGGTATTTGGAGTTTATGAACAGGACCATAAATGCTCACTGTCCATCAGCCCAATTTCTTGATAGAAGGAAGAACCCATGGTCATGGCCAGACATCTGTTGTCTCATTTGTAATGTATCTTGCAAGTGAGTAGGCATCTGGAGCATACTGTGCATGTCTTCTTCCTCATATGCAACCTGTATTCACTTGCTTGGTTCCCTATTTCGTTCATACCAAACCTCACTCGGAAACTCCTAATTCAAAATACATCACCTCAGTCACCTGCCTACTACCTCTTACATTGCCTTCCAGAGCCCTAGGAGCTAATCAATGCCTCCAGATTGTCCGGCTCCTCCCATGCCTATCTTCTGGCCATTGATGCCTCACCTAAGATGGTGTCCTCCAGGTCTTTCAATTAGTCTAACTCCTTTCACTGTGATTGTTCTGCCTTAGGCCATATTCATCCATACTCCATTCACTCATACATCTCTCACTAAGCAACTAATTTACCAATTTCTTTTCCTAGCTCAATGACGATTTGACCACATAATGCCAACATAATAGACCCTTAAGGGGTCTTAGTATGGAGGTGAGAAAGAAGAATTAGACGTGATTAGTAAGAACAGACTTTCAAATATCTGTAAAAAAGATTCCAGAGTCCAGAAATTAAGACACATAAGTCTCGTCCACAAATTCTGGAATGCTGTGGCGCAAGTCATGAACATCTCCTACATAACATAATACAGTTGATAACATCAAATGTTATTTCTCACCTTCTTCCAGTTAGAACTATCTCTTATGTTGTCCCAAATTCACAATGGAACCTAAAAAACCCTCAACATTAAAAAATAATGGAAGAAGAAATCAAATAGAAGAAAATAACTGATAATGACATCACATTAATTGCACTAACTTAGCATTACTACTGGCAAATATGAAGTGTATTTACAATTAATAACCACTTTATCAACATTGACTATACTGCATGGTGCATTTTCAACATGCCCATGTTCAACATGTGGAAACTCCTGCCACATACCCAAGAGGAACCTCTGATCTGCAGCCCTCGCCCTCGCCAAACCCCCGTGCGTCCGCAGAGCAAGAACAGGAAGAAGAACTTTCTCCTGCATCATGGCCAAGACCTGGAACGAACTTGCGATCGACATCAGATGCACCCCCACCCTGCACATCCTCAGGAGGACCCTCAAGTCCCGGCTCTTCGACTGACTGGAGTTGCCCCCCCCACTGGCGCTTTAAAACGCTCACGGGTGAGTAGCGTGCTAACAACTCCCTGATTGATTGATTGATTCCTTGTATTAACTACATTATTGAAAATGCTACTGCATTCTCGACAAGTTGAAATTATTAAGGATGGGCGGAGGAGCACAAAGATAGAAGGAGTTGCAGTAGTCTAGTCATGAAAGAATAAGTGACTGAACTACATTGTGGAGAGAGTACTTGGACAAGAAGGGTATAAGTTTCCTCAGAATTTAATGTGGAGAAAACAAGTAGACAAATCTGTTTTAACATAATGTTTTAAGGAAAATGAGGCTTCAAATAAGGCTCACAAGATGTGAGATGAGGAAGTTGGAGTAGGCGTCCTGTTGGGTTCATTGTTGAGAACTGTGGCCTCGCTCTTTTCACCATTAAGCTTTAAAGGGCTAGCTGTATTCCAAGTAGCAAATTAGCTGAGGCTCTCTTTAAGATTAGCTTGTGATTCGAGATATTTGTTGTTGAAAGTGATGCATTTTGCGTATTGTCAGCATAGGTAATATAGGGAGCATGTGTTAGTCAAAAATAGTGAAGATCATAGCTGAGCCCAGTGGTACCCCCACAAGTGATTTTCTGGAAAGGAGAGTCTTAGACATGAAATCCTTGGAATGGTTTTCCCCCAACATTTGTGTAGGAAAGTAGGATCTGCTTCTATGGTTACCCCCACTTTTTGCTTGAAGTAATACTGTTTTGACTAGTCTTACTGGGATCCTGCTAATAAGGACCCCAGTCTCTCTGCTTTCTCTCCTAAGTTGTTATTGTAAGTACCTTGGTGCACCCTAGATTGGATACTGGGGCACCCTTATAGGTCCCTAGTATATGGTACTAAGGTACCCAGGGCATAGGTACCCCAGGGGCTCCCCATAGGCTGAAGCATGTATTATGCCACTTATGAGAGGCCTACCATTGCAGCCTGTGTAAGCTGGTGCTAGCACCACTTATGAAAGGTATAGTTCTCCCTATATCTAAAGTCACTGCACTTAAAACCTATAAGTCACGCCTACAGTAGCCTTTTCAATCCTGAAGATAGGGTGCTTGGTTCTAAGTGTGAGGGTGCTCCTGCATGAGCAGCCTTCGGAGTCCATTCTCCTGGATTGAGACAGCCATATAACATATAGTGGAGCACTGCATCACTATGCGATGACCAGCAAGAAACTGGCTGTAACAAACGTTGTTGTGTTTGGTGTCAAACATGTTGGAATCATGCCTACCACACCATAAACAGTGTGGGAGGTATGATTCCTAGCACAGTAAAGGCCCTCCGTTAGGTCCTCAGTGCTCCTGGTACCAGTCTTCTAGACCCGGGCAGCACAACGTCTTCTGCAGACAACAGACACTATTCTGCACTCCTGCTGCTGAGCCAAGCTCGAGCAGAGGAAGGCAGAACAATAGGCCTCCTGTCACAGGGAGGTGTGACCACCTCCCAGACAAGGTTTAATGTATTGCCAGCGCCACATAGTCTGCAAGCACAGCATATTTGTTGCCCTCCAATCATAGTTCAGCTCAAACCAGTTCAGGGAGCCATTGGCTCCAGCTCCTGGTGCGAAACTGGACAAATGACAGAGGAGTATGCTCCCCCTTGTCCAGCCTCTCCTTAGGAAGGAACCCCTGCATCGTCACAACACTTTCTTTAGGGTGTTTAAGGGCTTACCTGTGGTGGGTCCCTAGATTCATCATTGGACATGACACTACTCAGACACCACTTCAACTTCAACTTCGACCGACTGAGCACTCTGGACTTCACTGGACTGCACTCTGGGCATCAAGGCTACAACCGGGAAGACTCCTGCTGCTCCTAATCTCTTTACCCTGTTTGTCTGCTGCAATGCTGTATCTGTGCTCCTTACAGGAACCCGTCCAGGGCCTGTGGACACCCAAGACACGTGAAGGAATCTCCCTTGGAGTGAAGAAGTCACTTCCCTGCATCTGTAGGCACAGCAACTAAGCGGACTAGTCTGATGACACTGGGCTCTTACTGACTCTAAAAGGCTCACCAACACAGGTTGTGGTTCTTCATATCCCTCGAGACCTGCCATGTCCTCTCACTAAGTTTGTGGCCGGTATTCCTCATCTGAGCCGCAGGAACTGAAGCCCTGCACACAGCATCGACTCACAAATACAAAGGCTTGTTGGAGTCCTTCCACCAAGATCTTCGGGCTCTAAGTAGCCCCAACCTTACGCATCTCCAGTTACAAGATATTTGTCCTCATCAATGGCACCGTGGGCCTGCATCTGTGGTGAGCTGCCTGAAGTCATCTGCGACTCCTGTGCCTCCAGCCTGTGGGTCCTCTTGAGGGTCACTTTTGAATTCTTTGGGGCTCCCCTGATTGCTTGGGCCTGCCATGACTCCCCTGTTTGTAGTGAGTCTCCTGGACCTTGCTGATCCCGACATTGCACCTCCTTCTACTTCCACATTGGTTGCAGTTGCCAAGGCTTGTTGATGCTCCCGTATTCGAACAATACGGCGCACTCATCCATGAACCAGAGTAAAAGTGCGAGAATGCAGACCTTAATCATTGCATGATCCTGGAACAGCAGGTAAGGGGGTTTCTTTGCCAGACAGCTGGACGAGACAACAGTACACTTTGAGGCAGTCAAAGGCACTGGGTCTGACCAAAGGAGCTCTAGTTGTCGCCAATAGTTTTGTAGTGACTAAGGTGAGTCACATTAGAAATAGATGAAGTTTATTTCATGTACAGACCTACTCTGTAGCGGAGGATGGACACACAGGAGATTCTCCGCTGCCAACATCAGTTTAACTGTCCAATCTCATTCAAAAACATTCTATGAGCTATTGCATCACAGCATTCCTAACAGGAATACTTACTAAAGCAGGTTTTATCAGAAAAGTACAAGCAAGCAATGCATAGCAAATATTACCCAGTAGTGAAAAAAAATGTAAGAGTTTTTCACTACTAGGACATGTAAAAGTTAAAAGCATATGTCTTATGTTTTAAATACACTGCACCCTGCCCTTTTGCCGTCCAGGGTCTACCTTAAGGGTGACTTATATGTTATAAAAAGGAAGGTTCTGTCCGGACAAAAAGGTTAACTTGCCATGTCAACATGGCAGTTTAAAACCGCACATATAGGCTAGGCAGTTGCCGGTCTGAGATAGTTGGCGGCACAACCAGTGCTGTCCCACTAGTAGCATTAATGTGCAGGTCCTGGGCACATATAGTGCACTTTAGTAGGGACTTCTAAGAAAATTAAATGTGCCAATTGAGGATACATGAGGTAAAGTTCTCAGATTCCGAGAGCCAACAATAAAGAGGTCAGAAAAAGAGGGGGAGGAAGGCAAAACATTTGGGGTGACTCTTCAAAGAGGGCCATATTTCAACACACCTTTGTTGTGAAATGAGACCTGGCTGTATTTACAAGACTTGTCCCCTTTTTGCTTATAAAGAATTGTCGAAAAAAGAAACAGACACACTTTTACACAAATTAATTCGATTTTGATAGAATATGATGTTCTTGTGCAACTTACCCTGATATTCGACCCCCAACAACTACTGTAGAATATTCAGTCCCTTGGTTTGGTAAATGTATTTTTTTTGAGTATTTTTTTAAGTTTGCATAACCAAATGCTGTTCATGTTCTGACTATCTAGTCATTCGTTCATTCACTAGTTTTTATTCGACTATCTAAAGCTAGCCATAAAAGAGCAGTCATTATAAAAATAGAACCAATACAATCATATTATGAAAACATTGCAACATATACATATGTATTGACCATAACATTCATACTTATACATCATTGAGGTATCATAGTTATTACACATACAATTATTATTTATAAAACTAATCGTATTTAAAACCATATCAAATCAATACTCATATGATCTTATACTTTTCCTCTTATTAATTACTTTCATAATGTAGTCTATTTCCTATTGTTAAGAAGAAAATACAGTACTAGTGTTATTTAGTACAGTTTACACAAATTTTTGATTTGTGTACTTTAGGGTTTTAGGCTGGAAAGTAATGAATTCCTCAGCAAGGAGCCACCAAACTGAAATACCCACATTACGTTTTACTATAAGCATGTCCATATTGCGCCTCTGCAAATGACGATTGCAGAATGTCAATAGAACTTGCATAGTTCTAGACATAATTCCATGAATTTATCAGTGGTGTAAAGTGAGCCACTGTCAAATGACATGCCAGCAGTTAAAATCTCTTCCTTACATAGAATAAATCCTGCTGATGCTTACGTGAGATATAATGTTGTCTAAAACAATGAGGAGTGTAACCCATAAACCGAGTTGAGATTAGGGTAGGTATTTAAAGCAAACAACAATATCTCAAACGGTATAGTTAAGGAGGACGGTTAGGCATGCAAGTAAAAAACTTTACACGAAAGGACAAACCAGGAGATTTTTTAGAATGTGCATTCAGCATCATATATTTGAGGGCAAAAAATAAACATAAATAAACATATAGTTATGACAGCACTGTAAGCTAAAATGCGTGAGCAACACGAATTGAACTTGGTGCTTGAATGTGAAGGTGACCCAAAAAGTGGCGACGCACGTGACAATTGGTGATCAGCGGAAGAGAACGGCGCAATGTGCAAATGTGAGCAGTTATATACAGTGCATATGGTGGTTCCAGACATGAATGAACGACTGGGCGAAGAATTGATAATGATTTTGTGGAACCACACAGGCTGCACCTTTAGTTGTGCTGGAGGGTCGACGAAGTTTTGATCCAGTTACTACGGATCATCATCAGGACAGGGTTGTCTAATTATCTCAGTGCTTCAAGGGGCGCGGGGACCCCACTTCAAAAATGGTGTCGTAGGACGCGGTGAGACGACTTCAGGAAGATCTGTAGTGTCCTTAGATAAAAGCGATGGTGTCGAATCAGGCCATGTCCGAGCGGAGCATCGGCGGCGGTAAAAACTGTGGATGGAGTCCTAACTTAGTGAAGATTCTGTGTGGCAATTAATGGGGCAACGCGTTTGTGTGCGGTTCGTCAGCGGGACCGGGTGGGGAGGATCAGGGATACCCCTTTTTTGGGGGGGTTTGTGGTACAAGGAGCTGTTCACGATGGCTGTACCAGGCACGCTTGCGAGCTCTTGTAACCAAATGTTTGGGGTAACCCCTGTCGGTGAGTTTTTGGATGAGGATATCTGATTCCCTGAAAAAATCCTTTCGCCATTTGTAATTTCTCCAAATCCGCAAGGACCGGCCATATGGTAGGCCATCTCGTTGCCCTCGGGGTGGTAACTCATATATTGTAGAAGGGTGTTTCTTTCCGTTGGTTTGCGGTAGAGGCAAAGTCCGATTTTGTCATCTTCAGCATGTATAATGACATCCAGGAATGGGAGGTCATTGGGTTTGGAGTCACAGGTGAATGTCAGGTGGTTTTGGGATTGATTAAGCCAGGTGATAAATGGGCTCAGAGTCTGTGTGGTACCTTTCCATAGTACCAGAATATCGTCAATGTAACGACGCCAGAGTAAGATGTGGTTTAGGAAGGGATTGTTAGAGGTAAGAATGTGATTTTTTTCGACGTTGTGAATGTAGAGGATTGCAAAGTTTGGGGCAAAGCAAGCCCCCATGGAGACACCTTTGACTTGGAGGTAATAATTATCACGGTATAAAAATCCGTGCGGGTCTAGGTTTAGACTGTAGCAGGGTCTCTATGACTTTTAGTCCTTCATTGTGAGGAATATTCATGTACAATGATTCGATATCCAGTCCGACCATGAGGTCCGTGTTGGTGTCATATGGTCTATCTTCAATTGTCAAGATCAGATCCATGGTATCCCTGATGAATGTGTCAGTCGAAGGAACAAATTTCTTTATAATGGCATCAATGTATTTTCCCAGGGGTTCCAAAATCGACCTACATACTGAGACGATTGGGCGCCCAGAGGGGTTGATGCTGTCCTTGTGGATTTTGGGAAGTACATATAAAACGGTGTACAGGGATGGTGATTATTAAGGAAGTTGAATTCTTTCTGGAAGATGATGTCGAGTGATTTAGCTTGTCTAGTGCATTGTTGGATTTTTGACTCTGAGTTCGGGTAGTGGGTCCTTATTGAGTGGTCGGTAATGGTCGTGGTTTGAGACTTGTCTCTTTATTTAGTTGTCATATTTGTCCGTGTTCATGACCACATTTCGCCACCCTTGTCTGCTGGTTTGATTATCAGTTCTGGTTTGTTTTTAAGGTTGAGTAATGCGTGTTTCTCTGTGAGGGGTAGGTTATATGGGATAAATTCAAATTGTGTTTCAGCTCTTTAAGTTCCTGTAGGGTCAGGCATTCGAATGCCAATATTTCGGGCGGCATGGCGGAGGGGGGGGGGGGGGGTTGAAGGTTGAAGGTGGATGGAACCATGGTACATCCTTGATGGTACTAGATGGTTTGTCGGCAAAAAATTGTTTCAGTCATATTTTTTGAAAGAACAAAAGTAGATTAGATTGTAAATCTATGAAATCGGTGCATTCCGTTGGTACGAAGCTCAATCCTCTGCTGAGTAATTGAGTCTCATCATATGTGAAGACGTGATTCGATAAATTTAAAATCAGTATGGACTGAGGATCCAGGGTTGAGTCTGTGGATGGAATGGGGAGTTGATGGCCTTGGTGGGGTTCCGTTATTGCTGAGGCCCCCATTGGTAGAATCTGTTTGGGGTTTGCATTTCTCCTGAGAATTGAGGCTGGTTTGCTGGTTTTGGCGGTTGGTCCCTGCTCGAGTCTGTGGTTGGCCGCGTCCGCGGCCTTGGCCTAAAAAACCTTGTGGTTATAAAGACTGTGGTCTGTTGGCTGCTCTGGAGGTGCTGGGTCCCTTGTCGGAGTCTTCAATGGAGGTATTAGAGGAGTCAGAAAAGGTGATTTGCTGATTGTTACGCTATCTACCCCAGTTACAGGTCCTCGGGGGAATGTATGGGGTGTTGAAGAATTCGTAACGGAGGTAGGGGTATGTTTTGTTGATGTTGTAGAATTTTATGCCCTTTTTAATTTTTGGGATTTTTTTGTTAAGTTCAAAGGTATTGAATGTAGCTATGGTGGAATTTATTTTCTCCAGGAGTTTTTTTGCGTCTCGGATGGTGGTGTCGGCCAGAATCAGTTTCTCTAACTCTGCTATCTCTTCCAAATATTTTTGGCTGTGTTTAATTGCAGTGTCAATCCCCAAGACCATCCATTGACGGGAGCAGGTGGTAGCTAGGTGGCTGAAGCCTGTGCGGAATTTGGGGTCTTGGGTGAATATGGATGGAGTGTTACGGATTTGTAGTCCAAGCGGTATGACCCCGGTTGTTAGGTATTCTGTGGGTTTTTCAAGTTTATCTGGTAGAACTCGGGAAGTGTTGGAGGTGGGGATGGTGGTGGTGGGAGGGGGCCCTGAGAGAAGAGAAGGGCCGCCTAGGATGCATTGGATATAGTCTTCTGAGTAGGAAAGAGTCTCCCTGGACATTCAAAATGTCAAATCAAGGACAAAAAGAGAAGATGCCAGCTAAATTGGTCCGAAAATGCTGGCCACTGGGGGCCTACTCTCGCAACTATGCAGTTGCTCACAATCTTGTCTAAAACAACAGGAGTGTAACCCATAAACTTGAACAACTGTACATATTGTTGTCGCTGTGGTTTCCTTTGTCCCTCCTGCATATATAATTAATGTTACGATTGGTATGGTTACCTTTGTCCCTCCTGCATCTATAATTAATGTTACGATTGGTTTGATTGCATTAAGAGTCTCCACTCACTGCTGCTCACGTCGACTAGTTGTTTTCTTTATGTCCTCTCCTGAACCCACCTATCCCAGTAGGGCTCCTTCTCCAGGCCCTCCTTCCCCGCATAATCTCATGTCACGCCCCACCAACCAATAAGGGCTCCGCTCCCCTGTGACTACTCGTACCCGGAAAGGATATCCCTGATCCTCCCCACTGGATCCTGCTTATGAACCGCACACAAACGTGGCGGTCTCCCCTGATTTTTTACCGGCACACCGCACACGACCGTGGCGGTGACCCATTCATTGCCACGCAGAATCTTCACTCATTTTAGCTTACAGTGCTGTCATAACTATGTTTATTTATGTTTGTTTTTGCCCTCAAATATATGATGCTAAATGCACATTCTAAAAAATCAACCAAGAGTCTACTGGTTTGTCCTTTCATGTAAAGTTTTTTACATGCATGCTTAACCGTCCTCCTTAACTATACCGGTTGAGATATTGTTGTTTACTTTATATGAGATTTAACACATTTTTATTCAATACCGTTTTCAATTTTTACTTTAAAGTTAAATTCAAAAACTAATATCAAGTAACAAAGGAACTGTCAGTATTAATAAACAACCGTAATACATCTTAGGTTATTACAGAAAAAAATGATACAATATAAGAAATTATTATACAATCGACTTTACCCAATATGAATAAAACGAACACTAAAAAGGAAGTAGAAATTAACCCAGACTTAATGAGTTTCGTATAGAAATAAGTTAAGAAAAATAAGTGTGTCAAATGTGCAATAAAATACAATTACATGGTCTATGCAGTAAATGTGCTATCAAAATTATTGTTCGTGTTTGCTAATATATAATACCAAGTCGGAAACCAGCATGTTTTATGTGGGCAAAGTGATTTTGTTAAAGGGTTACAATACAAAATGTCAGCTACTTTTCTAATAAAGCAGATCAAATGTATTCAAATCTGAATAGACTACATTTTAGCATCTTTACAGTTAGAGGTTTTAGTCATGATCACTAAAATATTTCTAAAAAATCAAACACGTTCATCTGGATACGATGAATCTTGTGCCTAGTCCAAATGACTTGCAAATGAATACTGTGCACGATAGATAAAATGTCATACCACCTTTGCATTTTTTTCCCTCATAATGTTAGTTTTTGAGGAAAATCTGAATTAACTTCATGTGTAGACTGTGCTAACAAAAAGTTTATTTTAGTGTAATTTGGTTGGTGTCCATAAAATACAATGGAAATTAAACAAACTGCTCTAACAGAAATACGATCATGTTTTTCTTAAGTCTTCCGTGATAATGTCAGTAATAGTTCTTTATTTCTTAAACTGAATATGAACTCGGAAATACTATTACATTTCAGCGTTTGGCAATAGAATGATAAAACATAATTACACTTCCTTTTCTGAAACCATGGAAAAAAGGCAGGCTTCAAGGAATGCAGCAACCATGCCAATGTGCACTAGGTCATATTTTGATGCTGCTGAAAAAGATGAACTTACTTTCATACACTGTGACACAGTCATTGAGTCCCAGAGTTTGTGTCCTGTCCTTAAAACTGTACTTTTATATTAGCTACACCCTGTTGGTTTATTGTGCTTTCGTGTAACACCATGGTAGGTTGATGCAGGAAATGCACCAGTGGTGTAGTAGTTAAATGCCATATAAGGGCATCAGTGTGTAGTTACACTACGCACATATATGACTAAGCATACGGCCAAATAACAGCATTGTGCTCTGTTAGGGCTAACGTGTTACAACTACTGCAGTGACTTGTAGCAAGGAAATATGCTTTGTCATGTAGGGAACCTACTTCTGTACATCAGATATTAGTTAAGTCCCCACTGCATGTAAACACTCTGGGCTCGGTCCATTATATATATATATATATATGTATGTATTACCTACTGGCAGTCGCCAGTATGTAGTTATAGTTAGGACCTAGTTTCCATAGGAAATCCGCAACATTCTATTGAGAATAACTTTGGCGCTGGTGGACGAATCTATGCGAATTTCTCAAAGAAGATGACCTGCTCCGCTCCGCTCCTTCCCTGAAAGTTTGGAGGGGATTCGTCAAGTGGGGGCTGAGATAAAAGGGGGGTCCCAAAACGTGTTTTCCCCATGTTATTTTCCATAGGACGTTTAGACACGGCTACAGCTCGAACGGCTGAATGGATTTATAAGAAATTTGGTAGAAAGGTAGAGTCCGGCTCGCAGATTACGCTTTTCTTTGAATGGTGTAAATCTGTTCAGTAGTTGCTGAGAAAATTAACTTTGAAAAAATATATATTGGGCTACATTGGGCTATATATATGTTAGAGCCCAAATGTAGCCCAATGTAGCCCAATGTAGCCCAATGTAGCCCAAAGATGGCCACCAGAGACAAAAAAAACCAAATGTAGCCAAATATCAGCCAGATGTAGCCCAACTATAGCCCAATGACAGAATGTCCCAGAGTGTTCTAAAGAACAACTAGAGCGCTAACAGTCTTACTTATGACAAAAGTATGGCACACCTGAAGTCATCTTGATTGGAATAAAGTGTTAACACTTAAAACATTTAATTTGCAAAGGAACAAAATGAGGGGGTTCATTTTGCCATAGAAATTATGATTAGTGCTGAAGAAAGAAAAATTAGGGCACATTTTGAGTGACTTCTCAAATCCTCTTATATTTCATTACAAAAATTCTGATATGCAGTCTCCCAATATGGCCACCAGAGACAAAAGAGCCCAAATGTAGCCCAAATATCAGCCAGATGTAGCCCAACTATAGCCCAATGACAGAATGTCCCAGAGTGTTCTAAAGAACAACTAGAACGCTAACAGTCTTACTTATGACAAAAGTATGGCACACCTGAAGTCATCTTGATTGGAATAAAGTGGTAACACTTAATACATTTAATTTGAAAAGGAACAAAATGAGGAGTTTCATTTTTCCGTAGACATTTTATTACCTACTGGCGATAGCCAGTAGGTATATATAGTTAGGATTTTTTTCCTATGGGATTTTTGAAAATTCTATGTCGAATAACTTTGGCGTTTGAGGACAGAATTGGCTGAAATTTTCAAGAAAATGGAACATTTTGTTTCTGAGCAGCCCCTGAAAATTTGGGGGGGTTTCGTCAAGGGGGGGCCGAGAAAAAAGGGGGGTCCCAAAACATGTTTTTCCCATGCAATTTTCCATAGGGCGGTTGGCCTCACTTTTAGCCTGAACGGCTGAATGGATTTACACCAAACTTGGCAAAATTGTAGGGACTGGTAGCCCGATGTGCCTTTGCTATGTCTCAAGATATAGGCTCCAGTGGTTTTTAAGAAAATTAACTTTGAAAAATACATATTGGGCTACATTGGGCTATATATATGTTGGAGCCCAAATGTAGCCCAATGTAGCCCAATGTAGCCCAATGTAGCCCAATGTAGCCCAAAGATGGCCACCAGAGACAAAAAAAACCAAATGTAGCCCAAATATCAGCCAGATGTAGCCCAACTATAGCCCAATGACAGAATGTCCCAGAGTGTTCTAAAGAACAACTAGAGTGCTAACAGTCCTACTTATTACAAAGGTATGGCACACCTGAAGCCATCTTGATTGGAATAAAGTGGTAACTCTTAAAACATTTAATTTAAAAAGGAACAAAATGAGGGGGTTCATTTTGCCATAGAAAGTATGATTAGCGAATATATGGCGAAATCCCGCATACCATCAGTCCCCAAAAAAAATCCCGCATGTACTATTAGGCCGCAAATTAAAATAACGAAAACTTTTAGAACGAATATGCCTTTAGCATACACTAAACAACTAAACTACCCTAAACCCTAAAACACTACCCCCAGCATGACCCTACACTACACAAACAGTACAACACTACCCTTAACCCTAAAACACTACCCCCAGCATGACCCTACACTACACAAACACTACAACACTACCCTAAACCCTAAAACACTACCCCCAGCATGACCCTACACTACGCAAACACTAAAACACTACCCAAAACCCTAAAACACTACACCCCAGCATGACCCTACACTACGCAAACACTACAACACTACCCTAAACCCTAAAACACTACCCCCAGCATGACCCTACACTACACAAACACTACAACACAACCCTAAACCCTAAAACACTACCCCCAGCATGACCCTACACTACGCAAACACTACAACACAACCCTAAACCCTAAAACACTACCCCCAGCATGACCCTACACTACACAAACACTACAACACTACCCTAAACCCTAAAACACTACCCCCAGCATGACCCTACACTACGCAAACACTACAACACTACCCAAAACCCTAAAACACTACACCCCAGCATGACCCTACACTACGCAAACACTACAACACTACCCTAAACCCTAAAACACTACCCCCAGCATGACCCTACACTACGCAAACACTATAACACTACCCAAAACCCTAAAACACTATACCCCAGCATGACCCTACACTACGCAAACACTACAACACTAGCCTAAACCCTAAAACACTACCCCCAGCATGACCCTACACTACGCAAACACTACAACACTACCCTAAACCCTAAAACACTACCCCCAGCATGACCCTACACTACGCAAACACTACAACACTACCCTAAACCCTAAAACACTACCCCCAGCATGACCCTACACTACGCAAACACTACAACACTACCCAAAACCCTAAAACACTACCCCCAGCATGGCCCTATACTACGCAAACACTACAACACTACCCAAAACCCTAAAACACTACCCCCAGCATGACCCTACACTACGCAAACACTACAACACTACCCTAAACCCTAAAATACTACACTCCAGCATGACCCTACACTACGCAAACACTACAACACTACCCAAAACCCTAAAACACTACCCCCAGCATGGCCCTACACTACGCAAACACTACAACACTATCCTAAACCCTAAAACACTACGCCCAGCATGACCCTACACTACGCAAACACTACAACACTACCCTAAACCCTAAAACACTAGCCCCAGCATGACCCTACACTACGCAAACACTACAACACAACCCTAAACCCTAAAACACTACCCCCAGCATGACCCTACACTACGCAAACACTACAACACTACCCTAAACCCTAAAACACTACCCCCAGCATGACCCTACACTACGCAAACACTACAACACAACCCTAAACCCTAAAACACTACCCCCAGCATGACCCTACACTAAACAACCACCACAACTCTACACTACACTAACACAACACTACACTACACAACACTACACTACACTACACAATCACTAACCCACGAAAAAATTAACACAAACCCACTTACCTCTCTCGTCATCGTGGTTTTCACAACGCAAATGCATTTACCATACATGCCTTTAAAACGTAATTCTTTGTAAAGGCATGCGCGATAAATGCACATGCGTTTTGAAAAAATGCGGGATAATGGTATGCGAGGTCAATGACCTTGCGGGATAATGGTATGCGGACTGAAAGTCTGCGGGATAAAAAATGCGGGAAAATGGCTGAAAACCATGATTAGCAGCAGACTTCCCTGGTGAGCACTAGCTTTACTACAGTGATCTAATGAGCAACTAGAGTGCTAACATTCAGAATTTATGGCAAATGTGTGACACATCTGAATGCCTTCTTGATAGAACCAAAGTAAACAAGCATTGAAAATGCCATAGATCTCGCCCTCGTTTAAGTTAAAGCCATTCTGTTTGTAATGAGGTGGCTTTTTAGCTTTGCTTTTATTAGTGTTTTTAAAACTTTCATGTAAATAACATGCATATGTATGCATATATGTATATGTATGCATGCATTTATATTTATATAGATATGCAGATTATATATGTTTATATATGTATATTACCTACTGGCGATAGCCAGTGGGTATATATATAGTTAGGATTTTTTCTCTATGGGATTTCTGAAAATTCTATGTCTAATAACTTTGGCGTTTGTGGACGGAATTGGCTGAAATTTTCAGGAAAATGGCACATTTTGTTTCTGAGCAGCCCCTGAAACTTTGGGGGGGTTTCGTCAAGGGGGGGTCGAGAACAAAGGGGGGTCCCAAAACGCGTTTTTCCCATTCATTTTTCCATAGGGAGGTTGGACTCACTTTTAGCTCGAACGGCTGAATAGATTTACATGAAACTTGGCAAAATTGTAGATATGGTTTGCCCGACGTGCCTTTGCTATGTCTCAATATATGTGCTCCAGTGGATTTTGAGAAATTAACGTTTAAAAAAATATATATATCTGTGACAGCGCTCCGGTTAGCGCCCCGGTTCGCGTACCTGACGCGTAACGGAACTTCGCGAAGCGAAGCTGATTGGCTCTCCGGTGTCTGTCAACATTCTAAACAGTCCGGAGCGGCCGCCATCTTGTCTCTCGGTACGATCGAGAGACAGGATGTGGTGAAAAACGAAGGGGGAAATTAAGGAAAGGGGGCAAGGTAGACCACTCCTGACCCCCTAGGATTGATGAGGGGGATATTAAAGTGCCCCGCGGGGCAAAAAATACATTTTTTTTTTTGCGATTTTACGCCATAGAGGCGCGTCCCGGTACGCGAACCGGGCAGCTCACCGGGCAGCTCACCGGGCAGCTAACCGGGCAGCTAACCGGCAGCGTAGCTGTCAACATTGTAAACAGTCCGGAGCGGCCGCCATCTTGTCTCTCGGTAGGTTCGAGAGACAAGATGTGGTGAAAAAAGAAGGGGGAAATGAAGGCAAGGGGGCAAGGTAAACCCCTCCTGACCCCCTAGGATTGATGAGGGGGATATTAAAGTCCCCCGCGATTTTTCACGGTAGAGGCGCTTCCCGGTACGCAAACCGGGCAGCTAACCGGCAGCGTAACGGGAGTCCGCCATCTTGTGTTTTTGGAGCGTCCGGTTCGCGTACCGGGTAGCGTCCCGGTAAGCGTAACAAGGGGAAAACCAAGAGAAACAGTAAAAAAAAATTTAAGGGAATAGATTTCCAGCAAACTTGGCAAAATTGTAGGGACTGTTTGTTTGATGTGCCTTTGCAAGGCCTCAAGATATGTGCACGTGTGGATTTTGTCTAATTAAGGTTAAAAAAAATATATATATCTGTAAGCGTGCTCCGGCACGCTTACGTTACGGGTTTTGTTTGCGCTGCAGAGCCGATACGTCACGGTTATGCGACGCGTCATGAAGCGTCTCACGTGGCTACGTGATACGTCACGTAATAAAGAATATATTTTACAGCTATAGATATTAGCTTTTAAAAAACCAATGAAATTCACTGAAAAAACCATAGGTTATAGACCATATATAGTTAGGAATTTGCATTTACAAAACCTTGAAAATTCACTGAAAAAAACATAGGTTAGAGACCATATATAGTTAGCTGGACATTTTATTGACATAAAACCAATGAAATTCCATATATAGTTAGTTGCACTAACTATATATCGCGCACCCGCAATCCACTGCTGATGATGTCACATATTACATCATTCATGACATGGTCAGTGACATCACTGATGACATCACTGATGACATCTCAAATGACATCACTGATGACATCACTGATGACATCTCAAATGACATCACTGATGACATCATGACACACCAATACCAGTTACTACATACGCACTCACTGATTCCTACGTCTACACACACATTCACTCATTCACCCATACAATCACTCATACATACAGTCACTCATTATTACAACACTATCATATGCACTCATACACCTATGCAGACACTCACACACTGCCACTCATCCATGGAGTTACTCACACACCTAGTCAGTCCTGTAAAGAATCAAGCACACTTCCATTTCCTCATCTATACAGTTAAACACAGAACACCATACTTCAGTGACATCACTGATGACATCACTGATGACATCTCAAATGACATCACTGATGACATCTCAAATGACATCACTGATGACATCATGACACACCAATACCAGTTACTACATATGCACTCACTGATTCCTACGTCTACACACACATTCACTCATTCACCCATACAATCACTCATACATACAGTCACTCATTATTACAACACTATCATATGCACTCATACACCTAGTCAGTCCTGTGAAGAATCAATCACACTTCGATTTCCTCATCTATACAGTTAAACACAGAACACCATACTTTTCACACATATACTAACACATACTTACTCTCTTATACAATCACTGATACAAGTACACATTGATATGCACAGAGTCACACACCTCCCAGCCAGCCACACACACACTCAGTCTTCCATACATCCACTCATTCTTCAATATGTAAAACATATTTAAACTTTACAAAAACACACACTAGATGATGTCATCAGTGATGTCATTTGAGATGTCATCAGTGATGTCATCAGTGATGTCATTTGAGATGTCATCAGTGATGTCATCAGTGATGTCACTGACCATGTCATGAATGATGTAATATGTGACATCATCAGCAGTGGATTGCGGGTGCGCGATATATAGTTAGTGCAACTAACTATATATGGAATTTCATTGGTTTTATGTCAATAAAATGTCCAGCTAACTATATATGGTCTCTAACCTATGGTTTTTTCAGTGAATTTTCAAGGTTTTGTAAATGCAAATTCCTAACTATATATGGTCTATAACCTATGGTTTTTTCAGTGAATATATATATATATATATTCACTGAAAAAACCATAGGTTTTAAACACGTTATAGTTAGGAAGTAGCATTTAAAAAACCTATGAAATTCACTGAAAAAAACATAGGTTTTACACACGTTACAGTTAGGAAATAGCATTTACAAAACCTATGAAATTCACTGAAAAAACCATAAGTTTGACACCAGTTATAGTTAGCTGGAAATTTTACTTGCATAAAACCAATGAAATTCCCACGTTATAGTTAGTTGGACTCACTATAACTTGCGCGTGCAATGCACTGCTGATGACGTCACATATTACATCACTCATGACATGGTTAGTGACATCAGTCATGACATCACTGATGACACCATCCTTGTGACAGAGTGACAGACCTCTTTTCACTGTAATGTAACCCTTGAAACACATATTAAAAAATAGAAAGTAAAATTTTCAAAAAAATGGAGATACCCATACCAGTTACAACAACCAATTCAATAATTCCACCATCTATATACACATCCACTCATTGATCAACAGTTCTATATAGTCACTCGTACATATACTCACTCATGATATGTAGTGATACACCTATACATCCTGTTACACACCGACAGTCATCCAAAGGATACTCTCACAAATATTCACACATGCAAATAAACTATTGAACATCCATTTATTTGCATATACAGCTATACACACACAACCACCTTACTCCTATGGAAACTTACTCATACTTACTCTCTTAAACAATCACTTATAGAAACACATACTTATCTAAACAGGAACTCTTACAATCTCTTTCTCTCACATATACTCACTTATAAATTTGAATTTGAATTTAAAATATTTATTAAGCGCAACGTTCACCATGCGGTTTCTTGGCGCTATGGAGGCAAAAATAGCAGTAAAACAAAAAACTAATGGGATAACAGGGAAGGAAAGAAATTTACATTGGGAAGGCTTGAGTAAAAAGAAGGGTCTTAAGATCTTTTCGAAAGGCAGAATAGTGTGTGGCCAAACGCAAGTGATCGGGGAGGGAGTTCCAAAAGGAAGGTGCCAAGACAGAAAAATTGGATCCGCCCCATTTCTTGCGTCTATACCGGGGAACCTGGAGGAGTGATTGAGTGGATGACCGTAGCTCACGGGCAGGGATGTACTCTTTTAGTAGAGAAGAGATGAAGGCAGGGGCAGTCCCTTGGCGTGCCTGGAAGACCATGCATCCAGTCTTAAAAAGAGATCGCTCCTTAACAGGTAGCCAATGTAGTGCTTTCAGCAAGGGGGTAGAATGGTGGGAGCGGGAGAGGCCATAAATCAGTCTGGCCGCCTGGTTTTGGACCAGCTGGAGCTTCTGCATACTATATGCCGGGATACCGTTGTAAAGGGCATTGGCATAGTCCAGCCGGGAGACAACCAGAGCGGACATGATTAACTTAAGAGCGGAAGGAGAAAAGAAACGGGAAACAGAGCGGATAGTTTGGAGTACAAAAAAACAGGAAGAGACCACAGAGCTAATTTGTGAATGAAGGTTGAGATGATTATTGAGTTTAATACCCAGAGTTTTAACTGAGGAAGAAGGTGTGGGAGGGGATCCCAAGGAAGAGGGCCAAAAAAGAGAGTTCCAGGGACTGGAGGAACCACCTGTAAGGACCAGTTCTGTTTTGTCAGCGTTCAACTTCAGATGGTTGTGGTTCATCCAGTTCCTGATGAAGATCATGATAGACTGAAAATTAGACATAGAATGAGAAGAAGAGGACAGATTAAAGATAAGCTGGAGGTCATCTGCATAGTTAAACACAGTGACCTCCAGCTGTTGAAGGGCGAAGATCAGAGGGTAGATGTAGAGATTAAACAGAAGGGGAGAAAGAGAAGAACCCTGAGGGACACCACAAGTGACTTTAAGTTGGGTGGCTGAAAAATCCCCCAACCGAACCGCCTGGGCACGGTCCCTCAGGAAGGACGATAGCCACACCAGGGCTGAGCCCTCGAACCCCGTCGCTCCGACACGGGACAATAGGATGGAATGGTCCACCGTGTCGAAGGCGGCGGAGAGATCGAGGAGCACCAGGGCCTGGTTGTTATTTTGGTCCATGCCTTCCCTGAGATGGTTCAGGACCGATACCACGACGGACTCGGTGGAGTGCCTAGGCCGAAAACCTGCCTGGCGGGACGCAAGACCACCATTGGCTTCTACATGGGCACTGAGGACTGATGTAACATGTCGTTCTAGCACCTCCCCCAAATAAGGCAGGAGGGAGATGGGACGATAGTTGGCTGGGATGGAAGGGTCCACACCAGGCTTTTTAAGGATGGGGACTATGGTGGCAGATTTAAGGGCTGGAGTTACCACGCCCTGAGCCAGCGAGCTATTAAGGAAGGATATAGGCGGTTTGGGACAGACAGAATAGATCTGTTGCAGAATGTAAGCTGGGCAGATGTCCGCCAGGGAGCCAGATTTTATTTTGGGGAGTATTGCCAGGAATGCTTCCTTGGTGAGCGGAGGGAAAAAAGAGAGAGAGCCATGGACAATCGGGGGAGAAAGCTCAAAAAAAGCGGGGGAAGGAGGTGGGATATTGGCTCTAATGTTGACAATTTTTTCTAAAAAATAAGTATTCAAGGAATCACAGAGGGACTGGGAGGGGGAGGGTTTGGGAGTAGCCCTGTCAGAGTAAGCCAAGTCCTGGACAATGGAGAAGATCTCCCTAGATTTGTTCTCCGCTGCCAGAATTTTCGCTGAAAAGTAAGTTGTTTTGGCACTCAATATAGCTTTTTTGTAGTCACTCAGCAGAGATAGATAACACTTTTTTAATAGAGGGCAGTAGTCCATTCTCCATTGCCTTTCAGCCCGCCAGGGAGTCAGCTTCTTTGTCTTTATATACATCAATATTCACATATATTAGATTAAAACATATGTAGTTACTGATAAAGACACTAGTGAGACAGTCATTCACTCACTAACACACACATATACACACTCTTCCACCCATACAGTCCTGCACATATGCTGTCTTCAAAACACATACAAAGAGAGAGTCAGTCATTCATGCATCTATGTGTTAAGTAATACCCCCGCCAAACCATACAAACACTCATACTGATACTAACAAAAACATCTAATAACCCATATACATACACATGTAGCTACTCACCAACCCATGCAACCACTTATACACAAAGTGAAACACTAATACATATATTTAAATAGTTGAACATTACTCTCTAATATATGTATTCACTAACATACACTTAATAAACCAGTTAACCAATCAATTATTTTTTTTAAAACATCCAAGTAATTAATCACTTATTTAAACATTTATTCTTCCATCAACTTTTACATATACATGTATAACACATATTTATTTTTTAAAAAGACACACATTCACTGGATAGTGTCATCAGTGATGTCATGACTGATGTCACTGACCATGTCATCAGTGATGTAATATGTGACGTCATCAGCAGTGCATTGCACGCGCAAGTTATAGTGAGTCCAACTAACTATAATGTGGGAATTTCATTGGTTTTATGCGAGTAAAATTTCCAGCTAACTATAACTGGTTTCAAATCTATGGTTTTTTCAGTGAATTTCATAGCTTTTGTAAATGCTATTTCCTAACTATAACGTGTGCAAAACCTATGGTTTTTTTCAGTGAATATATATATATATATATATATATATATATATATTTATTTTTTTTACATCAAATTACATTTCATAGAACCAGCACAAGAAATAAATGAAAGCACATATGGACATACAATAATATGAACACTACAATGATGAAATTCAAAAAGTCAGATTAGATTCATAAGTGTCCGACAATGATGATGCTACACATTGTCCTTTTTATCGAAGCATGTCTTACATCAAGTTGTCCATGCCGTCCCCAGTGCAGGGTTGAGTTTGCTACAATATATTAGGGATAATGTACCCCCTGCCATACATTGTAATGATATTGCAAGTCACCAAAGAGTTTCATAACCGTATAGAGGAAAGTTCCTTTGTAAGTTTATGGAACTGCGAGGGACTGGCAATATCCTTATTATGTATGACAGGGGATAAGTTGTCCTTCATAATACATGGTCACACCATCATCTTTCCCACAAACCACTTAAAACCTTAGTGCATAACTCTTTCATTTGAAAGAGTGAGCATGTTTGCAAACATTAGGAATTCAAATAACCCTTCTAGAGCACAATTAAACACATCAAAAACCTGTTAGAAATGTATTGCAAACAGATATTCGAAACATTGCAATCAAAGTAAGTTTTAAAAAAAAAGAATGTGTAGAAACATGCTGAAAGATTCTAGCTTTACTCTTACTGTCTGCGGAGTGCAACAAATAAACATGTTCTCTCTGCTTGTTTTTTTAAACTTGAAAAATGGTGCAGATGAAAGAAAAGCAACTATCATATTTTTGCTTTAAACAGCAAACTTTATTATACCCAGTGGCCTGACCTGCCTTTCATCTCAGCTGCTGGCATTTTGACCTCAGAAATCAACTGTAATGGCGGCAGCGCTGGCATTAATTGAATAAACCACGCTTTGCACCAGCAACCTTTGGGTCGACTCTTCGTCATTGGTAACTTGGCAGTACATTTCTGTGGCGTATGATGAACTGCATGGATATATATATATATATATATATATATATATATATATATATATATATATATATATATATATATATATATATATATATATATATTACCTACTGGCGGTCGCCAGTAGGTATATATAGTTAGGATTTTTTCTCTGTGGGATTTTTGAAAATTCTATGTCTAATAACTTTGGCGTTTGTGGACGGAATTGGCTGAAATTTTCAGGAAAATGGAACATTTTGTTTCTGAGCAGCCACTGAAAATGTGGGGGGGTTCGTCAAGGGGGGGCTGAGAAAAAAGGGGGGTCCCAAAACGCGTTTTTCCCATCTTAATTTCCATAGGGCGGTTGGCCTCACTTTTAGCCCGAACGGCTGAATGGATTTGCACGAAACTTGGCAAAATTGTAGGGACTGGTAGCCCGATGTGCCTTTGCTAGGTCTCAATGTATGTGCTCCAGTGGATTTTGATAAATTAACCTTCAAAAAAATATATATATCTGTAAGCGCGCTCCGGGCAGCGCCCCGGTTCGCGTACCTGACGCGTAACGGAACTTCGCGAAGCGAAGCTGATTGGCTCTCTGGTGTCTGTCAACATTCTAAACAGTCCGGAGAGGCCGCCATCTTGTCTCTCGGTAGGATCGAGAGACAAGAGGAGACCAAAACAAAGGGGGAAATGACCATAAGGGGGCATAGTAGATCCTCCCTGACCCCCTAGGTTTGATGTGGAGGCTTTAACCACTTGGATGCTAATGACAAGGGTAACTCGTCATGGAGTGCCCATTCATTTCAATGGAAATTACATGGGAGGATGGAAAATGCCTTAGCATCCAAGTTTAAAAGGGCCCCGCGGGGCAAAAAAACAAAAATGTTGTTTTTTTTGCGTGGGGAGCGCCCGGTACGCGCACCGGGAAGCGGTCTGGGGAGCGTACTATAAGGAAAAAAGAATGATAGACTATGATATTTTGAAATATTGTAGGTTTATTGATTGTTCTTTTTGTTGTTTTTTTTTTTCTTTTATTTAAGTAGCAGTATTTATGATTATTAAATATAAATTTATTTTTGGGATTGTGCACAGTATACTATAAGTCTGACTTTACATTATAATCAATTTGGTACTAGTTTATGAATTACATATAAAAATGATTAAAGACTCAAATAATTTTTTAATTTTGAATATAATTTTATTTTTCTGATTCTTTTTCAAAATTTAATAGAACGTCTAACATTTGACTGTCCGATATGTCCTCTTGTTGAGTGAACATAACTTCCCACATTTGACCGTCCTGATAATGAAGTAAGAAATCCACAGATTCTACACATTGTAGAAGTTCATGGTCCTGTGATTCATCCATGAATTCCAAGTCAATGGGTTCAATGATTTCCTCATTGTTAATCTCTAGGACAATTTCAAAGGAAACGTTCTGTTCTCCTTCCATTTTTGTGCTGACATTTGCATAAAAAATAAATATATCAGTAGAGATAGGGCACTGTTGGGTTTAAGTTCAGACAGGTACTTTTGAGGCGTGAAGTAGTACTATTAAAAAGTGCCTGTGAAAAAGCCAAAGTAAATTCATAATTATACCACAGAAACCTAAATCAATCCATAATTATAATAAACAAGCCTTTCTCAATGTCTAACTCTTACAGAGGGATAGTATATAACTATCTGAAAATGTTTTCAAATTTATAAAATAACATCTTACCTTTTAAAAACAAGTTTAAGTTGTGAGTGAAAATGATTTTGCAATGTAGTTCAGGAAGTAGTAGTCAAAATGGCTGTGTTTCTCTCTCTTTCTTTATATATATTCAGGTACATAACCAATCAAATGTGAGGTAAAAAAAGTAGAAAATGAAAGTAACATTTTAATTGGTTGTCAATTCCAACACTTCAGCTGTGTTTTGTGAAGTAATTTACCTCAGGGTATTTAGAGAAGTCTACAGACTAAATGGCTAAATGGAATTTCAATCAAATTTGTGAAAATGGAAGGGATTGGTATGTAGTATGAGCTAATCTATATTTGGTGAAAGTGTCTCCAGTGGTTTTTCTGTTTATTACTTTCCCACCTTTTTTTGAGCGAGCGCTTCCCGGTGCGAGCCCCGGTACGCGAACGGGCAGCGTTACGGGAGTCCTCCATTTTGTGTTTCGGTATAATTGAGATTCAAGATGGAGGGCAAATAATGATCAGAATGGGTAGAAGGGGGCAAGGTACACGTATCCTGACCCCCTAGGTTTTCTGAGGGTGGTTGAGGAGGCCCATATGTGCGAAAAAAAAACTTTTTGAAAATTTTTTTTGAGTGGTTAGCGTCCGGTGCGCTCCGGGGAGCGTACTTTGGTGAAAATTAGTGAAAAAAGTTAGAGTAAAATAATAATTGTGAGTGATCAGATGTAGGGTAGCTCTGAAAAGAGCTTTTGGGTCCTGTGGCTGATTTAGGTACCTACAAGTAGGTACCAATGCACAGTCTTAAATTCAGGATGACAATTCTGTTCCCCTCATCTGAGAAGTGAACTCCATCTGCTCTGCAGATATCTTGCATGTAGTAACGCAAGTTATTGTTAAACATGGAGCCCATTCCATGGTCTCTCATGTAAGCTGAAACAGACTTATTTACATGCTTCCTCGATTTCTCAATTTGTGGACAAAATTGGTTCGACCACCTCCATTTCTGTCTTTGGCATATATTTGAATATACCAAGGCAGTTTGAGGAAAAAGTGCCATCAATTGGTCAAAGGTGTCCTTTAAAAGCATTTCCAGACCTACCCCAGTCAAAGTGCCCAAGTCATTTCCTCCACAGTGCACAATTAACAGGTCAGGTTTTGGCAAATGCATAAAGGTGTTCACCAATGGTATCAATTGGTGACATTTTAATCCTCTGTGGCTAATCCACTTAATTTCCACATTTTGTAAATTGAGGTTAGGTAAATTTCTGTTATCAGTATACCTTTGAGCCCAGTAGATGTAACTATGTCCAACAATCCAGACAGAAAACATGGTGAGAGGAGGTTCTGCCGCAGTCAGATGAAGTGTGGCAATGAAATGGCAGTTGAAAAAATAAGAGTTTAAAATGAAAAAAACTGTGGAGTTTCTGTGTTAATGAAGCAGTAGCAGTGATTGGTGGATTTTGATTGCTGAAAACAGAAAGTTAGGGTGCATGGATGAGTTCTTTGAAAGATGTAATTTGAATGGTCAAGAAAAAATCATTTTATGAAAGATTGCACTGGATATGCAGGTGTACTGAGAGTTCAGAGTTCAATTGAAACATTGTTGTGTGAACTTGCAAACATCAGAGGTCTTTCAGGAGGTGGTTGCTATGCAAAAAAGGCAGAAAGGGCAGAGGGGGAAAGGGTGTTGATTTGAAAAAAGTGAGGGAAGGGTTTTGATTGGGTGACATGAGAGATATGTGTGATGAATTACAGCTTTTCTGTGCTTTTTATGACTGCAGACTCTGGAGTGCATACCTTTTGCTCTGCTAAAGACAAATTGGTGTGTTTCTGAGACTGTTTTGAAACTCATAAAGTATTTGCTAAGGTGAGAAAAGATGCATTTAATTTAGATAGAGAATAGTATGGTTTAGGGAGAAAATTATGAAGAAAGTTGTGTATTTAAAATGTTGCTTTGTGTCAAGTGTTTTACAAATAGATTTTGTTTCTTTGTGTTACATAGCCATGTTAAAAGTGACGCAAAAATAGTGCAAGGGTCTTACAAAAATGCTTTCATGTGTCTTAGGGTATTTTAACTCACTTCCCCTTGAATGTATGAATATAATTTCTTTACAAGATGTGTTTAAAAACGTTTTTTGAAATCAATTAGGTTTCTTGATATGTACTGCTGGAGTTTCATAGGTTGCTTGGGGCATATTTTCAAGGCTTTTGAGTTCCTTTGATGTAATTTTTCCCATTTTAATTTAAGACCTTTCCCCGTGGTGCAAGGTCCTTGTAAATATGCTCCCATCTGTGCTTGGCAAATTTAGATTTTAATTCTTTGACTAACATAGCCATGTTAAAAGTGACCCAAAAATGTTGCAAGGGCCTTAAAAAAAACGCTTTCATGTGTCTTAGGCCATTTTAAGTCATTTCCCCTTGAATGTAGGTATATAATTGATTTAGATGATGTGTTTAAAAACGATTTTTGAAAACAATTAAGTTTCTTGATATGTACTGCTAGAGCTTCATAGGTTGCTTGGGGCATATTTATAAGGCCTTTGAGTCTCTCTGATGTTATTTTTCCCATTTTAATTTAAGACCTTTCCCCGTGGTGCAAGGTCCTTGTAAATACGCCCCCATCTGTGCTTGTCAAATTTAGATCTTGATTATTTGACTTATATAGCTATGTTAAAAGTGATCCAAAAATGGAGCAAGGGTCTTACAAAAATGCTTTCATGTGTCTTAGGGTATTTTAACTCACTTCCCCATGAATGTATGAATATAATTGCTTTACAAGATGTCTTTAAAAACGTTTTTTGAAATCAATTAGGTTTCTTGATATGTACTGCTAGAGTTTCATAGGTTGCTTGGGGCATATTTTCAAGGCTTTTGAGTTCCTTTGATGTAATTTTTCCCATTTTAATTTAAGACCTTTCCCCGTGGTGCAAGGTCCTTGTAAATATGCCCCCATCTGTGCTTGGCAAATTTAGATTTTAATTCTTTTGTGGTAAATAAATAAATAATACCCTATTTTTGACTAGGCATATATCATAACAGATAGCTCAATAAATAAGAGTCAAGATTCGAGGTAGTAGGAGTTTCTGCAGGTTTATTACAGCATAAGGACAGGATCAGGACAACCTGCATAGGATGACCCAGCAGCTGCTGGGGCCGGGTCTGGGATGAGCGCGCTAGCTTTTAATAACAATACATGAGCATTTATACATAACGCAAACACATAGCATTACATTGCAGTAGGCGTAGCAGTGGGTGGAGCAGAAGGCGTGACGCGTAGCAGTCGCGAAAGATAACAGTAAAAGTAGGTGTAACTGGGCGTATACATAGACATGTGGTGCAGACGTAACAGAATATGTCATGAATGGGGCGGAAACCATGGAGGGGGCTACCTAAGGAGCCGGGACCTCTAACCTGGTGGTGCGCGCAAACTGGCAATGACGTATTACTAGGAGAAGCTGGGGGCTATGAACTCTGTGTTAGGAGCAGAGACTAAAGTCTGGAGGGTCGGAGCGACATGTACCTAAACCCTATCTAGTATCTGATGTTTAGGGAACATGTTGATATAACTAGAAGTCAGGAGGGGAAAGGCTAACTTGATTCTAAGACTGGACCATGCATTATTCTAAATGTAGTGCGTGATGAAGAATACTAAATGACCATTAAATACAGTATTTCTCTAACGTGGAGCCGCATAGGCTAGACAATGACGGAAACTATTAATGCAGTTCAGTAACTTAGGAATGCAGAGAAGGAGGACTGAACTGATAACATACTTTTGGCAGACTCAGAGGCAGAGCCAAGCTGCACCGGGCACTGCGAGGCAGGAAGTAAGTGAAGGGTCGAGGATACAGGAGGATACAGGTGGGGGCTGTATCGCTCCTTAGCGAGGACTTCAGGAGACAGGAGCTGAATCTGATGTCCGGGCCCTGTTGAGGCCTGGAAACGGGGACTTTATAATGGAATAACGTGCACACTGAAAAACGTGGCAACGTAGCTTTACATAGGCCTGATATTCGTAGTATTCACGAGGACTGGAAACTGGCATACTAGAGGAGGACACGACTATAATTGCGTCTTGATCGGACATGGGGAGTACATATGCATATTTAATCATGCACACATAACATATGATGGATGGGGCGTAGGGACACAGAACATGGCAAAATTTACTTTTCCACATTCCCTCCTTGTCACTACGTTTCCATCAGGAAACATCAATATTCATGATACCATCTATCATTTCATACAGTATCATTTGCTCGTTTCGAATTATCTTGGAACGGGATTTAGAACGGGGCTTAGGACTAGGAATACAAGAGGTAGCACAAATGCCGCAAATCGCAGGGCCACATTGTATACAGAGGCAGCAGCTAAATATGATCGCTACTGCAATACTTAGAAAGGACAGGATTTTCCATCCCCATGCGGAAATTATATTCCAGAACCAACCGGACCATGTCCAGGTGCCTGGATCTTGGTGTAACAGATGGGCAATTTTATGGAGTCTGGTTATAGCTGAATAAACAGACGGCACGTTATTTGGAATGAAAACGCAACAACTAGATCCGATGAGTCTACAGGCCCCGCCCCTATCGGCCAGTATGACGTCAAGGACGAGACGATTCTGTAAAACGACAATTCTCATAAAGGATTGCTCTTCAGTTAAGTTACCTAGAGCGGAGGCAGTCTCATCTACTACTGCCTCGAGGGTTCTTGTTAACCTACGGATTAGCTTACTATTTACAACTGTACCTAAATAAGGGAAAACACCTTTATCAATATCAATGAATTGCTCTGCAGCGGTTTCAGTATAATCGACAATCGGGAGATATCTCTTGTGTCTAGTGTGTACTAGGAAGGAATTCCTATGGTAATCAGGTGGGGCTAGAAAAACAGGTGGCAGTAGGAAGGCAATGTAACAGGTTCCCTCCCAATCGAGGGGCAGACGAACATATGCGGTTTGACCACAAACAAAATATGAATGACGTGAAGCTTTGAAAATAGATTTCCCACTGTCACTATACTTGACAACAGTAGTACATTCACTATGTCCTACATGTACAGAACCCTTATTTCGGACACATAATTCGCCTTTGACTGGTAGTACTGAAATAGCGGGTGAGTCTGGAGTAGGATCAGACTGAACATTCAGGACCATGAAATTCGACGAATAATTACCTAAATTGTATACTTCATTTTCTAGATCTAAACCTGTTCGGTGGGGGAAACCTTGCTTGTCTGGGAAACATGTACTGTTAAGAAAAGACATATCTGTTGAGGATGACGTTAACGTGGACCATGCTCCACACGAACCATTATGTGAAAAAGGATAAGGAAAAAGTGGCAGAACTCCCTTTGATGTCTGGAAAGGGGGGAGTCGACCACACACCCAACAATTAGTGGCATTGCTGGTCTGGTGTGAGTAATGTAACATACGGATAAATGAATTGTTACGCATAGCGAGGCGGTAAGAATATTCGGGAGGAGGTAGATCACTAAACGTGTGCTCTACTGTAGTATTAGCAGACTTATTTACATGAGAAACTGGAAAATATAGGAAAAAGGCATAACTGGTGCAGGAAATCAAAATGCTGATGAATAGTATGAAACTTAGAAAAACGATACATTGGTTTGCGTTTTGACTGACTCTCTCACTATGGGGGTCTATTTTATACATGTCAGAAACAGTCTAACCGTTTCACCTAGGGGAGGACTTATACAATCAAACTGACTGACTTATTTTACTAGACCGGAGCTTTAACTTATACTCCTGCTGCGGAGTTTTCTCTAACAGGGAAGGGGTTGTAACAATGTCTTTTGCGGGACAGTCCTTAAGAGCAATAGTTTGGCAGTCTTTAAAATCCTGGGAATCCTTGGAAATGTTTTTAGAAACGGGTTTCAGTCCATTGAAAAGTTTTACATGAGAAAGGTGGACCCACCCCTTCCTGCCTTCCAGCTTGACGGCAGTACGGGTGGTCAAGAGGACCTGACGTGGCTCCTTCCAACGAGGTTCCAGCGGACTTGATCTGTCAAAATTTCGGATCATCACCAGCGAACCTGGAACGATTTCATGCAGTGCCACCTCGGTATTGTCTGGAAATGCGGCGGCAACCTGTGAACGACATGAGTTGAGGGCAGACATCAAGGAAGCTAGGTAATCTGTCAGCATATTACATGAAACATCGGTAATACTTCGGGGTCTAGGAGTACCCCACATGTTAGGGGGGCGGCCGAATACGACCTCATACGGGGACAGACCTGATCTGGAATGTGCGACCATGCGCATATAAAATAAAGCGACTGGCAGGGCTACTAGCCAGTCCACACCTTTTTCTTTACAGACTTTTGCAATGCGGATTTTCAGGGTCTGATTATGTCTCTCTACGAGACCGGCTGCTTCAGGATGGCGTACACAATGGAACCTCCACTGGTACCCTAACAACAGGGAAACGTGCTTCATTAACTCTGAGGAGAATGGCTGACCGTTATCAGAATATACGACTCTAGGGAGTCCATATCTAGGGAAGAACTCACGAACCAACTGTTTGGCAGTGGTCGCGGCAGTGTAATCTGGGACTGGATATGCTTCTGTCCATCTGGACAAAGCGCATACTACTACAAGGACATACTTGAAACCTCGACATCGCTCCATCTGAATATAATCCATCTGGAGGACCTCAAAAGGGTGGTCAGGGGGCTGGAAACCACCTTGTTCCACCGGGACACTTTTACCTGGATTAAACTGACAACATATCATACAGGTACGGACTTTCTGCTTGGCTGCAGCTCGTAAATGCTTGTTGAACCAAATGTTCTGGATACTATCTAACATTGCTTTTTCTCCTAAATGTGCGGGACTATGTGCGGTATTAATAATGACTTGAACCATAGAGTCGGGGAGAAACCATGTGGCTCTACCCTTCGTTAACCATCCTTGATCTGTCTGGACCCCTCCTTGTTCGGACCATTTCTTGATTTCATCGGGAGTAGCATGTAACTGGATATCTATGACATCTTGTGTAGGGTCCTTAACTGTCATACATGTAGTCGGATCTGGAGTGTGTGTCTTGTTAACTGGAATGTCTAGAGTCTGTGCTGTAAGCTTGGCTGTGCGATCTGCTAGATCATTACCTTGGGAAATAATGTCAGTAACTTTCGTATGTGCTTTGCACTTCATGATAGCAATGGATGTCGGTAAATGTATGGCATCTAACAGAGCTTGAATAAGGAGACCATGCTGAATCTTGGTTCCATGAGAAGTCATGAAACCTCTCTCCTGCCAGAGCACTCCGAAGTCGTGTACAACTCCAAATGCGTAACGTGAATCTGTGTAAACATTAACTTTCTGGTTCTTGGCGTATATACAGGCTTCTGTCAGAGCAACTAGCTCTGCTGCTTGAGCGGACAGGGTATCAATACGGTGTGTTTCAATAACTTCGGTGTCAGTAGTCACTGCATACGCGGCGACTAGTTCTCCTGTACTAGTTCTCATACATGAACCATCCACATAAAGTGTCAGGTCAGGATCTGGTAACGGAATGTCTGTCAGGTCTTGTCTTGGCTTTGTCGTAATGTTAACTACTTCCACACAGTCATGTGTGGCTGGATTTGAACTAACTGATGGTAACAGTGTGGCAGGATTCAGAACGTTGCAGCGTCTGATTTCTATGTGTGGCTGGAACAGTGTCAATTCATAACCTGTTAAACGTGCAATTGTCAAGTGCTGAGTTTGTGTTCGGTTTAAAAGAACTTCCACGGAATGTGGGACTTGTACTGTCAGGGAGTGTCCTAAAACTATGGAATCACTTTGTCTGATAGCTAGTGCTGTGGCTGCAACTGACTTGAGGCACGCAGGCAACGCCTGGGCGACTGGATCTAATGTGCTCGAAAAATAAGCACAGGGCTTGTATTGACCTGCTTGATCTTGTGTGAGAACAGATAATGCTGTACCTTCACGTTCTGTGACGAAAAGTGTAAAAGGCTTACTGTAGTTCGGTGTAGCTAGAACTGGAGCTTGGCATAAAGCTGTCTTTAACTCATTGAAACTAAGTGTATGTTCAGATGTCCAAGGGAGGACAGTCGATACGGCTGCCTCCTGTGTCGTTAACTGTATCAGTGGCTTGGCTAGAAATGCATACTGGGGAATCCATTGTCTGCAATAAGAAGTAAGGCCGATAAAGGCACGCACCTCCTTCTGGGTTCTGGGCTGGGGAAGACTCGCTATCAACTGGATACGGTCGGGTGTCAACTGCCTACCCCTCTTGGACAGTAAGTGTCCTAAGTAGACCACTTGCTGGACACAGAATTGAAGCTTCGAAGGGGACACCTTGTGCCCCATCTCGGCTAGGAAATACAGAACTGTCAGTGATGCCCGCTCGCAAGCACGTTCAGAACGGGCTGTGATCAGTAGATCATCGACATACTGGAGCAGGGCAGTGTCAGTTGGCATGTGAATATTGTCTAGTTGTCTCTTGAGTGCTTGACTGTAAATACTAGGGCTTTCTGTGAAACCTTGAGGAGCGCGTGTGAACATATAGCTCCTTCCATTTAAACAGAATCCAAAAAGAAACTGGCTGTCTGGATGAATGGGAACACTAAAAAATGCATTCTTGAGGTCTATGACAGTGAAGAACATGGCTTCGGGATCAATAGCAGTTAACAGGGAGGAAATATCTGGGACAACTGGGTACTGAGGAATAATACATTTGTTAAGTTCTCGTAAATCAATCACTAATCGATATACTGGGGGTGCATTTGGATCAGTACGTTTCATGACTGGAATGATCGGAGAATTACATACATTGGAGTCAGTTTCTACAACTACTCCTTGAGCGATGAGTTCGTCAATAATTTTGGATAAGGCTGCTACAGCCTCAGGGGGCAATCTGTACTGTCTGATTCGTGGTAACACTACACCTGGTTTGAGAGTCACACGATAGGGTGTGATTTGCATGTAACCTACATCAGTTGGACCTTGCGCCCATAAATGTTGTGGAACATTAGACAATCTTGAATCAAAATCTCGTAATACATAGTGACCCTTGAAGTCACGTAGGAACAGACGTATTCCCTCTGGGGAACAGCAAATAACTGCACCTAACTCTTTCAGTGTCTTAATGCCTAATAGATTTTCTGGACATGACTTAGTAAGTAACAGATCAGTAGTGCGGGACAATGGACCTACTTCTAGAGTAACTGGCTTTGAGATCTCGTTAACGATAGGCTTTCCTGAAAATCCAAGGGAAACATTTCTTGAGCCTGAGAGCGGAGCCCCTGGAACTTCGGCATGACTAATTGTGGTCCTACTTGCCCCTGTATCGATCAAAAACTTTCTGTCTTTCCCTAATACTTGACTGTGAACATAGGGACCTTCTTGATCTACAGGTATCTCGATGAGAGGCAAGCCTACCTCCCTCTCTAGGCTGTTTCATGAATATGGCTGGTACTCTGGATACTCGGACTGTGCATACTGGTACATCTGCGATGTAACGTGCTGTGTTGCAGCAATAGGCTGCGGTGCTGTAACTGTCTGTTGTGCATTCTGTGACTGAGGAATCTGTGAAACCTGTTCTTGTCTAGGCGGACGTGGTCTTTCTTTAGTCCTACCAGTAGCTATGTTATGTTTCAGAACTGCACACTCATTTATAAAATGACCTGGCTGTTTACAATAATTGCAGTTCCCTTTAACGGGAGCTGCAGGATGACTGGCTTGATTCGGACCCCTCTTCTGACTGTCTTGAGGAACAGATTGTGCAACTAGCACTTTCATTTTCGTGTCTTTCATACGTTTTCTTTCGTGTTCTTGCTCTTCCCTGATTCTATTCTGGTGGTACTGGAGCATCTGGAGCATCTGGGACGGAGTATTAGCTTGCCAGGTGCTTTCGACTTTCAGAACTCGATTTTTAATTTGTGGACTTGAATTCTCGACTAATTTAGTAACGAAAAGGTGAGGGTATGACTCACTACTTGTCTTGAGACCACTGTTAATACTAAAACATTTTTCAAATCTAGAATAAAAATCACTAATATCTTCATCTTGTTCCTGTTTACAGGCTGAGATTGCATCCCAGTCTTCCTTTCTCGTTGTCAATAATCTGGGTAAAACTTGAATCAATAATTCTGGTAATTCTTTACATTTATCTCCAAGACCGGTACCTGGTACTCGTGCCTTGTCTTCAGCTTCTAGAGCTGCCCAATCGATCTTTTTCTCTCCCACCTCCCATTCTTTTTCCTTTAGCTTTTCATACACCCCTGCGGGTAGCAGAACCTTTAACATTTTAATGATATCTGGGTAAGTGTATTCTCCCATACGGAGCATGTCTTTTAATTCTCTATGGAACCCCGCTGGATCTTTGTCATGACAGGGAATTAATTTCTTCATTTCAAGAAGTTCCATCTTTGATATTGGAGTGTATACAAACACTCGTTGCATTTCGCCACCCGTCCTCTGACTGGGTGGACTTCTCGTAACGGATTCTGTCTGTCTATATAGAATGGTTTACTTTCTGGGGGTGAGACATGAACAAAATGCGGGTTCAAAAACGTTCTATATTTGTGACGCTGTTCTAGAATGACACTAATTAAATCGGTACCTAAACCTTTCCATCTATACTGGAGTAACTCGTTCAGGATATCATGTAACGGGCCTGGATCAGAGTGTTGACCCTCATACAGAGTAATGAAGTGCTGAATCATATACATACCCGCCAGTCGTTGCTCGGCTGGGGGCATTTTCAGAAACATTTGTGCCACTATTTCGTCTGGAAAAGTGGTAGAATCAGTAATCCATCGGACGGCTGATCGGGCTAGTTCTTGTTCGTGCATGGTACTTAACTCACTATAACCGATTCGTGATTTCAGAATGTGATCGGTAGCTTGAAATACTTGTTCTAGAGAACCTTGTTCTGGAGCTGGCTGATGGAAAATAGACTTCTGGGTGTTCTAGGCGTAAATGGCGATCTGGAAATCTAGATTTTCCTACATACGCTATTCTGGCGGGATTCTCGTCTTCCTCTTCAGGATCAGAGATACTTTCTTTCTCGCTTACTTGTGCTGCTTTACGTTGTTCGTGTATCTTTATTATCTCTTTACGGATTTTCTTGTACATACTCTCCATAGCACCGACGGTCTTGTGCTTACCCTCGGCTATGTTATCACTCCACCTTGTCAGGATTTTCATTTCGGCGGAATCTTTAGACGGGTAATCTTGTTCTCTTATTAGACAATTTATCAGGAACTTTAATATCATGAGCTGGATCTCGGCTTTCCTTTGAGACATAGTCTCACTAATACTTTCTGGATCATCCCCTGTACGGATGAAACGATATATTCTGTCTAGATCTTCTTTCATATTCGGTAAGGTGACTAGATACTCGGCCACCTTTCTTACGCGGAATGAATATAAAACCATATTATCCTCGCCTGGGACTGGATCATAGCAACATTCGGCAAGGGATTTTCTTATTTCTGCAACAGACTGATACCTAGGCGTACGCTGTGATGCTTGTGCATGTAATTCGGCTAACGTTAAACGCTTGTGTGCCGGCGGGGTTTGAGGAGGACCTCCTCCTGCGGCCCCTAAACTGGAGTCGTCTACTGAGGCTCTTCGTCCTGGCAGGGTGGGAAATGGAAATGTAGGCTGGACTTGTATGGCGGGCTGGACCGGGGGTACCGTAACAGGTACTCCGATGTCTGGAGGAGCGGGAATTACCTGGTTTACAGGGACTGGCGGAGCGCGAACAGGATTTGCATATTCTGGGACTGTGTCGTCCAAATAGGACGAAATAAAAATATCAGCTGCGGTCGGTTTGTGACGTAGCTTGGTCGGAACTAATGGTGGCGGAAAATTACTGGATGCTTCTGGGGTCGCTTTTGGCAAGCCCTCGGCAAGGAGAGGATACATACCCTTAATAAGGGCATGCCTCTGTCTGTCTGATTGTTCGGCTTTGACTCGTTCACCTATCTCGATTAATTCTCTTTCTTGGGCTCGTTCTTGGGATTCTCTACTTAACTCTGACTTTCTGACTTCCTTTTCGGTTCTTCTATGCGCTTCTTTACGCCATAACTCGATGGCATCTTTCTGTGACTGTCTGGCTTTCTTTTTCCATAATGCTTCTTCTACTCGCATGATACATTCGGCATCCCATGTACCCGATACGGGCCATCTATACTTTTCTTCTAACTGTTTGGTATACTCTACCCATAAATCTAGATACAATATGGCGCTTATGCCATGTTTCTGATACATAAAGTGACCTGGACTGTCCCTAGGCGGGACAGGAACTGCTGCTTCCAGCAGACCCTTTCTAGTTTTTAACTGACGTAACTTGGAAAATATAGGCATGACTGAACTGTAATCTGGACACAATACAATACACAATAAACACGAAATCACGTCACACTCATACCACAACATTAAAATACATGAAGAACATTATAAATAACAGTTTGAACAGAATATTACCTGGAATACTGAGAGCAGAAATACAAGAATTTTCTCGAGAACGGAACAGACTAGAATTACTGGATGCACTGCTGTAACAGTACGGAACATACCGGTCCCATAAAGGAACGCATCAAGACCCGTATCCACCTAGGTGAACACTTCGTTTGTGAGTCTGGGTACCACCAACCCACGGACCAGGAGTCAATTTAGATTGGTCCTGTCTAGATACTACCCCAGCAATGGTACTCACCGGGCAGCACGGAACGGAAGGCCTCGGATCGGACTGGACTGCTACGACGACGGACGGACTTCGGACTTCAGTTACGGGTGGGCCTCCGGATACCTCGGACCTTGGACTCTCGGCTTGGGCTCTGGTCGGGACTCGCCGCGTTCCTCCACCGTCTCGTTTGGATGCTGGACCGCCTCCTCCGTCTCCTCCGTGGGCCTGAGGGATACTTGAAGCAGAAATATCTGCACGTGGCCGGTATGATTCCGTCACGGCTGCAGAGGGTCAGGGGGTCGGCGTGGCTTCACCGACGCGTGGGGAAAGGGCAAGTCCCTGTTCGGGCGCCATTATGTGGTAAATAAATAAATAATACCCTATTTTTGACTAGGCATATATCATAACAGATAGCTCAATAAATAAGAGTCAAGATTCGAGGTAGTAGGAGTTTCTGCAGGTTTATTACAGCATAAGGACAGGATCAGGACAACCTGCATAGGATGACCCAGCAGCTGCTGGGGCCGGGTCTGGGATGAGCGCGCTAGCTTTTAATAACAATACATGAGCATTTATACATAACGCAAACACATAGCATTACATTGCAGTAGGCGTAGCAGTGGGTGGAGCAGAAGGCGTGACGCGTAGCAGTCGCGAAAGATAACAGTAAAAGTAGGTGTAACTGGGCGTATACATAGACATGTGGTGCAGACGTAACAGAATATGTCATGAATGGGGCGGAAACCATGGAGGGGGCTACCTAAGGAGCCGGGACCTCTAACCTGGTGGTGCGCGCAAACTGGCAATGACGTATTACTAGGAGAAGCTGGGGGCTATGAACTCTGTGTTAGGAGCAGAGACTAAAGTCTGGAGGGTCGGAGCGACATGTACCTAAACCCTATCTAGTATCTGATGTTTAGGGAACATGTTGATATAACTAGAAGTCAGGAGGGGAAAGGCTAACTTGATTCTAAGACTGGACCATGCATTATTCTAAATGTAGTGCGTGATGAAGAATACTAAATGACCATTAAATACAGTATTTCTCTAACGTGGAGCCGCATAGGCTAGACAATGACGGAAACTATTAATGCAGTTCAGTAACTTAGGAATGCAGAGAAGGAGGACTGAACTGATAACATACTTTTGGCAGACTCAGAGGCAGAGCCAAGCTGCACCGGGCACTGCGAGGCAGGAAGTAAGTGAAGGGTCGAGGATACAGGAGGATACAGGTGGGGGCTGTATCGCTCCTTAGCGAGGACTTCAGGAGACAGGAGCTGAATCTGATGTCCGGGCCCTGTTGAGGCCTGGAAACGGGGACTTTATAATGGAATAACGTGCACACTGAAAAACGTGGCAACGTAGCTTTACATAGGCCTGATATTCGTAGTATTCACGAGGACTGGAAACTGGCATACTAGAGGAGGACACGACTATAATTGCGTCTTGATCGGACATGGGGAGTACATATGCATATTTAATCATGCACACATAACATATGATGGATGGGGCGTAGGGACACAGAACATGGCAAAATTTACTTTTCCACACTTTGACTAACATTGCCATGTTAAAAGTGACCCAAAAATGTTGCAAGGGCCTTAAAAAAAACGCTTTCATGTGTCTTAGGCCATTTTAAGTCATTTCCCCTTGAATGTAGGTATATAATTGATTTAGAAGATGTGTTTAAAAACGATTTTTGAAATCAATTAGGTTTCTTGATATGTAGTGCTAGAGTTTCATAGGTTGCTTGGGGTATATTTAAAAGGCATTTGAGTCCCTTTGATGTTATTTTTCCCATTTTAATTAAAGACATTTCCCCGTGGTGGAAGGTCCTTGTAAATACACCCCCATGTGGGCTTGGCAAATTTAGATTTTGATTATTTGACTTACATAGCCATGTTCTATACAGTTCTCACCTTCTGCGTAGTCTTTGATATGCTACACTCCATCTGCACAATGAGATACGTAAGGTCTGGCCTTTGTTCAAGAGTGAAGTGGACATGACTTACTTCATTGGTAGGCCTTCACATGTATTATCTCCTCTGTACTCTTCAACAAGCGTAAATTTCATCTGCAACCCTGAGTAGGCCTCACCTTAAACAAACCTCTGGAAAGGCCACACCTTATCGTCATCCTGAAACAATCATTTAAAATGTTAGGGACAGATTTATGATAGGTGTGTGTCTCTTTTGCGTCACTGTGCATCACTTTTGTGACGCAGCGGCGGTGCAAAAGATTTGCTATGTGGTGACATATTTACAACTTGATGCATCTAGCCAGATGTGTCATGCTGTAAAGTCCCGTGCCACATGAAACCGATGCAGCAGTGATGCAAAAGATGCACCATGTTGCAAGACAGGCCTCACTTCATCTCCAACAAGAAGCTGAATTTTCTCTAAATGTCAAAATTGTTGTATACACTGCTGAACTTCTGTGTACTCTTTGATATGCTAGACTCCATCTGCACTATGAGATACCTAAGCAAAGGAAACACAGGTGATGTGATTGTGAAATGAGGAAAAGAAACTCCACATTTTTCAATTACATCACCTGTGTTTCCTAAGTTTACGAATGACATTGTGCAGATGAGGTTTAGGCCTGTCCACGGACACAGAAGAGGTCTGGCCTTTGTTCAACAGTAAAGTGGACATGACTTACTTCATTGGTAGGCCATCACATGTATTATCTCCTCTGTACTCTTCAACAAGCGTAAATTTCATCTGCAACCCTGAGTAGGCCTCACCTTAAACAAACCTCTGGAAAGGCCACACCTTATCGTCATCCTGAAACAATCATTTAAAATGTTAGGGACAGATTTATGATAGGTGTGTGTCTCTTTTGCGTCACTGTGCATCACTTTTGTGACGCAGCGGCGGTGCAAAAGATTTGCTATGTGGTGACATATTTACAACTTGATGCATCTAGGCAGATGTGTCATGCTGTAAAGTCCCGTGCCACATGAAACCGATGCAGCAGTGATGCAAAAGATGCACCATGTTGCAAGACAGGCCTCACTTCATCTCCAACAAGATAAGAAGCTGAATCTTCTGTAAATGTCAAAATTGTTGTATACACTGCTGAACTTCTGTGTACTCTTTGATATGCTAGACTCCATCTGCACTATGAGATACCTAAGCAAAGGAAACACAGGTGATGTGATTGTGAAATGAGGAAAAGAAACTCCACATTTTTCAATTACATCACCTGTGTTTCCTAAGTTTACGAATGACATTGTGCAGATGAGGTTTAGGCCTGTCCACGGACACAGAAGAGGTCTGGCCTTTGTTCAAGAGTGAAGTGGACATGACTTACTTCATTGGTAGGCCTTCACATGTATTATCTCCTCTGTACTCTTCAACAAGCGTAAATTTCATCTGCAACCCTGAGTAGGCCTCACCTTAAACAAACCTCTGGATAGGCCACACCTCATCGTCATCCTGAATCAATCATTTAAAATGTTAGGGACAGATTTATGATAGGTGTGTGCCTCTTTTGCGTCACTGTGCGTCACTTTTTTTGTGACGCAGCGGCGGTGCAAAAGATTTGCTATGTGGTGACATATTTACAACTTGATGCATCTAGGCAGATGTGTCATGCTGTAAAGTCCCGTGCCACATGAAACCGATGCAGCAGTGATGCAAAAGATGCACCATGTTGCAAGACAGGCCTCACTTCATCTCCAACAAGATAAGAAGCTGAATCTTCTGTAAATGTCAAAATTGTTGTATACACTGCTGAACTTCTGTGTACTCTTTGATATGCTAGACTCCATCTGCACTATGAGATACCTAAGCAAAGGAAACACAGGTGATGTGATTGTGAAATGAGGAAAAGAAACTCCACATTTTTCAATTACATCACCTGTGTTTCCTAAGTTTACGAATGACATTGTGCAGATGAGGTTTAGGCCTGTCCACGGACACAGAAGAGGTCTGGCCTTTGTTCAAGAGTGAAGTGGCCATGACTTACTTCATTGGTAGGCCTTCACATGTATTATCTCCTCTGTACTCTTCAACAAGCGTAAATTTCATCTGCAACCCTGAGTAGGCCTCACCTTAAACAAACCTCTGGATAGGCCACACCTTATCGTCATCCTGAATCAATCATTTAAAATGTTAGGGACAGATTTATAATAGGTGTGTGCCTCTTTTGCGTCACTGTGCGTCACTTTTGTGACGCAGCGGCGGTGCAAAAGATTTGCTATGTGGTGACATATTTACAACTTGATGCATCTAGGCAGATGTGTCATGCTGTAAAGTCCCGTGCCACATGAAAACGATGCAGCAGTGATGCAAAAGATGCACCATGTTGCAAGACAGGCCTCACTTCATCTCCAACAAGATAAGAAGCTGAATCTTCTGTAAATGTCAAAATTGTTGTATACACTGCTGAACTTCTGTGTACTCTTTAATATGCTAGACTCCATCTGCACTATGAGATACCTAAGCAAAGGAAACACAGGTGATGTGATTGTGAAATGAGGAAAAGAAACTCCACATTTTTCAATTACATCACCTGTGTTTCCTAAGTTTACGAATAACATTGTGCAGATGAGGTTTAGGCCTGTCCACGGACACAGAAGAGGTCTGGCCTTTGTTCAAGAGTGAAGTGGACATGACTTACTTCATTGGTAGGCCTTCACATGTATTATCTCCTCTGTATTCTTCAACAAGCGTAAATTTCATCTGCAACCCTGAGTAGGCCTCACCTCAAACAAACCTCTGGATAGGCCACACTTTATCGTAATCTTGAATCAATCATTTAAAATGTTAGGGACAGATTTATGATAGGTGTATGTCTCTTTTGCGTCACTTTTGTGACGCAGCGGCGGTGCAAAAGATTTGCTATGTGGCGACATATTTATAACTTGATGCATCTAGGCAGATGTGTCATGCTGTAAAGTCCTGTGCCACATGAAACTTGCGTCAGTTTTCATATAGGTGTTTTGTTGCAAGGTATGCATTAATTTGCATGAAAGCCCTGTAAAACTAACACAGTGAAATTTAGAAGATTTCACTGAGTCAGCTTTATAGCATTGCTGAATCAAATCCTTACGCCTGTTTGAAACAGGCATAAGGAGTGATGCACCATGCAATGTGAGGCTTCCTCCTGTGCATTGCAGTAGACATGTTGCACTTACGACGTGATTCCTGCAATGTGCTGCTTTTGCGGCACAGATGCGTAACGCATCTGTGCTGTTTTTGCTCAATGGTGCTCCACATTGTAAATGCGGCACATCATGGGTGGCAGAGCAGCGGTGCACGTTACCTGGTGCATCCCCGGGGATGTGCCAGTTAACATAAATCTGCCCCTTTATATTTAAGTATGAGCAGGGTAAAAAGAGTTGGTGAGGCTTATCGAAGGTTAAGAAGAGATGAGTCCTGTTCACTGAAAACTTGGACATAGGCCTCACCTCCTCAGCATCGCTGGACATGGCTAAATAATAATTGCAAAATGTTACTCTTGTTAAACAATTTTAATATTATAGTCTCTGAGATTTATCTCTTACTCTGCAACATCTCATTGTTGTTCTCTTTCTTTAAAGATAACGACAACATCAAACATGAGTGATAATGAGCAATCCGTTGATCTCGATATTATCATTGAAATTGTGATTGAAACGTCAGTGGAAGTAGATCCCTTGGATGATTTAAATCCTGAGGATGATGAAGAACATGATGAGGATGCCGATTTGTCAGAATTATATGACATAGGGTGGGAAGCTGACCTGCTTGAGCCTATGGAACTATAAACATTTATTTTTAAAAGTTACTGGAAATGAAAAATGAAAAATAAAAATGTAAACCGTTTCATTTAAAATTAAACAAAAGTTCAAAAATAGGTTGTGTGTAGTGTCTTTAATAAAATATTCAAATATGCTCAAAAAATTGGTTCAGATTCACATATAAAACAGCACAGGTCAAATGTAGAAGCATTCAATTTCTTTGCTACTATTGTGAATACTAAATTTGCCAATGCACTAAAAATGACAAGTAGTGTGTTACATTTTTGATGACTGTTATTGATTTACTGTTTGCTAATAGTGGTTAATAACATTTTTTATTATATTTTACCACAGATTCAACTGCAGATCATTTCAAAATTAAAGAATGCCTTTGAAGGACAGAAGGCGAAAGGCTACCAAACATCAAAGACAGCAGCTTAAAAAATTATTGCAGCAGACCTCTACAATAAAAACTCGTCAAGTCACCAAGAAAGGTCCGGGTAAGATAAAGAAATCATTCATAAGAAATATTTGTAGAAAAAAAAGTAGTACTACAGAAAATGTTTTAGTCCAGAAAAAGAGAAGCAATTTAAACGGAAAGGGAAGGCCAATCAAAAATGTTACTGCTAGAGCAGGAGATAACTCTGTGCATGGTAGTAGAAGGAAAAATCAGTTTAGGGACATTCGTAGACGAATGTTCCGCAACAGGATAATTGGCAATTTGTTAAAAAATATTAAGAAAGGTCAGCAGAAAGTGGTTTTTTATAAGAGAAAAAATAAAAATTGAGAAAGTTATTGATCAGGCATTTGAAATTAAGCGAAAGTTATTTATTTTGATAATCAATAGAATTAGGAAGCTAAACAAAGCAATTTATGATTTCAAAAGAAATAGTAGATGGAAGAGAACAGTTAATCGTAGTAATTTTTGTGAAGTTTTTTCAGGAGAATGGATGCATAGTTCAACTTGTGAGGCATTTTTTAATGAGGAGAGTTATTTCCAGGATAATGATTTGGTGCATGCAGTTGACATCAGTGGTCGAGCTTATGAGGAGAAAGATGGTTGTCCAGTTGAAAAAGAAAAACTTGTGACAACAGAGGCAGAAGAGGTGTTAGGTAATGAGGTTTTAGGAAGACGTCCTAAGGGACCTGTGTACACCTGGAAGTGTAGTAGTATTTGCAGTGTGCGACAGGATTCCATCAATTTGCTTTGTGATTTTGTACGGACATTTAATAAGAAAAGTTTGAAGCAGAAAAAGAAGTTGTTGCAAGAATTAGATCCTTGCAGAGTGAGAGAAGTGACAGGTTTGCATGGTCATTCACTGGCTTGTCTTTCCAGGAGAGTATGCCAGAGTGTTTTTCATCATTTCAGGATGCTAGCAGTGCATCATATTAAAGTGAGGAAATTAGTTAGAATGTTGTATTATGCTAAGAGTCCAGCAGTTATGCTTAAACAATTATGCACTGCTCTTTTGCATGGTTCTGAAATAGATGTGAAGAATATTTGTGAAGAAATTGAGTTTTGTTACTTTGGAAGTAAAGAGGAGAATGTTGAAATTGACCCAGAAGAAGAGGGTAATGTGGAAGATAGTGTACAGGTTTCCAGTACAGATAATTTTCAGAAGGAAATTGACACGTTTCAGGTGAAATCAAGTGAGAGGCCTAATTTCACTTGTGTGTGTTGTCGACGCACTTATTATAAGAATCAGACTAAGTTAGTGGATTTATATGCAAAAAGTGAAAGGGAAAATAATAGTGAATGGAAGGATTTTGCAACATACTTGATGGTAGAAAATTGTTTTGATTTGGGATTGGATCAACGTGTGTGTACTTATTGTTGTAACAAATTAAATCAAAACCAGATGCCTGCTAGAGCGGTTCATAATAATCTGGAATTGGTTGAGATTCCTTCTGAATTGAAGGATTTAAATACTTATGAATCTATTTTGATTCAAAGTATCCATCCCTTTCAGGCTATTGTAAGAATGGAGCCAAAGACAGTGAAATTGCCTCCATCAGATTTACAGAGAGGATTAAAGGGAAGAGTTGTTTATTTGCCTCTAGATTTGAAGAAAAACATTAATACAATTGGAGTAGAAAAAGTGGAAGAGGAACCTCTGGTTATCTTAGTTAATGGGGTTCCGACAAAGAGTAAGAAAATATGGCAAGATTTAGTGGATGTTAGGAAAGTCAAAAAGGCAACATTGTATTTGAAAAAAACAATAAGTACTATAAGAATGTATATGTTGCAGAAGAGGAAGTAAGTGAAGAAGAGGATAGCGATTTGTGTGCTGGTCAAATTGAGAAAGTAGAACCCTCTAAAAGTGAAGAAATATATGAACATTATAGTGTTCATCCTTTGCATTCCAAGGAAGTCATGGGGAATGCTATTGAGTTGTTTCAAATGAAACAAGCCAAAGGGAGTCCCATTAGTGTTTGGGAGGAAAGTTTGGAAGGTCGGTGTTTCCCACAGCTATTTCCAACAGGTCAAGGAGGAAGATATGATGAGCGAACTCATCAAATTCCTGCTTCTGAATACCGGACTTTACGATTGTATGCAGAAGATCCTAGGTTTCGACAATGCATTCCCTATTTGTTTCATCTCCTGTTTGAAAGCGATCTGTCTGGACTGTCATATGCAGTGAACCACATCTTGAAAAGTGGTGTACAGCTGCAAAATATCTCGGCAAGTGACTTTATGGATAAAGTCAATGTGCAAGACAGTATTTTGGATTCTCACCTGATTAATCTCATGGCGTGTCAGCGTGGTACTAATGAGTACTGGTACCGTCGTCATGGTGATTTAAAATGTATGCTGAGGAACTTAGGAACTCCCACATGGTTCCTCACTCTCAGCTGTGCCGAGTATGGCTGGGAAGACTTACTTGAATTTCTACGAGAGGCAAATGGAAACATTGAAAATATCGAATTCAAGACACCCGGAGAACTGTGCTCTTTGGATCCAGTGAATGTATGCAGGTACTTCAATCATAGATTTGAAGCTATGATGTCTTTCATCATGAACAAGAGAAATCCACCTCTTGGAGAGGTGTTGGATTTCTTCTGGAGAAAGGAGTACCAAGCAAGAGGTGCTCCTCATATACATATGCTGCTGTGGATCAAGGATGCACCTAAATTTGGAACAGATCCAGAAGACTTAGTGATGAGTTTCATAGAACAGTATTCTACATGTGCTGTTCCAAACGCAAAGGAGGACAAAAGCCTAAGAGAACAAGTTCTACGCTTCCAAAGCCATCGTTGCGGAAAGTACTGTCGTCGTAAATTCAGAAACAAGGACAAGTTCTACACCAAATGTCGTTTCGCCTTTCCACGACCGGTGATTTCTAAAGGAAGAGTGAACAGTTTGATGTCTTTGCTGCGACATAATGTGATGAAGAAATCACCTAAAAACACATACAATTTGAAAAGGAACGAAGAGTCCAAGTATATCAACGACTACAACCCAGTGATTTTGTCCATGTGGAATGCTAACATGGATATACAGTTCGTTGCTGATAACTGTATGGCTGTGGCTCGGTATGTGACATCTTACATCACCAAAAAAGAAAAGACAGAATTGAAGGATATGTGGGAGGACATTTCCCATGAAAAGAGCCTCAGTAAGAAGTTGTACAGTTTCAGTCTGAAGATGTCACATCGAGAAATCGGAGCTTACGAATGTTCTGACCGGTTGTCTTCAGCAAGTCTCTATGCCAAATCCTGGAGTATCGTTTGGGCGAGTCTTGGTCTTGCTGCAACGCGTAATCGAGTTCTGAAACCTGTGCGGGAAATGAGTATTTGGCGGAAAAGGAGCCAACAGTACTGATATTTTGAAGACCAACATGTTGGATACATATTATCCAAATAGAAGCAGACACCTCGAGAATGTTTGTCTGTATGAGGTTCTACAAAATTACATATTCAAGAGGAACATCAAAGAAGATATTGATAAAGGAGTGTATGCTGTAATTGGAAGTGAGGGATGTCTCGTCAAGCAAAGAAAATGCCACTTGGTAAACCATCGAAAATTGAGTGGCGAATCTCCTGAAAAAAAAGAGTTTTTCTATTTAGCACTTTTGCAACTTTTCAAGCCTTGGCGTGCAGAAGAGGAACTGCTTGGAGATTTCCTCTGTTACGAAGACTCTTTCAATGCCGCCAAGGAGACCATAGAATGTCCTGTTTTTCTCAAATATCTAGAAATGTTGAATGCGGAAATCGAGCAGGAAGCAACGATTGCAGCCGAGATTGCTAGAGACAGTTCTCAGGACAGTCAGAGTTCTGTTTCATTGAGTCAGGATCCACTAGGAGGACCAGTTATCGAAAATGAAGCTGCCACTGCCATGATTGAAGTGGAAAGAGCCATGGCACATGCTCAGGAGGATGCGGTTAACTTAGAAGACTTGGAAAGAAAACTCAACATTGAGCAGAGGAAAATATATGACGAAGTTACCAACCAAATTGATCATGGATTAAGTCATGAGAAGAAAGAGTGCTCATGTACGTCGTTGAAACCTGTCCGACTGTACGTGAGTGGAGAAGCGGGAACTGGAAAAAGTTTCCTCATTAAAGCAATTTCATGTTATTTGCAGAAAAGGACTGAGTCATCGCTGTCTTGTGTTGTCACCGCTCCAACTGGACTGGCAGCACATAACATTAAAGGTATTACTTTGCATCGTCTACTGATGCTGCCAGTGGAGCATGATAACAAATTACAATACCACAAGTTATCTGGAGATGCTTGTTGTGAAGTTTCAAGAGTCTTGAAGAAAATGAAACTTCTTATCATTGACGAAGTAAGCATGGTTTCCAATGTCATGCTTGCCTTTGTGCATTTGAGAATGCAAGAAGTTCTCAAAACAGAGTATGATGTGTTATTTGGTGGCAAACACATCATTGTTTTCGGTGATCTTCTGCAGCTGACACCAGTGAAAGGACAACCTGTGTTCAGAATGCTCACGCATGAAGATACCAGGAAGTGCCTAGGGAGCATTGGCAACGTTAATATATGGTTAAACTTCAATTATGCTGAACTGCATGAAAATATGCGTCAGGCGAAGGATGAAGATTACAAGAATATTCTACAAGATGTTAGAATCGGAAAAGTGACCGAGCATGGGAAAGAAGCTTTACGTGCACGATTACTGTCAAATTTGTATCCAGAACAAGACGTTGTGCCTGAGAATATTTTTCAGAAAATTACTGAGAAGAAATCTGGAATATGTTTGATGCCAACTCTTGCAGAATGTGCCATCTTCAACAACAAAATGTTGTATTTAGAAAAGCAAGATATTGTGAAACTGGAAGCTATTGACAGAGTAGAGCATATGGGATCAACAATTATTTTGTCTGAGAATTTGAAATCAAAATTGGATTCATTAGAGAAGAGTATATCTAAAACTGCGGGTTTTGAAAAGACTCTGAATGTGTGCTTAAATTGCCGTATAATTTTAAGAAGGAATTTACATGTTGAAAGAGGTCTGGTAAATGGATCAATGGGTAATGTTGTTGATTTTGTGAAATACAGAAATAGGGATGAAATTGAATTTTTAAAAATTAAATTTGATGGCATTGACGAAGTACAGCTAATTGGTCGTTGCTCTGCTAGGTTTTTGCTTGTGAAAGACTTATATGTTCGCCGTAAGCAGTTTCCTGTTTGCTTGGCATATGCGTTGACAATCCATAAATCGCAAGGTTTAAGTGTAGACAGTGCATTGGTGAATATTGGCAGTTCTGTGTTCAAGGAGGGTATGGCATATGTGGCATTGTCACGAGTCAGAACTTTATCGGGATTGTACTTGATTGAGTGTGATGTCACAAACATTTGTGCGGATCTAGACTGTGTTAAGGAATACAATAGGTTAAGAAGAGAGTATGCGCCACATTTGCCTCAATATCCTTTGTTTGAGAAACGTGTGGTAGGCCGGAAACGAAGAAATGTGACCAATAGTAGGGAGGTTGTAGCAAAAAGACGAAAAGTCGATGAACCAGAAATTATAAGGAGAAAGGAAAAGGATTTTGTTGAAGATGTTGTTGGTTTTCAATTTGAAAACAGTTCTGGTGTCAACTGCTATGCTAATGTAGTGGTTAATGTTTTGTTTTCTCTAGAAACTTTAAAACAAGAGATTGTGGTCAATTCGGATCAGAGATTTGGCAGTTTGTTGAATTCTGTGTTAGAGAAATGTAGCACTGATAGAACAAAAATAGAAAGTGTGTCTGAAATTCGAAATCTGTTAGACAGATGTTCAGGTGAAACACACTTCTCTCAAAATATTCAGCAAGATTGTCAGGAGTTTTTAATGTATATGCTTGATGTATTGCATGATGAAGGTGTAGATGTAGATCACCTGTTTGGGCTTTCTTATCAATGGCAGCATGACTGCGAGAACTGTAGGGTATCAAGTACTACTAGTGTAGACTCAGAAAAATGTATATATTTAACTTTGCCAGACAGTAAATCAGTGTCCTTTAATAAGCTAGTAAAAGCAGCTGATCACAACATGGAGTGTAGCCAATGTAAGTCTGAAATGTTGTCAACATTATTTATACGAACATATGGCCAGTATGTTATTTTAATGTTCCAACGATGTAGGCCTGATGGAACAAAATTGACAACTTTGATTAAAAATTTTGTGGCTTCACAGTTGTCAATATCAGGAAGGACTTTTGTAACTGCAGCAATTATATATCATGACGGTCCTTCAATAACATCAGGACATTACACAGCTTATTTAAAGTCTAGAAATGGCTGGTCATTCTGCAATGATTCTGTTTTAACTTTTTTTTTTAAATTGCCTTTTGACCTTAAAAATTCTTACCTGGTGTTTTTAAAACCAAAATTTTAGGGAAGGAATCTCAGTATTTGCTCTGAGGAATTTCAAGAGGTTCTAATGGCTCCCACACAATTTGGCCTTGAGGATAAGTGTAGTACAGAGTCAAAAGTTATTTTTGAGTTTTAAATAGTTCCTGGAAAAAAAGAAGGTTTTCTTACAGAAAGTGGTGGGCACGGATTCGTTAAAGGACAACAGAGTATTTCCCAAAGCAAACGGTGTTCTTACCATAACACTTGACGTCATGGAAAAATAGCTGCACTTTGAATGAGTTCAGAAAAACTGTTTCTTTTTATAAGCTAATTCAAGCAGCCAATAAAAACATGGTGTAGAGGTAATGTAAGTCTGCAATGCTGTCTAGATTATTTGACCAAATTTTTGGTTATAATGTCATTTTAAAATTCCAACTATATAAACCTGATGAAAGTAAGTCTTCAACTTTAATTACAAATGTTGTGGCTACACAGTCGTTTATTTTAGGAAGAACATTTTTAACTGCAGCTATTATATGACATGATGGTCCTTTGACAAGATCCGCTTATTACACAGCTTATTGAAAATGTAAAAAAAGCTGCTGTTTCGTAAATGATTCCTATTTGACTACGATACAATGTTGCCTTTTTACTTAAAAATATTCTTACTTTCTGTTTTCAGAAAAGAGAATTTAGGGTAGGTAACTGGTCTATAATGATTCTAGGGGTTGATATAATTTTATCTACTGTTTTAAATTGCTTTGTGATTAAAAGTGATGTAGAGAATTAAATAATTGTAGTAGTCATAGAGGTAGTGTAAGTCTGCTTCATAGTAAGCAGTATCAGTGTCATAGGAAATGTGGAACATGAGTGAGCAAGAAGGGTAAGATATTACTAGTCCAGGATTGTGAAAGTGATCTTGAACGTTTTCTTTCTCAAAGTTGCGGAATTACAAAATGACGGGATTTGCTTAGAAGAATTCCAAGAGTTATAAATGGCTCTTACACGATTTGGCCTTGTGGAAACGTGTGGTAGAGAGCAAGTAGTCATTTATTGTATGTAACATATTTTTCAAAACGATGGAGGTTTTCTTTCAGAAAGTGGCGGGCTGAAAATAATAGCAGCACAACAGAGTGTAAGCTGTTCATAGGACATCATTCGACGTCATGGAAAGTAAGTTAATTTTAAGGAGTTCTGATTTCTGATTTGTCATGTTGTATGGGTTTTTTAAACACAATCATTTTGATTGTGTTTTTTTTCCCCCGCTGTTATATGATGAATACCTTCAAGTCACTGTTTTTAGTGAAATTTGATAAATTCTGAGAACAGCAAAAATAAACCATTTAACATGTATAATTAATTCTGTACTTTTTGTATTTATGATATACATTTAGAAATGTGTAGTAGACATGAAGAAGCTGAGGCTTCTGTAAGTGCCAAAGTTGTTGCATACAGTGCTCACATTCTACGTAGTCTTTCATATGATAGACTACATTTCCACAATGAGATACCTAAGCAAAGGAAACACAGGTGATGTGATTGTGAAATGAGGAAAAGAAACTCCACATTTTTCAATTACATTACCTGTGTTTCCTAACATTACGAATCACATTGTGCAGATGAGGTTTAGGCCTGTCCAGAGAGATAGAGGAGGTCTGGCCTTTGTTCAAGAGTGCAGTGGACATGACTCACTTCGTTGGTAGGCCTGCACATGTATTATCTCCTCTGTACTTTTCAAGAAGCTAAATTTCATCTGCAAAACTGAGTAGGACTCACCTGAAAGAAATCTGTGGATAGGCTACACCTTATCAGCATCTAGAAACAATCATTTAAAATGTTAAGGGCAGTTTTATGAAGGCTGTGTGCCTCTTTTGCGCCGCTGTTCCGTCACTTTTGTGTAAAAGATGCACCATGTTGCAAGATAGGCCTCAGTTCATTTCCAGCAAGATACCGTCACTTTAAAATGTATATAATTAGTACTGTGTAGGGGGCATGCAGAAGCTGAGGCTTCAGTAAGAGTCAAAATTGTTGCATGCAGTGCGTACTCTTTCATATGCTGGACTACATCTGCACAATGAGATACCTAACCAAAGGAAACACAAGTGATGTGATTGTGAAATGAGCAAAAGAAATTGCACGTTTTTCAAATACATTACCTGTGTTTCCTAACATTACGAATCACATTGTGCAGATGAAGTTTAGGCTTGTCCAGGGAAACAGAGGAGGTCTGAACTTTATTGGTAGGCCTGCACATGTATTATCTCCTCTGTACTCTTCAACAAGCCTAAATTTCATCTGCAACCCTGAGTAGGCCTCACCTGAAACAAACGTCTGGATAGGACACACCTTATTGCCATCCTGAAATAATCATTTAAAATGTTAGGAACAGTTTTATGATGATTGTGCACCTCTTTTGCGCTGCCATTGCGTCACTTTTGTGAGACAACAGCAGTGCAAAAGATGCACCATGTTCCAAGATAGGCCTCACTTCATCTGCATCAAGAATACTGTTAATTTAAAATGTATATCTTTAGGACTGTGTAGGGGGCCTGGAGAAGCAGAGGCTTCTGTAAGTGTCAAAGTTGTTGAAAAACTATTTGTCCTTCAATCTTTTCCCTTGTCTTTTCTAAGTTTTAAATACATGTTTTAATATTTTTCAAATGTTTGTTCTCTCTTTCACAGATTGAAAGTATAAAAATAACAAGTGACTAAGTTAACGACAATTATAAGGTAAATGTTTTGTACTCTTTTCGTTACATTTCTATCACATTTAACTACTATTAGTTCCACTGCTTCATTTCTTTAACCCTCACTTTCCTGCCTTTGCTACTTCCCTCATTCCTTTCTCTATTACTTACTTACTCTACTCCTTCCACTCCTTTTCTCAGTCCCTCTCTTCTCATAGTTCCTCACTCTTGTTCACTCACTCCGTCTCTATTACTCTTAGTGTCTCTGACTGATCACTCTTTCACTACTTGTTCATTATGCTTTCTCTGTGTAGTTGAAGCACACTAAGGGGCATATTATGAACACAGCCAATAAAATTATTGCTGCTTTTATCGGCAGAAAACTGCTGCAAAAGCGGCTTTAGCGACACATTTCTGCCAACAAAAGCTGCGAAACTTTTATTGCCTATGTTGATAATATGCCCCTATGTTATTTACATTTCTTTGCTGTTTCAATTATTCCTTTTCTGTTACTTCTTCTTTTCTGCTTTCTGTTTTTTCTCTCTGTTATTCCACATGTTTTAATCTTATTTTGAACATTCACTCACATTCTCTAAGAAACTCTTCTTTGTTATTCTTCTACTCTCCTTTTTTTCTTTCACTTCCTTATCTATTTTGTTTTTCACAATTATACCCTCTTCCATCTTTTCTTCGGTAAATAGATCTATTAAACAGTATCTCTGGTTTAGTCCCTATAGCTGTCTTTCTTTTAACATTACTCTCTGTTTACTTCCCATATACTTACTCTTCTTTTTAAAAAAAAAAATGTTTGGTTCGCTCCCGGTTCGCGTACCGGGAAGCGAACCGGGAAGCGAACCAAAAGAAATAGAGGTTGCCAGAGTGCTAAACATTCTAGCAATTTTTTTTATAAAGGGGAGGTAGTTCTGAAAAGAACTTTTTTTAAAATGTTTTTGTTGTTTTATATTTTTTTTTATTTTTCTGAACATTTTTTGTTTTTTTTGTATTTTTTGAACAATTTTATGTTTTTTTTGTTTTTTTTGGGGGGAAACAACGAAAAACAGGCATTAGAAAGGGCTCAACAGGAGCAAAAAAATTTTTTATTTTTTGGGGCGTTTTGAGCACTTGTGGTTTTCATATGCTCTGTTTATCAAATTGATACTCATATTTGCACATGAGAGTAAGTTACCACAATAAAGACACACTATCTTCATGTGCACAACATTTTCTTGAATGTTTGGCACTGTTTCCCGTGCCTCTGGCCCCGACAGAGTTACCTGTGCCGATGTACTGGCCACAGGAGTTGGTGGGTTGTCTTGGAGGTCACGCATCTCTGCCATGCTGTAATTCAGTGGATGCCACCTCTGCATATGACGGTGCATAGTATAGTTGCCGAAACTATACTTTTTATTTGTGCCTCTAGATAAATCTTCTTTGCATATGAGGCATGTCACATAGCGAGCATTCACTTTTTTTTGTCCTTGAGGAAAAGAAAAAAACTGCCAAATAAAACTATTTTTGTGGTGAGATATCCGGGGCTCCTCACGTAAAAACTGTCTTGGCTGTACTTCCTCTTCCTCTTCTTCATCCTCTTCCTCCTCTGTGTTGGGAAGGAACTGTGGAGGTGGTCCTCTCTTCCTTGGTGGTGGTGGTGGTGGTGGGGGTGCACCAGCTGCAGCTACTACTGAAGCCATTTTCTACTAAGCAAAATAGGTCTTCCTTTCACAAAGTTGAAAGTCATAGTGAGAAAAAAGGTGGGGGCTTTCATCATTTTGGAAAAAAAATAGTTCTAAACCAATGAAAAGTGTTATTTTTAGGTCACATGACCTAGCCTTACATCATTAGGAAACCAAAAGTGAAATGAACCAATGAAAAGTTTTATTAACAAGTCACATGACCTGTTACGCTTACGTTACGCGCTGCGGGCCGCGCCCCGGATCGCTTCCGGGGAGCTGCGCTTCGCGCCTCGGTTCGCGTACCGGAGCACTTCCGGGTGCGCTAACGCGGCGCGTCATAAGACGCATTACGCGACAACGCGATACGTCGCGCTTCCGCGACGCATCACGATGTTGATTTCTAACGCGGCAGTTGCGCAAACGGAACGTTTACCGGTTCGCGTACCGAGTCGCGGCACCAAATTGAGCTAACGGGAAGCTACTCGGTTCACGGACCGGGAGCGAACCAAAACATAATAATACATTTTTTTTTATTAATAAACATATAAAATATATTTTTTGATTTAAAGAAGAATACATTTTAAAGCTTTTGATATTTGCTATTAAAAAAACCATTGAAATTCACAGAAAAAACCATAGGTTATAGGCCATATATAGTTAGGAATTAGCATTTACAAAACCTTGAAAATTCACTGAAAAAACCATAGGTTATAGACCATATATAGTTAGGAATTAGCATTTAAAAAATCTTTTTTTACTCACACAAAACCATTGAAATTCCATATATAGTTAGTTGTACTAACTATATATCGCGCACCCGCAATCCACTGCTGATCATGTCACATATTACATCATTCATGACATGGTCAGTGACATCACTGATGACATCACTGATGACATCTCAAATGACATCACTGATGACATCACGGATGACATCTCAAATGACATCACTGATGAAATCACTGATGACATCTCAAATGACATCATTGATGATATCACTGATGACATCACTGATGACATCATTGATGACATCTCAAATGACATCACCGATGACATCACTGATGACATCACTGATCACATCTCAAAAGACATCACTGATGACATCACTGATGACATTAGTCATGTGATAATACGATGAATCTCTTCAGACTCTAATAAAAACTTAGATACACTCAGTGTAAACAGACACTCACAGAATGTCACTCATCCATGGAGTTACTCACACACCTAGTCAGTCATGCAAAGAATCAATCTCACCTCCATTTCCTCAACTATACAGTTATACACACCTTACTTATTCAAACATATACTAACACATATTTACTCTCTTATACAATCCCTGATACAAGTTCACAATGATCCATACAGCCACTCACACATTCACTGGCTCTTATGCATAGTTATTTATATATGTCAACTCTCACATGTACTGTGTTTTACATATGTACTTACTTTGACATGTAGCACTTAGATATCCATTCACTCACCAATACACTCATGCACACAGTCAACCGCCCATACAGCTGTTTCCACATGCACTTTTGAACCCATACATCTAGTGAATCAACTGCTCACACATCTATGCACAGAGTTATACACCTCCCAGCCACCCGCACACACACTCAGTCTCCCATACAAATACTTAGGCAATCAACCAATAACACATATAGTTACTCATATAGCTACTGATCAACACATGCAGCAGTTTACAGAACAACAGACATAATGATGCACAAATTAAAACAGTTTAGTCACTAACCCAAGCACTCAGTGAGACACATTTAATCAGTCACTCATACAGTCAGTCATGCACCTAATAAATCCTTCATCCAGACACTTATAAATCCACTAATTCTTCAATATGTAAGACATATTTTAACTTTACAGAAACATACAGTCACTGGATGTTGTCATCAGTGATGTCATCAGTGATGTCATTTGAGATGTCATCAGTGATGTCATCAGTGATGTCATTTGAGATGTCATCAGTGATGTCATCAGTGATGTCACTGACCATGTCATGAATGATGTAATATGTGACATGATCAGCAGTGGATTGCGGGTGCGCGATATATAGTTGGTACAACTAACTATATATGGAATTTCAATGGTTTTGTGTGAGTAAAAAAAGGTTTTTTAAATGCTAATTCCTAACTATATATGGTCTATAACCTATGGTTTTTTCAGTGAATTTTCAAGGTTTTGTAAATGCTAATTCCTAACTATATATGGTCTATAACCTATGGTTTTTTCTGTGAATATATATATATATATAAATTACCTACTGGCGGTTGCCAGTAGGTAGTTATAGTTAGGACCTAGCTACCATAGGAAATCCGCAATATTCTATTGGGAATAACTTTGGCGCCGGTGGAGGAATTTGCGTGTAATTTTCCAAAATGTAGGACAGCTCCACTGCGCTCCTTCCCTGAAAGTTTCGGGGGGATTCGTGAAATGGGGGCCGAGAAAAAAGGGGGGTCCCAAACAATGTTCCCTCTAATTTTTTTCCTCTGTGTGCGGCAGTGGAGGGTCTCTGTGCGCTGCAACCATGGCTATGTGCGCCAGGAACCGAACCTCGCGTGTCTGCGGCGCCAAATGCCACTCGTTTTTGGTGCCCTTCTGCCCCCTGTCCCACTCGTTTTTGGTGCCCTTCTGCCCCCTGTCCCACTCGTTTTTGGTGCCCTTCTGCCCCACTCGTTTTTTGTGCCCTAATGCCCTCTGTCCCACTTGTTTTTGTGCCCTTCTACCCTCCGTCCCATCGTTTTTGGTGCCCTTCTGCCCTCTGCCCCACTCGTTTTTGGTGCCCTTCTGCCCTCTGTCCCACTCATTGTTGTGCCTTTATGCCCTCTGTCCCATCGTTTTTGGTGCCTTTCTGCTCCCTGCAGTCCGTCCCTGCTCCACTGTGTCTGTCCCTGCTCCCTGGTGTCTGTCCCTGCTCCACGGTGTCTGTCCCGGCTCCACGGTGTCTGTCCCGGCTCCACGGTGTCTGTCTTGGCTCCACGGTGTCTGTCCCGGCTCCACGGTGTCTGTCCCTGCTCCACGGTGTCTGTCCCTGCTCCACGGTGTCTGTCCCTGCTCCATGGTGTCTGTCCCTGCTCCACGGTGTCTGTCCCTGCTCCACGGTGTCTGTCCCTGCTCCACGGTGTCTGTCCCTGCCCCCCGGTGTCTGTCCCTGCTCCCCGGTGTCTGTCCCTGCTCCCCGGTGTCTGTCCCTGCTCCCCGGTGTCTGTCCCTGCTCCCTGGTGTCTGTGCTTGATCCCCAGTGTCTGTCCCTGCTCCCTGATGTCTGTCCCTGCTCCACGGTGTCTGTTCCTGCTCCACGGTGTCTGTCCCTGCTCCACGGTGTCTGTCCCTGCTCCACGGTGTCTTTCCCTGCTCCACTGTGTCTGTCCCTGCTCCACGGTGTCTGTCCCTGCTGCCCGGTGTCTGTCCCTGCTGCCCGGTGTCTGTCCCTGCTGCCCGGTGTCTGTTCCTGCTCCCTGGTGTCCGTCCTGCTGCCTGGTGTCTGTCCCTGCTCCCTGATGTCTGTCCCTGCTCTCTGATGTCTGTCCCTGCTCCCTGGTGTCTGTCCCTGCTCCCTGATGTCTGTCCCTGCTCCCCGGTGTTTGTCCCTGCTCCCCGATGTCTGTCCCTGTTCCCCGATGTCTGTCCCTGCTCCCTGGTGTCTGTCCCTGCTCCCTGATGTCTGTCCCTGCTCCCTGATGTCTGTCCCTGCTCCACGGTGTCTGTCCCTGCTGCCCCGTGTCTGTCCCTGCTGCCCGGTGTCTGTCCCTGCTGCCCGGTGTCTGTCCCTGCTGCCCGGTGTCTGTTCCTGCTCCCTGGTGTCTGTCCCTGCTCCACGGTGTCTGTCCCTGCTCCACGGTGTCTGTCCCTGCTCCACGGTGTCTGTCCCTGCTCCACGGTGTCTGTCCCTGCTCCACGGTGTCTGTCCCTGCTCCACGGTGTCTCTCCCTGATTTTAGTTTGGTTGTTAACCGAGGCCTTTCCATTTTTACTAAAATTATATATATATATATATATATACTATTTTTATAAGGACTTTCAACCTGCTCTCTTCACAATGGCCTGTTATGTTTGTCATTCGCATTTTATTACGCACACTATAGTATAAAACATGGATCAATGTGGGTCAGCCCGTTTTACCATTTCAAAAATATTTTTGAAGTACCAGGTGCTTCTCCAGCAATAACTTTTTGAAAAATCTTGTTAATTTTTTCTATCCGTCTGTGTTATGTGAATACTAATGGTCTTGATGATCGTTCGTCTCTCCCTTACAGGAGAGCTGGAGGAAGGCAACGCAACACAAAGGATCACAAACAGCCCCTCAGTAGTGCACAATGACGATTCTTACAGGGCACAGCTGCGGGGCTGATTGTAGGTCCTTTGAATTAGTATTCGTGTTAATTGCAGCGCACCTGGGCGCTACAATTAACATGAATACTAAAGGTTCACAATCAGCCCCGCAGCTGTGCGGTGTAAGAAAAGGAATGCAGAGGAATGCAGAGTGTCAAACACAGTGTGTGCTTAAGCACACGCTGTGTTTGAGGCTGCTTTTTTTTCTCAATCTCCCACAACCAGGAAATGGCACTTTTTCACGCCGCTCGCACTTTAAAAGTGGCGGCGCGAACGGTGTTACTGGAGTGCGCGCTAAATTCAGCAACCTGCGCGCTTAGGGTGACTTCTCTGCGCGTGCGCTCACTCGCGCAGCTTGTTGGGAACAGTGGTCCCAAACATGTTTTCCCCATGTTAATTTCCATAGGACGAATTGACAAGGCTACAGCCCGAACCGCTTAACGGAATTTCACCAAACTTTGCAAAATTGTAGGGACTGGTCATGTGATCAAGCCTCCTTGGAGGCGAAACGCATCATGGCGGCAGTGCTGGCATTAATTGAATAAACCACGCTTTGCACTAGCAACCTTTGGGTCGACTCTTCATCATTGGTAACTTGGCAGTGCGTTTCTGTGGCGTATGACGAACTGCATGGATATATATATATATATATATATCACCAAATCCAAGTTGCCTTGCATAGAGACGCCTGCACAGTTGGAAATAAAGCCATAGTTTATTGCAGGTAATATGCACAGCGCGTTTCAAAGCCGCACAACCAAAGCGCCAAACATGTTTCGGGCTCCACGCCCTTGTTCACTGGCTGCATGCACAAAGTCCCAGCAGCTGTGTGGACTCATAACTTTAACCCCGCCCAAGGTGGGACTTTCTCAAGCACAGTGGCATTCTGGGGTAAGTAGTCTGTAACTTCACCATAGTGGTTGCTGCCAAGTCTCAGTCCATAAAATTATACAATCCCGTAGTGGGTGTTGTGAGGAGAAACTGCAACAGTGCACATCAGTATCCATCCTGACAATACTGGCATTTCCAGCTCCTCCTGGTGCACTTGGTCATCAAGCACCAAAGGTACCGCTTCCTACGCGGCGGGGCATCTCTGCGGCGAGGCACGCCACTTTAAACATCACCAAATCCAAGTTGCCTTGCATAGAGACGCCTGCACAGTTGGAAATAAAGCCATAGTTTATTGCAGGTAATATGCACAGCGCGTTTCAAAGCCGCACAACCAAAGCGCCAAACATGTTTCGGGCTCCACGCCCTTGTTCACTGGCTGCATGCACAAAGTCCCAGCAGCTGTGTGGACTCATAACTTTAACCCCGCCCAAGGTGGGACTTTCTCAAGCACAGTGGCATTCTGGGGTAAGTAGTCCGTAACTTCACCATAGTGGTTGCTGCCAAGTCTCAGTCCATAAAATTATACAATCCCGTAGTGGGTGTTGTGAGGAGAAACTGCAACAGTGCACATCAGTATCCATCCTGACAATACTGGCATTTCCAGCTCCTCCTGGTGCACTTGGTCATCAAGCACCAAAGGTACCGCTTCCTACGCGGCGGGGCATCTCTGCGGCGAGGCACGCCGCTTTAAACATCACCAAATCCAAGTTGCCTTGCATAGAGACGCCTGCACAGTTGGAAATAAAGCCATAGTTTATTGCAGGTAATATGCACAGCGCGTTTCAAAGCCGCACAACCAAAGCGCTAAACATGTTTCGGGCTCCACGCCCTTGTTCACTGGCTGCATGCACAAAGCCCCAGCAGCTGTGTGGACTCATAACTTTAACCCCGCCCAAGGTGGGACTTTCTCAAGCACAGTGGCATTCTGGGGTAAGTAGTCCGTAACTTCACCATAGTGGTTGCTGCCAAGTCTCAGTCCATAAAATTATACAATCCCGTAGTGGGTGTTGTGAGGAGAAACTGCAACAGTGCACATCAGTATCCATCCTGACAATACTGGCATTTCCAGCTCCTCCTGGTGCACTTGGTCATCAAGCACCAAAGGTACCGCTTCCTACGCGTAGGGCATCTCTGCGGCGAGGCACGCCGCTTTAAACATCACCAAATCCAAGTTGCCTTGCATAGAGACGCCTGCACAGTTGGAAATAAAGCCATAGTTTATTGCAGGTAATATGCACAGCGAGTTTCAAAGCCGCACAACCAAAGAGCCAAACATGTTTCGGGCTCCACGCCCTTGTTCACTGGCTGCATGCACAAAGTCCCAGCAGCTGTGTGGACTCATAACTTTAACCCCGCCCAAGGTGGGACTTTCTCAAGCACAGTGGCATTCTGGGGTAAGTAGTCCGTAACTTCACCATAGTGGTTGCTGCCAAGTCTCAGTCCATAAAATTATACAATCCCGTAGTGGGTGTTGTGAGGAGAAACTGCAACAGTGCACATCAGTATCCATCCTGACAATACTGGCATTTCCAGCTCCTCCTGGTGCACTTGGTCATCAAGCACCAAAGGTACCGCTTCCTACGCGGCGGGGCATCTCTGCGGCGAGGCACGCCGCTTTAAACATCACCAAATCCAAGTTGCCTTGCATAGAGACGCCTGCACAGTTGGAAATAAAGCCATAGTTTATTGCAGGTAATATGCACAGCGCGTTTCAAAGCCGCACAACCAAAGCGCCAAACATGTTTCGGGCTCCACGCCCTTGTTCATTGGCTGCATGCACAAAGTCCCAGCAGCTGTGTGGACTCATAACTTTAACCCCGCCCAAGGTGGGACTTTCTCAAGCACAGTGGCATTCTGGGGTAAGTAGTCCGTAACTTCACCATAGTGGTTGCTGCCAAGTCTCAGCCCATAAAATTATACAATCCCGTAGTGGGTGTTGTGAGGAGAAACTGCAACAGTGCACATCAGTATCCATCCTGACAATACTGGCATTTCCAGCTCCTCCTGGTGCACTTGGTCATCAAGCACCAAAGGTACCGCTTCCTACGCGGCGGGGCATCTCTGCGGCGAGGCACGCCGCTTTAAACATCACCAAATCCAAGTTGCCTTGCATATAGACGCCTGCACAGTTGGAAATAAAGCCATAGTTTATTGCAGGTAATATGCACAGCGCGTTTCAAAGCCGCACAACCAAAGAGCCAAACATGTTTCGGGCTCCACGCCCTTGTTCACTGGCTGCATGCACAAAGTCCCAGCAGCTGTGTGGACTCATAACTTTAACCCCGCCCAAGGTGGGACTTTCTCAAGCACAGTGGCTTTCTGGGGTAAGTAGTCCGTAACTTCACCATAGTGGTTGCTGCCAAGTCTCAATCCATAAAATTATACAATCCCGTAGTGGGTGTTGTGAGGAGAAACTGCAACAGTGCACATCAGTATCCATCCTGACAATACTGGCATTTCCAGCTCCTCCTGGTGCACTTGGTCATCAAGCACCAAAGGTACCGCTTCCTACGCGGCGGGGCATCTCTGCGGCGAGGCACGCCGCTTTAAACATCACCAAATCCAAGTTGCCTTGCATAGAGACGCCTGCACAGTTGGAAATAAAGCCATAGTTTATTGCAGGTAATATGCACAGCGCGTTTCAAAGCCGCACAACCAAAGCGCCAAACATGTTTCGGGCTCCACGCCCTTGTTCACTGGCTGCATGCACAAAGTCCCAGCAGCTGTGTGGACTCATAACTTTAACCCCGCCCAAGGTGGGACTTTCTCAAGCACAGTGGCATTCTGGGGTAAGTAGTCCGTAACTTCACCATAGTGGTTGCTGCCAAGTCTCAGTCCATAAAATTATACAATCCCGTAGTGGGTGTTGTGAGGAGAAACTGCAACAGTGCACATCAGTATCCATCCTGACAATACTGGCATTTCCAGCTCCTCCTGGTGCACTTGGTCATCAAGCACCAAAGGTACCGCTTCCTACGCGGCGGGGCATCTCTGCGGCGAGGCACGCCGCTTTAAACATCACCAAATCCAAGTTGCCTTGCATAGAGACGCCTGCACAGTTGGAAATAAAGCCATAGTTTATTGCAGGTAATATGCACAGCGCGTTTCAAAGCCGCACAACCAAAGTGCCAAACATGTTTCGGGCTCCACGCCCTTGTTCACTGGCTGAATGCACAAAGTCCCAGCAGCTGTGTGGACTCATAACTTTAACCCCGCCCAAGGTGGGACTTTCTCAAGCACAGTGGCATTCTGGGGTAAGTAGTCCGTAACTTCACCATAGTGGTTGCTGCCAAGTCTCAGTCCATAAAATTATACAATCCCATAGTGGGTGTTGTGAGGAGAAACTGCAACAGTGCACATCAGTATCCATCCTGACAATACTGGCATTTCCAGCTCCTCCTGGTGCACTTGGTCATCAAGCACCAAAGGTACCGCTTCCTACGCAGCGGGGCATCTCTGCAGCGAGGCACGCCGCTTTAAACATCACCAAATCCAAGTTGCCTTGCATAGAGACGCCTGCACAGTTGGAAATAAAGCCATAGTTTATTGCAGGTAATATGCACAGCGCGTTTCAAAGCCGCACAACCAAAGCGCCAAACATGTTTCGGGCTCCACGCCCTTGTTCACTGGCTGCATGCACAAAGTCCCAGCAGCTGTGTGGACTCATAACTTTAACCCCGCCCAAGGTGGGACTTTCTCAAGCACAGTGGCATTCTGGGGTAAGTAGTCCGTAACTTTACCATAGTGGTTGCTGCCAAGTCTCAGTCCATAAAATTATACAATCCCATAGTGGGTGTTGTGAGGAGAAACTGCAACAGTGCACATCAGTATCCATCCTGACAATACTGGCATTTCCAGCTCCTCCTGGTGCACTTGGTCATCAAGCACCAAAGGTACCGCTTCCTACGCGGCGGGGCATCTCTGCGGCGAGGCACGCCGCTTTAAACATCACCAAATCCAAGTTGCCTTGCATAGAGACGCCTGCACAGTTGGAAATAAAGCCATAGTTTATTGCAGGTAATATGCACAGCGCGTTTCAAAGCCGCACAACCAAAGCGCCAAACATGTTTCGGGCTCCACGCCCTTGTTCACTGGCTGCATGCACAAAGTCCCAGCAGCTGTGTGGACTCATAACTTTAACCCCGCCCAAGGTGGGACTTTCTCAAGCACAGTGGCATTCTGGGGTAAGTAGTCCGTAACTTCACCATAGTGGTTGCTGCCAAGTCTCAGTCCATAAAATTATACAATCCCGTAGTGGGTGTTGTGAGGAGAAACTGCAACAGTGCACATCAGTATCCATCCTGACAATACTGGCATTTCCAGCTCCTCCTGGTGCACTTGGTCATCAAGCACCAAAGGTACCGCTTCCTACGCGGCGGGGCATCTCTGCGGCGAGGCACGCCGCTTTAAACATCACCAAATCCAAGTTGCCTTGCATAGAGACGCCTGCACAGTTGGAAATAAAGCCATAGTTTATTGCAGGTAATATGCACAGCGCGTTTCAAAGCCGCACAACCAAAGCGCCAAACATGTTTCGGGCTCCACGCCCTTGTTCACTGGCTGCATGCACAAAGTCCCAGCAGCTGTGTGGACTCATAACTTTAACCCCGCCCAAGGTGGGACTTTGGCAAGCACAGTGGCATTCTGGGGTAAGTAGTCCGTAACTTCACCATAGTGGTTGCTGCCAAGTCTCAGTCCATAAAATTATACAATCCCGTAGTGGGTGTTGTGAGGAGAAACTGCAACAGTGCACATCAGTATCCATCCTGACAATACTGGCATTTCCAGCTCCTCCTGGTGCATTTGGTCATCAAGCACCAAAGGTACCGCTTCCTACGCGGCGGGGCATCTCTGCGGCGAGGCACGCCGCTTTAAACATCACCAAATCCAAGTTGCCTTGCATAGAGACGCCTGCACAGTTGGAAATAAAGCCATAGTTTATTGCAGGTAATATGCACAGCGCGTTTCAAAGCCGCACAACCAAAGCGCCAAACATGTTTCGGGCTCCACGCCCTTGTTCACTGGCTGCATGCACAAAGTCCCAGCAGCTGTGTGGACTCATAACTTTAACCCCGCCCAAGGTGGGACTTTCTCAAGCACAGTGGCATTCTGGGGTAAGTAGTCCGTAACTTCACCATAGTGGTTGCTGCCAAGTCTCAGTCCATAAAATTATACAATCCCGTAGTGGGTGTTGTGAGGAGAAACTGCAACAGTGCACATCAGTATCCATCCTGACAATACTGGCATTTCCAGCTCCTCCTGGTGCACTTGGTCATCAAGCACCAAAGGTACCGCTTCCTACGCGGCGGGGCATCTCTGCGGCGAGGCACGCCGCTTTAAACATCACCAAATCCAAGTTGCCTTGCATAGAGACGCCTGCACAGTTGGAAATAAAGCCATAGTTTATTGCAGGTAATATGCACAGCGCGTTTCAAAGCCGCACAACCAAAGCGCCAAACATGTTTCGGGCTCCACGCCCTTGTTCACTGGCTGCATGCACAAAGTCCCAGCAGCTGTGTGGACTCATAACTTTAACCCCGCCCAAGGTGGGACTTTCGCAAGCACAGTGGCATTCTGGGGTAAGTAGTCCGTAACTTCACCATAGTGGTTGCTGCCAAGTCTCAGTCCATAAAATTATACAATCCCGTAGTGGGTGTTGTGAGGAGAAACTGCAACAGTGCACATCAGTATCCATCCTGACAATACTGGCATTTCCAGCTCCTCCTGGTGCACTTGGTCATCAAGCACCAAAGGTACCGCTTCCTACGCGGCGGGGCATCTCTGCGGCGAGGCACGCCGCTTTAAACATCACCAAATCCAAGTTGCCTTGCATAGAGACGCCTGCACAGTTGGAAATAAAGCCATAGTTTATTGCAGGTAATATGCACAGCGCGTTTCAAAGCCGCACAACCAAAGCGCCAAACATGTTTCGGGCTCCACGCCCTTGTTCACTGGCTGCATGCACAAAGTCCCAGCAGCTGTGTGGACTCATAACTTTAACCCCGCCCAAGGTGGGACTTTCGCAAGCACAGTGGCATTCTGGGGTAAGTAGTCCGTAACTTCACCATAGTGGTTGCTGCCAAGTCTCAGTCCATAAAATTATACAATCCCGTAGTGGGTGTTGTGAGGAGAAACTGCAACAGTGCACATCAGTATCCATCCTGACAATACTGGCATTTCCAGCTCCTCCTGGTGCACTTGGTCATCAAGCACCAAAGGTACCGCTTCCTACGCGGCGGGGCATCTCTGCGGCGAGGCACGCCGCTTTAAACATCACCAAATCCAAGTTGCCTTGCATAGAGACGCCTGCACAGTTGGAAATAAAGCCATAGTTTATTGCAGGTAATATGCACAGCGCGTTTCAAAGCCGCACAACCAAAGCGCCAAACATGTTTCGGGCTCCACGCCCTTGTTCACTGGCTGCATGCACAAAGTCCCAGCAGCTGTGTGGACTCATAACTTTAACCCCGCCCAAGGTGGGACTTTCTCAAGCACAGTGGCATTCTGGGGTAAGTAGTCTGTAACTTCACCATAGTGGTTGCTGCCAAGTCTCAGTCCATAAAATTATACAATCCCGTAGTGGGTGTTGTGAGGAGAAACTGCAACAGTGCACATCAGTATCCATCCTGACAATACTGGCATTTCCAGCTCCTCCTGGTGCACTTGGTCATCAAGCACCAAAGGTACCGCTTCCTACGCGGCGGGGCATCTCTGCGGCGAGGCACGCCGCTTTAAACATCACCAAATCCAAGTTGCCTTGCATAGAGACGCCTGCACAGTTGGAAATAAAGCCATAGTTTATTGCAGGTAATATGCACAGCGCGTTTCAAAGCCGCACAACCAAAGCGCCAAACATGTTTCGGGCTCCACGCCCTTGTTCACTGGCTGCATGCACAAAGTCCCAGCAGCTGTGTGGACTCATAACTTTAACCCCGCCCAAGGTGGGACTTTCTCAAGCACAGTGGCATTCTGGGGTAAGTAGTCCGTAACTTCACCATAGTGGTTGCTGCCAAGTCTAGGTCCATAAAATTATACAATCCCGTAGTGGGTGTTGTGAGGAGAAACTGCAACAGTGCACATCAGTATCCATCCTGACAATACTGGCATTTCCAGCTCCTCCTGGTGCACTTGGTCATCAAGCACCAAAGGTACCGCTTCCTACGCGGCGGGGCATCTCTGCGGCGAGGCACGCCGCTTTAAACATCACCAAATCCAAGTTGCCGTGCATAGAGACGCCTGCACAGTTGGAAATAAAGCCATAGTTTATTGCAGGTAATATGCACAGCGCGTTTCAAAGCCGCACAACCAAAGCGCCAAACATGTTTCGGGCTCCACGCCCTTGTTCACTGGCTGCATGCACAAAGTCCCAGCAGCTGTGTGGACTCATAACTTTAACCCCGCCCAAGGTGGGACTTTCTCAAGCACAGTGGCATTCTGGGGTAAGTAGTCCGTAACTTCACCATAGTGGTTGCTGCCAAGTCTCAGTCCATAAAATTATACAATCCCGTAGTGGGTGTTGTGAGGAGAAACTGCAACAGTGCACATCAGTATCCATCCTGACAATACTGGCATTTCCAGCTCCTCCTGGTGCACTTGGTCATCAAGCACCAAAGGTACCGCTTCCTACGCGGCGGGGCATCTCTGCGGCGAGGCACGCCGCTTTAAACATCACCAAATCCAAGTTGCCTTGCATAGAGACGCCTGCACAGTTGGAAATAAAGCCATAGTTTATTGCAGGTAATATGCACAGCGCGTTTCAAAGCCGCACAACCAAAGCGCCAAACATGTTTCGGGCTCCACGACCTTGTTCACTGGCTGCATGCACAAAGTCCCAGCAGCTGTGTGGACTCATAACTTTAACCCCGCCCAAGGTGGGACTTTCTCAAGCACAGTGGCATTCTGGGGTAAGTAGTCCGTAACTTCACCATAGTGGTTGCTGCCAAGTCTCAGTCCATAAAATTATACAATCCCGTAGTGGGTGTTGTGAGGAGAAACTGCAACAGTGCACATCAGTATCCATCCTGACAATACTGGCATTTCCAGCTCCTCCTGGTGCACTTGGTCATCAAGCACCAAAGGTACCGCTTCCTACGCGGCGGGGCATCTCTGCGGCGAGGCACGCCGCTTTAAACATCACCAAATCCAAGTTGCCTTGCATAGAGACGCCTGCACAGTTGGAAATAAAGCCATAGTTTATTGCAGGTAATATGCACAGCGCGTTTCAAAGCCGCACAACCAAAGCGCCAAACATGTTTCGGGCTCCACGCCCTTGTTCACTGGCTGCATGCACAAAGTCCCAGCAGCTGTGTGGACTCATAACTTTAACCCCGCCCAAGGTGGGACTTTCTCAAGCACAGTGGCATTCTGGGGTAAGTAGTCCGTAACTTCACCATAGTGGTTGCTGCCAAGTCTCAGTCCATAAAATTATACAATCCCGTATTGGGTGTTGTGAGGAGAAACTGCAACAGTGCACATCAGTATCCATCCTGACAATACTGGCATTTCCAGCTCCTCCTGGTGCACTTGGTCATCAAGCACCAAAGGTACCGCTTCCTACGCGGCGGGGCATCTCTGCGGCGAGGCACGCCGCTTTAAACATCACCAAATCCAAGTTGCCTTGCATAGAGACGCCTGCACAGTTGGAAATAAAGCCATAGTTTATTGCAGGTAATATGCACAGCGCGTTTCAAAGCCGCACAACCAAAGCGCCAAACATGTTTCGGGCTCGACGCCCTTGTTCACTGGCTGCATGCACAAAGTCCCAGCAGCTGTGTGGACTCATAACTTTAACCCCGCCCAAGGTGGGACTTTCTCAAGCACAGTGGCATTCTGGGGTAAGTAGTCCGTAACTTCACCATAGTGGTTGCTGCCAAGTCTCAGTCCATAAAATTATACAATCCCGTAGTGGGTGTTGTGAGGAGAAACTGCAACAGTGCACATCAGTATCCATCCTGACAATACTGGCATTTCCAGCTCCTCCTGGTGCACTTGGTCATCAAGCACCAAAGGTACCGCTTCCTACGCGGCGGGGCATCTCTGCGGCGAGGCACGCCGCATTAAACATCACCAAATCCAAGTTGCCTTGCATAGAGACGCCTGCACAGTTGGAAATAAAGCCATAGTTTATTGCAGGTAATATGCACAGCGCGTTTCAAAGCCGCACAACAAAAGCGCCAAACATGTTTCGGGCTCCACACCCTTGTTCACTGGCTGCATGCACAAAGTCCCAGCAGCTGTGTGGACTCATAACTTTAACCCCGCCCAAGGTGGGACTTTCTCAAGCACAGTGGCATTCTGGGGTAAGTAGTCCGTAACTTCACCATAGTGGTTGCTGCCAAGTCTCAGTCCATAAAATTATACAATCCCGTAGTGGGTGTTGTGAGGAGAAACTGCAACAGTGCACATCAGTATCCATCCTGACAATACTGGCATTTCCAGCTCCTCCTGGTGCACTTGGTCATCAAGCACCAAAGGTACCGCTTCCTACGCGGCGGGGCATCTCTGCGGCGAGGCACGCCGCTTTAAACATCACCAAATCCAAGTTGCCTTGCATAGAGACGCCTGCACAGTTGGAAATAAAGCCATAGTTTATTGCAGGTAATATGCACAGCGCGTTTCAAAGCCGCACAACCAAAGCGCCAAACATGTTTCGGGCTCCACGCCCTTGTTCACTGGCTGCATGCACAAAGTCCCAGCAGCTGTGTGGACTCATAACTTTAACCCCGCCCAAGGTGGGACTTTCTCAAGCACAGTGGCATTCTGGGGTAAGTAGTCCGTAACTTCACCATAGTGGTTGCTGCCAAGTCTCAGTCCATAAAATTATACAATCCCGTAGTGGGTGTTGTGAGGAGAAACTGCAACAGTGCACATCAGTATCCATCCTGACAATACTGGCATTTCCAGCTCCTCCTGGTGCACTTGGTCATCAAGCACCAAAGGTACCGCTTCCTACGCGGCGGGGCATCTCTGCGGCGAGGCACGCCGCTTTAAACATCACCAAATCCAAGTTGCCTTGCATAGAGACGCCTGCACAGTTGGAAATAAAGCCATAGTTTATTGCAGGTAATCTGCACAGCGCGTTTCAAAGCCGCACAACCAAAGCGCCAAACATGTTTCGGGCTCCACGCCCTTGTTCACTGGCTGCATGCACAAAGTCCCAGCAGCTGTGTGGACTCATAACTTTAACCCCGCCCAAGGTGGGACTTTCTCAAGCACAGTGGCATTCTGGGGTAAGTAGTCCGTAACTTCACCATAGTGGTTGCTGCCAAGTCTCAGTCCATAAAATTATACAATCCCGTAGTGGGTGTTGTGAGGAGAAACTGCAACAGTGCACATCAGTATCCATCCTGACAATACTGGCATTTCCAGCTCCTCCTGGTGCACTTGGTCATCAAGCACCAAAGGTACCGCTTCCTACGTGGCGGGGCATCTCTGCGGCGAGGCACGCCGCTTTAAACATCACCAAATCCAAGTTGCCGTGCATAGAGACGCCTGCACAGTTGGAAATAAAGCCATAGTTCATTGCAGGTAACATGCACAGCGCGTTTCAAAGCCGCACAACCAAAGCGCCAAACATGTTTCGGGCTCCACGCCCTTGTTCACTGGCTGCATGCACAAAGTCCCAGCAGCTGTGTGGACTCATAACTTTAACCCCGCCCAAGGTGGGACTTTCTCAAGCACAGTGGCATTCTGGGGTAAGTAGTCCGTAACTTCACCATAGTGGTTGCTGCCAAGTCTCAGTCCATAAAATTATACAATCCCGTAGTGGGTGTTGTGAGGAGAAACTGCAACAGTGCACATCAGTATCCATCCTGACAATACAGGCATTTCCAGCTCCTCCTGGTGCACTTGGTCATCAAGCACCAAAGGTACTGCTTCCTACGCGGCGGGGCATCTCTGCGGCGAGGCACGCCGCTTTAAACATCACCAAATCCAAGTTGCCTTGCATAGAGACGCCTGCACAGTTGGAAATAAAGCCATAGTTTATTGCAGGTAATATGCACAGCGCGTTTCAAAGCCGCACAACCAAAGCGCCAAACATGTTTCGGGCTCCACGCCCTTGTTCACTGGCTGCATGCACAAAGTCCCAGCAGCTGTGTGGACTCATAACTTTAACCCCGCCCAAGGTGGGACTTTCTAAAGCACAGTGGCATTCTGGGGTAAGTAGTCTGTAACTTCACCATAGTGGTTGCTGCCAAGTCTCAGTCCATAAAATTATACAATCCCATAGTGGGTGTTGTGAGGAGAAACTGCAACAGTGCACATCAGTATCCATCCTGACAATACTGGCATTTCCAGCTCCTCCTGGTGCACTTGGTCATCAAGCACCAAAGGTACCGCTTCATACGCGGCGGGGCATCTCTGCGGTGAGGCACGCCGCTTTAAACATCACCAAATCCAAGTTGCCTTGCATAGAGACGCCTGCACAGTTGGAAATAAAGCCATAGTTTATTGCAGGTAATATGCACAGCGCGTTTCAAAGCCGCACAACCAAAGCGCCAAACATGTTTCGGGCTCCACGCCCTTGTTCACTGGCTGCATGCACAAAGTCCCAGCAGCTGTGTGGACTCATAACTTTAACCCCGCCCAAGGTGGGACTTTCTCAAGCACAGTGGCATTCTGGGGTAAGTAGTCCGTAACTTCACCATAGTGGTTGCTGCCAAGTCTCAGTCCATAAAATTATACAATCCCTAGTGGGTGTTGTGAGGAGAAACTGCAACAGTGCACATCAGTATCCATCCTGACAATACTGGCATTTCCAGCTCCTCCTGGTGCACTTGGTCATCAAGCACCAAAGGTACCGCTTCCTACGCGGCGAGGCATCTCTGCGGCGAGGCACGCCGCTTTAAACATCACCAAATCCAAGTTGCCTTGCATAGAGACGCCTGCACAGTTGGAAATAAAGCCATAGTTTATTGCAGGTAATATGCACAGCGCGTTTCAAAGCCGCACAACCAAAGCGCCAAACATGTTTCGGGCTCCACGCCCTTGTTCACTGGCTGCATGCACAAAGTCCCAGCAGCTGTGTGGACTCATAACTTTAACCCCGCCCAAGGTGGGACTTTCTCAAGCACAGTGGCATTCTGGGGTAAGTAGTCCGTAACTTCACCATAGTGGTTGCTGCCAAGTCTCAGTCCATAAAATTATACAATCCCGTAGTGGGTGTTGTGAGGAGAAACTGCAACAGTGCACATCAGTATCCATCCTGACAATACTGGCATTTCCAGCTCCTCCTGGTGCACTTGGTCATCAAGCACCAAAGGTACCGCTTCCTACGCGGCGGGGCATCTCTGCGGCGAGGCACGCCGCTTTAAACATCACCAAATCCAAGTTGCCTTGCATAGAGACGCCTGCACAGTTGGAAATAAAGCCATAGTTTATTGCAGGTAATATGCACAGCGCGTTTCAAAGCCGCACAACCAAAGCGCCAAACATGTTTCGGGCTCCACGCCCTTGTTCACTGGCTGCATGCACAAAGTCCCAGCAGCTGTGTGGACTCATAACTTTAACCCCGCCCAAGGTGGGACTTTCTCAAGCACAGTGGCATTCTGGGGTAAGTAGTCCGTAACTTCACCATAGTGGTTGCTGCCAAGTCTCAGTCCATAAAATTATACAATCCCGTAGTGGGTGTTGTGAGGAGAAACTGCAACAGTGCACATCAGTATCCATCCTGACAATACTGGCATTTCCAGCTCCTCCTGGTGCACTTGGTCATCAAGCACCAAAGGTACCGCTTCCTACGCGGCGGGGCATCTCTGCGGCGAGGCACGCCGCTTTAAACATCACCAAATCCAAGTTGCCTTGCATAGAGACGCCTGCACAGTTGGAAATAAAGCCATAGTTTATTGCAGGTAATATGCACAGCGCGTTTCAAAGCCGCACAACCAAAGCGCCAAACATGTTTCGGGCTCCACGCCCTTGTTCACTGGCTGCATGCACAAAGTCCCAGCAGCTGTGTGGACTCATAACTTTAACCCCGCCCAAGGTGGGACTTTCTCAAGCACAGTGGCATTCTGGGGTAAGTAGTCCGTAACTTCACCATAGTGGTTGCTGCCAAGTCTCAGTCCATAAAATTATACAATCCCGTAGTGGGTGTTGTGAGGAGAAACTGCAACAGTGTACATCAGTATCCATCCTGACAATACTGGCATTTCCAGCTCCTCCTGGTGCACTTGGTCATCAAGCACCAAAGGTACCGCTTCCTACGCGGCGGGGCATCTCTGCGGCAAGGCACACCGCTTTAAACATCACCAAATCCAAGTTGCCTTCCATAGAGACGCCTGCACAGTTGGAAATAAAGCCATAGTTTATTGCAGGTAATATGCACAGCGCGTTTCAAAGCCGCACAACCAAAGCGCCAAACATGTTTCGGGCTCCACGCCCTTGTTCACTGGCTGCATGCACAAAGTCCCAGCAGCTGTGTGGACTCATAACTTTAACCCCGCCCAAGGTGGGACTTTCTCAAGCACAGTGGCATTCTGGGGTAAGTAGTCCGTAACTTCACCATAGTGGTTGCTGCCAAGTCTCAGTCCATAAAATTATACAATCCCGTAGTGGGTGTTGTGAGGAGAAACTGCAACAGTGCACATCAGTATCCATCCTGACAATACTGGCATTTCCAGCTCCTCCTGGTGCACTTGGTCATCAAGCACCAAAGGTACCGCTTCCTACGCGGCGGGGCATCTCTGCGGCGAGGCACGCCGCTTTAAACATCACCAAATCCAAGTTGCCTTGCATAGAGACGCCTGCACAGTTGGAAATAAAGCCATAGTTTATTGCAGGTAATATGCACAGCGCGTTTCAAAGCCGCACAACCAAAGCGCCAAACATGTTTCGGGCTCCACGCCCTTGTTCACTGGCTGCATGCACAAAGTCCCAGCAGCTGTGTGGACTCATAACTTTAACCCCGCCCAAGGTGGGACTTTCTCAAGCACAGTGGCATTCTGGGGTAAGTAGTCCGTAACTTCACCATAGTGGTTGCTGCCAAGTCTCAGTCCATAAAATTATACAATCCCGTAGTGGGTGTTGTGAGGAGAAACTGCAACAGTGCACATCAGTATCCATCCTGACAATACTGGCATTTCCAGCTCCTCCTGGTGCACTTGGTCATCAAGCACCAAAGGTACCGCTTCCTACGCGGTGGGGCATCTCTGCGGCGAGGCACACCGCTTTAAACATCACCAAATCCAAGTTGCCTTGCATAGAGACACCTGCACAGTTGGAAATAAAGCCATAGTTTATTGCAGGTAATATGCACAGCGCGTTTCAAAGCCGCCCAACCAAAGCGCCAAACATGTTTCGGGCTCCACGCCCTTGTTCACTGGCTGCATGCACAAAGTCCCAGCAGCTGTGTGGACTCATAACTTTAACCCCGCCCAAGGTGGGACTTTCTCAAGCACAGTGGCATTCTGGGGTAAGTAGTCCGTAACTTCACCATAGCGGTTGCTGCCAAGTCTCAGTCCATAAAATTATACAATCCCTTAGTGGGTGTTGTGAGGAGAAACTGCAACAGTGCACATCAGTATCCATCCTGACAATACTGGCATTTCCAGCTCCTCCTGGTGCACTTGGTCATCAAGCACCAAAGGTACCGCTTCCTACGCGGCGGGGCATCTCTGCGGCGAGGCACGCCGCTTTAAACATCACCAAATCCAAGTTGCCTTGCATAGAGACGGATTGCCGAATTTTGTTAGGATTGACATTAACATGCATCGTGGCAGCTTTTCCCTCAGCCCCCACTTGGGATTTATTTCAATTGTGCACACTGTCTTGGCCAGCGACCACCTTGGTACAGGTATGGACTACACAACCCAGAATGCAACTTTGCCTGTGAAGACCCATTTGGGCGGGGTTAGTGTGTTAAACTCCACGCAGCTGCTTGACTTTGTACATATAGCCAGTGAACAAGGGCGATGGAGCCCGAAACATGTTTGGCGCTTTGCTGTTGGGGATCGTATGCGCTGTGCTTGTTACCTGCATTAAAGAAGGCTACATTTCCACCTGTGTTGGCGACTCATTGCAAGGCAAACTCTTTGGTAGGAATATGAATTGCGGCGTGCCTCGCCGCTGAGACGCCCCGCCGCGCATGCAGTGGCCCTGCGGTGCTTGAAGAAAGGAGCACCATGTGGAGTTGGAAATGCCGAATTTTGTTAGGATTGACATTAACATGCATCGTGGCAGCTTTTCCCTCAGCCCCCACTTGGGATTTATTTCAATTGTGCACACTGTCTTGGCCAGCGACCACCTTGGTACAGGTATGGACTACACAACCCAGAATGCAACTTTGCCTGTGAAGACCCATTTGGGCGGGGTTAGTGTGTTAAACTCCACGCAGCTGCTTGACTTTGTACATATAGCCAGTGAACAAGGGCGATGGAGCCCGAAACATGTTTGGCGCTTTGCTGTTGGGGATCGTATGCGCTGTGCTTGTTACCTGCATTAAAGAAGGCTACATTTCCACCTGTGTTGGCGACTCATTGCAAGGCAAACTCTTTGGTAGGAATATGAATTGCGGCGTGCCTCGCCGCTGAGACGCCCCGCCGCTCATGCAGCGGCCCTGCGGTGCTTGAAGAAAGGAGCACCATGTGGAGTTGGAAATGCCGAATTTTGTTAGGATTGACATTAACATGCATCGTGGCAGCTTTTCCCCAGCCCCCACTTGGGATTTATTTCAATTGTGCACACTGTCTTGGCCAGCGACCACCTTGGTACAGGTATGGACTACACAACCCAGAATGCAACTTTGCCTGTGAAGACCCATTTGGGTGGGGTTAGTGTGTTAAACTCCACGCAGCTGCTTGACTTTGTACATATAGCCAGTGAACAAGGGCGATGGAGCCCGAAACATGTTTGGCGCTTTGCTGTTGGGGATCGTATGCGCTGTGCTTGTTACCTGCATTAAAGAAGGCTACATTTCCACCTGTGTTGGCGACTCATTGCAAGGCAAACTCTTTGGTAGGAATATATATATATATATATATATATATATATATATATATATATATATATATATATTCACAGAAAAAAACATAGGTTATAGACCATATATAGTTAGGAATTAGCATTTACAAAACCTTGAAAATTCACTGAAAAAACCATAGGTTATAGACCATATATAGTTAGGAATTAGCATTTAGAAAACCTTATTTTACTCACACAAAACCATTGAAATTCCATATATAGTTAGTTGCACTAACTATATATCGCGCACCCGCAATCCACTGCTGATGATGTCACATATTACATCATTCATGACATGGTCAGTGACATCACTGATAACAACATCCAGTGATTTTTTGTTTCTATAAAGTTTAAATATGTCTTACATATTGAAGAATGAGTGGATGTGTAAGTGTCTGGACGAAGGATTTAGTAGGTGCATGACTGACTGTATGAGTGAGTGATTAAATGTGTCTCACTGACTGCATGGGTTAGTGACTAAGCTGTCTTAATTTGTGCATCATTATGTCTGTTGTTCTGTAAACTGCTGCATGTGTTGATCAGTAGCTATATGAGTAACTATATGGGTTATTGATTGATTGCCCAAGTATTTGTATGGGAGACTGAGTGTGTGTGTGGCTAGCTGGGAGGTGTGTGACTCTGTGCAGATCAATCTGTACTTGTATCAATGATTGTATAAGAAGGTAAGTATGTGTTAGTATATGTTTGAAAATGTAAGGTGCTCTATGTTTAACTGTATAGACAAGAAAATGGAAGTGTCATTGATTCTTTACAGGACTGACTAGGTGTGTGAGTAACTCCATGGATGAGTGGCAGACTGTGAGTGTCTGTATAGGTGTATGAGTGCATATGATAGTGTTGTAAAGATGAGTGATTGTATGTATGAATGATTGTATGGGTGAATGAGTGAAGGTGTGTGTAGACGTAGCAATCAGTGAGTGCGTATGTAGTAACTAGTATTGGTGTGTCAATGGTTTCAAAAATTATACTCTCTTTTTAACACTGGGTGAAACAGAGGTTATATTAAAATGTGAGGAGATGCATTGTATTGTCACATGAATGATATCATCAGTGATGTGGTCATTGATGTCAAATGAGATGTCATCAGTGATGTCATCAGTGATGTCATTTGAGATGTCATCAGTGATGTCATCAGTGATGTCACTGACCATGTCATGAATGATGTAATATGTGACATCATCAGCAGTGGATTGCGGGTGCGCGATATATAGTTAGTGCAACTAACTATATATGGAATTTCAATGGTTTTGTGTGAGTAAAATAAGGTTTTCTAAATGCTAATTCCTAACTATATATGGTCTATAACCTATGGTTTTTTCAGTGAATTTTCAAGGTTTTGTAAATGCTAATTCCTAACTATATATGGTCTATAACCTATGGTTTTTTCTGTGAATTTCATTGGTTTTTTAACAGCTAATATCTGTAGCTGTAAAATGTATTCTTCTTTAAATCCAAAAATATATTTTATATGTTTATGAATAATTTTTTTTTTAAATATTTTTTTTTCTTCGTTCCCGCTTCGCGAATCGGGAAGCTTCCCGTTAGCTGACCTTGATGCCGCGAAATAGACCGCGAGCTGGTAAACGTTTCTTTACCGCAAGTGCCGCGTTAGAAAACAACATCGTGACGCCTCCCGTCCGCATGACGTTTCACGTTGTCGCGTGATACGTCATATGACGTGCTACGTTAGCGAACTGGTACGCGAAGCGAGTCGCAAAGCGCAGGTTTCTGGAAGCAAACCGGGAGGCCCTGCAAAGCGCTTAACGTAAACACAGCAAGTCATGTGACTTGGTAATAACACTTTTCATTGGTTCATTTCACTTTTGGTTTCCTAATGATGTAAGACTAGGTCATATAATCTAAAATGAACACTTTTGATTGGTTGAGAACTCTTGTTTTTCCCAAATGATGAAAATCCCTCCTTCTTTCCTCACTCTGACTTTCATCATTGTGAGAGAAAGACCCTTTGTGATCACTGAGCAATGGCTTCTTTAGTAGCTTCAGCTGGTGCTTCCCCACCACCTCCACCACATCCAAGGAAGAGTGGACCACCTGCTCAAGTTATAATTCAACAAGAAGAAGAAGAAGAGGAACAGGACGACGAGCACGAAGAGAGGCAGTTTTTGCCTGAGCAGCCCAGGACGTCTCACCGGAAAGAAAACTTCATTTGGCAATTTTTTAAAATTCCCAAAGGTCAGAAAAAAGTAAATGCAAGATACGTAACTTGCCTTATATGTCAAGATAGACTGTCCAGAGGAACCGAGAAAAAATACAGTTTCGGAAACTACACAATGCATCGCCATATGACTAGGTGGCATCCTAACAACTACAGTGCTGCACAGTTTCGGAACGACCTAGATAATCTCCCTATTATGGCCAGAAGATCTGTTGTACCGGAAGTAACGGGACCAGAGGGCAGGGAGATGGTGCCAAATATACAAATGAAATTTGGTGAAGTAAAACACACCTGCGTATTTTGCGATGGATTCATTTCCTACGGAGAAAAAAGCATCACTCTGATCAACAGAGCTATTGACTATCATATGCAAGTTTGTACGAAACGCCCAAAATAATAAATACTTCTTTTTTTGTTTTGTTGCTCCTGTTGAGCCCTTTACAATGAATCGTTTTCATTGCCCCCTCCAAGAAAACCCCCAAAAAATATAAAACTTCAGAAAAATTCAAAAAAAGTAAAAAAATGTTCCGAAAAATAATAAAAAAAATATAAAACAACAAAAACAATAAAAAAAAAAGTTCTTTTCAGAACTACCTCCCCGTTATTAAAAAATTTGGTACAATATTTGGAACTGTGCCAACCTCTATTTCTCTTAGTTCGCTTCCCAGTTCGCTCGCCGGTACGCGAACTAGAAGCGAACCAAAAACAGTAAGTATAAGGGAAGGAAACAGACACTTATGTTAAAAGAAAGACAGCTATAGGGGAGTAAACTAGAGATACTATTACCCGTAATCCACTGCTGATGATGTCACATATTACATCATTCATGACATGCTCAGTGACATCATCAGCAGAGGATTGCAGGTTTTTTGGCAACGTGCCTTATCCACGGTTTAATAACGCTGCCTTTTGCTTTATATAAGTTTTCAAATTGTATGAAATATATACCAATAGGTCGTTATGAACCTTTAGGTAGTGCTTTTCTTCATGAGGTCTGGTCGCTTCCATACACATACAGATGTTTCAAAGATGATCAAGAAGTTTATCTGAATGGAGAGGAATGCACTGAGACGCCAGATCATTCACTAATGTGTAGGCACATACAGTTACACGGTTCATGCAACAAACACCGACCAAATATGGCTTGCGTGTTGCAAGGCACGCCAGTTCCTGCTATCATCCCCACGTTCAAGTTGTTGGAAAATGGTAGTTATTTGATGCTCAATAATGAAGATTGTTCTGAGTTAATTGAAAAGGGTCTGCACCTCTGTACGGGTGTTCGCTATGTGAAGCACGAAAGTTTCACGGGCCGAACTCAAGGCCACCTCTCTCTGAGACAAAAGAGCTCTTATTCTTGCCATGCCGTTGAAATCTGTCCCAAGGTTGGTATTTGTGGCCAGATTGAAAACTCCCTATGTTCATGTGTGGGAGGAAATAGAACATTTCTGCAGCAAATAACCCGTTCACTTACTGTTACGATAAAAGGAATACTTTTAATTCAGATTTGCCTTTCAATTTCAGCAAGATGGTTCCGACTATCTTTAACGCATCCTCCACAAAGACCCTGGCGCACTTTTTTAAAGTTGTTACCAGTGGTCTCGTGACTTCATTTGAGAAAATCTTTGGAGTCATCCCTGCTTCCTTTCATTCTATTTTCTCCACTCTGGTTCGTGGATTGGCATTTTTACTTGCATTACCAGCGGACGCTCTTGTGCTTTTTTACATTTTTAAATATGGATGTCCCTCCTATGCAACCTCCCACCCTGCAGCTGCTGACACTGTTCCGCAATCGCATGCTAGAATATTATGGCACAATGCCGTTGGCGATATTAAGCACGGCATATGGATTATCTTTTCGATTCTCCTACTTCACCTGTGTCCAGCCTGCATTTCACTGCCTGACCTGTGATTTCGATTGGGCCATTGATTTGTGTCTCTGCGGACCGGTTTCTCCTGACGTCGACTTTAATCAGCTGATGACTCCTATCATTACTCACGAGTTGGTTTGTCCTGGCGAAAGGATTATGGCTGTGGCATTGATGCATGGACTACTTGGTCCCTGGAATTTACTGGCGGCAGCACAGTCTTTCTTGGAACAGAGCTTTCTTGAAAACCCACCGAGCTGTCCTCTGATGGTGATAGAGGATCCGGTGCTGGGAGAGCACGTATGTTCTTTTCCGCTTTTAAATTGGATGGCTGAACTGTTTTCGGATGAAGACGATGACTTCCTATTGGAGGCTGTTGCAGCTTATTTTGCATACACAGTTATGTCATAGACCTTTTTCATGTTTGATATGCTGAGTACTAGCATTTCATTGACAATTCATTGACTTATTTGTCAAGTTTTTATTATTTACCTTGCCTATTGGCTTAAGACTCGATAAAGTACTTGGCTGTTTTATTTTTCTTTAGCATTAAATTTTCCTAGTTTTTAATGCTTTACCTTGCGGACCGTCCACATATAAACTTGCAATCTGCTCTCATGAGATGGCACTTCTATTATCTTATTCAGTTCGTTTCCGGATCATGGGGAGGTGTCATCTAGGTCCTGGATATCTTTACACCGTGTTAAGTTAGCATGGGCTCATTACCGGTTTAAACGCCATTTTTCCTTTTTTGCAACTTCTGCACACGAGACTTAGTTGTTGCTTTAGCTTTCCACCTAGTAGTTCATCGTGGTTTACATGAGAATAATATGTTATTGCTCTACTATCTGCTTTGCTTGTTAAACTATATCTGTACAGCGAGTGCTAAAGTTTCAAGAACAACACAATACAGAATTGTTATGAGGTCTGATCTCCACGACTTCATACTCATAACATAAGTGCAACTTCTGCCAATTCTGGGCATGAGGCGGGTTTTATATTGCTTTGCCGAACACACATACACAACAGTTGATGCGGTTCACATGAAGAGAGAGCTGGTGTATGATGATGTGATTCCTTCAAATCTAAGACACTAAAGTATGGGCACGCCCTAAACCAACACAAAGAGACCTTCTTAGCAAATAATATAATATGTGTATTAGGGAGGGTGAGATATAAGCAGCCGCGGGCCGTGGAGGGAGTTACGGTGAGGCAGGGAGGCGGGGAGGGGGAGAAGCAGGGTGGAGCCCTCTCTACCTTGCCCCTCCCCCTCCCCGCCTCCCTGCCCCACCGTAACTCCCTCCACGGCCCGCGGCTGCTTATAAGTGTTGCTAACTCTTATTCATTTACAGCATGTTAACATACTGTCACCATTCGCTTTTTATGTACTAGTAACTATGCTGGTAATTTTGCTACTGATAATATGTGTACTTGTATTCTCCACCCTGCTTCTCCCCCTCCCCGCCTCCCTGCCTCACCGTAACTCCCTCCACGGCCCGCGGCTGCTTATAAGTGTTGCTAACTCTTATTCATTTACAGCATGTTAACATACTATCACCATTCGCTTTTTATGTACTAGTAACTATGCTGGTAATTTTGCTACTGATAATATGTGTACTTCTATTATCTAAGATACTACGCCTGAGAAGACGGCATTAGTAAATAAACATTTCAAATACACATGTGTTCTTCTTAACTCCATGTTATGGTTTCTAAGAAATATATAACGACCGACTGTTCATGAGTTCCACGTATCCTGAGGTACTATAAGTTCATATTCTGGATTGTCTAAACATTGAGAGTTTGTTATATCCAATGTGACACTGTACCTAGCTTGCTAAGGAGTTTTTGATTACTAACGTGAGTTTTGGGACACCCTAATTCGCCGAGGTTCCAATCCTCTGTCCACAGTTCTGTGTGAGAACAGAAACCCTGCGACAGGGGCACCCCCGACCCTTGCTGGAGCTTCATTACACTTGCGATACAACTCCAGCAATGCGCCACCTTTACGGCACAGATACATCACGCATCTGTGCTGTTTTTGCCCCATGATGCGCCGCATTGTAAATGCAGCACACCATAGGTGACGGAACAGCGGCACAGAATGACTAACACATCCCTGGTGATGCGCCAGTCATCATAAATGTATCCCTATGCTTCTTATCTTGTTAGAGATGAACCGCCATATGTATCATCAAAGTTTTTTGCATTTCCTAAATAGCGAACTTTAAGGAATAAATAGCGATTCTTTACCATTCCTAGTTTGCGATGAGCTATTTGCTAATTCCAAATTACCCATTCATTTCCTTCATTTCCATAGGGCGGTTGGACTCACTTTTAGCTCGAACGGCTGAATGGATTTCCACGAAACTTGGCAACATTGTAGGGACTGGTAGCCCGATGTGCCTTTGCTATGTCTCAAGATATATGCTCCAGTGGTTTTTACGAAAATTAACTTTGAAAAATATATATTGGGCTACATTGGCCTATATATATGTTGGAGCCCAAATGTAGCCCAATGTAGCCCAATGAAGCCCAATGTAGCCCAATGTAGCCCAAAGATGGCCGCCAGACACACAAAAAAACAGATGTAGCCCAACTATAGCCCAGTGACAGAATGACCAATCAGCTTCGCAAACCTCCGTTACGCGAAGCGGAGCGCTGTTACTGATATATATCTTTTTTTGAACGTTAATTTCTCAAAATCCACTGGAGCACATATATTGAGACCTAGCAAAGGCACATCGGGCTACCAGTCCCTAATATTTTGCCAAGTTTCGTGCAAATCCATTCAGCCGTTCGATTAATATTATTATTATTTTTTTTTGCCCCGCGGGGCCCTTTTAAAACCTCCACATCAAACCTAGGGGGTCAGCGAGGATCTACTATGCCCCCTTATAGTTATTTCCCCCTTTGTTTTGACCTCCTCTTGTCTCTCGATCCTACCGAGAGACAAGATGGCGGCCGCTACGGACTTTTTGGAATGTTGACAGATGCCGGAGAACCAATCAGCTTCGCTTCACAAAGCTCCGTTGTGCGTAAAGTACGCGTCCTGGGACGCTGCCAGGTCCGCTGTTACAGATATATATCTTTTTTTAAACGTTAATTTCTCAAAATCCACTGGAGCACATATATTGAGACCTACAAAAGGCACATCGGGCTACCAGTCCCTACAATTTTGCCAAGTTTCGTGCAAATCCATTCAGCCGTTCGGGCTAAAAGTGAGGCCAACCGCCCTATGGAAAACTCAATGTTAAAAACACGTTTTGGGACCCCCCTTTTTTCTCGGCCCCCCCTTGACGAACCCCCCCCAAATTTTCAAGGGCTGCTCAGAAACAAAATGTGCCATTTTCCTGAAAATTTCAGCCAATTCCGTCCACAAACGCCAAAGTTATTAGACATAGAATTTTCAAAAATCCCATAGAGAAAAAATCCTAACTATATATACCTACTGGCGACCGCCAGTAGGTAATACCTGACAAGCACGTCCCTCAGCTCCGGAACGCGGCAGAAAGAAGGAACGGAAGACCCAGGATGCAGGTGAGTTTTTTTATTAATCGCACCTCGGCAGCATAATGTTTCGGCCTTCACAGAGGCCTTGGTCACATGACGCCATGAGAGAAGCGGACAGTTTTTAAAGTGCAAGTGCAAGAAAATCAGTGCATTACATTGGTTGACCTAACAAAGAGGCGGGGTATGTAAGAACAGACATGGAAAACATACTAATTGGTTATGCATAATGGGATAATCCCCGGGAATACAGAACAATCACTTGTAAAATTGATTAATTAATAAATAATTTGATCCAATAAAAACGGTATTCTTTACTATATACAACAATAAATGTAAAATACTTAAATAAGTAATGCATTATAGTATTTACAAGATAAATAGTTGTAAAACATTCGGATTAAAACCACTAATGAATTAATCACCTCCTTACAGTAGTCTGTTGGTGTTAACATAAATGTTAAGTGATGTTCGTGTTGGCTGGATATTTTAAATTCAGACCACACTTTCCCTTTAGAGATTTTATTCTATGCTGTCTAATGGGTCACCACCCTACCACCAACCCCATTTGTGCAACGTCTTAAATAGAACGTCCAGTTTTTCTAAGGACAACCAACTATATGTGAATGTGTAAAAAGCAAAATAATTAAAATCAAGTAATGCAAGATGTTTCGTGTAGGTTACTCCTAACCTACGGCAAATACTTGAGGTGACACACAAGGTATATGAACCGGACGACAATATATTTATACTGACCAACCAAGCTGGAAGTACATTTTAAGTTGGTCTAGTGAAAAAGGTGTACGCAATCATTAGATAAAATCTAGATGACCCAGACACATTGGACAAGAATATTGAGATCCCGATTATTAGAGGCAAGTATGGAAATCTTCTGTAGAGTTAAGACCCCGCGGGGTCTTGCTGTCCATTTCTAGAATGTATCTAGTTTCTAGTGCTCTTAGTATGCCCTCTCTATCCCCACCTCTTCTCAGAGGACCCACTGTGTCAATGGCATAATACCTAAGGAGTCCACTGTTGTTGTTGTGGCACTCCTTAAAATGTCTGGCAACCGGGTACGTGGCGTCATTGGTGTTGATCGCCCTTATGTGCTGGAGTATCCTTTTGTGGACCTGCAACTTGGTGCTACCAACATATTGCAGGCCACACGGACACTCCAGCACATACACCACATACTCGCTCTGACATGTCAGTTGTTTATTGATTTTGCGGGGCACCGGGGAGAAAGCTGTTCTGAATTCAGTTTTACTGATACCATGTGAGAACGCCTTGCAACTCGCACACTTCCTGAATCCCTTGCTGGTTGCCATCCAGTTTTTAGGGGGAATCACCTCAGGACTAGATTTTACTAAGGCATCCTGCATAGAATATGCCTTTCTGAATGTGATTGCAGGTTTGCTTGGCATATGTTCACCAATCACTGGATCAAACCGAATTAGGTTCCAGTGTTTGTTCACTATTTTCCTTAGTGCCCCATGCTGCCTATTGTAAGTCCAGATGAGTCTGGTGGGTTGATGTGCCTTAGTTTCAATGGGTCTCTGAGCTTTCTTGTGGACTAATGTGGCATCACGGGACAGTACATTCACCTTAACAATAGCTGTGTATATTGTAGCTTCTTTGTAACCCCTAGCTAGAAACCTCTGTTTGCTGGCTTCCTGAGCTAACATGCACTGATCATTTGTGCTACAGACCCGCCTGATCCGGAGCATTTCCCCATAGGGGATGCTCCTAATCAAGTGCGGTGGGTGGTGGCTATTGGCGTGGAGTACCGTGTTGCCCGCAGTGGGCTTCCTGTACAACTTTGTTTCCAACCTGTCCTCTTTGATTTCAATCATAATGTCCAAGAAATGTGCCTGCGACTGGCTGATGTCTGATGTGAATGCTTGATTAAAGGCATTACAATTCAGGATCTCAACAAATTCAACTGCCTCCGCATGAGTCCCTCGCCAAATCAAGAACATATCATCGATGTATCTATACCATCGTATGATGTGACTGTTGCAGATGTCACGGTGGTCACCAAAGAGGACTTGTCTCTCCCAGTAGCCCATGTGCAGACAGGCATAACTGGGAGAAAAACAGGCCCCCATGGCGACCCCCCTGACCTGCTGGTAATATTGGTTGAGAAACATGAAGTAGTTATGATTTAGACAAAAACTAGTCATTGATAACAACATTTTGTTATGTTGCAACGTTTCAATTGGTCGCTGACCCAAATAAAATTGGATGGCTCGCATCCCATCTGCATGCACAATACTGGTGTACAACGATGTAACGCCAAGTGTCATTAACCAGTAATCATTGTCCCACTCAACATCCTTGATCTTTCTTAGAAAGTCACTTGAATCTTGGATGTATGATGGAAGTCCACAAACATACTCCTATAAGAATGAATCAACATAGGTCGTAGTGTTTTCCAACAACCCCCCACATGCAGAGATAATTGGTCTACCCGGGGGTTTGACGGCATTTTTGTGGACTTTGGGGATGAGATATAGCACAGGGGTGATGGGGTGGTCATTTTTCAAAAATTTGAACTCATCCATACTGATTAGTCCAGATGAACGCCAACCCATCAGCATTGAATAAAAGTCTGATTGTGCTTTTTTGACCACCCCCACGTCGCAGTGCTTGTAGCAGTTTTGATCGTTCAATTGTAGGAGGGCTTCCTCCATATACAAGTCTCTAGGCCAGAGCACGACATTGCCGCCGTTGTCAGATTGTCGGACTATCATATTGCCATCATTTTGAATTTTGTTGACTAGTTTGTCATACTCATTGTTATGCCTGTAATTGTACTGCTTAGTCTTCACTGTCTTTGCATATAATGCCTTGACTTCCTTAATGGTTGCATCATGGAAAATGTCAATGTTGTCATATGTCATAAGGGGTGTGAATTTGGAACCTGGTTTAAATTTGGTCAATCTGCCGATGTTGGTAATTGGCTCCTCCTGTGTACTTTGCGAGACAGACTGTTCCAATCTCAAAGCCTCCATGTCCTGCATTAATGGAACATCATTCACAGAAAGCCCCAACCCTGTTGGCATGACGTCTTGTCGCCCCACTGTCGCACGTAGTTTACTGTTAGAGAAATGTTTATGCAACTTTAATTTCCGTGTAAACTTAAAAAGATCTATTCTCGTATTGGCATAGTTAAAGTCACTCGACGGGCAAAAGGATAGGCCCATCGACAAAGTACGTATCTCGGGTTCAGTAAATACAGTGGAAGTAAGGTTAATCACAGAGAGCCCAATGTCAGGTATATTCAACACGTTACCTACTTGTTTTTGTTGTTGTTCCACCGTTTGTTGTAATTCTATATGTATATACAGGCAGGACATGCAAAATATTAAGGAAAGGTATGTGTACACAGTGAACATTCTCAGATTTGTTTTCCACTTTGTAGGTAACTCTACAACAGTGAACAGACCTAATAGTGAATAAGGACTGCATTTTATAAATAGGATTGTGAAGATCATGGCAAGTGGAAGTGGAAAAGCAGTGGAAAAGTAACTTTTTCATATTGTACTTTGTTAGAGCAAGGGTACTAAGAGTCAGTTGCCCAAAGTGAACATTAGTGTCTCGAGAAACATTGAAAGATATGGATTTGAAATACAGTTGATCCTATGTTCTAAGTTGGAAGACATAAATCTTTCTGTTGAATCGACAATCCCCCATGTAAAAGGAACATTACTGCAGATTTATGACAGGTTAATCTAGTGAGCCTATAATTACAATTGTGTCAAAACAAACAGTAGAAGGGCAGATACTAAAAATATAAAAATAACATAAATACTATAACACTTTTCTTCCTCTCATCTTCCTTTTTATGGCCCTCTAAGTTTGTGAACACTCACTCACCCGGTGTGCCACTGCCCTCCAGGACTGTTGCATGCTTCAGAACTTCTGTCAGCATCTTCCACAACTCCTGATACCAAGCACCACCATCGCGGACCTCCTCCCACTTGGTAACTGTGTCTACCCACACCATTGTTTGGTCAACCCGTGGTGTTAAAAATGACTCATGAGCTGTGCTTTTAAGCTGATCCTTTGTAAAAGTTGGCTCTGTCTTTTCTGTCCTCCTCTTGCCTTCTATTCCCTCTTTAAAATATAAATCCTCTTGTATTTTGCTGGCATTGTTCTTTCTTTCTTCCTCACCGGGGATGTTGAGTCTGTGTGAGGATTAGCCTGTGCAGATCATCTTGGCCAGGTAAGTGATTCCCTTGTTTTATCTGACTGACCATCCCACACTTTGGTAACTGTGTGAAGCCTCAATGCAGCACAATATATTATTGTTGAATTACCACCAGTAATAAATCTACCACCTGATAATACTTACACAAAGAGTGGGATGGATAGGCCCCACACCTAAAATATTTGATGGGGACTGTGTAATAATTAATTTTAGGTCACCAAACTGGGCACACAAAACTCTACTTAGCGCTCCCCCACCCTCATGTTGGGAATTTAACACAACTTTATTACCACTGGCGTATTTTTACAGACACTTGTTGGCAAATAATCTAGTCTTTGATCATATGACTTACCGTCCCAATAATAACTGGTTGCCCATACCATCAGTTGCACGCCCAATGCGATTCTCCATTCCATTGCACAATAGATTTCAGTTTTTGACCCGAATGGAGGACGATGATTGACATAAAAATCTAGAGGGGGTACCCCCCAGAGACGAGCTAGGGCAGATGGTAACTCATAGACTACCTAGAAGGGGAAGTGAAACAAGTAACACCCAATCCCTATACACAGTATTGGCAATAGTGTGATTGGCAACCTAACCATCACAAAACCTACCGAGTTTCAAGTGAATGCGGATGTGCCCATTAACTCAAATGATAGTCAAGGATTAGAAATTGTAACACAGGAAGGGTATACACTTACAACTTGGAATATTGTAGGTCTTGGTAAAAAAATTAGATATGCCTTTTTGGCAGGATTTTATCACTTATGGTAGTGACATTATCTGTACACAAGAAACCTGGAGTACAGACCGTGTTGCAGTGGAAGGTTACACATCCCATTGCCTAAATGCTATACCCTCCCCAATAGGAAGAGCTAAGGGTGGATTACTGTTGCTTATATCCAATAAACTGATTGGGTGTAAAATTATTAGTTATTCATCTATTGGCAATCATAGCCAAGTGTTGAGACTAGCGCTCCCAAAGGGTAAGGATTTTGTTTTAATTAATTATTATAACAACAATTTCAATAAGGATAGGGAAGCTCCATTAGACCCATTAGAAAAGGAGATAGACAGGGTATTGAAATTCTCTAGCAAACTTGCAGTCATTTTGTGACTGGTGATTTTAATATTCGAGTTTGCCCAGCAACACATACCAACTCATGTGGATTTATGAAGGCCCATATTACTGGGACTGATGATGATTTGTTACATTTTCCACATTGTGGATATGGCATGACCCTAAATACATTAATGGCAAAGTTTGATATCGAGTTGTTAGACTGTTCCATGAAAAAGGGTCATATTAAATGTCCGACTTTTACAGGGAAAAATGGGAACAGTAACATAGACCGTATTCTAATCTCGAAGAATAGTTTTTATACTGACCTTTGGATAGCAGAACAGGTGGTCAGCGACCAAAATAGTATTTCTATAGTATTACTAGAATGGGGCAACAAATTATCTAATACCGCTGACCGAATTTCAGATATCCTCCCTGTTAGGCCTAATGGGATGAGAATTAAGTGGGAGGGTGTAGACCCACCAAAGATTCAAATGGAACTGGTCAGTAAATGTAGAAAAGCCATCGATTATTGCCTTAATGAAGAGGTCATCCCTGATTTCTTATTAACTACATTTTCTGATATAAACAATGTAATCAAGAGTGTACTAACTAGAAACACTAAAGGGCAGAAACAGGTTTGAACGAGGTGGTTCGATTCCAAATGTACCCAAGCATTACATAAATTGAAACTGGCACTGGGGACTAAGCCCAGTAACCAACTGCTTGTCCATGAGCTGCAAATTGCTTATAAGCAAGCTGTGTCGGCACACCAAAAAAAGTTGCGATCAGACGCCTGGGATAAATTAAGCATGGCAGCCAACACCAATAACAGTAAACTCTTTTGGAAACTGTAAATAGCCCTTTCCTAAAAGATAATCGTATTCCTGAACTGACGTCCTATGTTAATTGTACTGAATGGATTGAACACTTTTCTAACATTTTTCATCCAGATAGGGTGCTTTTACCTCCTCTTTTAAATGATGATTTTACGTGGCCTACACTACCACTGTTAATTTGCGTCAAAGAGGTGCAGGAAGGGCTGGTAAATAGCAAAGGGTGCAAGGCACCGGGACCGGAAGGATTTTTAATACTGCTGCCTTGGGGAATTTTCCAACATCATGGGCCCAATCATTAATTGTTCCATTACATAAAAAGGGTTTGCGTTCTGAAGCATGCAATTATCGCCCAATATCGCTGCTGGACTCATCTATAAAGGTGATGAGTAGGGTGCTTTTGAAAAGATTGGAAACATGGGCCTCAGACCTTAATGTACTAACCCCAGTCCAGTATGGATTTAGGAAGGGCCTAGGGACCATTGAACAATGCGTAAATTTGGACATACTCATTAATAAATATAAAGTAGTGAAAGAGGGAATTTTTTTTATGCTTCGCCGATTTGAGCACTGCGTTTGATCTAGTGGATCATTCCCTTCTTTGGACAGTACTGCTAGAATCTGGGGCCCCAAAAGAGATTGTGTTCTTTTTAGCAAGGGTTTACGAGAAACTATCCTGCAGTGTACGATATGGGCCAACTGGCAAGGGAACCCCGTCTTTTGCTGAGCAAAGAGGCGTTAGGCAAGGGTGCGTATTGGCCCCTCTTTTATTTTCCCTTTTTATCAATCAAATAGCTACGGTATTAAATAATATTCCGGCAGATGCACCAAAAATAGATGATACGGTCGTGCTTGTATGTTTATATGCCGATGGCGCCGTTTTAATTTCCTGTACCTCTTTAGGCCTTCAACGGCTTATTGATGAATTTACTGTTTTTACCAAGGGTAGGAAACTTTTAATCAACAAATCAAAGATCTATACCATGATATGCGGAAAGAAAAAGAAGTCACCGAGGTCTTTCTTTCTGGATGGCTCCAAAATACAAGCTGTTAAAACCTTCTGTTATTTAGGTATCACCTTTGAAGGAAATGGAAAATGGACTGGTGAACAAGAAAATATTAGATATAAGATGACCAGGAACACTAATGGCATTTTTCGTTTTGCTCTTGTAACAAACAAGGGTTCCCTGTATTTATAGATGAAGAAAACCCCTAGGTCAGGGAATTAGCAATATGAAGGTATCAACCCAGGCGGTAACAAACACTAATAAACCACGAAGTGGTAATGGGAAACAACAACCTACTTCCGTAAAGATGACAGTTTATTGTAATTTAAACAAATTATTGAGAATCAACAAATACACCAACAAAGCATATACAAATTTACACATGACGGTGTCGGATAACTGACAGCCCTCCAAAGTGTACAAAAATATGCAACACCCCATTTAAACCAATCTGCACGGGTCCCCCCAGATAAAGTGTAATATCGTCTGTATACAAGGAAACAACTATATGTCGAGAGGGATACCTGAGGGCATATTTCTGATGATATTGATGAAGGTTTGCAGCCAGGGACTCTATTACCAAGGCAAAGAGCAATGGTGAGAAGGGGCAGGCCTGCCGGATGCCCCTAGAAAATCTGAATGGCTTGGAGTCTACTCCATTAATACAAACTTTTGCCATAGGCTGTGTGTAGAGGAGGGCTATCCATGTCAAGAAAGAGGGAGGGAACCCATTCTAATGAATCAAATGCTTTAATGGCAAATAAAAAAGTTGTCACCATTGCGAGGTCCAGATTGATATCTTGTAGTAGTGCAAAGAGTGTCTGCAAGTAATGTGATGCCGGATTGATCCGAGTAAACCAGGAAAGACATAAGCTGGGAGCAGAGATTAGCTGGCATTTTTGCGAGTATCTCCATGTCGATGATTATGAGTGGTAGGGGTTGATAAGACTCGCGCTGGTCAGGGGATTTCCCGGGTTTGAGCAAGGTAATAATCCTGGCCTCTCACATTGATGGCGGTAGAACACCGGTTGTCCTTGCCTCTTTGTATAGAGTTTTCAGGACCAGGAGCATACTGCCAATATATTTTTAATACAATTCAGTTGACAGTCCATCTGGTCCCAGGGCTTTACCACATTGAAGCTGCATTCTGGCTTGTCTGAGCTCAAGGTCCTCGAACTTTGCACCCTGGAACTGTCTTTCTTTGTCACTCAACCACCCCAGTGCAATGTCATCAAGGTAGGTGCGAATATTCATCTTTTGTGGCCTGTCAGAGGTATAGATCGTGCTATAGAAGGAGGCAAACACATGCAGTATTTTTGGTGTGTCTCTGACGAATGGTCCATCTGCATCCCATATTTCAAGAATTTCTTTGGTAAAGTGAGGTTTACGTGTCATAGTTGCCAAGGTTTGGCCTGGGTGTTCGCCTTCGCTGCATGCTCGAGCCCAAGCATACTACCCACAGTAAATATATTCTTTTTCCGCTGTTTCTTGGTATTCAGCTAAAGTGTGAGGGATCTGTTAAGAGAGTTTGGGGCTCTCTACAGCAATGACTGGCAGAGGTAAGTGCGGTGGGGCAGCGGAACGGGTAGAGGTGGGGTGAAAGGGGGGAAGTCAACTGATGACGGAATAGGTGTAGTTAAATAAATGAATAATACCTATTCCATCATCTGTCGAACCCCCCTGAGCCCTATCCCAACACGCTTACCTGTGCTGGCTGCTGCTGGCTCTCTGAGTCCCCAATCAGGCCTCCAAGGCTTCAACCAGACTCCAGTTTACATAATTGATCCTGCAAGGAGCGCAAAATCACGCCGCCTTTGGCCAATGAGGCATCGCGCACAAGGACTTTAAAGGTTTCCCATATCATTCCTACTTCAGGGACCGCATCTCTGTTCTTATCAAAGAAGTGAGAGATCTCCTTGTAGTGTAGTTCATATATCCCTAATAGGCTTTGCGCATTGGAATAATATACGCTATAGATTTGACATAGGACTGAGGTCAGTGTTTCTCTATTAAGTACATTAAACTTAAATGTGTGTGCCAGCTAACTCAGAGGTCACTAGAAATTTTCTCGAATGAACAAGAAGGGACTAGTCTCTGACAACCGCATAAACATGACAACTTTGTTTCTTTTAGTGTCGGAACAATATCTTCAGAGTCGTGGAAACAATAGATAACTATTTCACTCAGTCAATCAGTCATGGTGGAGAAGTGTGGCTCAATGGTTAGAGCAGGCAGACCTTGATGCAGAGCTCTGGCCAGGGACCAGGGTTCAATTCTCGCCTCAGCGGGTCTCCGGCTCATTAATACCCCTGACTGGATATTCTCGCCTCAGTGCCTGTTCTGATCATGGGTCCCACGCTGCAACTCTGGGCAATAGCTTGCTTAGTCTCCACAACGGCCCCAAAAGCGCTGGGATGCCTGGCTGCACCTGGGGGGTGCCCAGGAGTGGACATTTCCCAGGAAAGCCAGGAAGGGTTCCTAAGCGATATACGGACAGCGCCGGGACACCTTCGGTGGAGGTAGCTGTGCGCTTTACAAATTCCGACATTTTTGTTTTTTTTATTTATGCTTCTTTACTACAGAGTTGCACAGAAATAGAGAGATGGGCGTTTCAATAAAAAGGGTTAATTGAACAGTCTTCTTTCTCATGCAAGAGATATGAAGTGCTACAATTTTAAGACAGAATGCGAAGTATAATGCGTAGCGCATAAACAATAGTATACAATAATACTGTAATAGCATGGTCTGTTGCTATGACATATAAACATAAACAGACATAAATAACACAGGCTAAAATACTCAACTGGTGCTTCTAAAATACGCCTACCCCAATGTACCTAACCTAGGTCTAGTATGAGGAAAGAAGTAGGTTCTGGTTTAGCATAGGTTTAGTTTTGCCAAGAATTGCCAAAGGTTTCTCTAGGTTCTAATCAGCTCCATATCTTAGAATGAGAGAGGTTGGTATCTCTTTCCCGGGACTCGATTTCCCAACACCCCGTAAGGGGAGTCAGAAACACTGGAGCTGGTTTCTCGGCAGGAGGATGACAGCTTCTGGTAAGTGTGTCAGCTGGGGAGTTGGCTTCCTTCGGTACTTGCTGTGGTGAGCTGCGTTGTGCAAGTAGGTAGTCGAACTGCACCGAACCACACCTTGCTTTGCCATAGCAAGAGAAGGTATATTTATACCTTGAAGGTATTTAGGAATGCCAGTATTGACGTAAGAGTCGGGCAACGTTATGAATGAACCTTTAAGGAATAGATGTTCATGCATAATAATGAGTTTCTTGGAGAAATCAATATTCAAGCAAGGGGATGTCCCTGACGGCTTAAGAGTCTAGTTTTCCAAGAAATCGTGGTGACGTAGATGAACAGATGTAAGTAGCCATGCCTGTATTTGGTTAGCATGGGCTATGCCTAAATAAGGACTGGGTTTCTATGCCTGTATAAGGGCAATGTGAATTGTACCTATATAAGGGCATGAATCGGAAAATTCATACGGAATATAAATCGATACACAACATCCTGATGGAGCTCCTCATGGAATGGATAATCCAGTAACAGAGTCGGAGATACCCTTCACCACGTTTACAAAGGGGCAACAGCCGAAAGGCATATCTCCAGCAGAACAAGAGAATGGTCAAAATATGTATATGCTAATTGCGTAACCTTGTGTATCCAGCTTTTCAGGCCTATGGACACCAGCCAATAACCCAGCCTCGACCAGCTGTTATGTGCAGCAGAACAAAAGGTGCCCTTACTAATCGCAGGATGAAGTGCCTTCCACGTGTTTATGAGATCATGGTCTTCCATGATGTTGCTGACTTTGCTAGATGCTGTACTATGGTATGTGGTACGGGTGTGTGATCTGTCCATGAATGTGTCCAATGTAACATTAATGTCCCCTCCTCAGACAATATGTGGGAATCCAATATCCATAATCTTCCCCCATAGTCTGTCAAAGTATGTCGGGTCATCTGTGTTAGGGCGATAGTAGTTAATTATGATAATCAAAGTGGAGGCCAGAGGACCCCACATCAATGTATATTGCACCTGATCGTCATTGAGCGCTCCTAGTGGTGTGTAATGTATGCCCTTACATATGAGGACGAAAATTGCCCGTGCATAAGAAGAAAATGAGGCAAATTGCCTGTGACATGCCCAATGGGCTGCAAAGGTAGTGTGAGCTGTATCTCCTAGGTGAGATTCTTGCAACAGGGCAATGTGTACATTACATCTCTCTAAATAAGCAAGTATATGGCTCCATTTGCGTGGGTCACCCAGACCTCTAACATTCCAGGTTAGGCAATTGTACTTCGTGAGTGTGAGGTTTGCACCTGTGCTAGTGGCAGTCATCTTGAAACAAGTTCGAAGTCACGTGTGGGACATAGCATTAACTTAGGCTTGATCATTACGGGATGTGAGTAGTGTGGCAGTACCATCCGTCATTTGTGTGCACAGCAAAATAGGTCAAACATTTACCATTCTCCCCTCCGTCCACTCTGGCAGTTCAAACCAGTCCCACCAAATCCTTAACAGATTAACAGCCATAGTGCTGATATAAGAAGTGTATCACCTATGTGGCAATAATGAACAATATTGAAGTATGGAGAGAACCAAGAGATAATGGGAAGTAAAAAGAAAGAGAAGAATGAGAGGAGAGGTAAAGAACACAGCTAGAGCCTTTCAGTCCTAAAAATCAAACTCAGGGAAATCGGTGCTGTTTCCTAATATTGAGGCGACCTTGACTTAAGAGACGGAGTATCCAATACAGGTAGCCAAGGAAACCACGCAATATCTTGTGGTGCACCTGCATAGGGAGAAAGAGCAAGTCATATGACTTAATTACTGTTCAGCACTGGAACACCTCACCCTTCAGGTGGAAAGATGGATACAACTACCCCTTTCAATGGCAGGCCGCATTGCACTGATTAAGATGAAAGTGCTGCCCCATTTCCTATATTTTTTCTGTACCATACCTATTCCCCTCACCAACACATTCTTTTCACAGTTGCGGGCCTCCTCATTTGCTTGATATGGGCAGGCCGCAGACCGAGGGTAGCCTGAGACACACTTACACTGCCTTACGCCCGGGGAAGGTTTGCGGTTTCTGATTTGCGACTTTATTTGTTAGTGGCACAGGCCCAATACACGAATTATTGCTTTCGTCCCAACTCTTGGATTTCCTATACAAAGCTGGAAAGGGAGTTGGTAGCCCCGACACCCCTTGCGGCACTACTCCCTAAAGGTATTACCACTGACTCATGGGATATTCAGCCTCTGTCTCCCACTTGCTGGGCATGGCTTAAGCTGAACCTTAAGCTTGGCTCCGGCCCTCTTTACTCTCCAGCTATTCTGATACCAAGTAATCCATTCCTCCCCCTCACTGTGGAAAGGCGTGTCCAAACTACCCTCTCTAAGCTAGGGTTAGATATTTTTGGCTCCGTGTTCCCCGATGGCCACACGCGTTAGTTGTCAGACTTTACCCAGCTCCCAGGAATGACCCATATGGACAATTTTAAAATAGCCCGACTGCAGGGAACTCTGTGCACCACTTTTTCTACTTTTCGTGCCCCATATCCGGATTTCACACCACTCACCCTGGTTATTACTACTGATCGCGATGCCCACTTTGTCACTAAATTGTACAAAGCCTGTATGTCACTCAAGACAGCACGGGACAGAGGGATCCAGCAGCGTTGGGAGGCTGATTTAGGTCAAACCCTGACAGAGAAAGATTGGACCTACTGCCTCCACCAAATGCATAGAATGTAAATGTAAATGTCATGGTACTTATAGAGCGCACTGTCACCAGACGGTCACCTTGCGGTGTCGCCTATGCGGTTTCCTGGCGCTGATACTCATACCGCTGTGGAACCCATCCTGGCTTTCCCTGTGAAGTCTCCACTCCTGGGCACCCCCAGGGTGAAGCCAGGCATCCTTAGCGCTGTTGGTGCCGGTGTGGAGGCTAAGCAAGCTATTGCCCAGAGTTGCAGCGTGGGGCCCGTGATTAGAATGGGCACCGAGGCGAGAATTAACAGGTCTGAGGAAATTGAGCCCGAGACCCCGCCGAGGCGGGAATCGAACCCTGGTCCCTGGCCAGAACTCTGCATCAGGGTCTGCCGCTCTAACCATTGAGCCAATATCCCTCAATCACAGACACAAACTCCTCCATTTCAAATGTATCCATAGAACTTTTATCACTCCCCAACAACTGGCCAAATTTGATTCCTCCAAACCCTCTAACTGCCGGAAGTGTAATGCGCTGGACGCAGACTTTATTCACTTGGCCTCGTCCTATTCTCATATTTTATTGTACTGGCAGGAAATATTTCAAGAGATCGCAAAAATAATGGAGGCACCTCTTCTGCCCTCTCTGAGACTGTGCCAGTTGGGCCTGGTCAATCATATTAAACTTTGCTACCAGCGGTTTGTAGCAATTGCTCTGCTACTCGCCAAGAGAGAGATTGCGGTCCACTGGGGAGCGAAGCGAGGCCCCAAAAAGCTGCCTGGACAAGGAGCCTGGCTTACTGTCGTTTGCAAACTGAGACGTATGCAATGCTCCAACCCCCCACCTCTACGCCCTGGGATTTATGGTGTATCTATTGCACACACTTGCAGCACTCCTATTGTCTCTCAGGTTCCTTCAGCTAGTGCACACCTACAACCTGAAACTGTAGACGTTGTTGCAATTCTGGACACTGAAGGATTTGTTAGACCCACTGTCATTTCCCCCCACTATGTTCCCCTGCGGGGTTTCTGTTTGTGCGCACCTGACTGAGCTATTTTCCTTTTTCCTGGTTAGTATGGAAATATTTGTACACCCATTTGCTGAATATTGTATGGGCACAGTTTACTAGGAACCTTTTTTTCTCCACCCATTTGATGGGTCAAATCTATTTTTCATTTGATTGTTATCATTTGCAGGTAGATTTTCCCTATGTGTGATTTTGGATATTAAGACAGCTAGAGAGAGTAGGTTAACAGAAAAGAAGGAGTGGTGCGAAATAAAAAAAGGGCTATAGAAGATTTGCCAGGATTAGTAGGAAATAAAAAATAGCAGCCCTTAGTAACCAAGTTGTAGAACGATTATGGGGTATCCTGTAGGGAAACATCCAAAGAGCCAGACAGGGTCCTCCTCGAATGAACAAGGGCACCCAGGAGGGCTATGAGCACCTCTAGTGCCCCATCAGAAGTCGATATGCAAGGACATCAGGCAGATATGTGCCTTAGCTCACCATTATAATACATTAACTATATGGAAGCATGTAAGTTAAAGAGTGTTATAACAAAGGTTCAATGTCTGAAGCCTACCAGTCAGCCCAGCTCAGATATAGGTGAGGTTGCTCTAGACACTGCAGATTAGCTGTCTGCTGCGGGGAGGTGAAAAATGTATCTTTCTCTTTACAGGGAATCCTTAGTCTAGCTAGACACAGTATTGCGTAGGGCACACATGCTGTTCTAAGTTTTTGCTTGATTATTATTATTATTATTAACGAATTTTGTACCGCGCACGGTTACCCAGAGGCATCCCAGCGCTTATAGAGAATCAGAGCAAGTTGCCTATGTGAAACAGAACAGATTTAGAATTATTCTGGAAATAGATAAGTTTTCAAATGTTTCCTGAACCTGAGCAGGTTTGGTTCAGAGCGTAGTGAGAGTGGGAGGGAGTTCCAGGCGTGTGCAGTATGAATAGAGAAGCTCCTGCCACCTGAACGGGCTCTCCTAATTCTCTTTATCTGAAGGAGGTGTTTATTATTGGAGCGTAAGGCTCTGGTGGGCTTATATGGCTGAATCATGTCCTTCAGAATAGCAGGTCCTTTCCCCTGCATGCTCTTGTGAGCAATACAGAGGGCTTTGAAGGTCACTCTCTCTTTGACCGGGAGCCAATGGAGTGCCTTTAGAGCGGGCCTGGCTGATTGCCTGGCCGGAACGTTCCGCAGCAGCCTGGCTGCTGCGTTCTGCACTTGTTGCAGGATTTTGAACGTTGATTCCGGTGCTCCGAGAAAGAGTGCATTACTGTAGTCCAGGCGTGAGATGATTAGACCTTGGACTAACAGCTTCCGGGAGAGTTCAGGTAAGAGGGGGAGAACCTTACGGGCCGAACGGAGCAGTCCATAACACACGCCAGCGATCTTCTTGGCGTGTGTCCTAAAGGACAGATCAGGCTCCAGCCAGACCCCCAGGCTCTTAATCTCCTTCTTTGGGTCAGGCGGAGTGCCCATACAGTTGGGCCAGCTGCTCGGCGAGAGGGCAAAGCTTGAGTGGCCCAAGATCATCAGCTCAGTTTTTGAGCCATTCAATTTGAGCGATGACCTGGTCATCCAGTCAAACACCTCTCTTAGGCATGAATGGAGCGTTTCAGGCTGTTTCTCCAGCTGTGTCAGACCCACCACTAGCTGAGTGTCGTCCGCATAGCTTATGGTCTTAAAGCCAAACGGAGACACCACACCCTCCAGGGGTGCCATATACACGTTAAATAACGTAGGGCTCAGGGATGAGCCCTGAGGCACCCCACAGTGAAGTGGAAGGGGAGGAGATTTTGCGTTGCCTTCCCAAACCTCGAAGGTACGCCCCTCCAGAAAAGAGGCCAGCCATTCCAGGGCCGCTCCTGCGACTCCTGTCTCTGCTAGGCGTTGTGTCAACACTCCATGGTTGACAGTATCGAAGGCCGCACTTAGGTCCAGGAGGATCACTGCCACTGACCCCCCTGTATCCAAAGTGCTTCTGGCCTCCTCTACAACTGCTAGCAGAGCCGTGTCGGTTCCATGACCCGGTCGGAATCCCGTCTGGGAGTCTCTCAACCGACCATTCTCCTCGAGAAAGTTGGACAGTTGGCGGTTAACCAGTTTCTCGGCAACCTTACTAATCCCTGGTAGCAAGGAGATGGGCCTGAAATTGGCTAAGTTCTGTGGATCTAAGCCAGGCTTCTTCAGAAGCGCTTTAACGACTGCGCTCTTCCAGTCTGGCGGTACCGTGCCATGAGCGAAGGAGAGATTGACCAAATCGGTCAAAGGCTCTCCTATCGATGGGGCAGCCTGCTTTAAATACCGCATTGGGACTGGATCTCGAGGCGAGCCACTCTTCAAGCTCCCGAGGACCTTCAGTACTTCGCCTGAGGTTACGGGGCCAAAAGACGTCAATAAATTTTCCGACATGCTTAAGTCCTCAGACGGAGTCGGGGTTCCCATCACCGGAGGGAGAGAACTAATAATGGTGTCAATTTTATCTTTGAAGTAAGTGGCCAATTCCAGACATTTTTCCTGTGGTCTGTCGTGGACAAGAATGGGATCCTGTGGTTTAAGAAGCTCCTTCATCACTAGAAAGGCTTCCCTGGATGAGGACGCAGCATGACTCACTCTCTCCCTAAAAAAGGAGGCCTTTGCTGCGCGTATAGCAAGTTTATACGTCCTTAATTCCCTACGGTATTTTTCCCTACTCTCTGTCTCTGGGTTCTTCCTCCATAATCTCTCCGCCTGTTTACAGTTCTTTCTCAGGGTTCTAAGCTCTGGGGAGTACCATGGGGCAGACCCCACTCTCTTATCCCTAATAAGCATCTTCTTGAGTGGAAGCACATGGTCCACTGCGTTGGTCAGCCAGTTCCTCATCATAGCGTCTGCAGTCACTGGATCCTGACCTTTCTCAGGCTGGGAGCCCTCCAACCGGGCATTCCAGGCCTCTACTGGGAGCCTTGACCATGCCCTGTCTATTCTAAATTTCCTGGATGGGAGGGTATCATCTTCCTTTACCTCCCAGTTTGCCATGATCAGTGAATGGTCAGACCAGGGAAGAACAAGAGGGGGCATAGCTAATAAACCCCTCATGTTCGTAAAAAGGGGGTCCAAAAGGTGCCCTTTAACATGTGTGGGCCCGGTGTTTATCAAATTCATCTCCAGGGCGGTCAGCTCGCTCATTAAATTAGTTGCCATTGGGTCAGTTGCCTCATCAAAATGGCAGTTGAGATCTCCCAACAGAATAAAGTTGGACGAAGCTGAGGCCAGGAGAGTGGTAGTTTCCATAAGCGAAGATATAAACTCCCCCACACTTCCAGGTGAACGATAAACTAGGAGGCCTGTCAGCGTGCAGGTAGGGGAGAATTTAAGGGAAAATTGGCAGCTCTCACAATCTTTCACCCCTGCCTCCCAGGCTTTACAGCCCAGTGATTCCCTATAGATAATGGCCAAGCCCCCCCCCCTCCTCCCTGCGCCTCTGTCAAGATGGTAGATCAAATATCCCGGCGCTAGCGCTGTAACCACATCCGGACCCGAGGCGTCAGATAGCCAAGTCTCAGTGAGAAACAAGGCATCAACCTTGTGGTCCAGGAGTAGGGAATTAATCTCCGTAGCGTGGCAGGGAAGGGATCTGCAATTCAGCAGGCCAAGACGACGCAGGGTAGTGGGGGTAGTTACTCCTAAATCCGATTGGCAGACTCTACACCCCCGGAAACATTTTCCCCCTTTAGCGGTATAGCAGCATGTGGCATGCTTTGGTGTTCTATAGGATAAAAGCTCCTCCTTCGTGTATCTGACCGAAGAGGCTTGATGGGGGCTCGAGTCGGGCATAACCAATGGCCCTGGTCCCGTCTGGGCCCGGACGGGCACAGACGGGCTTGACTCTGGCGAAACTCCGGCGCAAGTCCGGCGCGCCCACTGCACGCGTCCGCTGCGCGGAGCCATAAGGGACTATTTTTATAGGGCAACTAGACCGGTCGTCCAATGTGACCCCACCTAAGATGGCCGCCAAAACGGGATCGAGCCCTGGCCCTGGTCTAAACAAGCACCCAGGGATCAGGGACCAAGAGAAATGAATTCACAGCCCAAACGAGGGTAGGAGCGTTCAGTAGGATAATTCTAAAGTTGATTTTAAAATAATTCCGTTTTTGTGAAGATTCCTAAAATTATTCTAAAAATGTGGTGCAGGTGCAGGGGGGGATCGGACACAAGGGAAAAATCAAATGCAGCTAAAATAAGCACTGAGCGCTCGACTAGCAGCCTCTCAAGAATGCTCTATCTCCGGTCTGGTAGCTAAGCCCTCCTTTTATAGGGCAACTAGACCGGTCGTCCAATGTGACCCCACCTAAGATGGCCGCCAAAACGGGATCGAGCCATGGCCCTGGTCTAAACAAGCACCCAGGGATCAGGGACCAAGAGAAATGAATTCACAGCCCAAACGAGGGTAGGAGCGTTCAGTAGGATAATTCTAAAGTTGATTTTAAAATAATTCCGTTTTTGTGAAGATTCCTAAAATTAAAAAATGTGGTGCAGGTGCAGGGGGGGATCGGACACAAGGGAAAAATCAAATGCATCAAATGATGGGTACAAACTTTCTATAAGCCTCTTGGACAGCTGCAGTGAAATCCGGATATATAGCCACTGTTTTGCTTTCAAATTGTAAATCATGCTGCTCTTTGGCCAAATGAAGGTCAGTATCCCAGTCTCGATAATTCAGCAGTCTAGCAAGGATTGCTCACAATGGACACATTCAACAAGCAGCATTTTTGAGAAGGCCTCTACACCAAATAATGTAGTAGGCAATCACTCTATATATTTCTCCATTCTTCCAGTGTTTGTGGATTCTAGGATCCTGAGTTGTATAAGTTATTCCTACGAGACCTAGCTTCTAGGTCTTCGTTTTTCACAGATATAATCTTGAAAACCTTCTCCATGTTTCGTAATTGTTTATCTGAAATCAAATGTGGTATCTCCCACCAACAGGCACTCCCAGGTGGTTGAGCCTTGTGTATGATCCGCGCCCAATCCTGCCTCACCCCCGTTGGCCCACTTTGGGGGGCACAAGCAGACTTGGGTCCAAGCAGCATTGTCCATCCAAATAAAAAAAGGGGGGCATCAAAAAATAGTGTCCAGAAGATGTCCATATACTCATTGTTCTTTACAGCCTAAAGTACTATGAACGAGATGCCTGGCAGCTGTGTGCTCCACCACTTGTAGTGTATGGCACACCCACCGCGTCAATGAACAAGCAGAGTCTTTAGTAGACAAAGCAGAAGGAACAACGTTGTTGCAGGCTCTTAGGTGTCATGGCTATATGCAAACTCTCCAGACCATCCTAGCAGCAGGGTATCCAGTTACCTCCTCTCCGCATCTCACTCAATACACAGCTGCTCAGACAGGGTATAGGTAAAGAGGGAACCCAAGGTATTTCCCCAGCTCATGTATGCATCAAGAGGTACCAACCCGGCTCTTCGGTCATCAAGGTGTATAGTGGGCCCCTAGGCAATCATTCTGCCGCACTTGCAGCACGCCAGGCTGCCAAGCCCCTCTCGCACTTCATTGGTCCCAGCACCGACAACCCTTCTCTTTCACCATGAGGGACAGATATACAGCATTGCCCAGCATCCAACCGACATTCTGAATTATAATACTCCATAACTACACATTCATGACACCAGAGATACCTTGCTTTACAATTCTCATGCAAAGATATTAGTTGGTAGAATCTGTTGCAGTCTTTTAACTCTTTGGTTACTATGGCATAGCTTTTAATATCCCTAGTCATGAGTCACGAAAGTAGCATCATGACCTGAAAATTAGAAGGGCTTTATGAACACTGTTTATTGCCTGTAGTTTTCGATATTTGCCTATCCCTGTCACTTTTTGCAGCAAAAAGGAGGCTGTATGAAGGCTGCAAGTGGTACCAAGGGTGAACTTTACTATGTTCAAACTGTGCATGATGTCACTCCCTTTGCAAAAGGGAACAATCAGTGCTTCTAGTGGCAGCTTGATTTGTTACATATGTGTGTTGTACAATGTATGCATACATACTGTAGCCTATGGTAGATATTACACGTTCCACGTTTTTTTCTATTTCCGACCAGCTGTTTTATTGCAACCCCATTCCTTTTAACGAATTTATCAATTATCACGTACTTTATATAAATGGTGCTGTAGAATGTTTTAAATGGTAACTATCTATTACCTTGTTTAAAGACCACGGTCTAAAATTTGACTGACTGACTATTTCCGACCATAGTACATCCATTTATGAAGTGTAAGAGTAGGTTGAAAACAAATGGGAGCATAAAGGTTCTGTAGTGTCCTCATTCCATATTTCTTAATACCGCCTTTCAAATGTGTATTTCTTTCAGGAGAAACATTAGGTTGAAAAGATATAAAGCACACATGCGTATCCTCTTGTGTGCCCACATCCTCTTATGCATTTGTGTATTTCCTATAGCATAGATAATGACTGTGATATCCTTGTTTATGCAGTATATTAATTTCATCATATTGTTGGTATAATGCCTTTATTGCTGTCTGCAAATTCTGCTGTCACATAATTGTAGAAATAATTTGTTTATCTGCCCCATGCCGAGGCATAAACACCAAACTGCTCTCTGCATGAAATTCAAAACAAAATAATAACACACCTGAGGAGGAAAGCAAATGGAATGAATGTTGGATTCACTTTGCTAACGTGCACTTTCTTGCTAAAGTTATTATAATTTAAGGTACTGATATCTTTTGACAATGAAAAGTGAATATTACATATTCATAGAAACTGGAAGTAAGCAAATATATTATTAACTTTGAGTTATGCTTCTCATCGGAAAGTTTGAACAGAAAGTAGGTCACTGTTCAAGTATGCCTTTTTTCTGGCCTCAGATCAAAAGACGAACAAACTAAATCCGATTCACTGAGGCATTGAGAAAGTAGAACTTACCAACTTATTTTTGCTATGCAAATAATTCTTTGGCAGTGAAAATTACTGTTTTGTTTAGATAGCGAAAGTGGATGTGTTCTGGAATTAATTTTTACTGTGTGGTGGGTGGAAAAAATCCAAGATTGATGAGCATGTTTGATCTGGGAAAACGACATTGGAAAACCTGCCTGGGTGTGTATGTGTGAGGGTGTATGGTGTTGGGTGTTAGTGAACACTGCGAACAGGGGAGGTTTCTTTATAGCAGCATGCCTTCCTACTGGGAGCTCACACAGGCCGATAGCCTTATTAAACTAAAAATGACCCATTCTGTCAGTCGTTTTTCCACTGAAGGTCTAGGCTACAGCACTCCAACGACGTCCAGGACAAGCTGAGGTTATGAAAACTGGACTGCACATGTCTACTTGACTGGTGTTTTCACGATGGCCAGCCTAGTATGCACAGTTCAGGCTTCCAAAAGCAATGTTATGAGGCAGATGGAATGGCAGAGACACAGCCCCATCGGTCTCCGATGAGCGTTGTGCTTGCCTGACCCAGCCAATCCTGGCACTGCTCTTATGCTATTTAGTATTATAAACAGCATGAGAGCAGTGCTTAGATTGGCTGGGAAGATTAAGGCTTATTTGCTCTGGAACCTTCTTTCATCTTTTAACAGCCATACAGAGCGACATATCGGGTGTCTGTCACATTTTTATTGATATAACAGAACCTTGATGCTGTTAGAAAGTTATGGTTTGAAATGCAAGTCAGTTTATGTTGAAACTAGTGAGGGGGACGTCACGTTGTTGTGGGCTGAATAAAAGAACTCCGAAAGGCTTCATGTGAGTTAGGGGACTTAATTTAGAACAGTTGACAGAGGGCAAGCCTCCTGCTTCAGCCTGCTGGGTGACAAAGTGTGAGTGGGACTCCTTCAGGAAACCCAGTGCATGCATAGAAAGGAATATATGCAGCTTCAACTAAGGGTTTGGGTTCAACCCTTCATAAGGTACTGTCTTGCTATGCAATAGAGGGTCGAGGATGGCAAATTAACATTAACCCCTTGGCTGCGGGGCGTTTTCACCTGCTGTGCGGTGGGGGGAGGGGGGTCGCGCGCAGCGCCACCGTGCTTGTGACGAGCTCAGCTCGTAATGAGGCACAGTGGAGCTGAACACATGACGAGCTGAGCTCGTCACGACCACACCCGTTTTGGAACGTTCAGCACAGCGGGGAAATTATCCCCGCGTGTGAACGTTCCAACGGTCATGATGAGCTCAGCTCGTCATGAGTGCAGCTCAACCGTGCCTCATGACGAGCTGAGCTCATCATGAGCACGCAACGGGTTAAAACAGTTCTTGGTGCAAGTGCGAGTCAGGCATTAGGGGATGAGTGGCTCAAGCCAGCTGATAGATGTGAGCTTCATGAGTCGGGCCGAGCATGCCTGGTCGTCAAGACTCCCAACGGATGCTTGCGCTTTTTCAAAGCGTGTCTCCATCAGCACGCCCCCAGCATGTGACTTACTTTCTACAGCAGGCAGTGCGTGCAACAGAACGGGCGGCCCATGTTCAGCGTGACCCTTTATTCAGCAAACAAGCTTACTGGTTCAGTGTTTCGCACGTCAACGCGGTTACGTTGGCTTCTTTCTTTTTCTTTGGATTAAATTACAGGACTCTCCGTCCCAGTCTGCCAAAGTTGCCTTGCAGAGTTGGTAGCCCGACGATGTTGATAGGGGCATGACCCACATGCTCCTGGATGGATTAATGATCTATGTATATATACATATTACCTACTGGCAGTCGCCAGTAGGTATATATAGTTAGGATTTTTTTGAATAGGGATTTCTGAAAATTCTATGTTGAATAACTTTGGCGTTGATGGACGGAATTGGCTGAAATTTTCAGGAAAATGGCACATTTTGTTTTTGAGCGTCCCCTGAAAGTTTGGGGGGGTTTCGTCAAGCGGGGGCTGAGAAAAAAGGGGGGTCCCAAAACGTGTTTTTAACATTGAGTTTTCCATAGGGCGGTTGGACTCACTTTTAGCTCGAACGGCTGAATGGATTTCAATGAAACTTGGCAAAATTGTAGAGACTGTTTGCCCGATGTGCCTTTGCTAGGTCTCAAGATATGTGCTCCAGTGGATTTTGAGAAATTAACGTTCAAAAAAATATATATATCTGTGACAGCGTCCCGGTTAGCGCCCCGGTTCGCGTACCAGACGCGTAACGGAACTTCGCGAGGAGAAGCGGATTGGCTCTCCGGTGACTGTGAACATTCTAAACAGTCCGGAGTGGCCACCATCTTGTCTCTCGGTAGGATCGAGAGACAAGAGGTGGAAATAAACGAAGGGGGAAATGAATGAAAGGGGGCAAGGTAGACCCCTCCTGACCCCCTAGGATTGATGTGGGGGCTATTAAAGGGCCCCGCGGGGCAAAAAAAGAAAATCATTTTTTTTTCGATTTTTCTCGGTGGAAGCGCTACCCGGTACGCGAACCGGGTAGCTCACCGGCAGCGTAACGGGAGTCCGCCATCTTGTGTTTTGGACGAATTTAGTCACAAGATGGAGGATAAACAATGTTGGGAATGGGTATAAGGGGGCACGGGAGACATATCCTGACCCCCTAGGTTTTCTGAGGGTGGCTGAGGAGGCCCATATATGTAAAAAAAACACTTTTTTTTTCAAATTTTCGCACGGTTAGCGCCCGGTCCGCGCACCGGGTAACGTTCCGGAAAGCGTAACAAGGGGAAAACCAAGGGAAATATTAAAATAATATTTTAGAGTGCTTTGAGGTAGGGTAGCTCTGAATAGAGCTGTTGTGTTGTGTGGGTGATGTAAGTACCAACATGTAGGTACCAATGAAGAGTCTAAAATTCAATGTACACCGTCTCCTCTGTAGATATTTTGTATGTTCTAATATGGGTTATTTAAATGTAAATGTGTGGAAAAGCACTTCATGCTTTAAAGCAATTGTATTTTTGAACTGATTGTTCTTTCCTCTTAGTCCTCCTCTTTGTTTTTTTTCCCCACACTCTTCTTCAGCATGATAGTTGATAAATTCGTTCCCTCAAAAAATTTATATACATAAAAAAATTATATTAAATACATATAAAATATATTTTTCCTTTAAAAGAAGAATACATTTTACAGCTTTTGATATTTGCTATTAAAAAACCATTGAAATTCACTGAAAAAACCATAGGTTATAGACCATATATAGTTAGGAATTAGCATTTACAAAACCTTAAAAATTCACTGAAAAAACCATAGGTTATAGACCATATATAGTTAGGAATTAGCATTAACAAAACCTTATTTTACTCACACAAAACCATTGAAATTCGCATATATAGTTAGTTGCACTAACTATATATCGCGCACCCGCAATCCACTGCTGATCATGTCACATATTACATCATTCATGACATGGTCAGTGACATCACTGATGACATCACTGATGACATCTCAAATGACATCACTGATGACATCACTGATGACAACATCCAGTGACTGTATGTTTCTGTAAAATTAAAATATGTCTTACATATTGAAGAATGAGTGGATGTATAAGTGTCTGGATAAAGGATTTAGTAGGTGCATGACTGACTGTATGAGTGAGTGATTAAATGTGTCTCACTGAGTGCATGGGTTAGTGACTAAACTGTCTTAATTTGTGCATCATTATGTCTGTTGTTCTGTAAACTGCTGCATGTGTTGATCAGTAGCTATATGAGTAACTATATGGGTTATTGATTGGTTGCCCATGTATTTGTATGGGAGACTGAGTGTGTGTGTGGGTGGCTGGGAGGTGCATGACTCTGTGCATAGATGTGTGAGCAGTTGATTCACTAGATGTATGGGTTCAAAAGTGCATGTGGAAACAGCTGTATGGGCGGTTGACTGTGTGCATGAGTGTATTGGTGAGTGAATGGATATCTCAGTGCTACATGTCAAAGTAAGTACATATGTAAAACACAGTACATGTGAGAGTTGACATATATAAATAACTGTGCATAAGAGCCAATGAATGTGTGAGTGGCTGTATGGATCATTGTGAACTTGTATCAGGGATTGTATAAGAGTGTAAATATGTGTTAGTATATGTTTGAATAAGTAAGGTGTGTATAACTGTATAGTTGAGGAAATGGAGGTGTGATTGATTCTTTGCATGACTGACTAGGTGTGTGAGTAACTCCATGGATGAGTGACAGTCTGTGAGTGTCTGTTTACACTGAGTGTATCTAAGGTTATATTAGAGTCTGAAGAGGTTCATCGTATTATCACATGAATGATGTCATCAGTGATGTGATCAGTAAGGTCAAATAAGATGTCATCAGTGATGTCATCAGTGATGTCATTTGAGATGTCATCAGTGATGTCATCAGTGATGTCATCAGTGATGTCATTTGAGATGTCATCACTGATGTCATCAGTGATGTCATTTGAGATGTCATCAGTGATGTCATCAGTGATGTCATTTGAGATGTCATCAGTGATGTCATCAGTGATGTAATTTAAGATGTCATCAGTGATGTCATCAGTGATGTCACTGACCATGTCATGAATGATGTAATATGTGACATGATCAGCAGTGGATTGCGGGTGCGCGATATATAGTTAGTGCAACTAACTATATATGCGAATTTCAATGGTTTTGTGTGAGTAAAATAAGGTTTTGTAAATGCTAATTCCTAACTATATATGGTCTATAACCTATGGTTTTTTCAGTGAATTTTCAAGGTTTTGTAAATGCTAATTCCTAACTATATATGGTCTATAACCTATGGTTTTTTCAGTGAATATATATATATATACATATTACCTACTGGCGGTCGCCAGTAGGTAGTTATAGTTAGGATTGTTTTCCATAGGAAATCCGCAACATTCTATTGGGAATAACTTTGGCGCCGGTGGACGAATCTTCGCGAATTTCTCAAAGAAGATGGCCCGCTCTGCTCCGCTCCTTCCTTGAAAGTTTGGGGGGGATTTGTCAAGCGGGGCCGAGATAAAAGGGGGGTCCCAAAACGTGTTTTCCTCATGTTAATTTCCATAGGGCGGTTGGACTCACTTTTAGCCCGAACGGCTGAATGGATTTCCACCAAACTTGGCAAAATTGTAGGGACTGGTAGCCCGATGTACCTTTGCTATGTCTCAAGATATGTGCTCCAGTGGATTTTGGGTAATTTAGGTTAAAAAAAATATATATATCTATAAGCGCGCCCCAGGACGAGCACCGGGGCGCGTACCAGTGCACTACGCGAGTTCGCGAGCGGAACGGTGATTGGCTCTCGGGTGTCTGTGAACATTCCAAACAGTCCGGAGCGGCGCCATCTTGTGTCTCGGTAGGATCGAGACACAGGAGGTGGCAAAAATCAAATGGGGAAATGACCAAAAAGGGGCAGGGTAGACCCCCCCTGACCCCCTAGGTTTGATGTGGGGGCCATAAAAGGGACCCGCGGGGCAAAAAAAAAAATATTCGATTTTTGCGGGGGGAGCGCCCGGTAAGCGCACCGGGGAGCGTATCGGGGAGCGTACCATGGGGAAAACCAAGTGAAACAGTAAAATAATAACTTAAAGTGATTAGAGGTGGGTAGCTCTGAATAGAGTTGTTGTGTTGTGTGGGTGATTTCAGTACCAACATGCAGAGTCTTAAATTCAATGTACACCGTCTCCTCTGTAGATATCTTGCATGTTGTTACAGAAGTTATTGTGGTATATGGAATCCATACCATAGTCTGTCAGGAAAGCAGAAACAGATCCTTTAAGCACTCCTTGAGAAAGCCTATGGGATCATGGGTAGTCTACCCTGCTCCCTTATGATGTTTTCAAGTATTACATTTTACTCTCTTCTGAATCTACACAAAATTGGCGGTGATATGGTGCATTAGAGACAGACAGTGAGAGAAAGGAGGCAGGAGATGAAAAAGAGATGTGAAAAACACATTGGAGATAATATAGTGGGAGAAAGGAAGTAACTATGAGCAAACTTACTATGTAACACAAAAAAGTTGCACAGTATACTGTAAGTCTCACTTTATATTATAATCATTTTGGTACTACTTCATGAATTACATATAAAAATGAATAATGTCTCAAACAATTTTCAATTATTAAATATACATTTATTGTTCTGAATTTTCATAATTTAATAACACTTGCAACATTTCATTATCCTGAATCTCCTCCAAATTTGTATTGCATGATTCCATATTATCTAAACAGTCAATGAATTGCTGGTCAAGAGACTCATCCAGGAAGTCGAGAAAATCTTCTTGAAGAATTTCTTCATTGGTAATTTCGAAAAGAATTTCCTCATTAGTAATTTCGAAAGAAATATTGATGGTCTGTGGTGTATCTTCCATTTTCTTGCTGTAAATAGCATAAAAAATAACTATATCAGTAGAGTTAGGGCACTGTTGGGTTTAAGTTCAGACAGGTACTTCTGAGTTTTTAACAATGAAGGTATCTTTGGGCAGTGTATGGTATCAGGCAGGAAGTAGAAATATAAAAAAGTGTATGTGAAGAAGCCTAAGTAAATTCATAATTATACTAGAGAAGCCTAACTCAATCTATAACTATAACAGAGAAGCCTATCTTAATCTATAACTATAACAGAGGGACAGTAAATAACTATCAAAAAACATTTTTACAAATTAACTTAAAGTGCCCCTTACAAATTAACAACTTACCTTACAGAAAGCTGTTGAAGTTTTATGACAATATTCTTTCAAGATGTACCTCAGGTAGTTGTAGTCAAAATGGCCGTGTTTCCCTCTCATTTTTCATTTATATTCATGTACATAACCAATCAAATGTCAGGAAATAAAAATAGAAAATGAAAGTAACATTTTAATTGGTTGTAAATTCTAACACTTCATATGTGTTTTTGTCATGTAATTTACCTCAGGATATTTAGAAAGGGCTACAGCCCAAATTGCTCAATGGAATTCCACCAAATTTTGGAAAATGGTAGGGACTGGTATGTAGTAGGACCTATTCTATATTTGGTGAAAGTCTCTCCAGTGGTTTTATGTAAATAAACTTTTAAAAAAAAATTCGCGGGGGGAGCGCCCGGTACGCGTACCGGGGAGCGTACCGGGGAGCGTACTTTGGTGAAAAACAGTGAAAAAAGTTGGAGTAAAGTAATCATTTTGAGTGATCAGAGGTATGGTAGCCCTGAAAAGAGCTTTTGGGTTCTGTGTCTGATTTAGGTACCTACAAGTAGGTTCCAATGCACAGTCTTAAATTTAGGAGGAATATTCTATTCCCCTCATCTGAGAAGTGCACACCATCTCCTCTGTATCTTGCATGTTGTAACGCAAGTTGTTGTTGTATATTGAACCCATTCCATAGTCTCTCATGTAAGCAGAAACAGATTTATTCACATGTTTCCGTGCTTTCTCAAATTGTGGACAAAATTGGTTGGACCACTTCCATTTCTGTCTTTGGCATATATTGGAATATACCAAGGCAGTTTGTGGAAAAAGTGTCATCAATTGCCCAAAGGTGTCCTTTAAAAGCATTTCCAGACCTACCCCAGTCAAAGTGCCTAGGTCATTTCCACCACAGTGCAAAATTATGAGGTCAGGGTGTGGCAGATGGTAAAAGGTTTTCACCACTGGTATCAATTGATGACATTTCAATCCTCTCTGGCCAATCCACTTGATGTCTACATTTGGTAAATCAAGGTTGTGAAAATTTCTGATAGCTGCATACCTTTGAGCCCAGTGGATGTAGCTATGTCCAATAATCCAGACAGAATACATGGTGAGAGGAGGTTCTGGTGCAGTCAGATGAAGTGTAGGAATGAAATGGCAGTTGGAACAGTAGGAGTTTGCGAAAAAAAACTGTGGAGTTTCAGTGCTCTTGAATCACAAGCAATGATTGGTGGATTCAGATAGTTGAAAACTGAAAGTTAGGTTGCATGCTTCTGTTCTGTGAAAGAAGTCATTTGAATGGTTAAGAAAAAGTCATTTAAAGAAACATAGCACCGGATAAGCTGGTGTATTGAGAGGTCAAACATCCTTGCTGAGTTCATTTGCAACATTGTAGAATAAACTTTTAAACCTGAGAGTTCAGTGAGGAGGGAGTTGCTATGGTAACTGGTAGAAAGGGCTGAGGGGGGGAAGGCTGTTGGTTTGAAAATAGAGAGGGAAGAGTTTTAATTGGTTAACATGAGGGATATATGTGTAGAATTAGAGGTTTTCTGTGCCATTCATGGTTGCAGTGCCTGGAGTACATACCTTTTGCTCTGCTAAAGAAATATTGGTGTGTGTGTCTGACACTGTTCTCAATCTCCCAAAGCATTTGTAAAGGTGAGTAATGATTCATTTAATATAGATAGAGACTTGTATATTCTATGGAGACGATTTGGAAGCAAAATGTGTTTTTTTTAATGTGACTTTTTTCATGTTTTTTGAACATGCTTGATAAAAAGTTGTTGCTGGAAAGAGGAATTGTATTTTGTAAAAATGTGAAGTTTCAGTAGTGACCTGGAATGCTTGTACATATGACCTGCGCTTTGTTTCTAAAATGTTATTTAATAAACGATTTTGGGGCTAATGAATGGCTTTTACATTTTTGAGAAGGAATAAATAGTGTCTGCATGATTAAATAAATATATTTGAACCATTCACAATCATGTCACCTGTGTTACCTCAGATTAGGAAGCACATTGAGCTTCTTTGCTGTTGGTTTGTGTCATGTTTTTTGATAATGCTTGGTATCAACATTTGCAAGATAGAGGATTTGTATTTTGTGAAATAGTGAGGTTTCAGTAGTGAAATTGAATGCTTGTACATAGGACCTGCGCTCTTTTTCTAAAATGTTATTCAAAAAACGATTTTGGGGCAAATGAATGGCTTTCACATTTTTGAGAAGGAATAAATATTGTCTGCACGATTAAATAAATATATTTGAACATTTCACAATCATGTCACCTGTGTTACCTCAGGTTAGGAAGCACATTGAGCTTCTTTGCTGTTGTTTTGTGTCATGTGTTTTTGATAATGCTTGGTAGAGAGAGAAAATGCATTTTGTAAAATAGTGAGGTTTCAGTAGTGACCTGGAATGCTTGTACATAGGACCTGCGCTCTGTTTTTTAAATCTTATTTAAAAAACGATTTTGGGGCAAATGAATGAATTTTACAATTCTGAGAAGGAATAATTAGTGTCTTCATGATTAAATAAATATATTTGAACCTTTCACAATCATGTCACCCGTGTTACGTCAGATTAGGAAGCACATTGAGCTTCTTTGCTGTTGGTTTGTGTCATGTTTTTTGATAATGCTTGGTATCAACATTTGCAAGATAGAGGATTTGTATTTTGTGAAATAGTGAGGTTTCAGTAGTGAAATTGAATGCTTGTACATAGGACCTGCGCTCTTTTTCTAAAATGTTATTCAAAAAACGATTTTGGGGCAAATGAATGGCTTTCACATTTTTGAGAAGGAATAAATAGTGTCTGCGTGATTAAATAAATATATTTGAACCTTTCACAATCATGTCACCTGTGTTACCTCAGATTAGGAAGCACATTAAGCTTCTTTGCTGTTGTTTTGTGTCATGTTTTTTGATAATGCTTGGTAGGAATGTTTGCAAGAGAGAGGAAATGTATTTTGTGAAATAGTGAGGTTTCAGTAGTGACCTGGAATGCTTGTATATAGGACCTGCGCTCTGTTTCCTAAATCTTTTTGAAAAAACGATTTTGGGGCAAATGAATGGCTTTTACATTTTTGAGAAGGAATAATTAGTGTCTGCATGATTAAATAAATATATTTGAACCTTTCACAATCATGTCACCTGTGTTACCTCAGATTAGGAAGCACATTGAGCTTCTTTGCTGTTGGTTTGTGTCATGTTTTTTGATAATGCTTGGTAACAGCATTTGCAAGATAGAGGATTTGTATTTTGTGAAATAGTGAGGTTTCAGTTATGAAATTGAAAGCTTGTACATAGGACCTGCGCTCTGTTTCTAAAATGTTATTTAAAAAACGATTTTGGGGCAAATAAATGACTTTTAAATTTTTGAGAAGGAATAAATAGTGTCTGTATGATTAAATAAATATATTTGAATCTTTCACAATGATGTCACCTGTGTTACCTCAGATTATGTAGTGCATTGAGCTTCTTTGGTGTTGGAATGCTTGGTAAGATCATTTGCAAGATAGAGGATTTGTATTTTGTAAAATAGTGAGGTTTCAGTAGTGAAATTGAATGCTTGTTCCTAGGACCTGCACACTGTTTATTAAATGTTATTTAAAAAACGATTTTGGGGCAAATGAATGGCTTTTACATTTTTGAGAAGGAATACATAGTGTCTGCATGATTAAATAAATATATTTGAAGCTTTCACAATGATGTCACCTGTCTTACTTCAGATTAGGAAGCAGATTGAGCTTTTTTCTTGTTGAATTGTGTCATGGTTTTCGATAATGCTTGGTATCAATGTTTGCAAGAGAGAGGAAATGTATTTTGTAAAATAGTGAGGTTTTAGTAGTGAAATGGAATGCTTGTACATAGGACCTGCACTCTGTTTCTTAAATCTTATTTGTAAAACGATTTTTGGGCAAATGAATAGCTTTTACATTTTTGACTAGGAATAAATAGTGTGTGCATGATTAAATAAATATATTTGTAGTTTTCACAATCATGTCACTTGTGTTACTCTAGAGTTGGGAGCAGATTGAGCTTTTTTCTTCTTGTATTTTGTTAAGTTTAATGATAATGTTTGGTATCAACATTTCCTAGATAGAAGAATTGTATTTTGAAAAATAGTGAGGTTTCAGTAGTGAAATGGAATGCTTGTACATATGACCTGTGCTCTGTTTCGTAAATGTTATTGGAAACACAATTTTGGAGCAAATGAATGGCTTTTACATTTTTGAGAAGGAATAAATAGTGTTTGCAAGATTAAATAAATATATTTGAACCGTTTACAATCATGTCACCTGTGTTTCCTCAGATTAGGAAGTAGATTGTGCAGATGAGGTGCAAAGGAGATGAGGCCTGTGTCCATGAGTGCAGTGTAGAGGACTCACGTCCTCTGACTCTTGGACAAGACTCATCTCCTCTGTGCCCCCTGGACAGGCCTCAATGTATTGGGTATAATTGATGGTAACAGGGTGCAGATGAGGTGAGGCGTATCCAGGGGTGTAGATGAGCTAAGGTCTGTCTAGGGGTGCAGATGAGGTGAGGTTTGTTCAGGGTTGCAGATGAGGTGAGGATTGTCTAGGGGTGCAGAGGAGGTGGGGCCTGTGTTCAAGAGTGTAGTGGGAGAGAAGCCTGTCCAGGGGTGCAAAGGAGATGAGGCCTGTGTCTAAGAGTGCAGTGGGGGAGAGGCTTCATGAAGTCCATTCCACTGCCCTCTTAGACACAGACCTCAACACCTCTGCTCCCCTGGACAGGCCTCACCTCATCCGCACTCCTGGTTAGGCCTCACCTTATCTGCATCCTGTTACCATCAATTATACCCAATACATTGAGGTCTGTCCAGGGTGCACGGAGGAGGTGAGGATTGTTCAAGGGTCAGAGGAAGTGAGTCCTGTCCAATGCAGTCTTCGACACAGGCCTTACCTCCTCTGCCCCCTTGGACAGGCCTCACCTCATGTGCACAATGTACTTACTAATCTGAAAAAACACAGGTGACATGATTGTGAAAGGTTCAAATATATCTATTTAATCTTGCGGACACTATTTATTCCTTCTCAAAAATGTGAAAGCTATTCATTTGCCCCAAAATCGTTTTTCCAATAACATTCAAGAAACAGAGCGCTTGTCCTATGTACAAGCATTCGATATGTAAGCATATTGTGCAGATGAGGTGATGCTTGTCCAGGGGTGCAGAGGAGGTAAGTCCTGTCCACAGCACTGTTGGACACAGGACTTATCTCCTCTGCACCCCTGGACAGGCATCACCTCATCTGCACAATCTGCTTACTAATCTGAGGAAACACAGGTGACATGATTGTGAAATGTTCTAATATATTTTTTTTATCCTGCAGATACTATCTAATCCTTGTCAATAATGTAAAACAAATTCATGTGCCCGAAATCTTTTTTTAAATAACATTTTCAAAACAGAGCACAGGTGATATGTATAAGCATTTCATTACACTACTGAAAACTCACTCATTTAGAAAATACAATTCCTTTATGCACCAACCTTTCTTTACCAATCATTATCAACAATGTATTAGTCTCTTTATATTCTCTTCCTGACTTACTCTATTTTTCCACCTGTCCCCTTCTAACACCCTCTCTCTGACTTATTCCTTTTTACATCCTGACTCTGTGTTACACTCTCTTACACTCTCTCTTTGACTTACTTTCTCTTACACCCTGTCTCTAATTTATTCCCTCTCTCTCTTTTTTACAGCAATTTGTAAGTCATACTTTCTCTTACATCCTCTTCCTGATTTACTCCGTCTTACAACCTTTCTCTTTGTAACATTCTCTCCCAGACTTACTCCCTATTACACTTTTTGTCTGTTTTACACCCTCTCTCCCTCTTTCTGACTTTTCTATTCTCTTCCTCTGTTCCTGTTACACCCTCTGTCTGACTTACTCCTTGTTACATCCTCTCTCTGATTTACTTCCTCTTACACCCTCTCTCAAACTTACTCTCTCTCTCTCCCTTTTACAGCCTCTCTCTGTTTTAGTCTCTTTTACATACTCTCCCCTTCTAACACCCTCTCTCTGTCTTACATCCTCTTACACCCTCTCTCTGTCTTACACCCTGTTACATCCTTTTTCTGACTTACTCCCTTTGTCCCTTTCTTTCACTGACTCCCTCTCCCTATTACATCCTTTTTTTGTCTTACAACATATTATACAGTTTTCTGTCTTACTCCTTCTCTATGTTTTACTCCCTCTACCTGTTTCTTTGTCTGACTCTCTCTGTCTTTTTGTGTTAGTTCCTCTAGCTCTTTTTCTCTGTCTTAATCCTCTCCTTAGCCTTAGCGCTACACCTGCAGCAGCGCTTTCATTTGCAGCTCTCACTCGTGATTTTCGGCTTGTGATTTTAATCTTCCCGTTTTGTCCTTTAATTTGTATCTTTGTTTTGGGCACCTTCCCCCTGTTTTTAAAGCCTGGCCACGCATACCCCCACAGCGGCCACCTTACCTGCACCTTAATTTGGAAAGCCATCGCATTTGGCGGGTCCTCGGTCCTTGTCTTGTCGGCAGCCATCTTAGGTGAGGGGCACTGATCGCGTGCTATAGTCTGCTTTCTATTTCTCCAGGCGCGCATAAAGGCAGGCAAATAGATCAGCTCGCACTCCTTAGCCTTAGCGCTACACCTGCAGCAGCGCTTTCATTTGCAGCTCTCACTCGTGATTTTCAGCTTGTGATTTTAATCTTCCCGTTTTGTCCTTTAATTTGTATCTTTGTTTTGGGCACCTTCCCCCTGTTTTTAAAGCCTGGCCACGCATACCCCCACAGCTGCCACCTTACCTGCACCTTAATTTGGAAAGCCACCGCATTTGGCGGGTCCTCGGCCCTTGTCTTGTCGGCGGCCATCTTAGGTGAGGGGCACTGATCGCGCGCTATAGTCTGCTTTCTATGTCTCCAGGCGAGCATAAAGGCAGGCAAATTGATCAGCTCGCACTCCTTAGCCTTAGCGCTACACCTGCAGCAGCGCTTTCATTTGCAGCTCTCACTCGTGATTTTCAGCTTGTGATTTTAATCTTCCCGTTTTGTCCTTTAATTTGTATCTTTGTTTTGGGCACCTTCCCCCTGTTTTTAAAGCCTGGCCACGCATACCCCCACAGCTGCCACCTTACCTGCACCTTAATTTGGAAAGCCACCGCATTTGGCGGGTCCTCGGCTCTTGTCTTGTCGGCGGCCATCTTAGGTGAGGGGCACTGATCGCGCGCTATAGTCTGCTTTCTATTTCTCCAGGCGAACATAAAGGCAGCCATGTCAGCGCACAGCGGTAACGCGCAGCGGGGACGCCTGACTGACGCCGGAGTTACGCCAGAGTTCAGCCCGTCTGCGCCCGTCCGCGCTGAGTACGGGCTGCAGGGCGGGCTGGACTCTGCTCTTACTCCTTCTCCTCCTGACGGGATAACCAGGCTATACTCAAGGTCAGAAATCCTCTCACTTAGACCTGCTTCCCAGCCCTGTCTTCATCGCTTTTCGCCTGAGGGGATATTACACTTTTCCAGCTGTTCGGCCTGTATGGCCCCTTTTGATTTCTCCTGCAATGGCTCTGTAACATCTCCCCTCCCGCCCAAACAACCTGATATGCCTTTGAGATCTGGCTTTTTGATTAACGCTCGTTCGCTTATTAAGCATAACGTCGCCTTTCATGATTTCGTGGATGAGCGACAGCCGGATTGGGTGTTTATTACGGAGACCTGGGCCTCTGATACCTCAGGACATGACCTGATTATGGCCATTCCTGATGGTTACTCTCTCTACAGACAGGATAGATCTGTGCGCAGAGGAGGAGGCATTGCCATTCTTCTTAAATCCTCCCTCTCTTGCATGACTAAATCTTTATCGATGCCCTCAGATCGTTTCGAGGTGCTGTTCTTTTGTATCACCCTCTCCCCTTCGGTTTCTTTCACTGGGATTCTGATATACAGGCCCCCCGGTCCCAGGGCCAGTTTCCCTTCAGAATTATTGACACTCTTGGAACCCTATTTTGGAAAAGCGGCTTTTACCATTTTGGGTGATTTTAATTTTCATTTGGATGAGGTCAACTCAAAGGACACAATATCGCTGGTCGATTCACTAGGCGCGTGTGATCTCGCCCAGCTTGTGAATAGTCCCACCCATAAGGCTGGGCACATACTCGATGGAGTATTCTCTAATGACACTAGGATCTCCACTGGCCTTCCGCTACCGCTGATCTGGACTGATCACTACGCAGTGCCATTGGAATTTTCCTGCCCGGCCTCATGTATCCTTAACATGGGAACTACTCCATTCACTCTTAGGAGAAATCTTAGTAAGATATCGGATGAGGCTCTTGTCCCTCTTGTTTCCACCTCCGAATCTTTACTATCTAAAGATGTAGCTGCGGCAGCTCAAGACCTGATGGATTCTATCTCCAGGGCAGTGGAACAACTTGCCCCCTCATCTCTGCGCTATGTAGCATGCCGAAAGCCTACAGCACCCTGGTTTTCTGATCAGCTGCGACTCCTGAGGCAGAGATGTAGGAGTAGTGAGAGAAACTGGAGGAAATCTTGGGACCCCTATGATCGAGAAACCCACAAGTCCGCACTGCGGGAATATAAACGGAGAGTGGTGACAGTGAAGCAGGAGTATTTCTCCAACCTCACCAGCTCCCTCTCCTCTTCTAGGGAGCTTTTTAAAATTGCTGACACCTTATGCTCCCTGCAACTCCCAGATCCCGTAGTCAGTTCGCAGGAACTTTGTAACAATATCTCTGACTTTTTTCACAATAAAATTCTTGACATACATGTCTCCCTGGAAGCTCATCGCCATGCTTTGGACCAAAGCGTATTGCCTGTCATCTCCAGTCTTGACTCTTTAGGTACAGAGCCTTCCTGTATTCTTATGGAATTTCCATCTTTATCCTTGGAAGGACTGAACCTGTTGCTTGACAGGATCAAATCTGCTTCCCCCCTTGACCCCCTACCTCTGAAAAAACTGAAAGAGTGTAGAAATAGCCTTATTCATTACCTCAAGCATGGGAGGAAGAAGGCTATCACCCAGGGTTCTTTTCCTTCTGTGTGGAAGAAGGCGATTGTGAAACCGCTCGTTAAGAAGCTGTCCCTCGATCCGGCCTTGCTGAAAAACTTCAGGCCGATCTCTCTCCTCCCTGCCCCCGCCAAGATGCTTGAGGCGCATCTGAATTTCCATCTGTCCTCTTTCCTTGAATCATCCGAATACCTTGATAACACGCAACATGGTTTTAGAAAGCACCATAGCACTGAGTCCGCCCTCCCTTGTGTGGTCAATAACATCCGACGCAAAGTGGACTCGGGCCAAACCACAGTTTTGGTTCTGTTGGACCTCACAGCCGCATTCGACACCCTATCCCCGGCCATTCTTACATCTCGGCTTGGGGAAGCTGGTGTCAAGGGTCCAACTCTGAGCCTCCTCAACTCCTTTCTGTTGGAAAGGGAGCAGAGAGTGATGCTCGGGAACCACCTCTCCCCTGCCAAGTCATTGCAGTGTGGTGTGCCACAAGGGTCGGCTTTAAGCCCGACCCTGTTTAACATCTATATGGCTCCCCTGGCAAGACTAGTAAGATCGCAGGGGATGGAGGTGGTTTCCTATGCAGATGACACCCAGATTATGGTTTCACTGGCTCACTCCTCTGTCAGGACTTCTGCCGCCGGTTTCAGGGTATGCATGCAGTATGTGGCAGACTGGATGACTATAAATTCCCTGAAGCTGAATGGCGAAAAGACGGAGGTGTTGATTTTTGGGAAGGACCAAGATGCCTGGTCAAGTGAGTGGTGGCCACCCTCCCTTGGCATCTGCCCCACCCCTTCCCAATCTGCCAGGAACCTTGGTGTTATTTTCGATACCTCGCTCTCTCTTTCCCTGCAAGTCAACAGGACCGTGGCTACTTGCTGGGGTGTGATTAGGATACTCAATAAGATCCGTGGGTATCTTTCCCCCCAGACACGTAAACAGGTCACGGTTGCCCTGGTAGGATCGAGGCTAGATTATTGTAATTCTCTCTATATGGAAGCCAATAAAAGCCTTCTACATCGACTGCAGGTTGTGCAGAATGCTGCAGCCCGCTTTGTTCTGGCCCTTCCTAAAATCTCCTCTGCTACAGCAGCCAGGAAAGAACTCCATTGGCTACCTGTCCAGCACAGAATCTGTTTCAAAATTGTGTGTTTGGCCTACAGAGCTATGACAGAAGGCTCCTCTAGTGCTATTGGTTCTCTCCTTACGCGCTATGTTCCTGCAAGAGGCCTTCGTTCTGCGGGACTCTGTCAACTTGTTGTTCCGCGTTTCAAACTAGCCAGATGGGGAGCCAGAGCCTTCTCTGTGGTGGCCCCTCAGCTCTGGAATTCGATCCCTATTGAAATAAAAACCCTTCTCACAATGGAGTCATTTAAAAAGGCTCTTAAAACCTGCCTTTTTAAGAGGGCCTATCAATGAGAGAATGCTGTAGAGTGTACTGTAGGGGGGCTTAGCTGCTTTATTTGATTTAGGCGCCTTGACGCCCGTTGGGCAAAGTTGCGCAAGATAAGATCTGTTTCATTCATTAATTCATTAGTTACATGGTTGCTGTGATATAAACTTAGATATGTTGTAAACTAGTGTTTATATCGTTTGCTTATTGTCGTTGCTTTGTTGTTTGGTAATAGTGATCTAAAATGTGTTATTTTTTTATTTAACACAGATTGAAATCAAGATTTCAATAGTAAGGAAATATGCCCTCAAGGCAGAGGAGAAGAAAAGATGCCAAGCGGAAAAAATCAAAAACAGCAACGGAATTAAAGCACTCGTCTACAACAAATACTTCAAAAAACAGGAAAAAAGCTCCTGGTAAGACAACTACGTCTTTCTTTCGGAACATATGTAGATAAAAAAAAAATGTTGATGAGGATGGGAATATACAGAAGGAGAGAGCAAATTTGAAAAGGAAGGAGAGGCCCCCCAAAAATGTTACTACTGGAGCAGGAGAGAATAATATGTATGGGAATAGAAGGCAAAACCAATTTAAGGACATTCATAAACGAATGTTTCGCAATAGGGTGGTTTTACATTTTTTTTAAAATATTAAAAAAGGTAAACAGAGAGCTGCTTTCTATAAGAAAAAGAAAAGTGTAGAGGAGATTGTTGATCAGGCTTTTGAACTTAAGAAAAAATTATTTATTTTAGTAATCAATAGAATTAGGACACTTAACAAGACAATTGATGTTTTCAAATCAAAGAGTAGATGCAAAAGAGTAATTAATCGGACTAATTTTTGTAAAGTTTTTTCTGGAGAATGGATGCATAGTTCAAGTTGTGAGCCATTTTTTAATGAGGAGAGTTACTTCCAGGAGAATGATTTGGTGCATGCAGTTGACACTAGTGGTCGAGCATATGAGGTGAAAGATGGTTGTCCGATTGAAAAAGAGAAACTTGTGTCTAGAAATGCAGAAGAAGTGTTAACTGATGAAGTTTTAGGGAGACGTACTAAGGGTCCAGTGTACACTTGGAAGTGTAGTAGTATTTGTAGTGTGCGACAGGATTCAATTGATTTGCTTCGTAATTTCTTACGTACATATAGTAAGAAAAGTCTAAAACAGAAAATGAAGATGTTGCAAGACTTAGATCCTTGCAGAGTGAGAGAAAACACAGGTTTGCAAGGGTATTCACTGGCTTGTCTTTCTAGAAAAGTATGTCAGAGTGTTTTTCATCATTTTAGTATGTTAGCAGTGCATCATACTAAAATGAGGATATTAGTGAGAATGTTGTATTATGCAAAAAGTCCAGCACTTAAGCTTAAACAGTTAAACAGTGCTCTTTTGCATGGAACTGAAGTAGATGTGAAGAATATTGGTGAATAAATTGAGTTAAGTTACTTTAGTGAAAAAGAGGACATTACCTCTAGAAGGTAATGTGGAAGACAATGTACAGATTTCAAGTACAGAAAAGTTTGACCAGGAAATTATCAAGTTTAAGGTGAAATCAAGTGAAAGGCCTAATTTTACTTGTGTGTATTGTCGACGGACTCATTATAAGATTCAGACTAGGTTAGTTGATTTATATGCAGAAAGTGAAATGGAAAATAATAGTGAATGGAAGAATTTTGCAACTTTTTTGTTGGTGGAGAATTCTTTTGATTTGAGTTCTGATCAGCGTATTTGTAAATATTGTTATAATAAATTAAATGAAAACAGAATGCCTGCTAGAGCTGTTCATAATAATCTTGAGTTGGTAGACATTCCTCCTGAATTGATGGATTTAAATACATGTGACTCTATTTTGATTCAATGTGTCCATCCTTTTCAGGCTATTGTTTGCTTGGAGCCTAAGATAGGCAAATTGCCTCCTTTGGATTTACAGAGAGGATTAAAGGGAAGAGTTGTTTATTTGCCTCTAGATTTGAAGAAAAATATTGATACAATTGGTGTAGAGAAAGTGGAAGAGGATCCTCTGGTTGTTCTAGTTAATGGGGTTCCGACAAAGAGTAAGAAAATCTGGCAAGATTTAGTGGATGTTAGGAAAGTCAAAAAGGCAACGTTGTATTTGGTCAAAAACAATTAGTACTACAAAGATGTATGTGTTGGAGCAGAGGAAACAGCTGCAGAAGAAGACAATGATTGTTCAGCCGGCCAAATTGAAATAGTTGATGTGTCTAGAAGTGAAGAAATATATGAACAGTATACTGTTCATCCTTTGCATTCCAAAGAAGTAATGGGGAATGCAATTGACTTGTTTCAAATTAAAGCAGCAAAATGAAGTCCCATTAGTGTATGGGAAGAAAGTTTGGAAGCTCGTTGTTTTCCACAGCTATTTCCAACAGGTCGAGGTGGACGATATGACGATCGACCACTTCAAATTCCAGCATCTGAATACCGGGCTTTAAGATTATATGCTGAAGATCCAAGGTTTCGTCAATGCATCCCATATTTGTTTCATCTACTGTATGAAAGTGACTTGTCTGGGCTTTCTTATGCAGTAAACAATATACTGAAAAGTGGAGCACATCTGCAAAATGTTTCGGCGAGGGACTTTATGGAGAAAGTCAATCTGCAAGACAATATTTTGGAATCTCATCTAATCAATCTCATGGCTTGTCAGCGTGGTACAAACGAGTATTGGTACCGTCGTCATGGAGAATTGAAATGTATGCTAAGAAACTTAGGAACTCCTACATGGTTCCTCACTCTTAGCTGTGCTGAGTATGCATGGGACGACTTACTTCAATTTCTACGAGAGGCAAATGCAAACATTCAAAATATAGAATTCAAAACACCTGGAGAACTGTGTTCTTTGGATCCAGTGAATGTATGCAGATATTTCAATCATAGATTTGAAGCTATGATGTCTTTCATTACCAACAAAAAAATCCTCCCCTTGGAGAGGTTTTGGATTTCTTTTGGAGAAAGGAGTATCAAGCGAGAGGTGCTCCTCACATACATATGTTGTTATGGAGTAAAGATGCACCCAAATTTGGAACAGATTCGGATGACACAGTGATGAGTTTCATTGAAGAGTATTCAACATGTGCTGTTCCGAAAACTACCGAAGAAAACAGTTTAATGCAACAAGTTTTACGCTTTCAATCACATCGTTGGGGAAAGTATTGTCGTCGAAAATTCAGAAACAAGGACAAGTTCTACACAAAATGTCGTTTCGGATTTCCACGACCAGTGATTTCTAAAGGAAGAGTAAATAATTTGATGTCTTCTCTGCGACATACTGTTACGAGGAAATCACCCAAAAATACATACAATTTAAAAAGAAACGAAGAGTCCAAGTACATCAACGACTACAACCCAGTGATTTTGTCCATGTGGAATGCTAACAAGGATATTCAGTTCGTTGCTGACAACTCTATTTCTGTGGCTCGATATGTGACGTCTTACATCACAAAAAAAGAAAAGACAGAACTGAAGGAAATGTGGGAGGACATTTCACATGAAAAGAGTATAAGTAAAACATTATACAGATTCAGTTTGAAGATGTTGTCACATCGAGAAATTGGAGCATATGAATGTTCTGATCGGTTCTCATCAGCAAGTCTCTACGCCAAGTCTAGAACAATTATTTGGGTGAGTCTAGGTCTTGCTGCAACACGAAACCGAGTTTTGAAATCTGTACAAGAAATTGAGTATTTGGCGGAGAAAGAACCAAACAGTACAGATATTTTGAAGACAAACTTGTTGGATACATACTATCCAAATAGAAGTAGTCATCTTGAGAACAGTTGTTTGTATGAAGTTCTGCAAAACTATATTTATAAGAGGACCATCAGAGAAGATATTAATAATGGAATATATGCTATCATTGGGTGTGAAGGATGTCTAGTGAAGCAGAGAAAAGGCCATTTGATTAATCATCGAAAATTGAGTTGCGAAAATCCAGAGAAAAGGGAATTTTCCTATTTAGCTCTTTTGCAACTCTTTAAGCCATGGCTTACAGAAGAGGAACTACTTGGAGATTTTCTCTGTTAGGAAGATTCTTTTAATGCAACCAAGGATACCATAGAATGTCCTGATTTTCCAAATTATCTGCAAATGTTGAACGAAGAAATAGAACAAGAAGCCACAATTGCTGTAGAGATTGCTAGAGATAGTTCTCAAGACAGTCAGAGTTCTGCTTCATTGAGTCAGAATCCACTAGGAGGACCAATTATCCAAAATGAAGCTGCCACTGCCATGGATGAGGTGGAAAGAGCCCTGGAACAAGCTCAAGATGATGTAGTTAACTTAGAAGATTTGGTGAAACAACTAAACCTTGAGCAGAAACAGATATATGACGAAGTCACAGAACAGGTTGAACATGGATTCAGTCATGAGAAAAAAGAGTGCTCATGTACATCATTTAAGCCTGTGCGACTGTACGTGAGTGGAGAAGCGGGAACTGGAAAAAGGTTTCTGATTAAAGCAATTGCAACTTATCTGCAGAAAAGGACGGAGTCATCACTGTCTTGTGTTGTTACCGCTCCAACTTGGCTGGCAGCACATAACAATAAAGGGATTACTTTACATCGTTTACTGATGCTACCAGTTGAGCATGATAACAAATTGCAATACCACAAGCTATCTGGAGATGCGTGTTCTGAAATTTCCAGAGTCCTGAAGAAAATGAAACTTCTTATCATTGATGAAGTAAGCATGGTCTCAAATCTAATGCTTGCTTTTGTGCATTTAAGAATGCAAGAAATTCTTAGAACAGACTATGATGTCTTATTCGGAGGAAAACACATTATTGTTTTTGGAGATCTACTGCAGTTGACTCCAGTGAAAGGACAACCAGTGTTTAAAATGCTCACGCATGAAGATACCAGGAAGTGCCTAGGAAGCATTGGAAACGTTAATATATGGTTAAATTTCAATAATGCAGAACTGCTTCAAAATAGGCGACAGGCAAAGGATGAAGATTATAAAAATATTCTACAAGATGTAAGAATCGGAAAAGGAAGTGAGCATGGGAAAGAAGCTTTACATGCACTATTAATTTCAAATTTGTATCAAAATGAAAACATTCTTCCAGAGAATATTTTTAAGAAAATTACTGAAAAAAAATCTGGGTTATGTTTGATGCCAACTCTGCAAGAATGTTCCATCTTCAACCACAAAATGTTAAAGTTAGAAAATGAAGAGATTGTGAAACTGGAAGCTATAGATAAAATAGAGCATATGGGAGCAACAATTATTTTGTCAGAAAATTTGAAATCAAAATTGGATTCATTAGAGAAGAGTATATCTAAAACTGCTGGTTTTGAAAAGACTCTGAATGTGTGTTTAAATTGTCGTATCATTTTGAGAAGGAATTTAAATGTTGAAAGAGGTCTGGTAAATGGAGCAATGGGTCATGTTGTTGATTTTGTGAATTACAAAAATAGAGATGGAATTGAAATTTTAAAAATTAAATTTGATGGCATTGACAAAATAGAACAAATTTGTTGTTGTTCAGCTAGATTTTTGCTTGTGAAAGACTTATATGTTCGCCGAAAACAGTTTCCTGTTTGTTTGGCATATGCGGCGACAATTCATAAATCTCAAGGTTTAAGTGTAGATAGTGCTTTGGTGAACATTGGAAGTTCTGTGTTTAAAGAGGGTATGGCATATGTGGCATTATAACGAGTCAGAACTTTATCAGGATTGTTCTTGATTGAGTGTGATGAAACAAAGATTTGTGCAGATCTAGATTGTGTTAAAGAATACAATAGGTTAAGAAGAGAGTATGCTCCATATTTGCCTCAATATCCTCTGTTTGAAAAACGTGTGGTAGGACGAAAAAGAAGAAATGAGAATAATTGCAGTGAGGTAGTAGCAAAAAGACAAAAAGTAGATGAAACTGTAATTGTAAGCAGAAAGAAAAAGGATTCTGTTGAAGATGTTGTTGGATTTCAGTTTGAAAACAGTTCTGGTGTCAACTGCTATGCTAATGTAGTGGTTAATGTTGTTTTTTTTCTTCAAAATTTACAAGAACAGATTGTTGAAAATCGGGATCGAACATTCGGCTGTTTATTGAATTATGTGTTTGAGAAATGTAGCAGTGATAGAGCAAAAATAGAAAGTGTTTCAGAAATTCGAAATCTTTTAGACATATGTTCTGGTCAAAATCAATTTTCACAGAATACTCAGCAGGATTGTCAGGAATTTTTAATGTATATGTTTGATGTATTGGAAGATGAAGGTGTAGATCTAAAAAATCTTTTTAGCCTTTCTTATCAATGGCAGCATGACTGCGACAACTGTAATTTATCAAGTAGTACTACAATAGACACTGAAAGATTTATATATTTGACTTTACCAGACTGCAACTCAGTGCCTTTTAATAATCTAGTTAAAGCAGCTGATCACAATATGGTGTGTACCCAATGTAAGTCTGCAATGCTGTCCACATTATTTATACAAAATTATGGTCAGTATGTCATTTTAATGTTCCAACGATGTAGATCCAAAAGAACTAAATTGACAACTTCTATTAAAAATTTCGGTGCTTCTCAGTTATCAATTTCAGGAAGAACTTTTGCAACTGTAGCTATTATTTATCATGACGGTCCTTCAACAACATCAGGGCATTACACATGCTATTTAAAATTTCGAAAAGGTTGGACTAACTGTAATGACACTCATTTGACTTTCAAACAACGTTTGCCTTTTGACTTAAAAAATTCATACCTAGTGTTTTTAGAACCAAAATTTAAGTAAAGGTAATTGCCCTTTGAAGACAGGAGCAGTTAATAAAAGTTAGTTTGCTGTTTAAAATTATATTGTGAGTAAAAGTGATGAAGATAATATAAAAATTATAGTTCTCATAAAGGTACGGTAAGTGGATCGCATAGTAAGTGATATCAGTATTATAGGAAATGTTTAACATGAGAGAGCCAGAGATGGAATTATGAATATTTAAATATTGTAAAAATGTTGTTTGAGCATTTCTTTCAGAACGTCGGGAAAACGGTAATTTTAGAGTTTGTTTCAAGTAATTTGAAAATATACTGATACATCTGACACTATTTGGCCTTATGGAGAGGTGAAGGAATGAGCAAAGAGTCATGACTGAACAGAAGGAGTATATGAAAACATTGAAACATATTTCAGATGTTCTTGGAGCTTTTTTTCTAGAGAGTCGATGAAATGGAGTTTTTAGAGAACAGCAGAGTACCTTCCAACGAAAAGGACCTTCATGATGTACTATTTGGCCTAAAGGAAAAGTAAGTGAATCAAAGATTAGTGTACATATGTGATTTGTAAGTTTATATGTTTTTTTTTAAACACAATCTTTTTGATTGTGTTTTTTTCCCCGCTGTCATATGATGAATAGTTTAAACTCACTGTTTTTAGTGAAATTCAATATGTTCTGAGAACAGCAAAAATAAACTATCTAACACGTTGTACAAATTATTCTGTAGTTTGTATTGTGTAATTTATATTGTATTCCCATTGTCTCACACTCACTTTCCTTTTTCCCCTCTCTTTCAGCTCTCTTTACTCACTCACACTGCCTTTCTCTCACTCTGTTTCACACCCATTCGTTTACTCCACTTCTTTCACAACCCCTCATTTCCATTTCAACTGTCTGCATCCCCTCTCTCCCTTGTACCACTTTTCAGCTTTCAGTCTCTCTGTTTTACTTCCCTTTTCCGTCATTTCCTCCTTCGCTCTTTTAGTAATTCCTCTTTACTCACTCACCAGTATTGTTGCACTTTATCACTATAACTCACCCACTCTCCCTCTCTTATCTTTGTTTGCTCCTTTTTTTTGACCTCTTCTCTCTATTTTCCGTTCACTACCTCTATGTCCTCAGTCCCTCACTCTCCTTGTGTTATGTTCACTTGTGTTTATCTACCTTCTATCATTTCTCTTACAACAACTTCACTGCTCCTCTCTCATCGTTCTTCACCCTATTTCTTTTAGTCCGGTTCCATTACTACCCCTCATTTCCTATCTTTCAATGTTCTTCTCTTTACTTTCATCACCGAATCACTTTCTCTCAGTACCACTGCTTTAGTCCTCTTCTCCTCTCTTTCCTTCTTTTGCTCCCTTCCTCATTTTCCTTTCCTCACTCATTGTACTCCACTTCACTCAGTCCTTCTCTTTGTCTCTCTGTCTACTAACTTCCTCACTCCTTTTCCCTCAATCCTTCTATATTATCCTCTCTACCTTCATCCCTTCACTCTATGACTCTCCTTCACTTACTCTCAGTTATCTTCCATTCCTCATTCTTCTAAATGCATCCTTAATTTGGCATCCTTTCCCTCTCAGTCATTGTCTTTTTACTTACTCCTGTTTCCTGATTTAGTTTTGCTAACTCACATTCTTTTAGTATCTTTCTTACCTTCAGTTCATTTCTCTCTTCTTCTCTTCCTCTCTGTCAGTGAATCTATATGCCTTACTCTTAGTAATTTCCTCTCCTTCTATTTCTTTTACCCTCTTTTTGTCCTCCTACATTACTTTATTTCCCTTTCTGTGTCTTTATTTCTTAATGCACTGTTATGATTTTTAACCTCTTCATTTGTATCTTTTATTTTAAAATATATATTTTACTAATTATAACTTATTTTTTCTTCTCTCTTTCACAGATACAAAGTGTAGTAAAAAAATGTAATAAAAGTTACATTAATTATATGGTAAGTGTGACTAAAAAAATGTAGTTTGTCATCACCCTTTGCTTTAACCTCACTATTATTCTCTCACCCTACCTCACTCCTGTTTCCTTACTCTGCTTCCCTCACTTATTATTATCCTCCATGTTTACTCCCTTTTCCCTAACTCCCCTCCCACATTCAACTTCTTTCACTCCCCCTGCTTTACTTCCCTTACCCTCTGTTCCCTTCCTTTGCTCCCTCACTCATTCCCTTTCCCTCAATCATTTACTTCACTCCTGTCACTCTGTCTCTCAATCCGTCTGTCCTCACAGTTCCTCACTTCCGTTCCCTCACTGTGTCTCTCTTACCGTCGCTGTCTCTGTCCCCTCATTCTGTCAATACTCTTTCGTCATGCTCACTCCCTACAACTTACCCACACTCCCTCACTTATCTTTCTTTGCTGCTTCACTCACTACCTTTCAGTCACTCCTTCCTTTACTCTCTCTCTCCTTTCTCTATTTCACTCCCCATGTCTTACCTTTATTCACTTTTATCCACCCTCTTTCACCTGTCTTTAATTACAGTCACTGCTCTTTTCTAATCCTCCCTCACTGTTTTACTATCTAATACACAGTACCTCTGTGTTGCTCCCTCTAGCTCTCTTTCTCTTAACATCACTCTCTCTGTCCCTTTCCCTCATGCTCACTCCTTCATTCTTCTTTTTTTTTTGGTGCGCGCCTCGGTGCGCTCCCCGGTGCACGTACCGGTACGCGTACCCTGGAGAAAAAAGAATGACAAAGTTTTTTAATAATGTTTTTTTTTTATAAATTAGAGGTAGTTCTAAAAAGAACTGTTTTTTTATTCTTTTTGTTGTTTTATATTTTTTTATTGTTTTTTTGAACATTTTTTACTTTTTTGGCTTTTCTGAACAGTTTTATATTTTTTTTGTATTTTTTATGGGGAGAAACAAAAACAGGTAATTGAAAACGGCTCAACTGGAGCAAAAAAAAAATCAGGAAAAATTATGGTTTCCTCGGGCTTTTGTGGTTACCACCAGCAACATTGATGAGTGTAATGCTTTGCTCACCATAACTAATTGTTTTGTTACAATATATACAAAAATTTTGTATCCCCCAAACTTTGTTTGTATATTTGGGACCATCTCCCTTGCCTCTGGACCCGATGGAGTGGGTTCTTTGGTTGTTGAGGTTCTGGATGATGATTGGGGTAGGTTTCTGCAGAGTTCTCTTACCTCTGCTGCAGAATAGTTGTTAGGGTGCAAACGCTGCAGGTGCCGAATCATAGTATGATTCCCAAAGGATTATTATTTTGCAGGTTTCCCCCTGGATAGCACAGCACCACAGATGAGACAGGTCACCTTTGCAGCGTTTACTTTTTTGGAACCCCTTGGGATTTTATAAAACTCCCATATGAAGTGCTCCCTAGGTTTGTATGGGGGATTGTCTTCTTGCAGGAACTGCCTTCTCTCTTCCTCCTCTTCCTCTTCCTCTTCCTCTTCCTCTTCTTCTTGACCACCAATGTGATGTTCTGGTGGTCCTTGTGGCGGTGGTGGTGGTGGTGGTGGGGCATATGCTCCAGCTGCTGATAGCACTGTAGCCATATCTGTAAGAATAAAGCAGGTCTTCCTCACTCAAAGAACAAGGTGAGAATGAGAAAAAAAGGTGGGGGCTTTCATCATTTGGAAAACAAAACTGTTTTGAACCAATGAAAAGTGTTATTTTCAAGTCACATGATCCGGGCTTTCATCATTTGGAAACCAAAACTGATCTGAACCAATGAAAAGTGTTATTTTCAGATCACATGACCCAACGCGCTTACGCTAAGCGCCCCGGTGCGTGCCCGGGGGCGCTTACGTTGCGCGATCGTATGTGTTCGGGTGCTTCCGGGTGCGCTTACGCCGTGCATCATATGACGCACACGCGGCTACGTGATACGTCACGATGTTGTTTTCGTTCACGGGAATGGCGCTAATGGGACGCTCACCGGTACGTGCCCCGGGGCACGCCGTAACACTACGCTCACCGGTGATCGCATCGGTACGCGCAACGGGAGCGCTCAGGGGCAAAAAAAAAAAAGAAAAAAAAGGGAAAAATATACATAAAAAAAGTATGATATAAATATACAATATAGGATTTATTATAAACAATATTATATATCATAGTTATATAATTTAGCTATTAAAATACATATGTAATTCACTGAAAAAAAATTAGGTTTGAGGCCCTATATAGAGTTAGGAATTAGCATTTACAAAACCTATGAAATTCACTGAAAAAACCATAGGTTTCACACCAGTTATAGTTAGAAATTAGCATTTAAAAAACCTATGAAATTCACTGAAAAAACCATAGGTTTCACACCAGTTATAGTTAGGAATTAGCATTTAAAAAACCTATAAAATTCACTGAAAAAACCATAGGTTTGACACCAGTTATACTTAGCTGTAAATTTTACTTGCATAAAAACAATGAAATTCCCACGTTATAGTTAGTTGTCAAAGAGGTCTGTCACTCTGTCACAAGGATGGAGTCATCAGTGATGTCATGAGTGATGTCACTGACCATGTCATGAGTGATGTAATATGTGACGTCATCAGCAGTGCATTGCTCGCGCAAGTTATAGTGAGTCCAACTAACTATAACGTGGGAATTTCATTGGTTTTATGCGAGTAAAATTTCCAGCTAACTATAACTCGTGTCAAACCTATGGTTTTTTCTGTGAATATATATATATGTATATTCACTGAAAAAACCATAGGTTATAGACCATATTAGCATTTAAGAAACCTTTTTTTTACTCACACAAAACCATTGAAATTCCATATATAGTTAGTTGTACTAACTATATATCGCGCACCCGCAATCCACTGCTGATCATGTCACATATTACATCATTCATGACATGGTCAGTGACATCACTGATGACATCTCAAATGACATCACTGATGACATCACTGATGACAACATCCAGTGACTGTATGTTTCTGTAAAGTTAAAATATGTCTTACATATTGAAGAATGAGTGGATGTATAAGTGTCTGGATGAAGGATTTAGTAGGTGCATGACTGACTGTATGAGTGAGTGATTAAATGTGTCTCACTGAGTGCATGGGTTAGTGACTAAACTGTCTTAATTTGTGCATCATTATGTCTGTTGTTCTGTAAACTGCTGCATGTGTTGATCAGTAGCTATATGAGTAACTATTTGGGTTAATGATTGGTTGCCCAAGTATTTGTATGGGAGACTGAGTTTGTGTGTGGGTGGCTGGGAGGTGTATGACTCTGTGCATAGATGTGTGAGCAGTTGATTCACTAGATGTATGGGTTCAAAAGTGCATGTGGAAACAGCTGTATGGGCGGTTGACTGTGTGCATGAGTGTATTGGTGAGTGAATGGATATCTCAGTGCTACATGTCAATGTAAGTACATATGTAAAACACAGTACATGTGAGAGTTGACATATATAAATAACAGTGCAAAAGAGCCAGTGAATGTGTGAGTGGCTGTATGGATCATTGTGAACTTGTATCAGGGATGGTATAAGAGAGTAAATATGTGTTAGTATATGTTTGAATAAGTAAGGTGTGTATAACTGTATAGTTGAGGAAATGGAGGTGTGATTGATTCTTTGCATGACTGACTAGGTGTGTGAGTAACTCCATGGATGAGTGACAGTCTGTGAGTGTCTGTTTGCACTGAGTGTATCTAAGGTTATATTAGAGTCTGAAGAGGTTCATCGTATTATCACATGAATGATGTCATCAGTGATGTGATCAGTAATGTCAAATGAGATGTCATCAGTGATGTCATCAGTGATGCCATTTGAGATGTCATCCGTGATGTCATCAGTGATGTCATCAGTGATGTCATCAGTGATGTCATTTGAGATGTCATCAGTGATGTCATCAGTGATGTCTTTTGAGATGTGATCAGTGATGTCATCAGTGATGTCATCGGTGATGTCATTTGAGATGTCATCAATGATGTCATCAGTGATGTCATCAGAGATATCATCAATGATGTCATTTGAGATGTCATCAGTGATGTCATCAGTGATGTCATTTGAGATGTCATCAGTGATGTCATTTGAGATGTCATCAGTGATGTCATCAGTGATGTCACTGACCATGTCATGAATGATGTAATATGTGACATGATCAGCAGTGGATTGCGGGTGCGCGATATATAGTTAGTACAACTAACTATATATGGAATTTCAATAGTTTTGTGTGAGTAAAATAAGGTTTTTTAAATGCTAATTACTAACTATATATGGTCTATAACCTATGGTTTTTTCAGTGAATTTTCAAGGTTTTGTAAATGCTAATTCCTAACTATATATGGTCTATAACCTATGGTTTTTTCAGTAAATTTCATTGGTTTTTTAAAAGCTAATATCTATAGCTGTAAAATGTATTCTTCTTTAAATCAAAAAATATATTTTATATGTTTATTAATAATTTTTTTTATTATAATTTTTTTTTGTTCGCTCCCGGTTCGCGAACCGGGAAGCTTCCCGTTAGCTCAATTTGGTGCCGCGACCCGGTCCGCGAACCAGTAAACGTTCCGTTTGCGCAACTGCCGCGTTAGAAATCAACATCGTGACGCGTCGCGGAAGCGCGACGTATCACGTTGTCACGTAATGCGTCTTATGACGCGCCGCGTTAGCGCACCCGGAAGTGCTCCGGTACGCGAACTGAGACGCGAAGCGCAGCTCCCCGGAAGCGATCCGGGGCGCGTCGCGAAAGCGCGACGTATCGCGTTGCCGAGTAATGCGTCTTATGATGCGCCGCGTTAGCGCACCCGGAAGTGCTCCGGAGCGCGAACCGAGGCGCGAAGCGCAGCTCCCCGGAAGCGATCCGGGGCGCGTTCCGCAGCGCGTAACATAAGCGTAACAGGTCATGTGACTTGTTAATAAAACTTTTTATTGGTTCATTTCACTTTTGGTTTCCTAATGATGTAAGGCTAGGTCATGTGACCTAAAAATAACACTTTTCATTGGTTTAGACCTATTTTTTTTCCAAAATGATGAAAACCCCTCCTTCTTTCCTCACTCTGACTTTCATCTTTGTGAGAGGAAGACCCTTTGTGATCACTGAGCAATGGCTTCATTAGTAGCTTCAGCTGGTGCACCCCCACCACCACCACCACCTCCTCATAGGAAGAGAGGACCACCTCCACAGTTCATTACCAACACAGAGGAGAAAGAGGATGAAGAAGAGGAAGAGGAAATACAGGCACCACAGTTTTTACAAGAGGAGCCCCGGGTATCTCATCATAAAACTAGTTTCATTTGGCATTTTTTTTCTTTTCCTGAAGGACAGAAAAAAGTTAATGCTCGATATGTGAAGTGCCTGATATGTAAAGAGGACTTATCTAGAGGCACAGAAAAGAAGTATAGTTACGGCAACTATACTATGCACCGTCACATGCAGAGGTGGAATCCACTAAATTACAGCCGGGCAGAGATGTGTGACCTTCAGGACAACCCACCAACTCCTGTGGCCAGGACATCGGCACAGGTATCTCTGTCGGGGCCAGAGGCACGGGAAACAGTGCCAAACATTCAGGAAAACTTTGTCCACATAAAGATGGTCTGTTTATATTGCGGTACATTACTCTCATGTGCCAATATGAGCATTAACTTAATAAACAGAGCATTTGAAAACCACAAGTGCTCTAAACGCCCCAGAAAAAAAAAATGTTTTTGCTCCTGTTGAGCCCTTTCCAATGCCTGGTTTTTGTTGTTTCCCCTCCAAAAAAAACAAAAAAAACATAAAACTGTTCAAAAAATACAAAAAAAACAAAAAATGTTCAGAAAAATAAAAATAAAATATAAAACAACAAAAACATTTTAAAAAAAGTTCTTTTCAGAACTACCTCCCCTTTATAAAAAAATTGCTAGAATGTTTAGCACTCTGGCAAGCTCTATTTCTTTTGGTTCGCTTCCCGGTTCGCTCGCCGGTACGCGAACCGGGAGCGAACCCAAAATTTTTTTTTTTTTAAAAAGAAGAGTAAGTATAAGGGAAGTAAACAGAGAGTAATGTTAAAAGAAAGACAGCTATAGGGACTAAACCAGAGATACTGTTTAATAGATTTATTTACCGAAGAAAAGAGGGAAGAGGATATAATTCTGAAAAACAAAATAGATAAGGAAGTGAAAGAAAAAAAGGAGAGTAGAAGAATAACAAAGAAGAGTTTGTTAGAGAATGTGAGTGAATGTTCAAAATAAGATTAAAACATGTGGAATAACAGAGAGAAAAAAACAGAAAGCAGAAAAGAAGAAGTAACAGAAAAAGAATAATTGAAACAGCAAAGAAATGTAAATAACATAGGGGCATATTATCAACATAGGCGATAAAAGTTTTGCGGCTTTTATCGGCAGAAATGTGTCGCTAAAGCCGCTTTTGCGGCAGAAAACTGCCGCTAAAACTGCTTTTGCAGCAGTTTTCTGCCGATAAAAACAGCAATAATTTTATTGGCTGTGTTCATAATATGCCCCTTAGTGTGCTTCAACTACACAGAGAAAGCATAATGAACAAGTAGTGAAAGAGTGATCAGTCAAAGACACTAATAGTAATAGAGACAGAGTGAGTGAACAAGAGTGAGGAACTATGAGAAGAGAGGGACTGAGAAAAGGAGTGGAAGGAGTAGAGTAAGTAAGTAATAGAGAAAGGAATGAGGGAAGTAGCAAAGGCAGGAAAGTGAGGGTTAAAGAAATGAAGCAGTGGAACTAATAGTAGTTAAATGTGATAGAAATGTAATGAAAAGAGTACAAAACATTTACCTTATAATTGTCGTTAACTTAGTCACTTGTTATTTTTATACTTTCAATCTGTGAAAGAGAGAACAAACATTTGAAAAATATTAAAACATGTATTTAAAAATTAGAAAAGACAAGGGAAAAGATTGAAGGACAAACAGTTTTTCAACAACTTTGACACTTATAGAAGCTTCTGCTTCTCGAGGCCCCCTACACAGTCCTAAAGATATACATTTTAAACTAACAGTATCTTGATGCAGATGAAGTGAGGCCTATCTTGGAACATGGTGCATCTTTTGCACTGCTGTTGTCTCACAAAAGTGACGCAATGGCAGCGCAAAAGAGGTGCACAATCATCATAAAACTGTTCCTAACATTTTAAATGATTGTTTCAGGATGGCAATAAGGTGTGTCCTATCCAGACGTTTGTTTCAGGTGAGGCCTACTCAGGGTTGCAGATGAAATTTAGGCTTGTTGAAGAGTATAGAGGACATAATACATGTGCAGGCCTACTAACGAAGTGAGTCATGCCCACTGCACTCTTGAACAAATGTCAGACCTCCTCTGTCTCCTGGAACAGGCCTAAACCTCATCTACACAATGTGATGTGTAATGTTAGGAAACACAGGTTATATAATAGAAAAACGTGCAATATTTTTTGCTCATTCCACAATCACATCACCTGTGTTTCCTTTGCTTAGGTATCTCATTGTGGAAATGTAGTCTATCATATGAAAGACTATGTAAAATGTGAGCACTGTATGCAACAACTATGACACTTACAGAAGCCTCACCTCTCCATGCCTCCTACACAGTTCAAAATGTACATCATAAATACAAACAGTACAGAATTAATTATACATGTTAAATGGTTTATTTTTGCTGTTCTCAGAATGTATCAAATTTCACTAAAAACAGTGACTTGAAGGTATTCATCATATAACAGCGGGGAAAAAAACCACAATCAAAATGATTGTGTTTAAAAAACCCATATAACATAACCAATCAGAAATCAGAACTCCTCAAAAGTAACTTACTTTCCATGACGTCGAAGGATGTCCTATGAACAGCTTACACTCGGTTGTGCTGTTTTTATTTTCAGCCCGCCACTTTCTGAAAGAAAACCTCCATCGTTTTGAGAAATATGTTACATACAATAAATGACTTCTCGCTCTCTACCACACGTTTCCACAAGGCCAAATCATGTAAGAGCCATTTATAACTCTTGGAAATCTTGTAAGCAAATCCCGTCATTTTCTATTTCCGCAACTTTCAGAAAGAAAACGTTCAAGATCACTTTCACAATCCTAGACTAGTAATATCTTACCCTTCTTGCTCAGTCATGTTCTACATTTCCTATGACACTGATACTGCTTACTATGAAGCAGACTTACACTACCTCTATGACTACTACAATTATTTAATTCTCTACATCACTTTTAATCACAAAGCAATATAAAACAGTAGATACAATTATATCAACCCCTAGAATCATTATACGCCAGTTACCTACCCTAAATTCTCTTTTCTGAAAACAGAAAGTAAGAATATTTTTAAGTAAAAAGGCAACATTGTATCGTAGTCAAATGGCTATAATTTCCGAAACAGCAAATTTTTTTACATTTTATATAAGCTGTGTAATAAGCGGATCTTGTCAAATGTCCATCATGCCATATAATAGCTTCAGTTACAAATGTTCTTCCTAAAATCAACGACTGTGTAGCCACAACATTTGTAATTAAAGTTGAAGACTTACTTTCATCAGGTTTATATACTTGTATTTTTAAAATGACATTATAATCAAAAGTTTGGACCAATAATCTAGACAGCATTGCAGACTTACATTCCCTCTACTCCATGTTTTGATTCGCAGCTTGAATTAGCTTATAAAAAAGAAACAGTTTTTCTGAACTCATTCAAAGTGCAGTTATTTTTCCATGACGTTAAGTGTTATGGTAAGAAGACGGTTTGCTTTGGGAAATACTCTGTTGTCCCTCAACTAATCTGTGCCCACCACTTTCTGTAAGAAAATCTTCTTTTTTTCCAGGAACTATTTAATACTCAAAAATAACTTATGTCTCTGTACTACACTTATCCTCAAGGCCAAATCGTGTAGGAGCCATTAGAACCTCTTGAAATTCCTCAGAGCACATCCCGAGATTCTTTCCCTAAAATTTTTGTTTTAAAAACACCAGGTAAGAATTTTTAAGGTCATACGGCAATTTTTTTTTTAAAGTTAAAACAGAATCGTTGCAGAATGACCAGCCGTTTCTAGACTTTAAATAAGCTGTGTAATGTCCTGATGTTATTGAAGGACCGTCATGATATATAATTGCTGCAGTTACAAAAGTCCTTCCTGATATTGACAACTGTGAAGCCACAAAATTTTTAATTAAAGTTGTCAATTTTGTTCCATCAGGCCTACATCGTTGGAACATTAAAATGACATACTGGCCATATGTTCGTATAAATAATGTTGACATCATTTCAGATTTACATTGGCTACACTCCATGTTGTGATCAGCTGCTTTTACTAGCTTATTAAAGGGACACTGATTTACTGTCTGGCAAAGTTAAATATATAAATCTTTCTGAGTCTACACTAGTAGTACTTGACACCCTACAGTTCTCGCAGTCATGCTGCCATTGATAAGAAAGCCCAAACAGGTGATCTACATCTACACCTTCAGCATGCAATACATCAAGCATATACATTAAAAACTCCTGACAATCTTGCTGAATATTTTGAGAGAATTGTGTTTGACCTGAACATCTGTCTAACAGATTTTGAATTTCAGACACACTTTCTATTTTTGTTCTATCAGTGCTACATTTCTCTAACACAGAATTTAACAAACTGCAAAATCTGTGATCCGAATTGACCACAATCTCTTCTTTTACATTTTCTAGAGAAAACAAAACATTAACCACTACATTAGCATAGCAGTTGACACCAGAACTGTTGAAAACCAACAACATCTTCAACAGAATCCTTTTTCTTTCTGCTTATAATTTCAGGTTCATCAACTTTTCGTCTTTTTACTACAACCTCCCTAGTATTGGTCACATGTCTTCGTTTCCGGCCTACACACGTTTCTCAAACAAAGGATATTGAGGCAAATGTGGCGCATACTCTCTTCTTAACCTATTGTATTCCTTAACACAATCTAGATCCGCACAAATGTTTGTGACATCACACTCAATCAAGTACAATCCCGATAAAGTTCTAACTCGTGACAATGCCACATATGCCATACCCTCCTTGAACACAGAACTGCCAATATTCACCAATGCACTGTCTACACTTAAACCTTGTGATTTATGGATTGTCACCGCATATGCCAAGCAAACAGGAAACTGCTTACGGCGAACATATAAGTCTTTTACAAGCAAAAATCTAGCAGAGCAATGACCAATTAGCTGTACTTCCTCAATGCCATCAAATTTAATTTTTAAAAATTCAATTCCATCTCTATTTCTGTATTTCACAAAATCAACAACATTACCCATTGATCCATTTACCAGACCTCTTTCAACATGTAAATTCCTTCTTAAAATTATACGGCAATTTAAGCACGCATTCAGAGTCTTTTCAAAACCTGCAGTTTTAGATATAGTCTTCTCTAATGAATCCAATTTTGTTTTCAAATTCTCAGACAAAATAATTGTTGATCCCATATGCTCTACTCTGCCAATAGCTTCCAGTTTCACAATCTCTTGGTTTTCTAAATGCAACATTTTGTTGTTGAAGATGGCACATTCTGCAAGAGTTGCCATCAAACATATTCCAGATTTCTTCTCAGTAATTTTCTGAAAAATATTCTCAGGCACAACGTCTTGTTCTGGATATAAATTTGACAGTAATCGTGCATGTAAAGCTTCTTTCCCATGCTCGGTCACTTTTCCAATTCTAACATCTTGTAGAATATTCTTGTAAACTTCATCCTTCGCCTGACGCATATTTTCATGCAGTTCAGCATAATTGAAGTTTAACCATATATTGACGTTGCCAATGCTCCCTAGGCACTTCCTGGTATCTTCATGCGTGAGCATTTTGAACACAGGTTGTCGTTTCACTGGTGTCAGCTGCAGAAGATCTCCGAAAACAATGATGTGTTTGCCACCAAATAACACATCATACTCTGTTTTAAGAACTTCTTGCATTCTCAAATGCACAAAGGCAAGCATGACATTGGAAACCATGCTTACTTCGTCAATGATAAGAAGTTTCATTTTCCTCAAGACTCTTGAAACTTCACAACAAGCATCTCCAGATAACTTGTGGTATTGTAATTTGTTATCATGCTCCACTGGCAGCATCAGTAGACGATGCAAAGTAATACCTTTAATGTTATGTGCTGCCAGTCCAGTTGGAGCGGTGACAACACAAGACAGCGATGACTCAGTCCTTTCCTTCAAATAACATGAAATTGCTTTAATGAGGAAACTCTTTCCAGTTCCCGCTTCTCCACTCACGTACAGTCGGACAGGCTTCAACGACGTACATGAGCACTCTTTCTTCTCATGACTTAATCCATGATAAATTTGCTTGGTAACTTCGTCATATATTTTCCTCTGCTCAACATTGAGTTGTCTTTCCAAGTCTTCTAAGTTAACCGCATCCTCCTGAGCATGTGCCATGGCTCTTTCCACTTCATTCATGGCAGTGGCAGCTTCATTTTCGATAACAGGTCCTCCTAGTGGATCCTGACTCAATGAAACAGAACTCTGACTGTCCTGAGAACTGTCTCTGGCAATCTCGGCTGCAATCGTTGCTTCCTGCTCGATTTCCGCATTCAACATTTCTACATATTTGGGAAAAGCAGGACATTCTATGGTCTCCTTGGCGGCAGTGAAAGAGTCTTCGTAACAGAGGAAATCTCCAAGCAGTTCCTCTTCTGCACGCCAAGGCTTGAAAAGTTGCAAAAGTGCTAAATAGAAAAACTCCTTTTTTTCAGGAGATTCGCCACTCAATTTTCGATGGTTTACCAAGTGGCATTTTCTTTGCTTGACCAGACATCCCTCACTTCCAATTACAGCATACACTCCTTTATCAATATCTTCTTTGATGTTCCTCTTGAATATGTAATTTTGTAGAACCTCATACAGACAAACATTCTCAAGGTGACTGCTTCGATTTGGATAATATGTATCCAACATGTTGGTCTTCAAAATGTCAGAACTGTTTGGCTCCTTTTCCGCCAAATACTCAATTTCCTGCACAGGTTTCAGAACTCGATTACGCGTTGCAGCAAGACCAAGACTCGCCCAAACGATACTCCTAGATTTGGCATAGAGACTTGCTGAAGACAACCGGTCAGAACATTCGTAAGCTCCGATTTCTCGATGCGACAACATCTTCAGACTGAAACTGTACAACTTCTTACTGAGGCTCTTTTCATGGGAAATGTCCTCCCACATATCCTTCAATTCTGTCTTTTCTTTTTTGGTGATGTAAGATGTCACATACCGAGCCACAGCCATACAGTTATCAGCCACAAACTGTATATCCATGTTAGCATTCCACATGGACAAAATCACTGGGTTGTAGTCGTTGATGTACTTGGACTCTTCATTCCTCTTCAAATTGTATGTGTTTTTAGGTGATTTCTTCATCACATTATGTCGCAGCGAAGACATCAAACTGTTCACTCTTCCTTTAGAAATCACCGGTCGTGGAAAGGCAAAACGACATTTGGTGTAGAACTTGTCCTTGTTTCTGAATTTACGACGACAGTACTTTCCGCAACGATGGCTTTGGAAGCGTAGAACTTGTTCTCTTAGGCTTTTGTCCTCCTTTGCGTTTGGAACAGCACATGTAGAATACTGTTCTATGAAACTCATCACTAAGTCTTCTGGATCTGTTCCAAATTTAGGTGCATCCTTGATCCACAGCAGCATATGTATATGAGGAGCACCTCTTGCTTGGTACTCCTTTCTCCAGAAGAAATTCAACACCTCTCCAAGAGGTGGATTCTTCTTATTCATGATGAAAGACATCATAGCTTCAAATCTATGATTGAAGTACCTGCATACATTCACTGGATCCAAAGAGCACAGTTCTCCGGGTGTCTTGAATTCGATGTTTTCGATGTTTCCATTTGCCTCTTGTAGAAATTCAAGTAAGTCTTCCCAGCCATACTCGGCACAGCTCAGAGTGAGGAACCATGTGGGAGTTCCTAAGTTCCTCAGCATACATTTTAAATCATCATGACGACGGTACCAGTACTCATTAGTACCACGCTGACACGCCATGAGATTAATCAGGTGACAATCCAAAATACTGTCTTGGACATTGATTTTATCCATAAAGTCACTTGCCGAGATGTTTTGCATCTGTATACCACTTTTCAAGATGTGGTTCACTGCATATGACAGTCCAGACAGATCGCTTTCAAACAGGAGATGAAACAAATAGGGAATGCATTGTCGAAACCTAGCATCTTCTGCATTCAATCGTAAAGTCCGGTATTCAGAAGCAGGAATTTGATGAGGTCGCTCATCATATCTTCCTCCTTGACCTGTTGGAAATAGCTGTGGGAAACACCGAGCTTCCAAACTTTCCTCCCAGACACTAATGGGACTCCCTTTGGCTTGTTTCATTTGAAACAACTCAATTGCATTCCCCATGACTTCCTTGGAATGCAAAGGATGAACACTATAATGTTCATATATTTCTTCACTTTTAGAGGGTTCTACTTTCTCAATTTGACCAGCACACAAATCGCTATCCTCTTCCTCACTTACTTCCTCTTCTGCAACATATACATTCTTATAGTACTTATTATTTTTTTTCAAATACAATGTTGCCTTTTTCACTTTCCTAACATCTACTAAATCTTGCCATATTTTCTTATTCTTTGTCGGAACCCCATTAACTAAGATAACCAGAGGTTCCTCTTCCACTTTTTCTACTCCAATTGTGTTAATGTTTTTCTTCAAATCTAGAGGCAAATAAACAACTCTTCCCTTTAATCCTCTCTGTAAATCTGATGGAGGCAATTTCCCTGTCTTTTGCTCCATTCTTACAATAGCCTGAAAGGGATGGATACTTTGAATCAAAATAGATTCATAAGTATTTAAATCCTTCAATTCAGAAGGAATCTCAACCAATTCCAGATTATTATGAACCGCTCTAGCAGGCATCTGGTTTTGGTTTAATTTATTACAACAATAAGTACACACACGTTGATCCGATCCCAAATCAAAACAATTTTCTACCATCAAGTATGTTGCGAAATCCTTCCATTCACTATTATTTTCCCTTTCACTTTTTGCATATAAATCCACTAACTTAGTCTGATTCTTATAATAAGTGCGTCGACAACACACACAAGTGAAATTAGGCCTCTCACTTGATTTCACCTGAAACGTGGCAATTTCCTTCTGAAAATTATCTGTACTGGAAACCTGTACACTATCTTCCACATTACCCTCTTCTTCTGGGTCAATTTCAACATTCTCCTCTTTACTTCCAAAGTAACAAAACTCAATTTCTTCACACATATTCTTCACATCTATTTCAGAACCATGCAAAAGAGCAGCGCATAATTGTTTAAGCATAACTGCTGGACTCTTAGCATAATACAACATTCTAACTAATTTCCTCACTTTATTATGATGCACTGCTAGCATCCTGAAATGATGAAAAACAGTCTGGCATACTCTCCTGGAAAGACAAGCCAGTGAATGACCATGCAAACCTGTGACTTCTCTCACTCTGCAAGGATCTAATTCTTGCAACAACTTCATTTTCTGCTTCAAACTTTTCTTATTAAATGTCCGTACAAAATCACAAAGCAAATTGATGGAATCCTGTCGCACACTGCAAATACTACTACACTTCCAGGTGTACACAGGTCCCTTAGGACGTCTTCCTAAAACCTCATTACCTAACATCTCTTCTGCCTCTGTTGTCACAAGTTTTTCTTTTTCAACTGGACAACCATCTTTCACCTCATAAGCTCGACCGCTGGTGTCAACTGCATGCACCAAATCATTATCCTGGAAATACCTCTCCTCATTGAAAAATGCCTCACAACTTGAACTATGCATCCATTTTTCGGAAAAAACTTCACAAAAATTACTACGATTAACTGTTCTCTTCCATCTACTATTTCTTTTGAAATCATAAATTGCCTTGTTTAGCTTTCTAATTCTATTGATTATCAAAATAAATAACTTTCGTATAATTTCAAATGCCTGATCAATAACTTTCTCAACATTTTTTTTTCTCTTATAAAAAACAACTTTCTGTTGACCTTTCTTAATATTTTTTAACAAATTGCCAATTATCCTGTTGCGGAACATTCGTTTACGAATGTCCCTAAACTGTTGTTTCCTTCTACTATCATGCACAGAGTTATCTCTTGCTCTAGCAGTAACATTTTTGACTGGCCTTTCCTTTCCGTTTAAATTGCTTCTCTTTTTCTGGACAAAAACATTTTCTGTAGTACTACTTTTTTTTCTAGAAATGTTTCTTATGAATGTTTTCGTGGTCTTACCCGGTGCTTTCTTGGTGACTTGACGATTTTTTATTGTAGAGGACTGCTGCAGTAAATGATGGACCTGCTGTCTTTGACGTTTTGTAGCCTTTCTCATTCTATCCTTAGTTGGCATTCTCAAAATTTGAAATGATCTGCAGTTGAATCTGTGGTAAAATATAATAAAAAATGTTATTAACCACTATTACCAAACAGTAAATCAATAACAGTCATCAAAAACTTAACATACTACTTGACATTTTTACATAGAATATTTTTTAGTGCTTTGGCAAATTTAGAATACACAAATATCAGAAAAGAAATGGAATTCTTATTCATTTTACCTGTCCTGTTTTATATGTGATTCTGATCTAATTTTATGAGCATATTTTAATATTTTATTGAAGACACTACACATAACCTGTTTTTGAAGGTGTGTTTAATTTTAAATGAAACGGTTTACATTTTTACTTTTCATTTATTGTAAATTTTAAAAATAAATGTTTATAGTTCCATAGGCTCAAGCAGGTCAGCTTCCCACCCTATGTCATACAATTCTGACAAATCGGCATCCTCATCATGTTCTTCATCATCCTCAGGATTTAAATCATCCAAGGGATCTACTTCCACTGACGTTTCAATTACAAGTTCAATGATGAGGTCGAGATCAACTGATTGCTGATTGTCACTCATGGTTGATGCTGTCGTTATCTTTAAAGAAAGAGAACAACAATGAGATGTTGCAGAGTAAGAGACAAATCTCAGAGGTTATAATAGTAAAATTGTTTAACAAGAGTAACATTTTGCAGCTATTATTTAGCCATGTCCAGCGATGCTGAGGAGGTGAGGCCTATGTCCAACTTTTCAGTGAACAGGACTCATCTCTTCTTAACCTTGGATAAGCCTCACCGACTCTGTGTTCCCTGCTCATACTTAAATGTACAGGGGCAGATTTATGCTAAGTGGCGCATCCCCACGGATGCACCAGTTAATGTGCACCGCTGCACTGCCACACATAGTGTGCCGCATTTACAATGTGGAGCACCATTGAGCAAAAACAGCACAGATGCGTCACACATCTGTGCCGCAAAAGCAGCACATTGCAGGAATCTTGCATAAGCGCGACATGTCTACTGCAATGCACAGGAGGAAGCCTCACATTGCATGGTGCATCACTTTTTATGCCTGTTTCAAACAGGCGTAAGGATTTGATTCAGCAATGCTATAAAGCTGACTCAGTGAAATCTTCTAAATTTCACTGTGTTAGTTTTACAGGGCTTTCATGCAAATTAATGCATACCTTGCAACAAAACACCTATATGAAAACTGACGCAGGTTTCATGTGGCACAGGACTTTACAGCATGACACATCTGCCTAGATGCATCAAGTTATAAATATGTCACCACATAGCAAATCTTTTGCACCGCCGCTGCGTCACAAAAGTGACGCAAAAGAGATATACACCTATCATAAATCTGTCCCTAACATTTTAAATGATTGATTCAAGATTACGATAAAGTGTGGCCTATCCAGAGGTTTGTTTGAGGTGAGGCCTACTCAGGGTTTCAGATGAAATTTACGCTTGTTGAAGAGTACAGAGGAGATAATACATGTGAAGGCCTACCAATGAAGTAAGTCATGTCCACTTCACTCTTGAACAAAGGCCAGATCTCTTCTGTGTCCGTGGACAGGCCTAAACCTCATCTGCACAATTTCATTCGTAAACTTAGGAAACACAGGTGATGTAATTGAAAAATGTGGAGTTTCTTTTCCTCATTTCACAATCACATCACCTGTGTTTCCTTTGCTTAGGTATCTCATAGTGCAGATGGAGTCTAGCATATCAAAGAGTACACAGAAGTTCAGCAGTGTATACAACAATTTTGACATTTACAGAAGATTCAGCTTCTTATCTTGTTGGAGATGAAGTGAGACCTGTCTTGCAACATGGTGCATCTTTTGCATCACTGCTGCATCGGTTTCATGTGGCACAGGACTTTACAGCATGACACATCTGCCTAGATGCATCAAGTTGTAAATATGTCGCCACATAGCAAATCTTTTGCACCGCCGCTGCGTCACAAAAGTGACGCACAGTGACGCAAAAGAGGCATACAGCTATCATAAATCTGTCCCTAACATTTTAAATGATTGATTCAGGATGACGATAAGGTGTGGCCTATCCAGAGGTTTGTTTAAGGTGAGGCCTACTCAGGGTTGCAGATGAAATTTACGCTTGTTGAAGAGTACAGAGGAGATAATACATGTGAAAGCCTACCAATGAAGTAAATCATGTCCACTTCACTCTTGAACAAAGGCCAGACCTCTTCTGTGTCCGTGGACAGACCTAAACCTCATCTGCACAATGTCATTCGTAAACTTAGGAAACACAGGTGATGTAATTGAAAAATGTGGAGTTTCTTTTCCTCATTTCACAATCACATCACCTGTGTTTCCTTTGCTTAGGTATCTCATAGTGCAGATGGACTCTAGCATATCAAAGAGTACACATAAGTTGAGCAGTGTATACAACAATTTTGACATTTACAGAAGATTCAGCTTCTTATCTTGTTGGAGATGAAATGAGGCCTGTCTTGCAACATGGTGCATGTTTTGCATCACTGCTGCATCGGTTTCATGTGGCACGGGACTTTACAGCATGACACATCTGCCTAGATGCATCAAGTTGTAAATATGTCGCCACATAGCAAATATTTTGCACCGCCGCTACGTCACAAAAGTCACACACAGTGACGCAAAATAAGCTTACACCTATCATAAATCTGTCCCTAACATTTTAAATGATTGATTCAGGATGACGATAAAGTGTGGCCTATCCAGAGGTTTGTTTGAGGTGAGGCCTACTCAGGGTTGCAGATGAAATTTACGCTTGTTCAAGAGTACAGAGGAGATAATACATGTGAAGGCCTACCAATGAAGTAAGTCATGTCCACTTCACTCTTGAACAAAGGCCAGATCTCTTCTGTGTCCGTGGACAGACCTAAACCTCATCTGCACAATGTCATTCGTAAACTTAGGAAACACAGGTGATGTAATTGAAAAATGTAGAGTTTCTTTTCCTCATTTCACAATCACATCACCTGTGTTTCCTTTGCTTAGGTATCTCATAGTGCAGATGGACTCTAGCATATCAAAGAGTACACATAAGTTGAGCAGTGTATACAACAATTTTGACATTTACAGAAGATTCAGCTTCTTATCTTGTTGGAGATGAAATGAGGCCTGTCTTGCAACATGGTGCATGTTTTGCATCACTGCTGCATCAGTTTCATGTGGCACGGGACTTTACAGCATGACACGTCTGCCTAGATGCATCAAGTTGTAAATATGTCGCCACATAGCAAATATTTTGCACCGCCGCTGCGTCATAAAAGTCACACACAGTGACGCAAAATAAGCTTACACCTATCATAAATCTGTCCCTAACATTTTAAATGATTGATTCAGGATGACGATAAAGTGTGGCCTATTCAGAGGTTTGTTTGAGGTGAGGCCTACTCAGGGTTTCAGATGAAATTTACGCTTGTTGAAGAGTACAGAGGAGATAATACATGTGAAGGCCTACCAATGAAGTAAGTCATGTCCACTTCACTCTTGAACAAAGGCCAGACCTTTTCTGTGTCCGTGGACAGACCTAAACCTCATCTGCACAATGTCATTCGTAAACTTAGGAAACACAGGTGATGTAATTGAAAAATGTGGAGTTTCTTTTCCTCATTTCACAATCACATCACCTGTGTTTCCTTTGCTTAGGTATCTCGTAGTGCAGATGGACTCTAGCATATCAAAGAGTACACATAAGTTGAGCAGTGTATACAACAATTTTGACATTTACAGAAGATTCAGCTTCTTATCTTGTTGGAGATGAAATGAGGCCTGTCTTGCAACATGGTGCATGTTTTGCATCACTGCTGCATCGGTTTCATGTGGCACGGGACTTTACAGCATGACACATCTGCCTAGATGCATCAAGTTGTAAATATGTCGCCACATAGCAAATATTTTGCACCGCCGCTACGTCACAAAAGTCACACACAGTGACGCAAAAGAAGCTTACACCTATCATAAATCTGTCCCTAACATTTTAAATGATTGATTCAGGATGACGATAAAGTGTGGCCTATCCAGAGGTTTGTTTGAGGTGAGGCCTACTCAGGATTGCAGATGAAATTTACGCTTGTTGAAGAGTACAGAGGAGATAATACATGTGAAGGCCTACCAATGAAGTAAGTCATGTCCACTTCACTCTTGAACAAAGGCCAGACCTCTTCTGTGTCCGTGGACAGACCTAAACCTCATCTGCACAATGTCATTCGTAAACTTAGGAAACACAGGTGATGTAATTGAAAATGTGGAGTTTCTTTTCCTCATTTCACAATCACATCACCTGTGTTTCCTTTGCTTAGGTATCTCATAGTGCAGATGGACTCTAGCATATCAAAGAGTACACATAAGTTGAGCAGTGTATACAACAATTTTGACATTTACAGAAGATTCAGCTTCTTATCTTGTTGGAGATGAAATGAGGCCTGTCTTGCAACATGGTGCATGTTTTGCATCACTGCTGCATCGGTTTCATGTGGCACGGGACTTTACAGCATGACACGTCTGCCTAGATGCATCAAGTTGTAAATATGTCGCCACATAGCAAATATTTTGCACCGCCGCTGCGTCATAAAAGTCACACACAGTGACGCAAAATAAGCTTACACCTATCATAAATCTGTCCCTAACATTTTAAATGATTGATTCAGGATGACGATAAAGTGTGGCCTATCCAGAGGTTTGTTTGAGGTGAGGCCTACTCAGGGTTTCAGATGAAATTTACGCTTGTTGAAGAGTACAGAGGAGATAATACATGTGAAGGCCTACCAATGAAGTAAGTCATGTCCACTTCACTCTTGAACAAAGGCCAGATCTCTTCTGTGTCCGTGGACAGGCCTAAACCTCATCTGCACAATTTCATTCGTAAACTTAGGAAACACAGGTGATGTAATTGAAAAATGTGGAGTTTTTTTTCCTCATTTCACAATCACATCACCTGTGTTTCCTTTGCTTAGGTATCTCATAGTGCAGATGGAGTCTAGCATATCAAAGAGTACACAGAAGTTCAGCAGTGTATACAACAATTTTGACATTTACAGAAGATTCAGCTTCTTATCTTGTTGGAGATGAAATGAGGCCTGTCTTGCAACATGGTGCATGTTTTGCATCACTGCTGCATCGGTTTCATGTGGCACGGGACTTTACAGCATGACACATCTGCCTAGATGCATCAAGTTGTAAATATGTCGCCACATAGCAAATATTTTGCACCGCCGCTACGTCACAAAAGTCACACACAGTGACGCAAAATAAGCTTACACCTATCATAAATCTGTCCCTAACATTTTAAATGATTGATTCAGGATGACGATAAAGTGTGGCCTATCCAGAGGTTTGTTTGAGGTGAGGCCTACTCAGGGTTGCAGATGAAATTTACGCTTGTTCAAGAGTACAGAGGAGATAATACATGTGAAGGCCTACCAATGAAGTAAGTCATGTCCACTTCACTCTTGAACAAAGGCCAGACCTCTTCTGTGTCCGTGAACAGACCTAAACCTCATCTGCACAATGTCATTCGTAAACTTAGGAAACACAGGTGATGTAATTGAAAAATGTGGAGTTTCTTTTCCTCATTTCACAATCACATCACCTGTGTTTCCTTTGCTTAGGTATCTCATAGTGCAGATGGACTCTAGCATATCAAAGAGTACACATAAGTTGAGCAGTGTATACAACAATTTTGACATTTACAGAAGATTCAGCTTCTTATCTTGTTGGAGATGAAATGAGGCCTGTCTTGCAACATGGTGCATGTTTTGCATCACTGCTGCATCGGTTTCATGTGGCACGGGACTTTACAGCATGACACGTCTGCCTAGATGCATCAAGTTGTAAATATGTCGCCACATAGCAAATATTTTGCACCGCCGCTGCGTCATAAAAGTCACACACAGTGACGCAAAATAAGCTTACACCTATCATAAATCTGTCCCTAACATTTTAAATGATTGATTCAGGATGACGATAAAGTGTGGCCTATCCAGAGGTTTGTTTGAGGTGAGGCCTACTCAGGGTTTCAGATGAAATTTACGCTTGTTGAAGAGTACAGAGGAGATAATACATGTGAAGGCCTACCAATGAAGTAAGTCATGTCCACTTCACTCTTGAACAAAGGCCAGACCTTTTCTGTGTCCGTGGACAGACCTAAACCTCATCTGCACAATGTCATTCGTAAACTTAGGAAACACAGGTGATGTAATTGAAAAATGTGGAGTTTCTTTTCCTCATTTCACAATCACATCACCTGTGTTTCCTTTGCTTAGGTATCTCATAGTGCAGATGGACTCTAGCATATCAAAGAGTACACATAAGTTGAGCAGTGTATACAACAATTTTGACATTTACAGAGGATTCAGCTTCTTATCTTGTTGGAGATGAAATGAGGCCTGTCTTGCAACATGGTGCATGTTTTGCATCACTGCTGCATCGGTTTCATGTGGCACGGGACTTTACAGCATGACACATCTGCCTAGATGCATCAAGTTGTAAATATGTCGCCACATAGCAAATATTTTGCACCGCCGCTACGTCACAAAAGTCACACACAGTGACGCAAAATAAGCTTACACCTATCATAAATCTGTCCCTAACATTTTAAATGATTGATTCAGGATGACGATAAAGTGTGGCCTATCCAGAGGTTTGTTTGAGGTGAGGCCTACTCAGGATTGCAGATGAAATTTACGCTTGTTGAAGAGTACAGAGGAGATAATACATGTGAAGGCCTACCAATGAAGTAAGTCATGTCCACTTCACTCTTGAACAAAGGCCAGACCTCTTCTGTGTCCGTGGACAGACCTAAACCTCATCTGCACAATGTCATTCGTAAACTTAGGAAACACAGGTGATGTAATTGAAAAATGTGGAGTTTCTTTTCCTCATTTCACAATCACATCACCTGTGTTTCCTTTGCTTAGGTATCTCATAGTGCAGATGGACTCTAGCATATCAAAGAGTACACATAAGTTGAGCAGTGTATACAACAATTTTGACATTTACAGAAGATTCAGCTTCTTATCTTGTTGGAGATGAAATGAGGCCTGTCTTGCAACATGGTGCATGTTTTGCATCACTGCTGCATCGGTTTCATGTGGCACGGGACTTTACAGCATGACACGTCTGCCTAGATGCATCAAGTTGTAAATATGTCGCCACATAGCAAATATTTTGCACCGCCGCTGCGTCATAAAAGTCACACACAGTGACGCAAAATAAGCTTACACCTATCATAAATCTGTCCCTAACATTTTAAATGATTGATTCAGGATGACGATAAAGTGTGGCCTATCCAGAGGTTTGTTTGAGGTGAGGCCTACTCAGGGTTTCAGATGAAATTTACGCTTGTTGAAGAGTACAGAGGAGATAATACATGTGAAGGCCTACCAATGAAGTAAGTCATGTCCACTTCACTCTTGAACAAAGGCCAGACCTTTTCTGTGTCCGTGGACAGACCTAAACCTCATCTGCACAATGTCATTCGTAAACTTAGGAAACACAGGTGATGTAATTGAAAAATGTGGAGTTTCTTTTCCTCATTTCACAATCAAATCACCTGTGTTTCCTTTGCTTAGGTATCTCATAGTGCAGATGGACTCTAGCATATCAAAGAGTACACATAAGTTGAGCAGTGTATACAACAATTTTGACATTTACAGAAGATTCAGCTTCTTATCTTGTTGGAGATGAAATGAGGCCTGTCTTGCAACATGGTGCATGTTTTGCATCACTGCTGCATCGGTTTCATGTGGCACGGGACTTTACAGCATGACACATCTGCCTAAATGCATCAAGTTGTAAATATGTCACCACATAGCAAATCTTTTGCACCGCCGCTGCGTCACAAAAGTGACGCACAGTGACGCAAAAGAGGCATACACCTATCATAAATCGTTTTTTTTAAGCCCTTGCTCCATTTTTAGATCACTTTTAACATGGCTATGTAAGTCAAATAATCAAGATCTAAATTTGCCAAGCACAGATGGGGGCGTATTTACAAGGACCTTGCACCACAGGGAAAGGTCTTAAATTAAAATGGGAAAAATAACATCAGAGAGACTCAAAGGCCTTATAAATATGCCCCAAGCAACCTATGAACCTCTAGCATTACATATCAACAAACCTAATTGATTTCAAAAAACGTTTTTAAACACAACTTGTAAAGCAATTATATTCATACATTCATGGGGAAGTTACTTAAAATACCCTAAGACACATGAAACCGTTTTTTTTAAGCCCTTGCTCCATTTTTAGATCACTTTTAACATGGCTATGTAAGTCAAATAATCAAGATCTAAATTTGCCAAGCACAGATGGGGGCGTATTTACAAGGACCTTGCACCACAGGGAAAGGTCTTAAATTAAAATGGGAAAAATAACATCAGAGAGACACAAAGGCCTTATAAATATGCCCCAAGCAACCTATGAAGCTCTAGCAGTACATATCAAGAAACCTAATTTTTTTCATAAATCGTTTTTAAACACATCAACTAAATCAATTAGATACCTACATTCAAGGGGAAATGACTTAAAATGGCCTAAGACACATGAAAGCGTTTTTTTTAAGTCCCTTGCAACATTTTTGGGTCACTTTTAACATGGCTATGTTAGTCAAAGAATTAAAATCTAAATTTGCCAAGCACAGATGGGGGCATATTTACAAGGACCTTGCACCACGGGGAAAGGCCTTAAGTTAAAATGGGAAAAATTACATCAAAGGAAGTCAAAAGCCTTGAAAATATGCCCCAAGCAACCTATGAAACTCTAGCAGTACATATCAAGAAACCTAATTGATTTCAAAAAACGTTTTTAAACACATCTTGTAAAGCAATTATATTCATACATACATGGGGAAGTGAGTTAAAATACCCTAAGACACATGAAAGCATTTTTGTAAGACCCTTGCACTTTTTTTGCATCACTTTTAACATGGCTATGTAACACAAAGAAACAAAATCTATTTGTAAAACACTTGACACAAAGCAACATTTTAAATACACAACTTTCTTCATAATTTTCTCCCTAAACCATACTATTCTCTACCTAAATTAAATGAATCTTTTCTCACCTTAGCAAATACTTTATGAGTTTCAAAACAGTCTCAGAAACACACCAAATTGTCTTTAGCAGAGCAAAAGGTATGCACTCCAGAGTCTGCAGCTATGAAAAGCACAGAAATGCTGTAACTCATCACACATATCTCTCATGTCACCCAATCAAAACTCTTCCGTCACTTTTTTCAAATCAACACCCTTCCCCCCTCTGGCCTTTCTGCCTTTTTTGCATAGCAACCACCTCCTGAAAGACCTCTCATGTTTGCAAGTTCACACAACAATGTTTCAATTGAACTCTGAACTCTCAGTGCACCTGCGTATCCAGTGCAATCTTTCATTAAATGATTTTTTCTTGACCATTCAAATTACATCTTTCAAACAACACATCCATGCACCCTAACTTTCTGTTTTCAGCAATCAAAATCCACCAATCACTGCTACTGCTTCCTTAACACAGAAACTCCACAGTTTTTTTCGTTTTAAACTCTTATTTTTCCAACTGCCATTTCATTGCCACACTTCATCTGACTGCAGCAGAACCTTCACTCACCATGTTTTCTGTCTGGATTGTTGGACATAGTTACATCTACTGGGCTCAAAGGTATGCTGAGAACAGAAATTTACCTAACCTCAATTTACAAGATGTGGAAATTAAGTGGTTTGGCCACAGAGGATTAAAATGTCACCAATTGATACCATTGGTGAAAACCTTTATGCATTTGCCTAAACCTGACCTGTTAATTTTGCACTGTGGAGGTAATGACTTGGGCACTTTAACTGGTGTAGGTCTGGAAATGCTTTTAAAGGACACCTTTGAGCAATTGATGGCACTTTTTCCTCAAACTGCCTTGGTATATTCAAATATATGCCAAAGACAGAAATGGAGGTGGTCGAACCAATTTTGTCCACAAATTGAGAGGTCGAGGAAGCATGTAAACAAATCTGTTTCAGCTTACATGAGAGACCATGGAATGGGCTCCATGTACAACAATAACTTGCGTTACTACATGCAAGATATCTACAGAGGAGATGGAGTTCACTTCTCAGATGAGGGCAACAGAGTTTTCATTTTGAATTTAAGACTGTGCATTGGTACCTACTTATAAGTACCTAAATGTACCATAAACCCAAAAGCTCTTCTCAGAGCTATCCTACATCTGATCACTCACAATTATTATTTTACTCTAACTTTTTTCACAAATTTTCAACAAAGTACGCTCCCCGGAGCGCTACCCGGTACGCGAACCGGAAGCTAACCGCGCGAAATTTTTTAAAAAAATGTTTTTTTTCCGCACATATGGGCCTCCTCAGCCACCCTCAGAAAACCTAGGGGGTCAAGATACGTCTACCGTGCCCCCTTCTACCCATTCTGAACATTATTTGCCCTCCATCTTGTATTTTAATTCGACCGAAACACAAAATGGTGGACTCCCGTAACGCTGCAGGTTCGCGTACCGGGGCGCTCACCGGGAAGCGCTCCATCAAAAAAGGTGGGAAAGTAATTTACAGAAGAAACCCTGGAGACACTTTCACCAAATATAGATTTGCTCATACTACATACCAATCCCTACCATTTTCACAAATTTGGTTGGAATTCCATTTAGCCATTTAGCCTGTAGACCTCTCTAAATACCCTGAGGTAAATTACTTCACAAAACACATCTGAAGTGTTGGAATTCACAACCAATTAAAATGTTACTTTCATTTTCTATTTTTTTTTTACCTGACATTTGATTGGTTATGTACCTGAATATATATAAAGGAAGAGAAGGAAACACAGCCATTTTGACTACTACTTCCTGGTGTACATTTCAATAGGATTTTCACTAATAACTTCAACTTCTTTGTAAAGGTAAGTTGTTATTTTAAAAACTGAAGTATATTGTGCACTTTAAGTTAATATGGTAAACTTTTTCTGATAGTTATATACTATCCCTCTGTAGTAGTCATAGATTTAGATAGACTTCTCTGTTATAGTTATGGATGGAGTTACGCTTCTCTTTTATAATTATGAATTTACTTACGTTAAATCACATACACTTTTTTATATTCCTACTTCCACTCTGATACTATACACTGCCCAAAGATAAATTCACTGTTAAAAACTGCCTATCTAAAATTAATCCCAACAGTGCCCTATCTCTACTAATATATATTTTTTTTATGCAAATTTCAGACAAAATGGAAGGCGAACAGACAGTTTCATTTGAAATTGTCCTTGCAGAGACCAACCAAAAAATCATTGATCCAAATGACATTGAATTTATGGATGAAACTTGGGACCAAGAACTACTGCAATGTGTGCAATCAGTAGATGTCCTCCTTGAAAATTAGGACATTTTACACACTCAAACATTACAAGCTATGTTCAATGAAAATAACGACATTTCAGACAGTGAAATATTAGACATTTTATTAAATTTTGAAACACAATGACAATAATAAATAATTGCTTAAAAAATAAAGAAATAAAAAAAAATCAACAAAACAAACAATCAATTAACATACAATATTTGAAAAGTCTATCATTCTTTTTTCCTTATAGTACGCTCCCCAGAGCGCTTCCCTTTTAAAGCCTCCACATCAAACCTAGGGGTCAGGGAGGATCTACTATGCCCCCTTATGGTCATTTCCCCCTTTGTTTTGGCCTCCTCTTGTCTCTCGATCCTACCGAGAGACAAGATCGCGGCCGCTCCGCACTGTTTAGAATGTTGACAGACACCGGAGAGCCAGTCAGCTTCGCTACGCGAAGTTCCGTTACGCGTCAAGTACGCGAACCGGAGCGCTGCTCGGAGCGCGCTTACAGATATATATCTTTTTTTTAACGTTAATTTATCAAAATCCACTGGATCACATATATTGAGACCTAGCAAAGGCACATCGGGCTAACAGTCCCTCCAATTTTGCCAAGTTTCGTGCAAATCCATTCAGCCGTTCGGGCTAAAAGTGAGGCCAACCGCCCTATGGAAATTAACATTGGAAAAACGCGTTTTGGGACCCCCCTTTTTTCTCGGCCCCCCCTTGACGAAACCCCCCCATATTTTCAGGGGCTGCTCAGAAACAAAATGTTCCATTTTCCTGAAAGTTTCAGCCAATTCCGTCTACGAACGCCAAAGTTATTAGACATAGAATTTTCAAAAATCGCATAGAGAAAAAATCCTAACTATATATACCTACTGGCGACCGCCAGTAGGTAATATATATATATATATATATATATATATATATATATATATATATATATATATATATAATTCACTGAAAAAAACATAGGTTTCAGGTACCTTATAGTTAGAAATTAGCATTTAAAAAACATTAGAAATTCACTGAAAAAAACATAGGTTTCATTGACAGTATAGTTAGTTGAACATTTCACTCATACAAAACCAGAGAAATTCCACTGTTATAGTTAGTTCAGCTAACTATAACTCACGCCCCCGTAAAGCACTGCTGATGAGGTCACCTATTACATTATTCATGACATGGTCAGTGACATCACTGATGACATTACTGATGATGATGATGCAAATATGGGGGCCACGGTGGCATTGAACTCTTTGAGTCTCTGTGTGGGACAACAGATGGCAGAATAACCATAAATTTCAGTTTTCAGAGGTCCACTGAAGGGCCGAGAGAACAAATAAATATTGCTTGGATACATACAAAACCTACTTAAAGGTAATAATATGAGGATAAGGCAATGCAGGAACGTCCTTCATATCCCAGCATGCACCAAACTGTTGGACTCACCTGTGGCCCATTGGAGGGTGGAACTAATTACATGCTGGTGAATTGCCTTTCCAAATGTCTGCATAGTTCCACTGAGTGCCTGTGACCAAGGAGCGTGCCGCTCCGAAACACATTAGGCAAAGAAATACTTCCAACTGTGGAAATGCTGGTTGCCTAAATAAAAGATTCTTCTGAATCAATCTGTTGTGGTGTGCATATCGAATCGAGGATTCATTGTTAGCAACATATTTATAGCTATCCAGCTACGTAGGCTGCACCACCCCTTGAGTGCAAATAAGGGGGCCACTGAGTAATTGAACTGTTCGAGTCTCTGTGTGGGACAACAGATGGCAGAATAACCATGAATTCCAATTTTTCGAGGGCCACTGGAAGGCCGGGAGAACAAATGAACATTGTGTGGATACACAGAGCCTACAAAAGGTAATACTATGAACCTAAAGCAATGCAGAAACTCCTCAGTAAACAAAGAGGCACTTTATGTCCCAGCGTGCACCAAACAGTTGGACTCACCTGTGGCCCATTGGAGGGCATAACTAATTACATGCTGATGAATTGCCTTTCCAAATATCTGCGTAGTTCGTGCCACTCTGAAAAGTGTTAGGCAAAGAAATACTTCCGACTGTGGAAATGCCGGTAGCCTAAATAAAAGATTCTTCTGAATCAATCTGTTGTGGAGTGAGTCTCAAATCGAAGATTCATTGTTTGCAATATATATATATATATTACCTACTGGCGGTCGCCAGTAGGTATATATAGTTAGGATTTTTTCCCTATGGGATTTTTGAAAATTCTATGTCTAATAACTTTGGCGTTTGTGGACGGAATTGGCTGAAATTTTCTGGAAAATGGAACATTTTGTTTCTGAGCAGCCCCTGGAAATTTGGGGAGGTTTTGTCAAGGGGGGGCCGAGAAAAAAGGGGGGTCCCAAAACGTGTTTTCCCCATGCAATTTTCCATAGGGCGGTTGGCCTCACTTTTAGCCCGAACGGCTGAATGGATTTGCATGAAACTTGGCAAAATTGTAGGGACTGGTAGCCCGATGTGCCTTTTGTAGGTCTCAATATATGTGCTCCAGTGGATTTTGAGAAATTAACGTTTAAAAAAAGATATATATCTGTAAGCGCGCTCCAGGCAGCGCTCCGGTCCGCGGACCTTAAGCGTACCGGAACTTCGCGTAGCGAAGCTGATTGGCTCTCCGGTGTCTGTCAACATTCTAAACAGTCCGGAGCGGCCGCCATCTTGTCTCTCGGTAGGATTGAGAGACAAGAGGAGGCCAAAACAAAGGGGGAAATAACCATAAGGGGGCATAGTAGATCCTCCCTGACCCCCTAGGTTTAATGTGGAGGCTTTAAAAGGGCCCCGCGGGGCAAAAAAAATAAATTTTTTTTTTGTTTTTTTGCGTGGGTAGCGCCCGGTCCGCGAACCGGGAAGCGTTCTAGGCAGCGTACTACAATGAAAAATGAATGATAGACTTTTCAAATGCTGTATGTTAATTGATTGTTGGTTTTGTTGATTATTTTTTATTTTCTTTATTTTTTAAGCATTTTTTTTTATTGTGATTGTGTTTCATAATTTATTAAACTTTCTAACATTTCATTGTCAGAAATTTCATAATTATCATTGAATATACATTGTAGTCTCTGAGGGTGTAAAATGTCCTCATTTTCAAGGAGGTTATCTACTCTTGTACACATTGCAGTAGTTCTTTGTCTAAAGTTTCATCGAAAAATTCAATATCATTTTCATCAATGATTTCTTGGCTGCTCTCTTGCAGGACAATTTGAAATTCAACTTTCTGTTCGCCTTCCATTTTGCCTGAAATTTAGATTAAAAATATATATATTAGTAGAGATAGGGCACTGTTGGGATTAATTTTAGATAGGCAGTTTTTATCAGTGAATTTATCTTTGGGCAGTGTATAGTATCAGAGTGGAAGTAGGAATATAAAAAAGTGTATGTGATTTAACGTAAGTAAATTCATAATTATACAAGAGAAGCCTAACTCCATCCATAACTATAACAGAGAAGTCTATCTAAATCTATAACTACTACAGAGGGATAGTATATAACTATCAGAAAAAGTTTACCATATTAACTTATAGTGCACAATATACTTCAGTTTTAAAAATAAAAACTTACCTTTAGAAAGAAGTTGAAGGAATTAGTGAAAATCCTATTGAAATGTACACCAAGAAGTAGTAGTCAAAATGGCTGTGTTTTCTTCTCTTCCTTTATATATATTCAGGTATATAACCAATGAAATGTCAGGTAAAAAAAGTAGAAAATGAAAGTAACATATTAATTGGTTGTCAATTCCAACACTTCAGATGTGTTTTGTGAAGTAATTTACCTCACGGTATTTAGAGAGGTCTACAGGCTAAATGGCTAAATGGAATTCCAATCAAATTTGTGAAAATGGTAGGGATTGGTATGTAGTATGAGCTAATCTATATTTGGTGAAATTGTCTCCAGTGGCTTTTCTGTGAACTACTTTCCCACCTTTTTTGATGGTGCGCTTCCCAGGGAGCGACCCGGTACGCGAACCGTTGAGCGCCCCGGTTCGCGAACCTTAAGCGTTACGGGAGTCCACCATTTTGTGTTTCGGTCGAATTAAGATACAAAATGGAGGGCAAATAATGTTCAGAATGGGTAGAAGGGGGCACGGTAGACTTATCTTGACCCCCTAGGTTTTGTGAGGGTGGCTGAGGAGGCTTATATGTGCGAAAAAAAAAAAATTTAATTTCGCGAGGTTAGCTCCCGGTTCGCGTACCGGGTCGCGTCCCAGGGAGCGTACTTTGTTGAAAATTAGTGAAAAAAGTTAGAGGAAAAATAACAATTGTGAGTGATCAGATGTAGGGTAGCTCTGAGAAGAGCTTTTGGGTTTATGGTACATTTAGGTACTTATAAGTAGGTACCAATGCACATTCTTAAATTCAGAGTGAAAATTCTGTTGCCCTCATCTGAGAAGTGAACTCCATCTCCTCTGTAGATATCTTGCATGTAGTAACGCAAGTTATTGTTGTACAGGGAGCCCATTCCATGGTCTCTCATGTAAGCTGAAACAGATTTGTTTACATGCTTCCTCGACTTCTCAATTTGTGGACAAAATTGGTTTGACCACCTCCATTTCTGTCTTTGGCATATATTTGAATATACCAAGGCAGTCTGAGGAAAAAGTGCCATTAATTGCTCAAAGGTGTCCTTTAAAAGCATTTCCAGACCTACACCAGTCAAAGTGCCCAAGTCATTACCTCCACAGTGCACAATTAACAGGTCAGGTTTGGGCAAATGCATAAAGGTTTTCACCAATGGTATCAATTGGTGACATTTTAATCCTCTGTGGCCAAACCACTTAATTTCCACATCTTGTAAATTGAGGTTAGGTAAATTCCTGTTTTCAGCGTACCTTTGAGCCCAGTGAATATAACTATGTCCAACAATCCAGACAGAAAACATGGTGAGAGAAGGTTCTCCTGCAGTCAGATGAAGTGTGGCAATGAAATGGCAGTTGAAAAAATGAGAGTTTAAAATGAAAAAAACTGTGGAGTTTCTGTGTTCATGAAGCAGTAACAGTGATTGGTGGATTTTGATTGCTGAAAACAGAAAGTTAGGGTGCACGGATGAGTTATTTGAAAGATGTATTTTGAATGGTCAATAAAAAATCATTAAATGAAAGAATGCACTGGATATGCAGGTGCACTGAGAGTTCAGAGTTCAATTGCAACATTGTTGTGTGAACTTGCAAACACCAGAAGTCTTCCAAGAGGTGGTTGCCATGCAGAAAAGGCAGAAAGGGCAGAGGGGGGAAGGGTTTTCATTTGAAAAAAAGTGAGGGAAGAGTTTTGATTGGGTGACATGAGAGATATGTGTGAAGATTTACAGCATTTCTGTGCTTTTGATAGCTGCAGACTCTGGAGTGCATACCTTTTGCTCTGCTGAAGACAAATTGGTGTGTTTCTGAGACTGTTTTCAAACTCAAAGTATTTGCTAAGGTGAGAAAATATTTCTTTAATTTAGATAGAGAATAGTGTGCTTTAAGGAGAAAATTATGAATTATGTGGCGCAAATTGCTTGTAAATATGCTCCCACCTGTGCATGGAAAATTTAGATTTTGAATGTTTGTATTACATAGCCATGTTAAAAGTGATACAAACATGCTGCAAAGGCAATTAAAAAACGCTTTTATGTGTCTTAAGGACATTTTAAGTAATTTTCCCATGTGCAGTGTTTTGAAATTATGATTTGAAAATCGTTTTTGGGGAAAAGGAATTGTTTTTAAATTTATGACAAGGACATAATGGTGTATGCTTCTTTATAAGGCAATTGACTGTCCCTGATGTTATTTTTCCCATTTTAATGTAAGACCTTTCTCTGTGGCGCAAATTGCTTGTAAATATGCTCCCACCTGTGCATGGCAAATTTAGATTTTAAATGTTTGTGTTACATAGCCATGTTAAAAGTGACCCAACCATGCTGGAAAGGCAATAAAAAAACACTTTCATGTGTCTTAAGGACATTTTAAGTAATTTCCCTGTGGGCAGTGTTTTCAAATTATGAATTGACAATCGTTTTTGAGGTAAAGGAATGTTGTTAAAATTTATGTGCGCCATATGCCCCCAAATTTCTTTTTCAGGGGTGCAGCAGGGTGTTATTGAGACACCCCTGCACCTTTGGAAAAATTCCTAATTTGCGATGAGCTAATTGCTAATCGCAAATTGCACCTTCTTTCATATGGGCATCCTGGTGCATGGAAATGAATGGGTAATTTGCAATTAGCAATTTGCTCATCGCAAATTTGGAATGGTAAAGAATCGCTATTTATTCCTCAAAATTCGCTATTTTGGAAATGCAAAATAGTTATATGATACATATGGCGGTTGATGTCTAACAAGATAAGAAGCTTAGGGATACATTTATGATGACTGGCGCAATGAAGTGGACATCACTTACTTCATTGGTAGAGCTTCACATGTATTATGTCCTCTGTATTCTTCATCAAGCGTAACTTTAATCTGCAATCCTGAGTAGGCCTCACCTTAAACAAACCTCTGGATAGGCCACATCTTATCGTCATCCTGAATTAATCATTTAAAATGCTAGGGACAGATTTATGATAGGTGTATGCCTCTTTTGCGCCACTTACAAAACACTGTCCATGGGGAAATGACTTAAAATGTCCTTAAGACACATGAATGTGTTTTTTTAAAGCGTTTGCAATTTTTTTGGGTCACTTTTAACATGGCTATGTGACTCAAACAGTCAAAATCTAAATTCACCATGCACAGGTGGGAGCATATTTACAAGGAATGTGCTCCATGGGGAAAGGTCTTATAATGTAATATGGGAAAAATGACATCAGAGACACTGAAATGCCTTATAGAGAAGCATACACCATTATGTCCTTGTCATAAATTTGCAAACCATTACTTTTCCCCAAAAACGATTTTCAAATCATAATTTGAAAACACTGCACATGTGGAAATGACTTAAAATGTCCTTAATTCAAAATTTGCTATTCCTTATTTTGCGATTGCACTGAAGGATTTGCAAATTTTGCGATTCCTTAAATGCAATGTATCAAACAAAAAATATGTAAAAAATGACATTAAGGATTTGGAAACTACCACCAACTTCTAGTTTGTGGTAATTTGCAAATTCTTTTCAAAAAGCATTTTTTTCCAAAAAACAAAAGGTGCCATATGACGCCAATACATGTCCTTAGGGCATGTATGTGTGCCATATGCCCCCAATTTTCTTTTTCAGGGGTGCAGCAGGGTGTTCTTGAGATACCCCTGCACCCTTGAAAAAATTCCTATTTTGTGATGAGGTAATTGCTAATCGCAAATTGCAACCTTCATTCCTATGAGCCTACTAGCCCATGGAAATGAATGGGTAATTTGCAATTAGCAATTTGCTCATTGCAAATTAGGAATGGTAAAGAATTGCTATTTATTCCTTAAAATTCGCTATTTAGGAAATGCAAAATAGTTTGATGGTACATATGGTGGTTCATCTGTAACAAGATAAGAAGCTTAGGGATACATTTATGATGACTGGCAAAATAAAGTGCAAATCACTTACTTCATTGGTAGGCCTTTACATGTATTATCTCTTCTGTATTCTTCATCAAGCGTAACTTTAATCTGCAATCCTGAGTAGGCCTCACCTTAAACAAACCTCTGGATAGGCCACACCTTATCGTCATCCTGGATTAATCATTTAAAATGCTAGGGACAGATTTATGATAGGTGTATGCCTCTTTTGCACCACTGTGCGTCACTTTTATGATGCAGCGGCGGTGCAAAAGATTTGCTATGAGGCGACAAAATTACAAATTGATGCATTTAGGCAGATATGTCATGGTGTAAAAAAAACGTACCACATGAAACCGATGCAGCAGTGATGCAAAAGATGCACCATGTTGCAAGACAGGCCTCACTTGGGGCCATATGTATCAAGCTAATTAGCATTCGCAAAGATCAAAATTCTGTGAATTTCTGCCTTTGCGAATGCTAATTAGACAAATGGTATGTATCAAACAAGTTTGATGCAAAATAAGGAATAGCAAAATTTGCTATTCCTTATTTTGCGATTGCACTGAAGGATTTGCAAATTTTGCGATTACTTAAATGCAATGTATCAAACAAAAAATATGTAAAAAAATGACATTAAGGATTTGGAAACTACCACCAACTTCTAGTTGGTGGTAATTTGTGAATTCTTTTCAAAAAGCTTTTTTTCCAAAAAACAAAAGGTGCCATATGACGCCCATACATGCCCTTAGGGCATGTATGTGCGCCATATGCCCCCAAATTTCTTTTTCAGGGGGTGCAGCAGGGTGTTCTTGAGACACCCCTGCACCCTTGGAAAAATTCCTATTTTGTGATGAGCTAATTGCTAATCGCAAATTGCACCTTCATTCCTATGAGCCTCCTAGCCCATGGAAATGAATGGGTAATTTGCAATTAGCAAATTGCTCATTGCAAATTAGGAATGGTAAAGAATTGCTATTTATTCCTTAAAATTCGCTATTTAGGAAATGCAAAATAGTTTGATGGTACATATGGTGGTTCATCTGTAACAAGATAAGAAGCTTAGGGATACATTTATGATGACTGGCGAAATAAAGTGCAAATCACTTACTTCATTGGTAGGCCTTTACATGTATTATCTCCTCTGTATTCTTCATCAAGCGTAACTTTAATCTGCAATCCTGAGTAGGCCTCACCTTAAACAAACCTTTGGGTAGGCCACACCTTATCGTCATCCTGGATTAATCATTTAAAATGCTAGGGACAGATTTATGATAGGTGTATGCCTCTTTTGCGCCACTGTGCGTCACTTTTATGATGCAGCGGCGGTGCAAAAGATTTGCTATGAGGCGACAAAATTACAAATTGATGCATTTAGGCAGATATGTCATGGTGTAAAAAAAACGTACCACATGAAACCAATGCAGCAGTGATGCAAAAGATGCACCATGTTGCAAGACAGGCCTCACTTGGGGCCATATGTATCAAGCTAATTAGCATTCGCAAAGATCAAAATTCTGCGAATTTCGGCCTTTGCGAATGTTAATTAGACAAATGGTATGTATCAAACAAGTTTGATGCAAAATAAGGAGTAGCAAAATTTGCTATTCCTTATTTTGCGATTGCACTGAAGGATTTGCAAATTTTGCGATTACTTAAATGCAATGTATCAAACAAAAAATATGTAAAAAATGACATTAAGGATTTGGAAACTATTGTGGTAAATTGGTGGTAATTTGTGAATTCTTTTCAAAAAGCTTTTTTTCAAAAAAACAAAAGGTCCCATATGACGCCAACACATGCCCTTAGGGCATGTATGTGTGCCATATGCCCCCAAATTTCTTTTTCAGGGGTGCAGCAGGGTGTTCTTGAGACACCCCTGCACCCTTGGAAAAATTCCTAATTTGTGATGAGCAAATTGCTAATCGCAAATTAAACCTTCATTCCTATGAGGCTCCTAGCCCATGGAAATGAATGGGTAACTTGCAATTAGCAATTTGCTCATTGCAAATTAGGAATGGTAAAGAATTGCTATTTATTCCTTAAAATTCGCTATTTAGGAAATGCAAAATAGTTTGATGGTACATATGGCGGTTCATCTGTAACAAGATAAGAAGCTTATGGATAGATTTATGATGACTGGTGCATCACCAGGGATGTGTCAGTCATCCTGCGCCGCTGTTCCGCCACCCATGGTGTGCTGCATTTACAATGCGGGGCATCATGGGGCAAAAATGGCACAGATGCGTGATGTATCTGTGCTGTAAAGGTAGTGATTGCTGGAGTTGTATCGCAAGTGCGATGCAGCTCAAGCAAGGCTCAGGGGTGCCCCATCTCCACAATGTTGCGTCAAGACCTATGCCTGCTTAAAGCAGGCGCAGGGTTTTGACGCAGCTTTCTCCTATCTGATTGTAAATACGGCACACCATGGGTGGCAGAGCAGCGGTGCACGTTAACTGGTGCATGCCTGGGGATGTGCCATTTAACATAAATCTGCCCCTTTACATTTAAGTATGTGCAGGACACACAGAGTGGGTGAGGCTTATCCAAGGTTAAGAAGAGATGAGTCCTGTTCACTGAAAAATTAGACATAGTCTTCACCTGATCAGCATTGCTGGACATGGCTAAATAATAGCTGCAAAATATTACTCTTGTTAAACAGTTTTACTATTATAATCTTTGAGATTTGTCTCTTACTCTGCAACATCTCATTGTTGTTATCTTTCTTTAAAGATAAAGACAACATCAACATGAGCGACAATCTGCAATCAGTTGATTTTGACCTCATCATTGAACTTGTAATTGAAACATCAGTGGATGTTGATCCATTGGATGATTTAAATCCTGAGGATGAAGAAGAGCGTGATGAGGATGCAGATTTGTCCGAATTATATGACATAGGGTGGGAAGCTGACCTGCTTGAGCCTATGGAAATATAAACATTTATTTTTAAAATGTATAATTAATAAAAAGTAAAAATGTAAACCGTTTAATTTAAAAATAAAGACACCTTCAAAAACAGGTTATGTGTAGTGTCTTCAATAAAATATTAAAATATGCTCATAAAATTAGATCAGATTCACATATAAAATAGCACAGGTAACATAAATATAAATTCCATTTCTTTTCTGCTATTTCTGTATTGTAAATTTGCCAAGGACTAAAAAATCTTCTATTTAAAATGTCAAGTAGTGTGTTAAGTTTTTGATCACTGTTATTGATTTACTGTTTGGTAATAATGGTTAATAACATTTTTTATTATATTTTACCACAGATTCAACTGCAGATCATTTCAAGATTTCACCATGCCAACAATAGAAAGACAGAGAAAGGCTGCAAAACGTCAAAGACAGCAGGTGAAACAAAATAAGCAGCAGTCCTCTAACAAAAAGATTTGTCAAGTCACGAAGAAAGCACCGGGTAAGAGCACAAAATATTTCATAAGAAATATGTGTAGTAAAAAAAATATTACTACAGAAAATGTTTCAGTCCATAAAAAGAGAAGCAAATCAAATGGAAAGGAAAGGCCAATCAAAAATGTTACTGCTAGAGCAAGAGATAACTCTGTGCATGATAGTAGAAGGAAACAACAGTTTAGGGACATTCGTAAACGAATGTTCCGCAACAGGATAATTGGCAATTTGTTAAAAAATATTAAGAAAGGTCAACAGAAACTGGTTTTTTATAAGAGAAAAAAAAAGTTGAGAAAGTTATTGATCAGGCATTTGAAATTAAACGTAAGTTATTTATTTTGATAATCAATAGAATTAGGAAGCTAAACAAGGCAATTTATGATTTCAAAAGAAATAGTAGATGAAAGAGAATAGTTAATCGTAGTAATTTTTGTGAAGTTTTTTCTGGAGAATGGATGCATAGTTCAAGCTGTGAGGCATTTTTTAATGAGGAGAGTTATTTCCAGGATAATGATTTGGTGCATGCAGTTGACACCAGTGGTCGTGCTTATGAAGTGAAAGATGGTTGTCCAGTTGAAAAAGAAAAACTTGTGACAACAGAGACAGAAGAGGTGTTAGGTAATGAGGTTTTAGGAAGACGTGCTAAGGGTCCTGTGTACACCTGGAAGTGTAGTAGTATTTGTAGTGTGCGACAGGATTCCATCAATTTGCTTTGTGATTTTGTACGGTCATTTAATAAGAAAAGTTTGAAGCAGAAAATAAGGTTGTTGCAAGAATTAGATCCTTGCAGAGTGAGAGAAGTGACAGGTTTGCATGGTCATTCACTGGCTTGTCTTTCCAGGAGAGTATGCCAGAGTGTTTTTCATCATTTCAGGATGCTAGCAGTGCATCATAATAAAGTGAGGAAATTAGTTAGAATGTTGTATTATGCTAAGAGTCCAGCAATTATGCTTAAACAATTATGCGCTGCTCTTTTGCATGGTTCTGAAATAGATGTGAAGAACATATGTGAAGAAATTGAGTTTTGTTACTTTGGAAGTAAAGAGGAGAATGTTGAAATTGACCCAGAAGAAGAGGGTAATGTGGAAGATAGTGTACAGGTTTCCAGTACAGATAATTTCCAGAGGGAAATTGCGACGTTTCAGGTGAAATCAAGTGAGAGGCCTAATTTCACTTGTGTGTGTTGTCGACGCACTTATTATAAGAATCAGACTAAGTTAGTGGATTTATATGCAAAAAGTGAAAGGGAAAATAATAGTGAATGGAAGGATTTTGCAACATACTTGATGGTAGAAAATTGTTTTGATTTGGGATTCGATCAACGTGTGTGTACTTATTGTTGTTGCAAATTAAATCAAAACCAGATGCCTGCTAGAGCAGTTCATAATAATCTGGAATTGGTTGAGATTCCTTCTGAATTGAAGGATTTAAATACTTATGAATCTATTTTGATTCAAAGTATCCATCCCTTTCAGGCTATTGTAAGAATGGAGCCAAAGACAGGGAAATTGCCTCCATCAGATTTACAGAGAGGATTAAAGGGAAGAGTTGTTTATTTGCCTCTAGATTTGAAGAAAAACATTAACACAATTGGAGTAGAAAAAGTGGAAGAGGAACCTCTGGTTATCTTAGTTAATGGGGTTCCGACAAAGAATAAGAAAATATGGCAAGATTTAGTAGATGTTAGGAAAGTTAAAAAGGCAACATTGTATTTGAAAAAAAATAATAAATACTATAAGAATGTATATGTTGCAGAAGAGGAAGTAAGTGAGGAAGAGCATAGCGATTTGTGTGCTGGTCAAATTGAGAAAGTAGAACCCTCTACTAGTGAAGAAATATATGAACATTATAGTGTTCATCCTTTGCATTCCAAGGAAGTCATGGGGAATGCTATTGAGTTGTTTCAAATGAAACAAGCCAAAGGGAGTCCCATTAGTGTTTGGGAGGAAAGTTTGGAAGCTCGGTGTTTCCCACAGCTTTTTCCAACAGGTCAGGGAGGAAGATATGATGAGCGACCTCATCAAATTCCTGCTTCTGAATACCGGACTTTGCGATTGTATGCAGGAGATGCTAGGTTTCGACAATGCATTCCCTATTTGTTTCATCTCCTGTTTGAAAGCGATCTGTCTGGACTGTCATATGCAGTGAACCACATCTTGAAAAGTGGTATACACATGCAAAACATCTCGGCAAGTGACTTTATGGATAAAGTCAATGTCCAAGACAGTATTTTGGATTCTCACCTGATTAATCTCATGGCGTGTCAGCGTGGTACTAATGAGTACTGGTACCGTCGTCATGGTGATTTAAAATGTATGCTGAGGAACTTAGGTACTCCCACATGGTTCCTCACTCTGAGCTGTGCCGAGTATGGCTGGGAAGACTTACTTGAATTTCTACGAGAGGCAAATGCTAACGTAGATAACATCGAATTCAAGACACCCGGAGAACTGTGCTCTTTGGATCCAGTCAATGTATGTAGGTACTTCAATCATAGATTTGAAGCTATGATGTCTTTCATCATGAATATGAAGAATCCACCTCTTGGAGAGGTGTTGGATTTCTTCTGGAGAAAGGAGTACCAAGCAAGAGGTGCTCCTCATATACATATGTTGCTGTGGATCAAGGATGCACCTACATTTGGAACGGATCCAGAAGACTCAGTGATGAGTTTCATCCAACAGTATTCTACGTGTGCTGTTCCAAACGCAAAGGAGAAGAAAAGCCTAAGAGAAAAAGTTCTGCGTTTCCAAAGCCATCGATGTGGAAAGTACTGCCGTCGTAAATTCCGAAACAAGGACAAGTTCTACACCAAATGTCGTTTCGGCTTTCCACGACCGGTGATTTCTAAAGGAAGAGTAAACAGTTTGATGTCTTCGCTGCGACATAATGTCATGAAGAAATCACCTAAAAACACATACAATTTGAAGAGGAACGAAGAGTCCAAGTACATCAACGACTACAACCCGGTGATTTTGTCCATGTGGAATGCTAACATGGATATACAGTTTGTGGCTGATAACTGTATGGCTGTGGCTCGGTATGTGACGTCTTACATCACCAAAAAAGAGAAGACAGAATTGAAGGATATGTGGGAGGACATTTCCCATGAAAAGAGCCTCAGCAAGAAGTTGTACAGTTTCAGTCTGAAGATGTTGTCGCATCGAGAAATTGGAGCTTACGAATGCTCTGACCGGTTGTCTTCAGCAAGTCTCTATGCCAAGTCCAGGAGTATCGTTTGGGCGAGTCTTGGTCTTGCTGCAACGCGTAATCGAGTTCTGAAACCTGTGCGGGAAATTGAGTATTTGGCGGAAAAGGAGCCAAACGGTACCGACATTTTGAAGACCAACATGTTGGATACATATTATCCAAATAGAAGCAGTCACCTCGACAATGTTTGTCTGTATGAGGTTCTTCAAAATACATATTCAAGAGGAACATCAAAGAAGATACTGAGAAAGGAGTGTATGCTGTAATAGGAAGTGAGGGATGTCTGGTCAAGCAAAGAAAATGCCACTTGGTAAACCATCGAAAATTGAGTGGCGAATCTCCTGAAAAAAAGGAGTTTTTCTATTTAGCACTTTTGCAACTTTTCAAGCCTTGGCGTGCAGAAGAGGAACTGCTTGGAGATTTCCTCTGTTACGAAGACTCTTTCAATGCCGCCAAGGAGACCATAGAATGTCCTGCTTTTCCCAAATATGTAGAAATGTTGAATGCGGAAATTGAGCAGGAAGCAACGATTGCAGCCGAGATTGCCAGAGACAGTTCTCAGGACAGTCAGAGTTCTGCTTCATTGAGTCAGGATCCACTAGGAGGACCTGTTATCGAAAATGAAGCTGCCACTGCCATGAATGAAGTGGAAAGAGCCATGGCACATGCTCAGGAGGATGCGGTTAACTTAGAAGAGTTGGAAAGACAACTCAACGTTGAGCAGAGGAAAATATATGACGAAGTTACCATGCAAATTGATCATGTATTAAGTCATGACAAGAAAGAGTGCTCATGTACGTCGTTGAAGCCTGTCCGACTGTACGTGAGTGGAGAAGCGGGAACTGGAAAAAGTTTCCTCATTAAAGCAATTTCATGCTATTTGCAGGAAAGGACAGAGTCATCGCTGTCTTGTGTTGTCACCGCTCCAACTGGACTGGCAGCACATAACATTAAAGGGATTACTTTACATCGTTTACTGATGCTGCCAGTGGAGCATGACAACAAATTACAATATCACAAGCTATCTGGAGATGCTTGTTTTGAAGTTTCAAGAATCTTGAGGAAAATGAAACTTCTTATCATTGACGTAGTAAGCATGGTTTCCAATGTCATGCTTGCCTTTGTGCATTTGAGAATGCAAGAAGTTCTCAAAACAGAGTATGATGTGTTATTTGGTGGCAAACACATCATTGTTTTCGGAGATCTTCTGCAGCTGACACCAGTGAAAGGGCAACTTGTGTTCAAAATGCTCACGCATGAAGATACCAGGAAGTGCCTAGGCAGCATTGGCAACGTCAATATATGGTTAAACTTCAATTATGCTGAACTGCATGAAAATATGCGTCAGGCGAAGGATGAAGTTTACAAGACTATTCTACAAGATGTTAGAATTGGAAAAGTGACCGAGCATGGGAAAGAAGCTTTACATGCACGATTACTATCAAATTTATATCCAGAACAAGATGTTGTGCCTGAGAATATTTTTCAGAAAATTACTGATAAGAAATCTGGAATATGTTTGATGCCAACTCTTGCAGAATGTGCCAAATTCAACAACAAAATGTTGCATTTAGAAAAGCAAGAGATTGTGAAACTGGAAGCTATTGACAGAGTAGAGCATATGGGATCAACAATTATTTTGTCTGAGAATCTGAAAACAAAATTGGATTCATTAGAGAAGAGTATATCTAAAACTGCAGGTTTTGAAAAGACTCTGAATGTGTGCTTGAACTGCCGTATAATTTTAAGAAGGAATTTACATGTTGAAAGAGGTCTGGTAAATGGATCAATGGGTAATGTTGTTGATTTTGTAAAATACAGAAATAGAGATGGAATTGAATTTTTAAAAATTAAATTTGATGGCATTGAGGAAGTACAGCTAATTGGTCGTTGCTCTGCTAGATTTTTGCTTGTAAAAGACTTATATGTTCGCCGTAAGCAGTTTCCTGTTTGCTTGGCATATGCGGTGACAATCCATAAATCGCAAGGTTTAAGTGTAGACTGTGCATTGGTGAATATTGGCAGTTCTGTGTTCAAGGAGGGTATGGCATATGTGGCATTGTCACGAGTTAGAACTTTATCGGGATTGTACTTGATTGAGTGTGATGTCACAAACATTTGTGCGGATCTAGATTGTGTTAAGGAATACAATAGGTTAAGAAGAGAGTATGCGCCACATTTGCCTCAGTATCCTTTGTTTGAGAAACGTGTGGTAGGCCGGAAACGAAGAAATGTGACCAATACTGGGGAGGTTGTAGCAAAAAGATGAAAAGTCGATGAACCTAAAATTACAAGCAGAAACAAAAAGGATTCTGTTGAAGATGTTGTTGGTTTTCAATTTGAAAACAGTTCTGGTGTCAACTGCTATGCTAATGTAGTGGTTAATGTTTTGTTTTCTCTAGAAAATGTAAAAGAAGAGATTGTGGTCAATTCTGATCAAAGATTTTGCAGTTTGTTAAATTCTGTGTTAGAGAAATGTAGCACTGATAGAAGAAACATAGAAAGTGTGTCTGAAATTCGAAATCTGTTAGACAGATGTTCAGGCCAAACACAATTCTCTCAAAATATTCAGCAAGATTGTCAGGAGTTTTTAATGTATATGCTTGATGTATTGCATGCTGAAGGTGTAGATGTAGATCAGCTGTTTGGGCTTTCTTATCAATGGCAGCATGACTGCGAGAACTGTATGGTATCAAGTACTACTAGTGTAGACTCAGAAAGATTTATATATTTAACTTTGCCAGACAGTAAATCAGTCTCCTTTAATAAGCTAGTAAAAGCAGCTGATCACAACATGGAGTGTAGCCAATGTAAATCTGAAATGATGTCCACATTATTTATACGAACATATGGCCAGTATGTCATTTTAATGTTCCAACGATGTAGGCCTGATGGAACAAAATTGACAACTTTAATTAAAAATTTTGTAGCTTCGCAGTTGTCAATATCAGGAAGGACTTTTGTAACTGCAGCAATTATATATCATGACGGCCCTTCAATAACATCAGGACATTACACAGCTTATTTAAAGTCTAGAAATGGCTGGTCATTCTGCAACGATTCTGTTTTAATTTTCAAAAAAAAATTGCCGTATGACCTTAAAAACTCTTACCTGGTGTTTTTAAAACCAAAATTTTAGGGAAATAATCTTGGGATGTGCTCTGTGGAATTTCAAGAAGTTCTAATGGCTCCTACACAATTTGGCCTTGAGGATAAGTGTAGTTCAGAGACATAACTTCTAACCATAAGGCTGGACGTCATGGAGAAATAAGTGCACTTTGAATGAGTTCAGAAAAACTATTTCTTTTTATAAGCTAATTGAAGCAGCCAATCAAAACATAGAGTAGAGGGAATGTAAGTCTGCAACGCTGTCTACTGTTTTACATTGCTTTGTGATTGAAAGTGATGTAGAGAATTAAATAATTGTAGTAGTCATAGAGTTAGTGTAAGTCTGCTTCATAGTAAGCAGTATCAGTGTCATAGGAAATGTAGAACATGACTGAGCAAGAAGGGGAAGATATTACTATTCCAGGATTGTGAAAATGATCTTCAACATTTTAATTCTGAAAGTTGCGGAAATGCCAAATGACGGGATTGGCTTACAAGAAATCCAAGAGTTATAAATGGGTCTGACAAGATTTGGCCTTGTGGAAACTTGTGGTAGAGAGCAAGAAGTCATTTATTGCATGTAACATGTTTTTAAAAACGATGGAGATTTTCTTTCAGAAAGTGGCGGGCTGAAAGTAATAACAGCACAAAAGAGTGTAAGCTGTTCATAGGACATCCTTTGACGTCATGGAAAGTAAGTTAACTTTAAGGAGTTCTGAATTCTGATTTCTTATGTTGTATGGGTTTTTTAAACACAATCATTTTGATTGTGTTTTTTTTTCCCCGCTGTTATATGATGAATACCTTCAAGTCACTGTTTTTAGTGAATTTTGATACATTCTGAGAACAGCAAAAATAAACCATTTAACATGTATAATTAATTCTGTACTGTTTGCATTTATGATGTATATGTAGAACTGTGTAGGAGGCATGGAGAAGGTGAGGCTTCTGTAAGTGTCAAAGTTGTTGCATGCAGTGCTGCACTTCTGCGTATTCTTTCATATGCTAGACTACATCTGCACAATGAGATACCTAAGCAAAGGAAACACAAGTGATGTGATTGTGAAATGAGCAAAATAAATTGCACGTATTTCAATTACATCACCTGTGTTTCCTATCATTACGAATCACATTGTGCAGATCAAGTTTAGGTCTGTCCAGGGAAACATAGGAGGTTTGGACTTTGTTCAAGAGTGCAGTGGACATGACTCACTTCATTGGTAGACCTTCACATGTATTATGTCCTCTATTCTCTTCAACAACTCGAAATTTCATCTGCAACCCTGAGTAGGCCTCACCTCAAACAAACCTCTGGATAGGACACATCTTATTGGCATCCTGAAGCAATTATTTAAAATTTTAGTGTCTTGCGACACTTTTCTGAGACAACAGCAATGCAAAAGATGCACCATGTTTTAAGATAGGCCTCACTTCATCTGCATCAAGATACTGTTAGTTTAAAATGTATATCTTTAGGACTGTGTAGGGGGCCTGGAAAAGCAGAAGCTTCTGTAAGTGTCAAAGTTGTTGAAAAACTGTTTGTCCTTCAATCTTTTCCCTTGTCTTTTGTAATTTTTAAATACATGTTTTAATATTTTTGAAATGTTTGTTCTCTCTTTCACAGATTGAAAGTATAAAAACAAAAAGTGAGTAATTTAACGACAATTATAAGGTAAATGCTTTGTACTCTTTTCGTTACATTTCTATCACATTCACCTACTATTAGTTCCACTGCTTCATTTCTTTAACCCTCAGTTTCCTGCCTTTGCTACTTCCCTCATTCCTTTCTCTATTACCTACTTACTCAACTCCTTCCACTCTTTTTCTCAGTCCCTCTCTTCTCATAGTTCCTCACTCTTGTTCACTCACTCCGTCTCTATTACTCTTAGTGTCTTTGACTGATCACTCTATCACTACTTGTTCATAATGCTTTCTCTGTGTAGTTGAAGCACACTAAGGGGCATATTATGAACACAGCCAATAAAATTATTGCTCTTTTTATTGGCAGAAAACTGGTGCAAAAGTGGTTTTAGCGGCAGTTTTCTGCCGCAAAAGCAGCTTTAGCGACACATTTCTGCCAATAAAAGCTGCAAAACTTTTATTGCCTATGTTGATGATATGGCTCTATGTTACTTACATTTCTTTGCTGTTTCAATTAATCTTTTTCTGTTATTTTTTGTTTTCTGTTTTCTATTTTTTCTCTCTGTTATTCCTCATGTTTTAATCTTATTTTGAACATTCACTCACATTCTCCAAGAAACTCTTCTTTGTTAATGTTATACTCTCTTTTTTTTTCTTTCACTTCGTTATCTATTTTGTTTTTCACAATTATACCCTCTTCCGTCTTTTCTTCGGTAAATAGATCTATTAAACAGTATCTCTTCTTTACTCCCTATAGCTGTCTTTCTTTTAACATCACTCTCTGTTTACTTTCCTTATACTTACTCTTTTTTTTTGTAAAAAATGTTTTGGGTTAGCTCCCGGTCCGCGTACCGGGAAGCTAACCCGGGAGCGAACCAAAAGAAATAGAGCTTGCCAGAGTGCTAAACATTCTAGCAATTTTTTTTGAAAGGGAAGGTAGTTCTGAAAAGAACTTTTTTTTTATATTTTTGTTGTTTTATATATTTTTTTTTTTTTTTGAATTTTATTTTTTTTTTTTGTATTTTTTGAACGATTTTATATTTTTTTTGGTTTTTTTTGGGGGGGGGAAAAACAAAAAACAGGCGTTGAAAAGGGCTCAACAGGAGCAAAAAAAAAATTACTGGGGGCGGTTAGGGCAATCATGGGGTTCATACGCCAGGTTGAGTGCATTGATGCTCATGTTGCCACACGCTAACAACGCACGACAGTGCATACAAGAGTGTATCATGTGGCCAAAATTTTCTTGTATATTTGGCACAGTTTCCCGTGCCTCTTCTGGTGTTAATGAAATTGGTATTCTTGGTCTGGCCACAGGAGTTGATCTTGGATTGTCCTGCATATCCCTTATTTCCGCCCGGCTGTAATTTAGTGGATGCTTCCTTGTCATGTGCCTGTGCATTGTGTGATTTCCATAACTATATTTCTTGTCCGTCCCTCTTGATAATTGTTCTTTGCATATGAGGCAGGTGACATACCTCGCATTGACTTTTTTTTGGCCACGAGGGATCGAATAAAACTGCCAGATGAAACTGGCTTTCTTTCTGGAAACCCGGGGCACCTCTTCTAAGAACTGTGGTTCTTCTCCCTCCTCATCCATTTCTTCATCTTCCTCCTCAGTGTTGGTAATGACCTGGGGAGGTGGTCCTCTCTTCCCATGAGGAGGTGGAGGTGGTGGTGGGGGTGCACCAGCTGAAGCTACCAATGAAGCCATTTCTCATATAGTAGTAAAGGTCTTCCTCTCACAATGATGAAAGTCAGAGTGAGGAAAGAAGGAGGGGTTTTCATCATTTGGGAAAAACAATACTTCTCAACCAATGAAAAGTGTTATTTTTAGGTCACCTGACCTAGCCTTACATCATTATGAAACCAAAAGTGAAATGAACCAATGAAAAGTTTTATTAACAAGTCACATGACCTCTCACGCTCATGTTACGCGCTGCGGAACGCGCCCCGGTTAGCTTCCGGGTCGCTGCGCTTCGCGCCTCGGTCCGCGCCCCGGGACACTTCCGGGTGCGCTAACGCGGTACGTCACAAGACGCATTACGCGGCAACGCGATACGTCGCGCTTTCGCGACGCGCCGCGGATCGCTTCCGGGGAGCTGCGTTTCGCGCCTCGGTCCGCGCCCCGGGGCACTTCCGGGTGCGCTAACGCAGTACGTCATAAGACGCATTACGCGGCAACGCGATACCGTCACTATGTTGATATCTTACCGGTTCGCGGACCGGGTCGCGGCATCAATTTGAGCTAACAGAAAGCTTCCCGGTTCGCGGACCGGGAGCGAAACAAAAAAAATATTAAAAAAAAAATTATTAATAAATATATAAAATATATTTTTGGATTTAAAGAAGAATACATTTTACAGCTATAGATATTAGCTTTTAAAAAACCAATGATATTCACTGAAAAAACCATAGGTTATAGACCATATATAGTTAGGAATTAGCATTTACAAAACCTTGGAAATTCACTGAAAAAACCATAGGTTATAGACCATATATAGTTAGGAATTAGCATTTAAAAAACCTTATTTTACTCACACAAAACCATTGAAATTCCATATATAGTTAGTTGTACTAACTATATATCGCGCACCCGCAATCCACTGCTGATCGTGTCACATATTACATCATTCATGACATGGTCAGTGACATCACTGATGACATCACTGATGACATCTCAAATGACATCACTGATGACATCACTGATGACATCTCAAATGACTCACTGATGACATCACTGATGACATCTCAAATGACATCACTGATGACATCACTGATGACATCTCATTTGACATTACTGATCACATCACTGATGACATCATTCATGTGATAATACGATGAACCTCTTCAGACTCTAATATAACATTAGATACACTCAGTGTAAGCACAGACTCACAGATTGTCACTCATCCATGAAGTTACACACACACCTAGTCAGTCATGCAAACAATCAATCACACCTCCATTTTCCCAACTATACAGTTATACACACCTTACTTATTCAAACATATACTAAAACATATTTACTCTCTTATACAATCCTGGATACAAGTTCACAATCATGCATACAGCCACTCACACATTCACTGGCTCTTATGCACAGTTATTTATATATGTCAAGTCTCACATGTACTGTGTTTTACATATGTACTTACTTTGACATGTAGCACTGAGATATCCATTCACTCACCAATACACTAATGCACACAGTCAACCGCCCATACAGCTGTTTCCACATGCACTTTGGAACCCATACATCTAGTGAATCAACTGCTCACACATCTATGCACAGAGTCATACACCTCCCAGCCACCCACACACACACTCAGTCTCCCATACAAATACTTGGGCAACCAATCAATAACCCATATAGTTACTCATATAGCTACTGAACAACACATGCAGCAGTTTTCAGAACAACAGACATAATGATGCACAAATTAAGACAGTTTAGTCACTAACCCATGCACTCAGTGAGACACATTTAATCACTCACTCATACAGTCAGTCATGCACCTACTAAATCCTTCATCCAGACACTTATACATCCACTCAAGACATATTTTAACTTTACAGAAAAATACAGTCACTGGATGTTGTCATCAGTGATGTCATCAGTGATGTCATTTGAGATGTCATCAGTGATGTCATCAGTGATGTCATTTGAGATGTCATCAGTGATGTCATCAGTGATGTCACTGACCATGTCATGAATGATGTAATATGTGACATGATCAGCAGTGGATTGCGGGTGCGCGATATATAGTTAGTACAACTAACTATATATGGAATTTCAATGGTTATGTGTGAGTAAAATAAGGTTTTTTAAATGCTAATTCCTAACTATATATGGTCTATAACCTATGGTTTTTTCAGTGAATATATATATATATATATATATATATATATATATATATATACACACACATACATATATATTTCTGAAGTCCTCATTGTTTGATAATCCCCTCCGTGGGGAAAATAACAAGCGTAGACCAAACTTGTGTGCTAGTTTTGTTTATTTAATCCCACACACCGTCCGCCATTATGTCTTTAAACTGATGACCGGACTTGATCATATATATATATCATTTCATTTCATAAAGCTTTATTCGGAGCATTTAAAAAACATGTCCATAAAAGCACATATAGTTACAGATACAGACAATTCATACATATTTCATTAAAGAAAACACATAATATGCAATTCATTATACAAAACATAACACCTTAAAAAGAAACACCTAATTCAATATATCCAGAGGGGGAAAGAATAAATATATAAAATGTACGAGTGTACAAATATTTAAAAACACATGCTTTTCCTGGCGCTAATGGCTTTAAGCAGGAAAGAAGCGGTAAAAAAGCAGATGTCCGGGTGATTCAGGTTAAAAAGCAAACTCATAGCATCCGCAATATTTCTCACTCCAAATCTATTTAACAATGGCTTCAAGTAGAATTTCCGTAGCTCCCTATACAATTCGCATTTCAATAGAAAATGCTTGGTACTTTGTTCTGTTTTGTTATCACATACACATGGGCCGATAGGGCGCTTTCTAATGTTAGGGCACGCAACCAGATAATGCACAACACCCATCCTCATTCTAGTTAGTACAAACTGGTGCGAGCCTCTAGTTACATGTGACAAATATGGGCTAAAACCAATAAATTCATTCATGCTATTGTACAGTACACATGTGGTTAGCTTAGAATCCTCTAGAGTGTGCCTTTCATTGCAGTGATTTAAAAAGATTGTTTTCACATTAGATTTGGGAATGTCCGAGAGACTATGAGGGTCCATCAGCACATTAATCCCAAATAATTTTTGTGAACATTCAATAACATATTTGAGCCAGTGGATCTTCAGGTGCTGGTCCAATAAAAGACAGTCCGTGATAATAGCTCTATTCAGGGAGGTACCATCACTGAGCCAAATAGAGCGCCAGAGTAATAGGGGCCTTAACATAATCAAATCACTTAGGGCTTGAATCCCTGTTTCCTTATGAACCAAGGAGTTGGAGGTAGACTTAGGTAAACACAAGAGCTTTTTCAGGAAGAGATTCTCCTCTACCTGAAGGCTCTTAGCAGATGAAACACCCCAGACGCCTGCCCCATATAGGGCCGCAGAAAGACATTTTGCTTGGTAAATTTTTAACATGTCTTTAATACGTCTATTCCCCAGCTTCTTGGCGAACAAAAAGACCCCGTTGGAGCTCCTAATCATCTTAGTTCTGACTACTTTATGTTCAGTGGCCCAGCTTCCATTATTGGAGAAGGTAATTCCCAAATAGCAGAAATGATCGACTTTTTTAACTGGTTCCCCATCAATTAAATAATGGGTATTACCTTTAATTTTTGCTTTTCCCGTTCTGCACTCCATTACATATGTCTTAGACTTGTTGATCACCAGTTTCCTACTCTTAATAAAAGATGAAGAACAGTCCATCAAGCGTTGGAGACCCAAGGGGGTCCTGGACAGTAACACCGCGTCGTCCGCATAGAGTAATACAGGTATATTAAGATTATTAACTCTAGGGACATCCGCGGCGACTGCCTGCAGGACGGATTCGACCTCATTAATAAAGAGAGTAAAGAGTAGGGGTGCTAGAGCGCACCCCTGTCTAATACCTCTGTCAATCCCGAACTTGGTCGTACATTCCCCATTGGGTCCATAACGGACACTCATACGGAGCTTTTCGTACAGGCGGGATAAGAAATATATAATACCCTCAGGTGCTCCCATTTCCAATAATTTGGCCCATAATATTGTATGATCTACCAAATCAAAAGCGCTACTAAGGTCAGCGAAACATAAATAAAGAGACCCTTTCTTTGCCTTGGTATATTTCCCTACCAGTAGCTCTAAGTTCAGGCACTGTTCAATGGTACCACGGCCTTTCCTAAAGCCAAACTGACAGTTACTTAAAATATCATTGGTTTCTGCCCACTCCTCTAGTCTTACAAGAAGGACCCTACTCATGATTTTTACCGATGAGTCCAGTAAGGATATAGGCCGATAATTTTTAGCGTCCCCTCGGTCACCTTTTTTGTAAATGGGGACGATTATTGACTCTTCCCATGTAGACGGTATTATACAACAAATAGCTGTATTAAAGATTTTGGTAAGCAATGGACCCCAAATCTCTGGTGCAGTTTTATACACGTCTATGGGGACGCCATCCGGCCCCTGGGCCTTGCCTCCTTTACTGGTTCTAATACTAGCCATGGTTTCTGCAATAGTAATATCTAAGGCTAAGATGGGCCAGCCTTTTCCATGGGGGACTATTTGGTTATATGAGTCAAAGATGTTAGAAAAATGCTGGATCCACTGTTCCATACTCACATTAGATGTGAGTTCAGGAACCTTGTCGTCTTTTAAGAATGGGCTATTCACCGTGGACCAGAACAAAGTACAATTATTCGTGTCCGCGGCTTGGGTAAGGTTATCCCAGGCTTCCTGCTGTAATTCAGCTTTTCTATTTTTCAGGGTTGTATTATATCCCTGTCTAAGTTGGCCCACCAAACTCTTATCTCTTGGTTTCGCTGCCAGAGCCTCTTTAAGATCATTCCGGGCAGTAGAGCAAGCATGATCGAACCAGCCCCTTTTACACCTGGCCCTAGTCCCTGCCTCTTTGTAAAATTTCTTATTAATCCTTAAATTGATCCTATTAAAGTGGTCGATACTGTCGGGCGTGATATCATCCTGTTCTAAAATTGCCACAATCTCTGTCTGACAACTAGAAATAATGAAATCTGATGTTATGTCCGCTTTTTCCCCCTTCCACCTCAATCTATATCCGTTCTGTCTATGAGGTTCGATATTGACAATGATACCCTGTTCACAGACATAATCATATTTCCAGAAGGTTAATTCAGTGGACAAACAATTATGATCACTCAACATAATATCGATCACCTTGGGCAATGCTTGAAGACATACACATAAAATCAATACTGGTATTAGCGCCCCTTCCTTTAAAAGTAGGTATATTTTCGCCCATGTCGTTTTTAGCATTGTCCATAATTTCCATGTCATATTGAATCAGAAAATTGTTCAAGGTTTCCCCATAAGTATGATGGGGAAATTGAACTTCAGCTTCCCCCAGTCTGTTATACACACCGCAAACCTTCTGGGCGGATAATGGGCACACACAAACGTTAAAATCCCCCACAAAAATAAATTCAAATACACCATTAAAATTCTTCACGAAATTGTTCAGTGCCGCATCTAATTCATTAATTGCAAGATGTCTTGTGCTGTCGAAAATATTGTTATAAAAATTAATTAGTAGAATATTTCTCCCGGCTTCTTGTGTAAGCCATAAAATTTGTGAATGCGCCCCCACATTGACAAACTTTTTCACTGAGATGGGTAGTTTAACTGAAATTAGCACCATCAACCCTCCTTTAGCTCTACCATGGGTTGAGGGCAATAGTGGAAGCTCATAGGACACATACCCATCAATGCCTTTGAAATCTTTACACCATGTTTCCTGTAGGCACAGAATGGTATATAAATGCACAAAACCCTTCCATCCTAACGCAACCTCCTTGGCTGCAATTCCAGCAATATTCCAGCTAGCAATGTAACAAGATAACTTCCCTCTCTCTTGGCTGACATTTGGCAATTCAACGCTAGATATGGACATGTTATTCTCCATATTAAAAGGCTCTATGTTAGATATAAAATTTGAGACGTCACCCCCTGTCAGCATACAGTTCAAACGCACATCATTGCCCGTTGTATCTATAGACAAAATTACATTTTCATTAAGGGTACTATTTCCTACGTCCCTTAGTAAGTCGATCTCATGTCAATCGTTCTGATCTAGAAAACTCAGGCTCTGAAACCTATTCTGGGTTGTAACCTGGTATACCATTCCATTATCGAACAAAGGGGGACTACCTGATGGTGCAAGTAGGTTGGGGGTATACATTAAAGATGAGACATTCCCCCCTAACATAGAATTCCCCTTGTACATTGGATGAGTAAATAGACCGGGAGGTACAAATGAGTTGGGGGGATGCATTAAAGATGGAACATTACCCCCTAACATAGGATTCCCCATATGCATTGAAGGGGTAGATAGACTATTTTGTGGACCAAAGGGAGAATTAGGCATCGTTGGTCTATTTGCAATAGATGGATAGGTGACATTACTCAATACCCTCTCCTTACAATTAACATGGGGTTGCCTACTTAGATGGTTGTAAAAGTAGCCCAGTGGTCTAACAACTACTTCTGTCTCCAACTGTGTAATTGCGGCCGCTCTAAGCAAGACGGTCGCAACATGTTGCGGATATTTAAAATTGATTATCACACAATCCCCCTCACAGACTTTTTTGGTATTACCTATCCAGTTGACTCTTCTAATCGAGATGATTTGATCAGAGTAGCCAACTGGATAGCCACAATGTAGGTTTAACCAAGAAATAGTTTTATTCCTCAAAGAATCAGCAGTCTCATGATCAATTGAGGGCTGGGAAAGGATTGGGACATTAGTTAATACCACAACGGAAGGTACACATTCGGGTGGAAGATCAACTGGGCGTCTGCATATCCTAGTAGGTACCCCGTTTGGTCCCCTTGTCGTATTGGGTGGGGCTACCACCACTGGTGCCGACACTTGCACGGGGGCTGATAGTATGGCACCCGACAATGTGCTTGATACCCCAGTATTAGATTGTATTAATGATCTATCTGCCTCCTGAGTCGATGTAGTTATTGGCTGCAGTGGTACTTTGGGGGGGTATTTCCTGGTAGTGCTAGAGGGCGCACTAGTTGAAGCTTTAGGCTGCTCCTTGTCTCTTATGGGGGCAGTGGCTGAGCAAGTTGTCTTTTTAATATCGGCTAAGGACTTTTCTAAGTTGTCAGCCTGCTTATCCACCACACCCCTTAGCCTAACTATTTCCTCCTGAAGATCTCCTATTTTATTTAACAGGGACTCTACCACCATATTAAATTTACTTAGAATATCACTCATTAGTAAATCAATTTGGTCAGGCTTAATGGAAACATATTTATCTTGGCTCGGAGTTCCTATGTCCTCAGTATGCTCCAAATATTTGGTGTCTTTTTTCTTTCTTGTAATAAGACTACCTCGCTTAGGGGCCGTTTTTCTACAGGCTCGCATATATTTGGAAGCCCTACCAGATTGCTGAGGGGTTCCCCTAGCATTATCACATGAGTCATCTTCCCCCCTTATTGACGTATCTGGTACCATAGTTAGATCAACATTAGTACTATTATCAAACTCGGCTGGGACATTCATCTCATTTACAAAATTGTCTGAGTTGATATTGTTGGTAACATCTACAGATGAGTTCGATGGGTGGTCTACAATAGTACTTTTTCCTAGTGATTTCCTTCTATCACAGTTAATTCTGGAGACCACTTTCAATAGGTAATTGTCCGGTAATGTACTTTGGACTGACATTTTCAGGGCTGTCAGGGCTTGGTCGAAAGTCTCAATAAATGTTAATTAAAACAAGGGGATCAAATGTGGTTTCCACGATGTGTAGAACAAATGTACTCACAGTTGGAGCCAAGGGGGGTGGCCCTGCCCGGCCTCCTCCGGCCCCGGACGGCCACAGACAGCCCCGCCCTTGTCCCGGGCTTCTCCCGCGCGCGACTCGCGTGGCGAGAGGGGGTGTCAGCCTTTTACAGGCTCCTCCGGGCGCTCCTCGGCCGTCACCGGCGTGCTCCCGCCCCAGGGGCTGCTGGGGATTGTGGTCCACTGCCTCGCGCTGCCTCCCGGCGTTCTAGTGCGCTTTCTGCAGCGCCGCCTTTCCCCTCACGGCTCCTGGACACAATGGTGAGTTCTTGGTGTTCCCCCGCTGGGCTCCCGGGGGGTCAGCCTTTTACAGGCGCCTCCGGGCGCTCCTCGGCCGTCACCGGCGTGCTCCCGCCCCAGGGGCTGCTGGGGATTGTGGTCTGCTGCCTCGCGCTGCCTCCCGGCGTTCTAGTGCGCTTTCTGCAGCGCCGCCGTTCCCCTCACGGCTCCTGGACACAATGGTGAGTTCTTGGTGTTCCCCCGCTGGGCTCCCAGGGGGTCAGCCTTTTACAGGCGCCTCCGGGCGCTCCTTGGCCGTCACCAGCGTGCTCCCGCCCCAGGGGCTGATGGGGATTGTGGTCCGCTGCCTCCTGGCGTTCTAGTGTGCTTTCTGCAGCGCCGCCGTTCCCCTCACGGCTCCTGGACACAATGGTGAGTTCTTGGTGTTCCCCCGCTGGGCTCCCGAGGGGTCAGCCTTTTACAGGCGCCTCCGGGCGCTCCTCCGCCGTCACCGGCGTGCTCCCGCCCCAGGGGCTGCTGGGGATTGTGGTCCGCTGCCTCGCGCTGCCTCCCGGCGTTCTAGTGCGCTTTCTGCAGCGCCGCCGTTCCCCTCATGGCTCCTGGACACAATGGTGAGTTCTTGGTGTTCAATTTCTTGTTTATTCAGTGAACGCCCTGCACCACCGCCATGATGTGTTTCGGGCAACCCAATGCCCTTGATCACATATATATATAGGAAACATAAAACATATTTACAAATCAACTACAAAACATTAAATACATTACTAAATTAATAAAATATAAAAAATCTAAATCCCAAAAAAAGACATTTACTAAAAATATCAAAATAAAATAAATGTATATATATGCATATCTCAATAGCGCAAGACAAAATATTGCTTTAAAGCAGAGGAGTTGCCTCAATTAAGACTATGGGGAGTGACCAAGGGAACAGCCAAATGGCCACCAGCTGTGAGGACCTGCCATTGTAACAGGCACTGAGGAAAGCAAAATCGCTGAAACGCGTCTGCCAAGATGTTACATTGCTTGCGCTAAGAACTCATTCTGAAATAAATCCTCTTGATTCCATCCCGGTGGTGTCAGACCCTTCTTTACAGTGAGTGGGGATTTGGACCGCATGTTATGCCAGTATTGCAGGCACTGGCTTACCTGACACGCCCTGTCGGTCTGGAGCGACGAGGCAGCCAGCAGCCTTTGGACTTTTGTTTTTGGAATGCAAACGTGTTTCCCAGCGGCGCTGATCAAAGCACAACTGTGTGATAACAACACTGCATGGGGAGAGAGGAGCAGCATTTATCTGCGAGGGAGAATCAGGTTGTCTCAGCAAGGACACCATTTTCCACAGGAAGCTGCAGCGGAGTGAAGTCTGGGGGCAACAGTGATGGGACGCCATCTGGTGTTTTGGATTTCCCATTTACTCAAGGGGATCCACACACTCACTTCAAATACCAGCATGCAGCAGCCTGACTCAATAGCGCAAGACAAAATATTGCTTTAAGGCAGAGGAGTTGCCTCAATTAAGACTATGGGGAGTGGCCAAGGGAACAGCCAAATGGCCACCAGCTGTGAGGACCTGCCATTGTAACAGGCACTGTGGAAAGAAAAAGCGCTGAAATGTGTCTGCCAAGATGTTACATTGCTTGCGCTAAGAACTCATTCTGAAATAAATCCTCTTGATTACATCCTGGCGGAGTCAGCTCCTTCTTTACAGTGAGAGGGGATTTGGACTGCATGTTATGCTAGTATTGCAGGCACTGGCTTATCTGACAGGCCCTCTTGGTCTGGAGCGACACGGCAGCCAGCAGCCTTTCGACCTTTGTATTTGGAACCCAAACGTGTTGCCCCCTGGCACACATCAAAGCACCACTGTGTGATAACAGCAGTGCATGGGGAGAGAGGAGCAGCATTTGCCTGCGAGGGAAAATCATTCGGTCTCAACAAGGACACCATTTTCCATAGGAAGCTGCAGCAGAGTGAAGTCCGGGGGCCAAAGTGATGGGACGCCACTTGGTATTTTGGATTTCCCACTTACTCAAGGGGGATCCACACACGGACTTCAAATACCAGCATGCAGTAGCCTGTCTCAATAGCGCAAGACACAATATTGCTTCAAGGCAGAGGAGTTCCCTCAATTAAGACTATGGGGAGTGGCCAAGGGAACAGCCAAATGGCCACCAGCTGTTTGGACCTGCCATTGTAACAGGTACTAAGGAAAGCAAAATCGCTGAAACATCTATGGCAAGATTTTACATTGCTTGCGCTAAGAACTCATTCTAAAATAAATACTCTTGACTCCATCCCGGCGGTGTCAGACCCTTCTTTAAAATGAGTGGTGATTTGGAGTGCATGTAATGCCAGTATTGCAGGCACTGGGTTACATGACACGCCCTCTCGGTCTGGAGCGATACGGCAGCCAGCAGCCTTTGGACTTTTGTATTTGGAATGCAAACGCGTTGCCCCCTGGTGCAGATCAAAGCACCACTGTGTGATAACAACACTGCGTGGGGAGAGAGGAGCAGCATTTGTCTGCGAGGGAGAATCAGGCGGTCTCAGCAAGGACACCATTTTCCACAGGAAGCTGCATCTGAGTGAAGTTCGGGGGCCACAGTGATGAGACGGCCACCTGGTGTTTTGGATTTCCCATTTACTCAAGGGGGATCCACACACAGACTTCAAATATCAGCATGCCGTAGCCTGTCTCAATGGCGCAAGATGAAATATTGCTAAAAGGCAGAGGAGTTGCCTCAATTAAGACTATGGGGAGTGGCCAGGGGAACGTGCCACAGGGCTTGTTTGCACATGTCACCTCAGGCCCCGTCCCCTCCCTTCACCACTGTGTAAACGTGCCATGTGGCCATTCTAAGTTGAGAGCTTAGGTCCTCTTGAATGCTAAGGGTCCCTAGCCCCAAACTAGCCCATTAGGTACCTCCAGTAAGTGCCACAGAGCTGCGCATCAGTGATGTCATCAGTGATGTCATTTGAGATGTCATCAGTGATGTCACTGACCATGTCATGAATGATGTAATATGTGACATCATCAGCAGTGGATTGCGGGTGCGCGATATATACTTAGTACAACTAACTATATAGGAGTAATTTCAATGGTTTTGTATGAGTAAAATGTCCAGCTAACTATAACACCACTAAAACTTATAGTTTTTTGAGTGAATTTCAAAGGTTTTGTAAAAGCTAATTCCTAACTATATAACTCCTGAAACCTATGGTTTTTTCAGTGAATTTCAAAGGTTTTTTTAAATGCTAATTCCTAACTATATAAGGCCTGAAACCTATGTTTTTTTCAGTGAATTTCAAAGGTTTTTTTAAATGCTAATTCCTAACTATATAAGGTCTGAAACCTATGTTTTTTTCAGTGAATTTCAAAGGTTTTTTAAATGCTAATTCCTAACTATATAAGGCCTTAAACCTATGGTTTTTTCAGTGAATTTCAAAGGTTTTTTAAATGCTAATTCTATTAGCGGATAACGTTTAAATATATTAATATCCTAGTGGGACCACCTGAGCAGCCCTAGGGGGTCAGGGTGTTCCTACCCTGCCCCCTTTTTGTGTTCTACACGTTTGTTTTTCTGCTTTCTTGTGCCTAATTCCTAACTATATAAGGCCTGAAACCTATGTTTTTTTCAGTGAATTTGCAAGGTTTTTTAAATGCTAATTCCTAACTATATAAGGCCTGAAACCTATGGTTTTTTCATTGAATTTTCAAGGTTTTTTAAATGCTAATTCCTAACTATATAAGGCCTGAAACCTATGGTTTTTTCAGTGAATTTGCAAGGTTTTTTTAAATGCTAATTCCTAACTATATAAGGCCTGAAACCTATGTTTTTTTCAGTGAATTTCAAAGGTTTTTTAAATGCTAATTCCTAACTATATAAGGCCTGAAACCTATGTTTTTTTCAGTGAATTCCAAAGGTTTTTTAAATGCTAATTCCTAACTATATAAGGCCTGAAACCTATGGTTTTTTCAGTGAATTTCAAAGGTTTTTTAAATGCTAATTCCTAACTATATAAGGCCTGAAACCTATGTTTTTTTCAGTGAATTTCAAAGTTTTTTTAATGCTAATTCCTAACTATATAAGACCTGAAAGCCCACCAGGAATCTCCAGTATGCACCAGAGGACTGCATTGCAGAGAGGTGTAATTAAGCCACGGCCCTTTTTACACCTCTCTGCAACGCAGCCCCCGTGCATGTTTGAAGAGGGGGAACTCATTCCCCCTGCATACTGGGGGCCCCTGGGGGCCAACTAGCCCACCTGGAACCTCCAGTATGCGCCAGGGGGCTGCATTGCAGAGGTGTAATGAGGCTATGCCCCTTGTTACACCTCTCTGCAACGCAGCTGCCTGGTGCGTTTGCAGAGGGGGAACTAATTCCCCTTGCATAATGGGGGTCCCTGGGGGCCAACTAGCCCACCAGGAGCCTCCAGTATGCGCCAGATGGCTGCATTGCATAGAGGTGTAATGAGGCCACACTCTTTTTTACACCTCTCTGCAACGCAGCCCCCGTGCATGTTTGAAGGGGGGGAACTAATTCCCCTTGCATACTGGGTGTCCCTGTCAGCCATCTTGTGCCTTGTTCGAACCAAGGCACAAGAAAGCAGTGAAACAAAGGTGTGAAACTCGCAAAGGGGCCAGAGTAGAAACACCCTGACCCCCTAGGCCTGCTCAGGGGGTCCCACAAGGACCCCAAGGCAAAATAAATATATATATTTTTTTTTAAAGTCGCGGGGTACAAAAAAACAATAAAAAATATAAAACAACAATGAGAATAAAAAAACAGTTATTTTCAGAACTACCTCCAATTTATATAAAAATGCTACATTTAAAAAAAAACTCTGTCTTTCTTTTTTTCTCCAGGGTACGCGTACCGGTACGTGTACCGAAACGTGTACCGGGGCGCGCACCCCCTCAAAAAAATAAAAAAAATAATGAGTGTGTGTGTGAGTGGTGTGTGTGGGGGGTGGGTGTGGGGTGTGGGTGGGGGGGTATGTGTGTGGGGTGTGTGTGTGTAGGATGTGTGGGTGTGTGTGGGGTGTGTGTGTGTGGGTGTGGGTGTGTGTGGGGGTGTGTGTGGGTGTGTGTGGGGGTGAGGAATGTGTGTGTGGGTGTGTGTGTGTAAGGTGTGTGTGTGGGGTGTGTGTGTGTGTGGGGGGGGGGCGTGTGTAAGAGGTGTGTGTGTGGGGGGGTGAGGTGTGTGTGGGGGTGTGTGGGGTGTGTCTGTGAGGTGTGTGTGTGTGGGGGGGAGTGAGGTGTGTGTGGGTGGGGGTGTGTGGGGTGTGTGGCTGTAGGTGGGGGTGTGGGGGTGTATGGTGTGTGTGTGGGTGTGTGGGGTGTTTGGGTGTGAGTGGAGGTGTTGGTGTATGAGGTATGGTGGGGGGTGTGTGTGGGGTGGGTGGGTGTGGGGTGTGTGTGTGTCGGGGTATGTGTGTGGGGCACCCCCTCAAAAAAATAAAAAAATGATGAGTGTGTGTGTGGTGTGTGTGTGTGGGGGGGTGGGTGTGGGGTGTGTGTGGGGGGGGTGTGTGTGGGGTGTGTGTGTGTAGGATGTGTGTGTGTGTGTGTGTGTGTGGGTGTGTGTGTGGGGGGTGTGGGGGGGTGTGTGTGAGAGGAGTGTGGGTGTTTGTGTGTGTGTGAGGTGTGTGTGGTGTGTGTGTGTGTGTGTTTGTGTGAGGTGTGTGTCAGAGGTGTGTGTGTGTGGGGAAGGGGTGAGGTGTGTGTGGGGGATGTGTGGGGTATGTCTGTGAGGTGTGTGTGTGTGTGTCTAAGGGGGGATGAGGTGTATAGGTGTGTGTAGGTATGTGGGGTATGTGGGTGTGGGTGGGGATGTGGATGTGTAAGGTGTGTGTTTGGGTGTGGGTTTGTGGGGTGTTTGGGTGTAGGTGGGGGTGTGGGTGTGTGAGGTGTGTGTGGGGTGTGTGTGGGTGTGGGTGTGGGGGGTATGTGTGTAGGATGTGTGTGCATGTGTGGGAAGTGTGGGTGTGTCTGTGAGGTGTGCGTGTGTGTGGGGGGAGGTGTGTGTGGGATGTGTGAGGTGTGTCTGTGAGGTATCTGTGTGTGCGTGTGTGTGTGTTGGGGGGTGAGGTGTGTGTGTGAGTGAGTGTGTGTGGGATGTGTGGGTGTGGGTGTGGATGTGTAAGGTGTCGGTGTGGGGTGTTTGGGTGTGGGTGGAGGTGTGCGTGTGTGAGGTGTGTGTGGGGAGTGTGTGGGTGTGGAGGTGTGGGGTTGTGTGCGTGTGGGTGTGTGTGGGACGTACTTGTAGGTACCTAAAACAGCCACAGAACCAAAAGCTCTTTTCAGAGCTACCCTACCTGTAATCACTCAAAATGATTATTTTAATATTTATTATTATGATTATATAATTTTTTTCACTATTTTTCCCCATGGTACGCTCCCCGGTGCGCGTACCGGGCACTCCCCCCGCGAAAAACGAAAAAAAAAATGTTTTTTGCCCCGCGGGACCCTTTAATGGCCCCCACATCAAACCTAGGGGGTCAGGGGGGGTCTACCCTGCCCCTTTTTGGTCATTTCCCCCTTTGATTTTTGCCACCTCTTGTGTCTCAATCCTACCGAGACACAAGATGGCGGCCGCTGCGGACTGTTTCGAATGTTTACAGACACCCGAGAACCAATCAGCTTCCCGTGCGCAAGTCGCGTGGCGCGCCCGGAGCGCTCCCCGGTGCGCGTACCGGGGTGCGGCCATAGATATATAAATCTTTTTGAACCTAAATTACTCAAAATCCTCTGGAGCACATATCTTGAGACATAGCAAAGGCACATCGGGCTACCAGTCCCTACAATTTTGCCAAGTTTGGTGAAAATCCATTCAGCCGTTCGAGCTAAAAGTGCGACAGACCGCCCTATGGAAATTAACATGGGGAAAACACGTTTTGGGACCCCCATTTTATCTCGGCCCCCGCTTGACGAATCACCCCCAAACTTTCAGGGAAGGACCGGAGCGCCGCGAGGCAAAGTTGCTGAAAAATTCAGGCAGATTCCTCAACCGGCGCCAAGTTATTCCCAATAGAATGCTGCGATTTCCCTATGGAAATCAATCCTAACTATATATACCTACTGGCGACCGCCAGTAGGTAATATATATATATACATATATATATAAAATTTCTATGGTAAAATGAAACCCCTCATTTTGTTCCTTTTCAAATTAAATGTATTAAGTGTTACCACTTTATTCCAATCAAGATGACTTCAGGTGTGCCATACTTTTGTCATAAGTAAGACTGTTAGCGTTCTAGTTGTTCTTTAGAACACTCTGGGACATTCTGTCATTGGGCTATAGTTGGGCTACATCTGGCTGATATTTGGGCTACATTTGGGCTCTTTTGTCTCTGGTGGCCATCTTGGGAGACTGCATATCAGAATTCTTTTAATGAAATATAAGAGGATTTGAGAAGTCACTCAAAATGTGCCCTAATTTTTCTTTCTTCAGCACTAATCATAATTTCTATGGGAAAATGAACCCCATCATTTTGTTCCTTTGCAAATTAAATGTTTTAAGTGTTAACACTTTATTCCAATCAAGATGACTTCAGGTGTGCCATACTTTTGTCATAAGTAAGACTGTTAGCGCTCTAGTTGTTCTTTAGAACACTCTGGGACATTCTGTCATTGAGCTATAGTTGGGCTACATCTGGCTGATATTTGGGCTACATTTGTTTTTTTTTGTCTCTGGTGGCCATCTTTGGGCTACATTGGGCTACATTGGGCTACATTTGGGCTCTAACATATATAGCCCAATGTAGCCCAATATATATTTTTTCAAAGTTAATTTTTGTAAAAACCACTGGAGCATATATCTTGAGACATAGCAAAGGCACATCGGGGTACCAGTCCCTACAATTTTGCCAAGTTTGGTGAAAATCCATTCAGCCGTTTGAGCTAAAAGTGCGACAGACCGCCCTATGGAAATTAACATAGGGATAACACGTTTTGGGACCCCCCTTTTATCTCGGCCCCCGCTTGACGAATCCCCCCCCAAACTTTCAGGGAATGACCGGAGCACCGCGAGGCAAAGTTGCTAAAAAATTCAGGAAGATTCCTCAACCAGCGCCAAAGTTATTCCCAAAAGAATGTTGCGATTTCCCTATGGAAATCAATCCTAACTATATATACCTACTGGCGACCGCCAGTAGGTAATATATATATATATGTATATATATATATATTTTTTTTTTATCACAGAAGTCACCGCCGCCGCACCACTCGTCCTGGGTGCAAGCCTTCGCGGTGGTGAGCCGCGATGTATTCCTTCACAACGGTGTAGTCGTACCGAACAAATATGTGCCAGTATGAGCCAGGGGGCTGCATTGCAGAGAGGTGTAAAACGGGGGGTGGCCTCATTACATCGCTCTGTAACGCAGCCCCCTGGCACGTTTCCAGAGGGGGAACTAAATCCCCTTGAATACTGCGGGTCCCTGGGGGCCAACTAGCCCACCAGGAATCTCGAGTATGCGCCAGGAGGCTGCGTTGCAGAGAGGTGTAAAAAGGGGCGTGGCCTCATTACACCTCTCTGCCACGCAGCCCCCTGGTGCATACTGGAGGTTCCTGGTGGGCTACTTGGCCCCCAGGGCCCCCCAGTATTCAAGGGGAATTACTTCCCCCTCTGCAAACTTACCAGGGGGCGCGTTTGCAGAGTGGTGCAGGGAGGGGGCGTGGCCTCCTCCCCGATCCCGTTTTTTTGTATTTCTTTTTTAAGAAGGAGGGCTGTGTAGCCCCCCTTCTTTTCCTTTTTTTGGGCCCATCCCCAGGGCCTGACCCAAATATATATATATTTTAGTTTTTTTAACAGAAAGGGGACCGCGTGGCCCCCCCTCCCGTGGCTAATTCCAGGCCCTGGGGACCCCAACCCCCGGGGCATGGCCACAATCTTTTAAATATTTTTAGGGAGGGGGGCTACATAGCCCCCCTTCTCAGGCCACTTATGGTCCCGAAGACCCCATCCCCGGGGCCGGCCTACCTCCTTTTTTTTTTTTAAATGTTTTAATTATTTTGGGAGGGGTAACTAACATGCTGGAAAGTGCCGCTAAAGTGGCGATAGTGGGTTTGATAATATGCTCTATGGAATTCCAATCGAAGCTCATGTTAGATGTCCTTCACATCTAACATGAGCTTCGATTGGAATTCCATAGAGCATATTATCAAACCCATTATCGCCACTTTAGCGGCACTTTCCTGCTGATGAAGTGGCGATAATTTTGTCGCCACGGCTTGATAATATGGCTGTCTCTCTTTTCACAAATAAAGGTAACACTACAGTTTTACGAGTGCAGTGCACTTGGTACATTTCACTTGTTATAGTGCAGCGTTCAAGTGGTGCCTATATGGAAGTGCCTACTGCGTTACTGACGCCCGTTATGCCGACTTAATTCTAATGGTTTGCAATGAAGGCTTTGTAGAACTAGGCCTCTGTGCTTACCGTTGTATAAACAGTGCCGCCAAACGATTCGGCCAGTTGAATTCACAACTTGAGTTGGGATTTTCTTCTACACGTCCAAGCAGACAGCAGTGTCTATTAGTTTAAGAGAGAAAGAGAAATGATGTCACAGAGAGTGAGAGGGAGAAAGAGAGAGAAAACAACATTAAAACTGTGTCGCAGAGTCTGGAGTTGAGATTTTTGCTTGAAAAGTCAGGCGTAGATTTACAAGCTCCTTTCGTCACTTTACCCATGTTAAAAGTGACTCAAAAGTGGCGTAATAAGGTTGTGGATCTGTTTGTCAGACTGTTGTAACCTATCTGTTGTCACTGCTCGGAGGTAATTATAGATTTTACAGAGAAGCTGCTGTACACTACGCACTCTGGGCAATAATATCAAGCCTGGGCGACAAAATTATCGCCACTTTATTGGCAGGAAAGTGCCGCTAAAGTGGCGATAAAGGGTTTGATAATATGGTCTATGGAATTCTAATCGAAGCTCATGTTAGATGTCCTCCTCGGGGCCAGAAAGGAAAGTAAAAGCTAGTGCATCAATGTTGGAGGCTCCCAATGCTAGTCTGATAGTTAAAGCTGGAGAGTGGGATTGCGCTGCTCAGGGAGGCTGGGGGTGGCTTTCTGAGCAGTGCTTGTGCTACAATGTAATAATTTGCACGCAATGTCAGCAAGCCGACTTTCAATAGCCATGACATTCATGTCCTGCTGGCACCTGCGGCACAGCGGGGGTCAAGCAGCGGAGTTACTGTGCGGCAATGGTAGTTCTTTTCACACCGCCGCGGTCAAATTTAAAATGAATCAACATTGGGATCCCTCGAGGACTGGACCCACCCTCAACTCACCGGACCGCGGCAGCTGCGATGGAGTGCAGAGCAGATAAGCGCACCACTCACGGACTGTGCAGCTGGTGAGTACCTTTAGAATCATAGCCCAGGCCACACTCTATGCAACCCCACTCTACAACTTTCTATATCTTAGCACTCTACACCACTCTACTCTACTCCACACTACTCCACTCAACTGCACTCTACTCCACAACATCCACTGTATGCACCTCCACGCCACTCTACGCACCTCAACTCTCCCACGCTCAACTTCACTCTATGATACACCACTCCATGCCACTAACTTTTAGCCATGCTATACTGCAGTGACACTGGTGCACAACATGGCTAAAACACATTGCAAATCCAAAAGCTCTTGTGTAGGCGAGACATTTTAGTATTGCTAATGCTTGGTATGATGGCTCTTCACCAACCCTTGGGAATGAAGAAACTGTTTTAATTTGTGAAATTGTAAGAACAGTTTTTACATTAAGAAGTTCAAATGTTATAAATGTACTTACATATTGTGTAGATATTTGAAAATATCTTCTAAGAGGTTCACTATTGTTATAAGAACTTGCCTTTTCTGTTATAAGTAAACTTCCAATGGTTTGGGTGTAACATTGCTTCAGTTCACCACCTGTGAGAATGTAGCCCTTACTGTAAAATAATTATAATCCCCAACTTATCTAGCCATCATCTAAAAAACATATTCCACTGTGCATATTAATATTTAAACAAAGGCAAAGCAATAGAAAGACTCAGCTTTTTCTTTTGCAAGTATTAACTTGTAATAATAGGCACTGGTGCCTCTAAGTTGCTTGTCAAAAACAATCAAATCAGTTTATATGCATCACATTCTATTGCATCATCATTCTGACATTGCACATAATTATAAAATGGCAATAGTGAAGCATTTTCGGTTTGAAAACTTGGCCACATTGTTTTTTATTAATGTTATAAAAACCACTTACAATTTTTAGACCCAAAAAGTCTAAATCCAATAGCTTCATGTAAATATAGTCCCCACATTGCAATCAAGTCCTCACAGCATGAGAGTATTATCACAGCCAAGTCCCACCAAAGGATAGTAAGACAAACCCAATTCAATTTCAATTTCAAAGCTTTATTCGGTGTGTAATAACAACCATATAAGCATACATAAAATACATAGATTGCAACTTCCGTTTCATACTTTGGCAATAATACTTAGCAAGAGGAACTGATAAAGAATATGTGCAAAATCGGAAGATAACAATATTCTTAGTTCAAAATGTGTAAATTACGCAGTAAAGTGACTTGTGCTTACAGTGTGCGATGTACATAACCAGCAATAAACACCCCGAAATGTTTTAGCCTTATCAAATATGTAACTTACACAATGAAACCTTTTGTGATTCTGAAAATATCAAACAGATATAATCACAGATAACAGGTATTAACATTGTGTATCATATGCCAATTGCTCCATAAAGTGTCATATATAAAGTGGCTAGTGCATACAACATGTATATTTGTGTGCAAGTCACACTATAAAGTATCACACATCGACTCAATTTCTTTTTGTGCAAATTAAGCGTAAAGTGCAGGATACCTTTAAATAAGGAACGTCCACATAATATAGACTTTAAGGAACAATTGATTTCCTAGCAGCAATGCATTTTAAAATATAAGATGCCACATAAAAGCAAACATCCGAACTTTCCAATGAGGATACTAACCTCATAGCATTTTTGGTGGATCGAACATGGTATTTTGAAAACAACGGTTTCAGATAAAATTTGCTTAAGAAGTAATACAATTTATAAAACATTAAAAAATGACAGGAAATTTGCTTAGACATATTGTCACATGGACATAATAAACTGGTATTTCTTTTCATAGTCGGAAATGCCACTAGATGGTGAACAATCCCTAACCTTAAGCGTGTCAAAACAAAACGGTGGGAGGTTATTGTTACATCATCTAGATATGGCTGAAAACCTGTTTTAAGATTCAGTTGCTGATAAAATACAACAGTAGGTTGTAACCTGATTATTGTCCCTCTTGTCTCTCTTTTATGGGCCACAAATGTTTCTTTAATCTCTTTTTTAGCAATTGAAACTGCATGTTCTGGTTCAGTAAATATATTACAATTAAATAGAGAACTGAACCAGTGGTGAATGTAGCTCAGCCAGGGGATACATGAACAGTGGTCGAGCTTCAGACAAGCTTTAATAATGCGTTGTGTATATACAGTTTCGTCTTTTGCCCAAATAGAGCTCCATAATGAGAGGGGACGAAGTGCAGCCAAATCTGAGATATAATTTAAGCCCACTTCCTGGTGTATTAGTTCTGTGGAAGCCGATGGTGGGGCACTCAGCAAGCGTTTAATAAATTTATTTTCTTCTTGTTGCAATGACTGTTCTGATGGTGGCCCCAAACTCCTCACCATATCTTTGACTCTTCGTGCTCCCACTTTTGCAGAAAATCTGAAAATACCATTGGTGTTTCTGCTCATTTTGTGACGAATAATAACATATTTGTGTGACCATTTCCCATTTCCTTCAAATGTTACACCAAGATAGCAAAACGATTTCACTGTTTGTGTTTTTGTTCCTTCCAGATAAAAAACCTTTCCAAGTTGAGTTGCTGTATTTCCACATGGCATTACAAATGTCTTGGATTTATTAATTCGAAGTTTCCTGTCATTAATAAAAGTTGTAAAATCATCAATAAGACGCTGGAGGCCAATAGGGGTATGTGATAATAAAACTGCATCATCTGCGTATAGTAAAATTGGGACAGCCTGGCCTTCAATTAGGGGGGCATCCACAGAAGTTTGTTTTAGTATTGTGTCCACTTGATTAATAAACAGTGAAAACAAAAGTGGAGCAAGTACACAACCCTGTCGGATGCCCCTTTTAACCTTAAACAAGTGGGTACATTCACCTGCTGGGCCATAGCGCACTTTGCTAGACAGTTTCTCGTAGACCCTTGCCAAAAAATATACAATTTCTTTCAGGGCGCCAGTGTCCAGTAATATGTTCCACAGTATAGAGTGGTCCCCGAGGTCAAAAGCTCTACTAAGGTCCGCAAAACATAAAAACAATTTGCCCCCTTTGGCCAGTGTATATTTACTAATGAGAAGGTCCAAATTAAAACACTGTTCCAGTGTGCCTAGACCCTTCCTAAACCCATATTGGGCTGGAGAGAGGATTTTGTTGTCTTCGGCCCACGCTTCAAGCCTTTTCAACTTAACCCTACTCATTACTTTAGGTGAGGAGTCCAGCAACGATATGGGTCAATAATTACAGGCCTCTGATTTAGAGCCTTTTATATAAAGGGGAATAATTAGTGATTGGCCCCATGTTGGCGGAAACTGGCCTTCTACAGCGGCGTTAAAAATCCTTACTAAAATCGGGGCCCATAGTTCCATTTCACTCTTATATAGATCAATGGGCATGTCATCGGGCCCTGGGACCTTGCCCCCTTTACTTTCTGATAGCCCTTCATAGACTTCTTTTATATTTATCAATAGGGGTAGTGTGGGCCAAATGGAGTCGGATAATAGGTTAATATCGATCCTATCAGGGTTAAAAATTAATGTATAATGTTCAATCCAAACATCACTATTTACATGCGAGATAAGGTCTGGTCAACTATCATCCTTTAAAAAAGGGCAATTAACCGTCTCCCAGAACAGTTTGCTATTTTTAGTAGCTGCCGCTAAACAAAATTTGTCCCATGCTTCATCTTGCAATTCTTTTTTACGGACCCCAATAATACGTTTATAGTTAAAATGTACATCTCTAATATGCTCCTTGTTACGAGGCTTACAGCCAGATTCATCAAGCGAAATGCGCTCGCAAAAGGGCCAGATTCTGAGAATCTGGCCCTTTGCGAGTGCAATTTTTGCATTTGGGATTCATCATCCCAAATGCAAAAATCGCTAATAAAGAATTCGCAAATAGGCGGGGATTAGCATTTAAGGAATCTCTATTAGAGATTCCTTAAATGCTATTCATGAAACATTTAAAAATAGCGAATTCGCAATTTAGGACCGCTATTTACCACGAGGTCAAACCTCGTGGTAAATAGCGAAAACTTAGAAAAATGCATTTTAATGCATTTTCTAAGTTGCATGTTACACACACACATGTCCTCTGGACATGTGTGTGCAACACATCAGTGTAAATTCACATTTCAGGGGTGCTACAGGGTGTCCTTTGAACACCCCTGCACCCTTGAAATCGCATCCTTATTTGCGATTAGCAAATTGCTAATCGCAAATAAGGAATAACTCCCCATTCATTCCGATGGGCCTGTAGGCCCATAGGAATGCATGGGGAGTTATTCCTTATTTGTGATTAGCAATTTGCTAATCGCAATTAAGGAACATGTAGGAATCGCAATTGTTTTTGCAATTCCTACATGAATCCCGTTTTGCAAGTCCTTAATAGCGATTCCTTATGAATCGCTATTAAAGACTCGCAAAACGGGTCTTTGATGAATCTGGCTGTTAGTTCCTAATGCTATCTTCAGATTGTGTAGGACCTGAGTACAATTCCTATAAAACCAATCTGAATGTGTCTGTTTCCTGGCACTGTACTTCTTGGTAAAAAGTCCTTCTATAAAGATATTGATCTTAAGAAAATTGGAAATCAGGGACCTTGAATTAGCCTCCTCGCTTAAACAGTGGTCTATTTCCTGTTTACAGTTAACAATCACTTCCTTTTGTGTTTTATTTGAATCAACACCTGCCCATTTTAACCTCAGGCCATTTGGTTTTATAGGAATAATGTCAGTAATACAATTTTATTTATTAGGTTGTCTATTCCCCCAACATAACAACGCTAAAGAAATACTATTATGGTCACCTGTTCCGTGATCCATAAATTAGTATAGTCGCTATTACATGATATCAAAACATGATCTATTGTTGTAGACGCACCCCTGCCAGTAAATGTTGGGCATATAATACTATTCCTATTCTTGGTGCAGCTTAAAAGTTCAAGATCATAGTTAGCTAACATAGAATTTATTGCTCTACCATATTCACCATGGGGGAAATGCATGAAATCGACATCTTTATCTGCGGTGTGGCCCTTTGTAAAGCCACAGGTTTTAGTGTGGGCCAGTGGACACATTTGGACGTTAAAGTCTCCCATCCAGATGATAATCACTTGCCTATTTGGCACTGCCAATGCCCTGTCTATTTCTTTTTCTATGTTATAAATTGCACTTCCTCTATTATTGCTAAAATTATTCTTATAAAAGTTAATTAGGAGCAAATCTTAGCCCCTGCTAACTCTAAGTCTCATTAACTGACAGTTAGACTCTATAGGTATACAACTTTGCATTCGACTAATTTGTTTGAAACAAGTATCAAGAGGCCATCCTTTGCCCTACCTGAGGTGGAGTCAACCACTTTAATCCAATTTGAGGTGTAACCCTCTACAAAAATTGGATCTCTATACCAGGTCTCTTGCAAATAAATTACATCATAATTTGATGTAATACGATCTTTCCAAAATGGTGTATTTAGTTTACTGTTAAGACCTGCTATATTCCATGTCATAATTGTATCACTTTCATGATCATTAGCTGTAGTAGATATGTCAGTCGGATATAGAATATTAGGCTCTCATTATTTGTAGGTACCAATATTACAGCGCTGGATAATATCTGGTTTTCTGGTAACCCCCTTGGGTTTAATGATGGTAATGTAATTCCTGGGGTTATAACAAATTTGGGCTTAAGTTCATTAAGGTCCTGATAACCACTAGATGAAATTAGTGGCAAACTGTCCTTTTGCGTTCCTTTGTAAAATATGGTAGCCTGACTCCCTATTAAATCAGATTTTTGAGGTGTTCCCTCCTCTGACGCAAGTCAATCATTATCCTTCATAGAACTTAATATCTGGAATCTATTAAATAGGGGAACACTTGGACGCGATAGTGGCAGTGCTGGAAAGGGTGTCTGGTATTTAGGGTTGGGTTTATAAGTGGTGCCACCTTGATTGAAATTCATCATAAGATGTCTATAAAAGTATCCTAGTGGCAAAAGGGTCGTGTTGTATTCCCATTGAGATGGTGGAGGGGCGTTTGCTAGAGTGTTCCTCGCGCAAACTGGAGATTTAAAATTAATAATAATACAGTCTCCCTTAAATTTTTTCTTGAGGGGGCCAATCCATCCCACCCGTTGCATTAGCAATATCTGATTTGCGCCCTTCAACGGGAAGCCACAATTGTTTGACGACCAATTTAGTGTTTTATTTTTAAGTGCTGCATGATTTTCCCGTTGTTCTTTCCCCATTTTAGGCACATTCACCAGGACTGCCACATGAGCCCCACACTCAGGAGGTAGATCAATAGATAGGGGTGCTGTGTTTGCATCAAAGGATGTGATATTTATATTACCTGATTCATGTGTATCTGATACAGGGGGATTTCCATTCCCTACATCTGTTACCTCCCTTTGATCCTTATCACAGTAAATTGTGGCAACGTGCTTGTCTTTTTTCTGCTGGGGATGTTCTTTAGGTACTTTCATATGGTTGTGATTCCCTTTGGGTATCCTTTCAATATGTTGTTTGTTTGTACTAATTGTGGGTATATTACTACCACTATCGGTGTTCGGTTTGAGACCCTCTCTATTTACACCTACCCCCATGTTACCTTTCTTCAGATTCAGATTCAGATTCGCTTTATTCGATTTTTGATTTTAAAATCATAAAAGCAGCAACAGAACATAAATAAATACATCATTATTTCATTACATATCAATTGTTAAAAAACATGATTAAATTGATAAAACGAGTCAGCTAATCAATATAAAACGATTCCCTGTCAGGTGGAACACCTGTAAAAAATAAGGAGGGATCGTACATTCAGTGCTATTTAGTGAAGTAGGGATCTAGGGAAAATCATCAAGCAGGGCTCTGTCAGCAGTTTTTCTGATTGGTTTGGATGCTTATGAGTGGGCTCTTGTGAGTAGTGCTCAGGAAGTGCAGTATTTCAACAGAGGTTCGAATCTGTTAGGAGCTAGGAAGCTAGGGGCATTAGATGCACAGAGTCCCCCGCCCCAAACGTTATAATTCTTTACTGCTGATCTTGGTGGTTGAATAGGTGGAATGCTCGGATAGAAGTCATGTAAATCCCAAATGCGAATTGGGCCATCCCCCTCTTTATGCTTGCAGGATCATAAATAAGGGGCTATATTCCTGTGCTTGATTTTGATTAGCACCAAGTCCCCAGGGATGGCTTTTGTCAATGCTCCCAACCACCCCACCCTCCTAACGCTTAGAATCCCCCCATCTAAGTCAGGTGGCAGAGGTCTATTGGTCTGTAACCAGAACATAACCTTATTTAACAGGTCTTGACATGTTTCATGTTTTCCCTGATTTGATGGTGGAACCCCAGAGACAACAGTCACATAAGGGGCGGCTTCAGGGGGTAAGTTAATTCGTGGCATTCTAACAGATTCAGGTTTAGCCTCAGTATGGTTTATTAACGGGTGCTTTATGGGCAGTTTAAAGCCTGTTGCAAAAGGTAATGTTTGCGAATGGGCGTTCTTGCGCGAATTCAGCTTGGGTTTTTCCGAGATAGTGAGGGGAATAGAAGCGTCTGATAATACCGGTTTGGTTTTGGTACTTGATGGAATATGCGTTTTGATTATCAGTTCGATACTGGATAACCTGTCCCCCAGATCGTTAATTTTGGCCACCAGTGGTGATAAGAGAGATGTTTATAAGTGCTCAAGCTGGGCCAATAAAGTTGGTTGGAGGGGCGATGGACGGTTTTCTGTTTTTCCATGCGCCATATCCTCCGACACTGTGATTGAGTTGGAGTGGGGATGAGAGGGACTGGTGCATAATTTTTTAATTTTGGCTTGCTTCTCGTTTACAATGTCATCATCGTGCTTCCTTTTAATGTTGGGCCCCCCCGGAGGTGCATTGGCTAGGGATTGGTGTTTATTAGAGTAAAGGGGTGAATCCTGCAGGGTGGCGTTTACATAGTCTGGATTGGTGGCCATGCTTATAGTGGGTGATATGTCCGGGACATAATTAGTTCCACACAGGGCGTTCAGCTCCTCCCAGATAGACATGTTATGATGCGATTCGCCGAAGTAGGTCAATAGAAATTTTAAGGGGAGTCTCAGTACCTCTTAGAAGGAAATGTCAGGGGTGTGGCCTGTCCCGTCCTCCTTGGGCCTCTGAGGGCCACAGAGGGCCAGCCCTTTGCCCGGGCTTCGCCCGGCGTTCCGCGGAGCGGTGCGGAGCGCTGCTTTAAGGCGCCTCCTGGCGCTCTCCCGATGTCAGAAGGCAGCGCCGCCGCTGAGGCTGCCGGGGGATGTAGTCCCGGGGCGGCGGCGCTGTAGGCAACAAAAATTTGACTCCTGGCGGTGGCGGCTGCAGTGGGGGCCACCTCGCCTCCCCCCTCCGATTCAGCAAGTGTCCCCACGCTACGCCGAGTGGAGCGCTGCATTAAGGCGCCTCCTGGCGCTCTCCCGATGTCAGAAGGCAGCGCCGCCGCTGAGGCTGCCGGAAGATGTAGTCCCGGGGCGGCGGCGCTGTAGGCAACAAAAATTTGACTCCTGGCGGTGGCGGCTGCAGTGGGGGCCTCCTCACCTCCCCCCTCCGATTCAGCAAGTGTTACCTTTCTTAATTCTGACATGGATTTTCTCAAGGCACCCACTAAGTTTATGAACCTCTTTGGCTATGTTATGCAGCGGCCTAAGCAATACTACTATCTTATCAAAAATAGCTTCCATATTCATAATATTAGGGACTGCATTAAAATCCAAGTCTATATTTGTATTTGCTATGCTGCCTCGGGTGGGGTATTTCTTATCTCTCTTTGCCTTGGTGTTTCCCTGCCCAGTTATTTTTTTCTTAGTACCTATAACCTTTGGTGGAGGGGTGGGGGATATATTGAGTGAGGTAACCGGTATGGATAAACAGGGTGTATTCGAAATACGAGAGGGTTCTTCAATGGTATAATTTACATCATCAATGTGCCTAGTTACATCTTCCACAATAAGGGGTGACCCAGTATTGGTTACATCTTCTACATTCACCGAATTGAGATCTTTCCTTGATTTGTCACCTAAAACAGCATTTGAACCCATGGATAATCGTCTCTCCGTACGATCAATTTCCTCTGACAGAACACTAACTGTTTTTACTAAATATGTGTCCAAAGTGTTACATGTGTTATCCAACAGAGTTTTGTTTCCCCGTCTTCTAGCCATTTTCAGATATCACCGGTAAATTGTCCACAGCTCAAGCGGGGGATTGCAGACAGGTATTCGTACACATTGATTATAGAATTTAAGGGAGTATACTCAAAAACAAATAGCACAAAGCAGTACCTTCCAATATTTAGGTCAGCCTGTTGAGAGTATAAGGAGGGTGGCCCAGCCCAGCCTCCTTCGTCCTCTGACAGCCTAAGACGGTCCCGCCCTTGTCCCGGGCTTCTCCCGGCGCCGCCCGCGCGCCTCCCATGACACAGGAGCACTGCCTTACTTTTGAGCGCCACCGGGCACGGAAGTGGGTGTGGTCGTGGGCGCAGGGAGACCTGGGAGCTGTCGTCTCCCCCCTCGGCAGCCGCGCAATGGAACAGGCAGCAGCAGCAGGGGAGACCGACAGCAAATGGCCCCGTGTCCAGGCAGCAGGTCAGGACAGGTGAGTAAAAATCCGGCAGTAAAGTACCCCCGCAGGTTTTATCTCGAAGACAAACACAAGTGTGCACACCCATGCACACACACACACACACAAATGCACACACACACACACACACATATACACAAAAACACATGTTTTAAGTAGTTTAAATCATGCGTTTCTAGATACCTAGTATGTGTTCTGCAATAACCCATTTTTATATCAGCTGTTTTCTGCTCAGAATTCCTATTGATCACCCTTGGCTGCCTCTACCAGATCCTTGTATAAGAGAGTTACTGCCTTTCACCTAGTACCATCTGCAGTACTGGGAATATAGGTTGCTGTGGTGTTCTATTCACACCCTCCATACACAATGTCATGCCAACCAATATGATTTATCTCAAATACTGTCCTTTTGTGGCTCCAAGAGAGTGGCTGAATACAATAACGAAAACAGTGGAAACAACATATGCATAAGCAGATTTTCAATAGTTAAAAACACTTCTAAGTCTTTTTTAGATTGTAATAAAAAAGTTAAATGCACACAAAAATGTACAAAGGTGCCTGTCCTATCTCTAGACCAAAATTGTGTTGGATCCCAAAGAAAAAGTCTGTGAAGCTTCTCAAAGGCAAAGCTCATTTGGCTTTACCCATGGGTATTTTGATGCGAGACACGTGACTCAGAAGGCTCATCTTTTCAGATTCAATGGTGAGTACCTTTTGTGACCTTTTGGTGACTCAGTGTGTGTGGGCAACTCAATGTTGTGCCACTCTAATAATCTGGAGGGTCCTTTTTTCGATGCATTGGTAATACAGAGTGTACCCACGCTCCAAGAAAGGACCTTTCACCTGCACTAACTGGTACTTACTCTGCCTTTGCACTCACAGTCCACCCACCTGCCCCACCCCAAACACACCACAGACACCTCCAGAAAAAAATATCAACTCGCATGCGCCCTTCTCAACAGACGCTCACTATGCCATCATTCCACTGAATTATGAGACCTTATTGCCACCCTTACACCTGACATCATTTCCCTCACTGAGACATGGCTCAACCACACATCTGCCCCAGACATTGCCAAAGCAATCTCAGACAGATATAAAACCGCTCACCAGGACCACACTAGCAAGCCTGGTGGAGGAACAGTCATAATAAACAAAGAGGCCATACAGTGTACCATCACTGCTGACAACACCACCACTCCAATAGAACATCTCACCTTTAAGCTCCACATGCACAAAAAGACAACCATCAGAGGAACTTTCCCATACCAACCTCCAGGCCCGTGCTCAAGCTTCTGCAACACAATCTGATACTTCATTGCACCCCTAGCCTAAGACCCCAAGGACTACATCTTCCTCTTTGACCTACATTTCCTCATCGATGACCCCAACAGCAAAAACACTGCACACATCATGCAGTATAAGCAGCCTCAGAATGACCCAGATCATCTACGACCCTACACAAACAGCAGGATACACGCAGGACTCAATTTTCAACTCCAGCAACCTCATCAAATACAGTTATGTCAAAGAACTCACATGGACCAATCACTCCATCGCCCACTTCAGCATCACACTGCCACCCCCAAGATGACGAATGCCCTCCACTGGAGGTGGAGCAAATTCTCACAGACCAGCTATGCAAACACTCTCAACACCTCCAACCCTGCTACATCCAATAACCTCGAATAGGGAGTGAAAAACTTCAATGCCTGGATCACCAGGTGTGCAGACAGCATCGCCCCCCTCAAGAGCAACATCCAGAGAAAATCCTCCAAAAGGGCCAGCAGGTACACCCAAGAACTGAGAACAGCAAAACGAGACAGCAAATAGTTTAGGAGGAGATGGCACACCAGCAAGGAAGCTTCCAACAAGGAAGCCTTCAAGACCTTCCTCAACCTCTACCACTGCCTGCTGAGGGAACAAAGAAAACAGCCCATTCCGCATGCATGAAAACTAACGCCAACAACACCAAGGAACTCATCAATATCAATAGGTAATTCTCTAACCCAGCTGCCAGTGAAAAAAAATAACACCCTCGCAGGAGCTGTGCAGCAATCTCACCTACTTCTTCTACAATAAGATTGCTACCATACATAGAAACTAGAACCCCAACCCACAACCCCAGACTTTCTTGATAGATATGCCACCCCTGTAACACACACAAACCACACACTGACCACCTGGAATATCCTCTCCATCTATTGCACCACCTCCACCATGAAACCCTTCACTCTAGGAGCTCCCACAGACCCATGTCCGCACCACATCTTCAACCTCAAAAAACAAAGGAACAGCCAGGAAATCACCACACTATTCAACATATCTATCACCAGCACAACATTCTCCGATGCCTGGCAACATGTCAAACTCAGAACACTACTCAAAAAACCCTATGCCGGCCCTGGCTAACTCAAAAACTGCTGTCCAATCTCCCTCTTCCCATTCCCAGTGAAGGTACTGAAAAAGAACATCATCAATAAACTCATGACATACCTGGAACAGAACCAGCTACTCAACACCTCCCCATCCAGCTTCTGAAGCAATCACACTACAGAAAATGTCCTGATCGCAGCCACTGACAACATAAAACCCTTCTCAACTGAAGAGAAACAGCAGCTTTTATCTTCCTGGACCTCTTGGCAGCCTTTGACACCGTATCTCACCACACACTAATTGAAAGACTCCAACTCCCACCGTTCACTTCTGAACCCATGAAGATCACCTACGGTGTGCCCCAGGGCTCATCCCTCAGCCCCATGCTCTTCAATGCATATAGGACCCAGTTGACCAACTTTGTCAATATAATTTCCTACCCAGACAACACCTAGCTCAACCTCTCACTCACCTATGACCCCAGCACCACCAGAACCATCTTCCACAGATGCATAAAAAACTACACCAACTGGATGAAGTACAACTGCATGTAATTGAACATGAACAAACAGAAGTACTGATCTTTGTCAAAAGCAGCAAAACATGGAACAACTCCTGGTAGCCTTCAGACCTAGGACATGCACCCAATCCCTCCAACCACATCAGAAACCTTAGAATCATCAGTGACAAAAAGGTCACTATGAAATACCAGATCAACACCATCTCCTCCACCTGCTTCCTCACTCTGTGCATGCTACATAAGATCGTCAAGTGGATAACTTTACACACAAGACACACAGTGACACAAGCCCTCCTCACCAGGCGACTGGACTACAGCAATGTCTGCTATGTAGGAATTGCTGCACACCTCCTACAGAGACTTCAGACCATGCAGAACGCTGCAGCCAGACTCATTCTCAGACTTCCCCGATGAACCCACATAACACCACACCTCAGGAAACTCCACTGGCTACCTGTACAGAAGAGATGCCAATTCATGGTGCTGACCCACACACACAAGGCTCTACACAACCAAGGACCTGCCTACATTAACCACCACTTGAACTTCTATCAACCGTCCAGAAGACTACGCTCCTTCTCACTTTCACTTGCCCAACTTCCCCACATCTATCGAAGAAGAAGTAGAGGATGATCCTTCTCTCACATCACAACAAAGACCTGGAATAGCATTTCTGAACACCTCCAGACCATTACACCACTTCCAGATTTCCCAGTGGGCTATAAGACATGGCTGTTCAAATAAGCCTCCGCGACCTACAAGCTCCAGGATACCCTATTGGGTGAGTAGCAGTGCTTTATAAAGGACTAGCTTACCCGTCGCGCGTTGCTGCGATCTCCGAAGAAAGGAAATTCAAGGAAACTCGTTATGATAACATTCAATTTACATGGTGTCTTTTTTATTGAAACTTATTCATTTTAATATGGAAAACATTTCAGTGTTGTTTTAATTCTATTTATTTATTCGAGTGCTTGTGGATACACGATTTTTTGTTTTTCTGTCTGGTGCGTACATCAGTTTTCGAAAGATTATGAGGGCCCTGGGGGGCCGATATTTCAAAGATGTTTATGCCAGAACCCTTTGCGGAAGTGTACTCAATAACTTCCCAAAGTTTCATCGCGATCAGATGAATGGTGTTTTAATTCTATTCATTTATTCGAGTGCTTGTGGATACACGATTTGTTGTTTTTCCGTCTGGTGCGTACCTCAGTATTCGAAAGATTATGAGGGCCCCCAGGGGGCCAATATTTTTAAAAAAATTATGCCAGAAACCTTCGCGGGAGTGTACTCAACAACTTTCCAAAGTTTCATGGCGATCGAATGAATGGTATAGTCATGCATAAAGGACAAACAGACAGACAGACAGACAAACATCCATTAGTTTTTACATGTATATAGACTAGCTTACCCGTCGCGCATTGCTGCGATTCCGAAGAAAGGAAATTCAAGGAAACTCGTTACGATAACATTCAATTTACATTGTGTCATTTTTATTGAAACGTATTCATTTTAATATGGAAAACATTTCAAAGTGTCGTTTTAATTCTATTTATTTATTCGAGTTCTTGTGGATACACATTTTTTTGTTTTTCCATCTTCTGCTTACATCAGTATTCAAAAGATTATGAGGGCCCTGGGGGGCCAATATTTAAAAACAATTTATGCCAGAAACCTTCGCGGGAGAGTACTCAACAACTTCCCAAAGTTTCATGGCGATCAGATGAATGGTGTTTTATTTCGATTTATTTATTTGAGTGCTTGTGGATACACGATTTTTTGTTTCTCCGTCTTGTGCGTACATCAGTATTCGAAAGATTATGAGGGCCCTGGGGGGACGATATTTAAAATATTGTTAAGCCAGAAACCTTCGCGGGAGTGTACTCAACAACTTCCCAAAGTTTCATGGTGATCGGATGAATGGTGTTTTAATTCTATTTATTTATTCGAGTGCTTGTGGATACACAATTTTTTCTTTTTCCGTCTTGTGCATACATCAGTATTTGAAAGATTATGAGGGCCCTGGGGGGCCGATATTTAAAAAACAATTATGCCAGAAACCTTTGCGGGAATGTACTCAACAACTTCCCAAAGTTTCATGGCGATCAGATGAATGGTGTAGTAATGCATGAAGGACAAACAGACAGACAGACATACATTCATTTATATATATTTAGATGATCGATTGATGTATTGATTGATATATGTTAAATGTTTTATAGAGCCCACAGCTACCTAAGATCGGCTTTCTGGTGCTTTCAGTATAAATAGGATCATGCACAGAGTTATCTGAAAAGATACATTTTTTGTTGCTTTCTAAAACTTAACAGATTTCTATTTGATCTAAGCTGCACGGGTAGATAATTCCAAAGTTTGGAAGCTAGATAAGCATATTATCGACCTCCACTTCTCTCTCTCCAAATTCTAGGAACAGCAGGAAAGAAGAGGTTGTTAAATCTCAAAGCTCTAGGAATTGTGTATGGAGTGATTAGGTGTTGCAGGATATGTGGGTTGGGTGAGTGTTTAATGTTGTGTGCAATGCATAGGGCTTGAAACTCTATACTTTTGCTACTGGTAGCCAGTGACGTTGAGCAAGAGCTGGGTGTGCTCAATGCACTTTGGGCAGGCCAAGCAAAGTTTGTGCTGCAGTGTTCTGAATAACCTGAAGCTTTTTAATGACATAAGATGGACTACCCAAATAAAGAGAACTGCCATATTCCAGTCAAGAAAGTATTAAGCCTTGAATCACAGTCTTTTGACCGACCACTGGAGTACCAGAGACCTGTTGCTGAAATTGCCCATCTTTAAGAAGAAGAGAACATATGACAGAGCATTCTCAGGAGTGGCCCCCAGAATCTGGAACTCACTCCCTCCAAACATTAGGAAAATTCAGAACATGACAACTTTAAAGAGAGAAACAAAGATCTTCCTAAGGAGCAAGTTCCTTCCCTAGACAAGACGGAGCATCATCTGCATCGTAGCAAATAGATAGACGTAACAGTACTGTCACATAGGGAAGCATCCTGTACATAAAGACCACAAAAGACACAAAAACTAACCAAAGACAAACTCATCAGCTAGCTGCATAGACTTCTTAGACTGTACAGTTCTCCAATTAATGGATCTTTGTAGTAGTGATGTTAAACATACAAAAGGTACACATTGGAACCAGTTATACCTTTGGTACATTAAGCTGATCTAAACGAGTTATTGTTGAAAATGTTAAGAACATGGACAGGAATCATATATATACTAATGCTGCTATACCTACTGTATTCTAAACTATTTACCTCATATAACTGTGAAGCACTCTGATACCCTTGGGTCACGTTCGCGCTATATAAATCTCTAAAAATAAATAAATAAATAATACATTTGAGTGTTTTCCTAAGGGATCTCAGAAGGCCGAAGCAAGTCTGTGCCATGATTTTTGCCTGGTAGGCCATGGTTAAGTCTTTGACCAAAATTAATCTAAGGCTTTTCACTTCTGATTTTGGAGTGAGGGACTCTCCCAAACATAAGGGCCAGAGGACTTCAGTCCAGAACAGTTTTTATTTTCATCTCTAATTTAGATAAACAGCGTCACCATATTGCAATTTGTTATAAGGATCCCGTGTTGCCACTTATGTGACGGTGCCAAGCACCAGAAACAACCGCCTCAAATTAAGCACTGTGGCACAAAAGGGGGTGGTGATGGACGGAGCGTCTGAACCAATCAAACACTCACACCCAGTCAACAGATCTGGGTTTAATCCATCACCGTTCTTTAGCCCACTCTGCCACCCCAGGTCAGACATGGCCATATGCAAATCAATCTGACCCTGTGCCTCATGGGAGCAGTCCAGCCCGAACTGCCAAGCCATGCCTTCCCTGGACCGGAAACAAGCTTCCGAGGACCGGCTTCTGGCATTTTAGCCGTCTTCAGCCTGGCTTGCTTGAATCTAGTGGCAAAGTGAGCAAGGGACTCACGTCTGAGCATACCCTGCCAACTTATGGCGAACAAAGTGGCACAAAAGGGGGTGGTGATGGACGAAGCATCTGAACCAATCAAACACACTCAGTCAACAGATCTGCGTTTAATCCATCACCGTTCTTTAGTCCACTCTGCCACCCCAGTTCAGACATGGCCATATGCAAATCAGTCTGACCCTGTGCCTCATGGAAACAGTCCAGCCCGAACTGCCAAGCCATGCCTTCCCTGGACCGGAAACAAGCTTCCGAGGACCGGTTTCTGGCGTTTCAGCCGTCTTCAGCCCGGCTTGCTTGAATCCAGTGGCAAAGTGAGCAAGGGACTCACATCTGAGCATACCCTGCCAACTTATGGCGAACAAAGTGGTACAAAAGGGGGTGGTGATGGACGGCGCATCTGAACCAATCAAACACTCACACCCAGCCAACAGATCTGGGTTTAATCCATCACCGTTCTTTAGCCCACTCTGCCACCCCAGTTCAGACATGGCCAAATTAAGCACTGGCTGCAGCTCTGGATCCGCTTTAGACCCCTACAAATCTAGTATATAAGCTTCCGCTATTGATGTGATTAATCCTATGTTAAACACCCTGTTTAACCCTTCTCTTAAAACAGCAGTGGTCCTTTTTCTTAAGAAATAGGCTACGGTTGTTCCATTGCCCAGAAACCTCTCTGTGGACCTGGCTATTCTGGCTAATCTTAGGCCAATTTCCCTTTTTCCTGCCACCATGAAAATGTTTCAGAATTTATTTAATTCCCATCTGTCAGAGTACCTGGAACATCATAGTCTCATTCACCATACTCAATCGGGTTGCCACCCAAGACATAGCATGAAAACTGCCTTGCTGGAAGTGGCAGAATATTAAAATGCTGTTAGATCAGGGTTAGAATGCTAGCTTGATAATGCTGGACCTGTTGGCAGCATTTAACACTATATCTCATCCTATTCTGCTTCGGAATCTGGCACATATCGGTATTGGTGGATAACCTTTGAGGTGGCTACAATCCTTCTTCAAGGATGGAGCTCAGTCTGTGATGGTCTCCACCTTTTCATCTGGCTTTAAACATCTGAATGTGGGTCCCCAAGGGGCTCTTCACTAAGGACCACCGTATTCAATGTATTTATGGGTCCTCTGGAGGCATTAATTCAATTGCAATAAACATGATTGCAAGCGACTAGAAAGACATTGGAGCTATAACAGAAACACCATAGACCACACCACCTTCAAGTCAGCACTCAACAAATACCACCAATGCCTCAAGAAACCAAAAAGAGACACCCTGTCGGCCCACATCGCAGAAAGCTCCAACCTCCCCACAGGAACTGCTCAGCATCGTCAGAGAGTTCTCCTGCCCTTCAACCACCGAGAACACAGTCTGTTCTCAAGAACTCTGCAACATACTAGGAAACTACTTCCACAAAAAGGAATCTGCCATATACCGCAACTTCGATCTGCCACCCACCCACATCGACAAACTCTTCACACCAACGGACATGACCCTCAGACACCTGTCACCACGCAGAACACCACAACCACCAAGACCGCCATCCACTCTGGCACCCATGGACATCAGCCCACACCACATCCTCAACCCTGGACACAAAGAGATCAGCAGTGCACTCACCTCCATTCACAAAACATCCATCAACAGGGCCACCTTTCCTGAAGCATGAAAACTTGCTGAGAATGTCCTGGAGAAACACTCCGCTGACCCCTCTGAACTCAAAAACTACCACCCCATTTCAATGCTCTCGCTTCCTGCTAAAGTTGTCACACACTGGACACCTAGAAAGAAACAACCTACTTGACGCCTTCCAATATGACTTTCGCTCCAAGCACAGCACCAAGACTGCCCTGATCACTGCCACAGACTTCAGAACCCTCCTTGAGCAGGGTGAAACAGCAGTCCTGATCCTCCTCAATCTCTCAGCAACACACTCCTCAACAGCGACGTCAAGGCAGACGCTCCCAAATGGATGCATTCTTCCTCAGATGACGCACCCAACAAATCCACCTTCTGCACTTCATCTTTGAGCCCAAGCACACCATCTGTGGCATCCTCCAAGGACTTTCCCTTAGTCTCTTCCTGTTGAACATCTACATGACATCCCTGGCATACATTGCCAGAACCCATGAACTCAACACCATATCCTATGCAGACTACACCCAACTCATCCTCTCATTCACAGAAGGCCCTCCCACTACTAGAACAACCTTCTGCAATGCCCTGATGAGTGTCGCCAACTGGATGAGGACCAACTGCCTGAAACTGAATAAGGACAAGACTTAAGTTGTGATTTTTGGGAAAACACCTCTATATGGGACAATACCTGGTAGCCTCCTGAACTCTTCCACCCCCCGTACTGACATCACCCACAAACTTGGCATCGTCCTGGACAGCAAACTCACCATGAAGCACCAGGTCAATGCAGTCTCCTCCAACTGCTTCTGCACCCTCTGCATGCTCTGGTAATCCTTCAGATTGATTCCTTTTAACACCAGATAAACTGTCACGCCAGCCCTCGTCACCAGCCAGCTGGACTATGGAAATGCACTGTATGTCAGAACCACCACCTAACTTCTCAGGAGACTCCAGACCATACAGAATGCAATGAACAGACTTATCTTCAACCTCCCCAAATTAACCCACATCACTCCCCACCTCAGGAACCTACACTGGCTCCCTCTCCAGAAGAGATGCCAGTTCAAAATGCTGATACATGCCCACAAGGCCCTCCATGGCCAGGGAACAACATACATTAACCACTGCCTGAAATGCCATCAACCCGCCAGACAGCTGTGCCCCACCTCCCTCGCCCTTGCATTTATTTTCTCACATCCACCGATGATAAAACAGAGGTCGTTCATTCTCATACCTTGCAACCAATTTCTGGAACAACCTACTCATAGACCTGAAAACAACCCTCACTCACCAATTTCAGAAGGGGACTCAAGACCTGGCTTTACGAGTGGGACCAGCAACACCACAGCTCCTGGATACATTCGGGGTGAAAAGATGCACTCTACAAGTACTGAATGATTGATTGAAAGTTTGATATTTCCAGGTATTTCAGGAAAAGAAAATTCTATTGGATCCGTGCATGCAACACCACACTCCTTTTCTGGTTTTCAGAAATGTCCGGGTTGGTAGGTTTCATGACATGCAATCTTATCCAATGCCTTAATACTGCAACAAAACGCATTCCAAAAATGTTTGGATTTCAAAGGAAAAGATTTTCTGTTTGCATGTGGAAATTTAGGGGCAGCTTTACAAGCCCATCGCGCCACTTTTGTGTCACTTTTCCCATGTTAACAATGACACAAAGGCGCAAGGGGCTTGTAAATAAGCCCCTCAGGGTTTTTTTCCTCACAGCCAATATGTTTTCTCAAACAAGTGGGGTACCAAGAAGAAATCTGGGAATGCAGAATTGCAGGAAATGTCTTATTGTCTAATGAATGTTTCTATATTTATGGCTGTCAGTTGTAAGTCAGTGAGTATAAAACTAATTATTTTGTAAAACTGCCTCAAAATCACCTGATTTAATGGGTAATGGTCTCTTGCTGGTTTCAATATATGGTCTTCTTCTAAGAAAGATACAGTTTCTCAGGTTCGCTCGTGGGTTTCACACCACTTGCCCCTTCAAACTTCAAGGAGGTAGAAACAACAGAAATGGGAAATATAGACTACACCTAGAAACGATGCTGTTTTTTGTACAAAACTGCCGTATCCTGAAAGGTTGGGGGCGGAGGGTGTGGTGATCGTATCACAGCAAACCTTTTGTTGCTACCATTTTGTTAAAAAAAAAACATATACCTTTTTAAACACACAGTTTTCCCATTTTTTCACGTGGCAAAAGGCAAATCTGACTTGGCTATCTTGTGTGGAAAAAAGTTATGAAGACTTAATTGCAAGCTAACCCAAATGTAAACAAGGGCTCAGCAATGGGGATCGAGGTCCCTAGCATGTCGGGGATTAAGTAAATCAAATAAATGACTGAATTGGAAATAATGTACTATTTAGTAATAAAACTAGTGTCTAAAATGCATAACTTATGGGGAGACTGTTTTTTCTACACTGTAGAATGGTATTGATATTGTATCTTTTTTCTTTTTGTTTTTCTTGTAATCATTTCTATATTCATATCGAAGAGTGGTCTTGATTCTGGCATGCTAGTATCATCATTTTCATTACTATGTTTGGCCAAAAGTCAAAATGATAAAGAAATAGTGAGATACAGTAACGCCCACAAATCATATAAGATCCCGTGTGAGAAATTGCCTATGTTTGTGCGGAAATATTTTTAGGAACTAGCAATTCCAAATGCCCTCAAGCTCTATGAACGTTTTTCAGCTAGATAGGGCATTTTAATGTCTCTAATGCTGCCAGCAAAATATCATAAAGCAAAGAATACCAGCATGGAGTTGGCCGCTGGCGCTGACTTTTCAAATGAACAAAAGTGTGTAAATTCAGACCAATGAGGAGTACGTATGCTCTTTGGAGAAACATTGTTTTTTTTATTTGTGATTGCTAAAGTGACTTTCTACAGTGCACAGCAGATTTGTTTATTGATATGTACAGAATAAAATGTTTGAGTGCATTTTTGGAGGCTGTTGTGTTTCCTCGCATGGGACCTGTCACAGGGTTTATTAGAGCAACGATAAGGGACTATGGCAGAGAGGACTAATCCTTAAAAATCTCCAGGGCTTCATAGAAGGCACTAGACAAGGCTGAAACACGGAGGTTACTTTAGAGGCTGTTAGTTTATTCCCATGCGGTTGTTTCCGTTTTGAACACCTGGGACAGTGGTGAATATTAAATTACACCACGAAATGTTTTAGCTTAGGTGCTTTGTTAACACTCATGGATGTGAAAATGTACATACACTCACTTATTATACATGGTTACAGAGTTCATGCAGCCCAATCTATACCAAAACATTCGTTTGTGGAGAGGAGGAACCCCATAATGAATCATGATGTGTGTGTGGATTGCCTTCCATTTCTTTTCATTAATATTTGACAGTGTTTACTAAGAGAGACAGAATGTACAAACTCATGAATGCTCAACTATCATGTCATCCTGAATATGTCTTAGCTATCTTGTGTGTCGTATTGGAAGGAAAGGTTAACATGGATATATGAATATATAACCTCTCATTCCCCTAAATTGTCATTAACAGACCCTACAGTCAGTAATACCAAGACGTTTATCCAAAGGTTTCATCAGCTTTGAATAAAAGCAGCACTGCTTTTATTATTCCGTGTATAGACAATAAATATATGTATGGTAATTCCCATTTTATTCCCATCTTTATCCACACTTCCCTTGAGCTGTACAAGCCGGCATAGGGGACAGAAAAAGTGCCTTACTTCAAGGTTGTATTACTGGGTTGGGACTTAGGTGGAACAACGCAAACAGTCATGGTTTTTGACACAAAGCCCATTTTACAAAGCAGTGGTGGCTTATGTTATAGGGCAAGGTGGCTGCAACCTCCCAATTCTCAAAAGTTAAAATGCATTGCCTCAGTCTTAAAAGCAATCCTAAAAGTACCTGTCTGCCTGTCCTTCGCACTGAGCATGCTCTTGCAGTCAGGCTCTGAAATGTACCCCACATCACATGTCCAGGCTCACCTTATCACATCCCATAGATATTATTGGAGGAGGGCTGCAGCAATGATGAGACTGGTTCTGAAGGAATATGTAGCCACATTTACAAAAAATAGGAATAGCTTTTTCCAAATAGCGATTTCACCCGAATATCCATTTGAAAATTGCTATTCCTTATGTATGAAACATTTTGTTTCATACTTGCAATTCCCAGTAGGTCACAAATTAACCTACCTCATAAATATTAATGAGGGAGGTCGCAATTTGTGACCCATTAAGAATCGCAGCCATCACAGGGATGGTGGCCTGCTGAGGTTAACAGACCACCATGTCTGTAATTGCGCTTTAATAAAAGATTTCTTTTGTTGCAATGTAATCTGTTTTCCGTAAGGAAAATGGGATGCTTTTTAAAAATGAAAAAATAAACATTTTATTTTCATTTTTGAAGAGCAGGCAGTGGACCACTGTCTTCTCTTAAAAAATGTTTTCCCAACATTCACAAAGGGGAAGGGGTCCCACGGGCCCTCATACAATTTGCAAATGCATTACCACTAACTTTGAGTTGAGTTGGTGGTAAAGTGTGAATGTTTTGCAACTGCAGTTCGGGCAAATAACATTTGTACATACTAATGTAATTCGGTATTTGGAAGGGATGCCCTAAACATGCCTTTTCCAAATACCAAATTGCAAAACCCAAATTGAATTTCAGTAACAAGTTACTAAATCTCAATTTTTGCTTTGTACATTCCAAAAAGCATTTATTCAGTCGGTTGATTCTGCATTTTCGGCCCATTTGCGAATGGAAAAAAGCTTTGTGCCTGTGGCCCATGGTGTCAAAGAGCAACAGACACTGATGTCCTGTATGATGCCACCATCCCCTCATGTATTGTAGAAGTTAAGCTTCCTTTTTCAAGAGTCCATCTTCAATGTGAAGACACTGCCTGCCCAGGGTCTTTTATTTCCTGTGTACTGACTGAACCAATGCGGAGGATCAATCAATCAATCAATCAATCAACAATTTGTAGAGCGCACTACGTACCCGTGAGGGTCTCAAGGTGTTGGGGGGAAAAAAAGGGGGGCGCTACTTGTCGAACAGCCAGGTCTTGAGTAGCCTCCTGAAGGTCAGCATGTTTTGGGTCTGTCGTAGGCTAGTGGGAGGGTGTTCCAGGTCTTGGCGGTGAGGTGGGAGAGGGATCTGCTGCATGTGGTTGTTCTTCGGATGCGAGGGACGGTGGCGAGGGCGAGGTCGGCGGAACGGAGCTGACGGTTGGAGATGTAGAAGAAGAGTCGTCTGTTGAGGTAGGCTGGGCCGGTCTTGTGGAGTGCCTTGTGTGCGTGAATGAGGAGCTTGAAGGAAATCCTTTTGTTGACGGGGAGCCAGTGCAGGTTTCTCAGGTGAGTGGTGATGTGGCTGTGGCGTGGTACGTCGAGGATCAGGCGTTATGTTATGTTATATGTTTATTTGTAACGCGCGCTGTTAGTCAAAACTGTCCTGGCGAGATGAAAAGGTCATGGTGTCAGCTAGAGCAAGGGAAAGCTTACATAGTCTGCATAAATAAGTGAGTTTTTAGCAATTTTTTAAAGCTAGCATGATTTGACGAGTGTCTTAAGGCCTCAGGTAGGCTGTTCCACAGCTGAGCTGCACGAACCGTCAGAGACTGCCCCCCCAGTCGAACTTTCTTGAATCTGGGAATAACCACATGTCTGAGGGAGGCAGATCGCAGCTGGCGGGTCGGCTGGTAGAAAGCAAATCTGTGCTTAAGATAGGAGGGGCAAGGGCCATGCAGGGCTTTAAATACAAGGACCAGGGCCTTAAAGCACACTCTTTGGGCCACTGGTAGCCAGTGGAGCTCTCTAAGTTGTTTGCGAACGCTGAGTCTCCTAGGGATATTAAACAGGAGCCTCACCGTCGTGTTCTGGACTACCTGTAATTTCCGGATCAAAAAATCCGGAATGCCGGTGTAGAGGGCATTTGCGTAGTCCAGTCGAGAGAGCACAAGTGCTCTAGCTACCGCTTCCTTAGCCACTTGGGGGAGAAGGGGGAAGAACGGATAGGGTGCCAAAACAAGTACCCGCCAGTCTCGAAATTTGATTGCGGAAGCACAAGTCTGCTCCGAACCAAACACCCAAATTCTTTGCCACCCCACAATCGCCACTAGGGCACGATGATCCAATGGGCCAGATGGATTCCCTAAAGTCTGCTGGGAATTGGCCATACAATAGAATTTCAGATTTGTCCTCATTGCATTTGAGGCCTGCCTGAGCAAGCCAGGCAAATACAGAGGACAAACATTGGCGGACACCCACTGGATTAAGGTTATCCTTATTCCATGTGAAGAGAAGCTGGGTGTCGTCGGCGTAGGCCATTATTTTCGCACCCAACCTTTCTGCCAGGTGGATTAGGGGGTCAAATAGACATTAAAAAGGAGAGGACTTAAAGTCGACCCCTGAGGCACGCCTATCTCAACCCTGCTGCTTGAGGAGTGATAGGGGGGAAGCCAAACTTGTTGGCATCTGTCTGTGAGGAATGATCTTAACCATCTGAGAGCCACGCCCGTTATGCCAATCTCCTGTAGCCTAGAGAGAAGCTGGACATGGGGAACCGTGTCGAATGCGGCAGAGAGGTCCAATAAAATTAGAGCCGCTCTGCCGCCTCCGTCCAGACATTCCCTAATGGCTTCGGTGACCTCCACGAGCGCGGTCTCGGTGCTAAAAGAGGAGCGGAAACCAGACTGGGCAGGATGGAGAGCCTCAGATGATTCCACGAACCTCTCCAGCTGCCGAAAAGCAGCCTTCTCAAAGACCTTGACTAAGGCAGGGAGTAAAGAGATAGGGCGATAGTTTGAGGGAAGTAGCGGGTTCGCCAAAGGTTTCTTGATCAGCGGGAGAAGTTTAGCTTCCTTCCACTGTCGGGGGACCAAGCCTGATTGTAAGGACTCATTGACTAAGTCAGTCACTATCGGAGCTACAACCTCCGCCACGCCACTCAAGACCCTTGCGGGACACGGATCCACTGGAGATCCTGACTTTAATGCTTTTAAAATAGCCAGCACGTCCAATCCCTCTATGATAGAAAAACTTGACATCACAGCGGTCTTCTCAGTGCTACAGGGCATTTTAAACAAAGGGAGAGGTGGGTGGAAGTTCAGAGTGCCCTGTGATGCAAAAGTATCATTTATCTCAGGGAATTTGAGACTAGCTTGAATTTTTTGCATCTTGTCTATAAAATAGGTTGAAAGTTTCTCACACCATCCTGCAGACGTTGGAATTGACATTACTTCTGCCACTGGGGCCGTAAAGCTTTTAACAATGGAGAAAATGTCTTTGCTGTTATTTTTGGCCTTAATAATCCTGGCTGCATAATAATCCCCTTTAGCAGCCTTAATTGCTGCATAGTAGTCTTTTTGTGCTATCCTAAGCTCTACTTTTGCCGCAGGGGAATACCCCCGTCTCCAAGTTCTTTCACGTTACTTACATCCAATTTTTAGTATTTTAAGATGATCAGTGTACCAAGGGGATGAAGGGATGGTTCTAGGGCACTTTTTTCCTATCGTCTCAGTCAGTGAGCTAACCGTGGAGTGTATCCATGCTGAACATTTTCAACTGCTTCTTCCAAATTCTGGGCCTTAACAGGAGCAGTATCAGCCAATGCCGCTGCCAAGGTTGGGATACTAATTTTCTTAGGGCGCAAATCATCCTGCGATCTAGCCGCAATGCGGTTGCCCTTTATATCCCAGGAGAAACATACCAGAGAATGGTCGGACCATGTAACTGGGCAGGGGAGGTCAGTTTGAACATTAAAATTGGAATAGACGAGATCAAGACAATGGCCCCCCAAATGCGTGGAGTCAAAGACCCGACGCTCAAGGTGGGCCAAGTCACAAACCTCCTCCAGATCTCTAACCCCTAATGCCAGAGGGTCATCCATGTGAATGTTCAAGTCACCCAGCATGAGAAAGTTGGAAAATCTCAGCGCTCCCTGGACCGCAACCTCCTCCAGAGATTTGGTGAAAGAGCCCAGCGGGCCTGGGGGACGATAGATTAACAGCCCACCCAAGGTGAAATGCGGGGAAAGAGAGATCGAGAACTCCAAAGCTTCACCCTCCTCTATTCCTCCTGCGCAGTACTTCACTGCGGACCATTTGTCTCTGAAAATCACAGCTAAACCCCCCCTCTACCTGAACTGCGCCCCCCCTCTACCTGAACTGCGTGCAGAGACATTTTGAATGCATTGCAGTCGTTAGATGAGCTTGGCCGGTGCTCCCTCATAGAGGGAGTTTCCATAGTCAAGTCTGCTACTGACAAGGGCCTGGGTGATTGTTCTTTGGTATCTGTTGGGATCCACCTGTAGATGCGGAGGGTGTTGAAGCAGGAGGAGGAAGCTGTGTTGACTTGCTTGGTCATGGAGAGTGTTGAGTCCAGGATGACTCCAAGGTTGCGTGCGTGGTCGGTGGGTGTCGGGGCTGCTTCCAGTGCCATAGGCCACCAGGAGTCATCCCAGGCGGAAGGGTTGGAGCCGAGGATAAGGACCTCTGTCTTGTCTGTGTTCAGCTTGAGTCAGCTGATCTTCATCCAGTCGGCGACAGCCTTCATTCCTTCGTGGAGGTTGGATTTGGTGGTGAGAGGGTCCTTAGTGAGAGGATCAGTTGAGTGTCGTCGGCATAGGAGATTATGTTGAGGTTCTGCTGTCGGGCAACTTGTGAGAGCGGGGCCATGTAGATGTTGAACAGTGTCGGGCTGAGGAATGAGCCCCGGGTACGCCGCAGACGATCTTCGAGGCTTCGGATCGGATGAGGGGAGGCGGACGCTCTGGGTTCTGCCGAAGAGGAAGGATGTGGTTCATTCCAGGGCCTTGTCTCGAATCCCTGCGTCATGGAGGCGTGTGCGTAGTGTGCGGTGGCAGACGGTGTTGAAGGCAGCGGAGAGGTCCAGGAGGATGAGGGTTGCGCTCTCACCGTTGTCCAGCAGGGTCCTAATGTCGCCGGTGGCGGCGATGAGGGCAGTCTTGGTGCTGTGGTTGCTGCGGAACCCTGACTGGGATGGGTCCAGGATGCTGTTTTCTTCGGGGTATCGGGTTAGCTGTCTGTTGACGATCTTCTCGATGTCCTTGGCTGGGAACGGAAGCAGGGAGATAGGCCGGAACTTGTTGAGGTCTCTTGGGTCCGCCTTAGCTTTTTTGAGTAGAGCGTTGATCTTGGCGTCTTTCCAGTTCTCTGGGAAGGTCGCAGTCTTGAAGGAGAGATTTATGACGTTGCGCAGGTGGGGTGCGATGGAGCTGCTGGCTTTGTTGAAGATGTGGTGCGGGAGTGGGTCTGACGGAGAGCCGGAGTGGATTGTGCTCATGGTCTTGATGGTGTCATCTATGTTCACATTGTCCCAGGCTGGCAGGGTGTCGTGGTCGATGGTGTGCGGGGTGTCTGGAGTGTTGATGTCTTTTGGGGCTGTCTGAGCTTTCAAGCTGTCATGGATGTCAGCGATCTTGTGGTGGAGGAAGGTGGAGAGGGAGTCGCACAGAGCTTGCGACGGTGGGATGTCATTGGAGTTGGAGCTGGGGTTGGAGAGTTCCTCTACGATGTTGAAGAGCTCCTTGCTGTTGTATGCATTGTTGTCGAGGCGGTCTTTGAAGGAGGTCCTCTTGGCAGACCTGATGAGGTGATGGTGTTTGCAGATGGCGTCTTTGTGGGCTGCAAGGCTGTCCGGTGTCTTTTCATTGTACCGTTACTTCTCTAGTTTCCGGCAGGTTCGCTTGGAGGCTAGGAGTTCTGGGGTGAACCAGCTAGCTCTCTTGCTGGTGTCTCTGTGGGTGGCTTTCTTCATCAGGGCGGGGGTGTTGGCGCAGTCATTGCCCCAGCGTCTGAAGTTGCAGGCGGCGGCGTCGATGTTGGAGGTGTCAGTGGGTGAGCCGAGAGCGAAGTTTGCGTGTAGTTGGTTTTTGTGATTATGCTTCAACAGCAGTGGGGGATCTGTTGGGTGCAGTGGTGTATGGTGGGTTTCTGGAAGGTGAAGTGGATGCAGTGGTGGACAGTCCAGAGGAGTTCGGTGGTGTGGCTGAAGGAGACGTGGTAGCTTGAGGAGAAGACGGGGTCGAGCGTGTGGCCGGTGGAATGGGTAGGCATTGAGACGAGCTGCCTCAGTCCAAGGTTGGCGAGGTTTTCAATTAGGGTGGTGGAGTTGCTGTCATTGTTGTTCTCAAAGTGAAAGTTCAGGTCTCCGAGGAGGATGTGGTCGATGGAGGTCAGGGCGTACATGCTGATGAAGTTGGCAATGGATTCCCTGAATTGGGGTCGGGGTCCGGTGGGTCTGTAGATGAGGGTACCTCTGAGGGTGGTGTTGGGGTCTGTGTGGATCTGGAAGTGCATGTGTCCGGCTGTGCTGAGTGTCGTCGGTGTTGGTGGAGACCCTGATGCTGTTCTTGTGAACAATGGCGATTCCTCCTTCGACTACGTTGGTGCGGTCTCTGCGGGTGATCTTGTAGCCGTCTGGGATGGCTATGGCGATGGTGGGTGTGGAGGAATCGTTCTTCCAGGTCTCTGTCAGGAGGGCGACGTCCGGGGATGATGTGTCGAGCAGGTCCCAGAGCTCAACAGCGTGCTTGCGTGCGGAGCGGGTGTTCAGTAGGATGCATCGGAGGTGGTTGAGGTTTTTCCTGGCAGGTAGTTCCGCGGCTCTGAGGCTTGTGTAGCTGCAGTTCCGGCAGGTGAAGGGACCATGTGTGCGTTTTGGTGCGGCCTTGATGCAGGTGTGGGTCCATCCGAGGTTGAGGGCATGCAGTGTGCTGGCATCGTAGCGGCAGCGGTCGTCGAGGTGGGCGCGAGGGCCAGGGGTTCTTGTGCTGGGCGCGGTCCAGGGGCGCGGACGGGCACAGACGGGCTTTCCTTAGGCACGCCTTTGGCGCGCCAGCGGCGCGGATGTGCAGCAGCCGCCATATATGGGTAGGTGGGAGGGAGGAGCAGCTAGGAGGCCGGGGAAGCAAATGGGCAGTCAGGGGGACTGGGCCGTGGGGGACGCAGCGGCGGGACAGAAGCAAGGGCACATAATCTGGGGGGCAACAGAGGGGACAGAAGGAGACAAAAGCACAGAATCACGGGGGCAGCGAAGGGGACAGAAGGAGAAAAAGGCACAGAGTCACAGGGGCAGCGAAGGGAACAGAGGGAGAAAAAAAAGGCACAGAATCACAGAGGCAACGATGGGGAGACAAACAGCAGTCACGGACAGCAAGAGAGAGCAATACAATGGAATGACAATGACAAACAAACCTAAGCCCTACCACTGGCCACCAGAAATGAGGCAGGTGGTAGCCTGTGGGTGGTGAAGGGCCTCGAACTTCCTCAGCAGTGGCAGCAGAGGCAGGGGACACACAGGCGTGCTATGCGGAGGGGGAGCGACCTACCTGGTGGGGTCAAGGGTCGCTCACTGCGCAGCGGCTGGCCTATATGGGGAGGTGGGAGGGAGGAGCAACTGGGAGGCAGGGCAGTGAATGGGCAGTCAGGGGGTGGGGCCACGGGGGACGCAGCGGTGTGAATGGAAGCAAGGGCACAAAATCCCGGGGGCAACGGAGGGGACAGAAGGAGACAAAGGCACAGAATCACGGGGGCAGCAAAGGGGACAGATGGAGAAAGACACAATCACGAGGGCAAAGAAGGGGACAGAAGGAGAAAGAAAGGCACAGAATCACGGGGGCAGAAGGAGAAAAAAGGCACAGACTCACGAGGCAGAAGGAGAAAAAAGGCACAGAAGCGCCGGGCAGGAGGAGAAAAAATGCACAGAATCACGGGGCAGAAGGAGAAAAAGGCACAGAAGCACGGGGGCAGAAGGAGAAAGAAGGCACAGAATCACAGGGGCAGAAGGAGAAAAAAGGCACAGACTCACGGGGGCAGAAGGAGAAAAAAGGCACAGAATCACGGGGTAGAAGGAGAAAAAGGCACAGAATCATGGGGCAGACGGAGAAAAAAGGCACAGAATCACGAGGGCAGAAGGAGAAAAAAGGCACAGAATCACGGGGGCCGTGAAGGGGAAAAAATGCACAGAATCACAGGGGCAGAAGGAGAAAAAAGGGGCAGAATCACAGGAACAGAAGGAGAAAAAAGGCACAGAATCACGGGGGCAGCAAAGGGGAAAAAAGACACAGAATCACAGGGGCAGAAGGAGAAAAAAGGCACAGAATCACGGGGACAGAAGGAGAAAAAAGCCACCGAATCACGGGGGCAGTAGGAGAAAAAAGGCACAGAATCACGGGGGCAGAAGGAGAAAAAAGGCACAGAATCACGTGAGCAGAAGGAGAAAAAAGGCACAGAATCATGGGGGCAGCGAAGGGGACTGTAGGAGAAAAAGGCACAGAATCACGGGGGCAGCGAAGGGGACAGAAGGAGAAAAAAGCCACAGAATCACAGGGCAGCGAAGGGGACAGAAGGAGAAAAAAGGCACAGAATCACGGGGGCAATGAAGGGGACATAAGAAGAAAAAAGGCAGAGAATCACGGGGGCAGCGAAGGGGACAGAGGGAGAAAAAAAGGCACAGAATCACAGAGGCAAAGAAGGGGAGACAGACAACAGCAGTCAGATCAGATCAAATAACTTTATTCGGTTATTCATAGTAACAACCATAAAAGTGCATTTCATAAACATACATTAACACATAAAATCCAAACATTATTAAAATCAGCATCTAGTACAAAGTCACAAGCAGAATAGACATTAAAAAATATAAGTTATATTAATTAAAAATATATCTATCAACAACACAGTTACCCCTCCATACTTTTCCTCAATTTAAGTGCTAATTTTAAAAAGCTGCATACAAATAAAGTACAATCACAGCTTAAAAGTTGAAGGTAGTAAAGTGCTGGTTTGATTTGTGCAAAATTCAGCTGTTTGAGGCATGGTTTTAGATATAGCCTCCGCGGTACAGTATAAAAGGGGCAGATGAAAAGAAAGTGTGCCAGGTCTTGCAGAGACTTTTCGGTGCAGCCGCAAGCTGGCAGCACTTGGCCACGATGGGCCCCCCTAGGTACGGCTAATAAAAGATGGAATATATCTAGGCGAAACCTCGTCAGCAAAAAGCGATCATAACCTGACAGGGGCCATGACAGGTACGGTTCCATGCACAAAGATGTTTTTAAAAGCACATGTTTCCGAACACTGTCTTTCATTAGTTCGCCCTCCTCTTGAGCTAGATACCTAGATGTAATAAAGGTCTTCTTCACAAAGATAACATCAGATTTAGTTATAGACGTTAGGGTTACAAAAAAATCGGGGCGCCCTAATTCAGAGAAACAGTTGCTGATATATTTAATCCAAGGGACGTTGAACCTGTTATCCCATGTTAAAGCTTCTTGCAAGATTTGTTGTGTAAGGGGTATATCAGTATTCAGCCAAGAGTTTAGCCAACAGAGTAAAGGATTTATGGCTATCCTGTCGCATAAATATGGCAGGCCCAGCTCTTCATGCACTGAGAAATTTGCTGTTCCCCTTGGGACCCTCAAAATCCGTTTTAAAAAACTATTTTCTGCAACCTCCAGACCACCAGGGGAGGCATGCCCCCATAACTCGCTTCCATAACATGCAATAGCAATACTCTTGGCTTGGTGGAGTTGAAGCAGTGCGGCCACTGGACTGTTGCCCATTTTGCTTGCAAAATCAAGTATTGCTGCATTTGATCTGGTTATCTCGCCCGTTTTCCTCTCTACTGCAGTTCCCCAATTTAATTGATAGTCAAAGAGGACACCAAGGTACGAAAATGTTTTAGCTACAGGTATTTTTTCGCCGTTGATGTTAAAAGAATTTGGCTTTTTTTTTCCTTGGCCTACCTTTATGACATATGATTTTGAGTTATTAATACTCAGGTCCCGGGACTTCATAAAGATGTGGAAAGAGTTTAACAGAGTTTGCAGGCCAATTGCAGTCCTGGATATCAGGACTGCGTCATCCGCATAAAGCAGGACCGGTAGGCCTTTCCGTCCGACATAGGGGTAATCTGCTCCTGTACTTAAAAGATGCTCTTCCAAGTCGTTGATGTATAAATTGAAGAGGAAAGGAGCTAAGATACACCCTTGTCGGACGCCCCAGTGAATTCCGAAGTCCCTCGTTACTTTTAGATCTTGTGTGTAACGGACATTTGCTCTTGTGTCGGAATGCATGTCGGCTAAAAAATTTATCAAACTCTGCTCCACTCCCATTTTTACCATGGCATCCCGTAGCCTACCACGGTCTACACAGTCGAAGGCCGATGATAGGTCCATGAATGCCAAGTGGATTGTACCTTGCCGGGCCATAGTGTATTTTCCTATAATCATATACAGGTTCAGACACTGGGTGACTGTTGAGTGACCAGGCCTGAAGCCGTATTGAATCGGGGAAATTATATTATTTTCATCTGCCCATGCTATTAACCTGTTTAGAATTACACCCCCCACTACCTTCACTACATAATTAATTAAAGATATTGGTCTGTAGCAGTGGGGGCTATTACGGTCACCTTTTTTAAACACAGGTACTATGGTGGAGATCCCCCACGACTTTGGGCAACCAGAGACAGCTGCTGCATTAACTACAGCGGTGAGGACAGGAGCCCATAGTGATGGACAAGATTTAAAAAGATCTGGGGGAAGGCCATCAGGCCCTGGGGCCTTGTTACAGATTAAGCCTTGAATTCCTTTTTCAACCTCATTAATTGAAAAATGCAAAAAGTTCTCCTTAGGAGTGACAAAACTATGCTCAGCTTGTGGCTCATTACTTTTAAAAATGGTGCTAAAATAGGTGACCCAATCCTCCTCTGGAATATTTGTGCCAAGAACGGTATTACTTGGATGGTCAAACAAAGGTTTATTAATAATATCCCAGAACTTGGCACTGTTACCCAAAATGTTGGGATCCAGAAGGGACTCCCAAGTACTTGCCTTTACCTCTTTTTTTCGTGTGGCAAGTGATTTATTGTAATTGACGCGCATAACCTTGATACGTGCCGGATCTCTGGGTCTAGCTTTTAGGGCAGTGCCCATTTGCTGGCACCATTAACAAAGACCCTACTGTTGATACAACCCCATCAAATGCAGACAGGGTTTGTCGAGGGGATGATGTAGGTGATACACAAAGTGAAAGATCAGAACTACATAAATTATTAATTGAAACATACAGGCTATCATGGTTCACCAATGTCCATTTCAAGCGACGCTTTCCATTTATACACTTTAAAGACCCAAGGCCTTTGCGTCGCTTTCGCATTTCAAAGATGCCTCCACCCAATTTGATGGAAATTGGGTTATGATCGCTATGAATATTCATTTGGATACAAAAATCTGAGGCAAAGTTGGCAAGGTCATCAGATAATAATGTGTGATCCATTTATGTTGCCTTTATACGTAGGGACGTGAAAAAGTGTATGCTCCGCCGTCACGGACATGGCTGCCACTAGATTATTTTCGTTCATCAAGGTGTTAAGATGGGTTCCTCGCCAAGAGTGATCAAAGTGAAAGCCTTCCTGGCTAATACACCCCAAATGTCCCATGGGCGTCACTCCTGGGTTCCCACAGGAATGGGTGTTAAAGTCACCTGCAATCAATATGTGGCGCGGCAAATTCCCCACATTGACTCTCCAAAAGTCGCACAACTGTAGTAGGTTACACTCTCCATGTTGATTCACTGCATTATAGAAGTTGATCAAGGTCAAAGTATATTTGCTCCTCTTTAGTTCTAGGACTTGGATATTCCTATTGCCTAAGTGACGATTGTTTATTTTACAAATAAGAGCCAGATTAATGTAAGTTGCCAGGCCACCCTTTGCTCTTCCACTACTCGATGGTTCGGCTGGCGTGAAGAAACTTTGATATCCCTCGATGTGGCTGTTTTTCCCGTCTACCAACCATGTTTCTTGGAGGCATATCACCGCATGTTGCTTGACAAAAGACAGCCAAGTGGGATCACAAGCTTTATCAGCCAGGTCCGCCACGTTCCAGGAGACCAAGCTTTTGTTACTTGATGGTATTATGTCTGCTTCGACGACTGTATCTATGTTCACATTGTCGGCTAGGTTTAGGTCAATACCTTCTGTGCATGTAACTACCTGCTCTTCCATGATACAGTGATTTTGTTCTATACAGGTTGAAACTGGGCTATGGGCCTCTAAGAAGTCAATGGGTGAACTCGGTTTATCTTGTAAGAGCGAGCTCTCTAGTGGGGATCTCATTTCTGGGCCTATCTGGTCATTTGATTTTGGCTTCTCAGCAGGGATGGATTCAATCAGTCCCTTTACGTCTGCGTCTTTACCAGATGATATGTCAAGGTGTGCGTACTCAGCATAGACAGCGGGGATTATTGTTACGGGTAGTCAATCAACCCCCTCCAAACTGCTCTGTTCAACCGCTCTGTTCATAGAAGGCATTAAACCTATTTGAGATGGGAACATTGTACTGATTATGCAAATAAGTTGAGTGGGGATATTCTTGTTGGTGTACTTGATGTATACCTTCCCTCATTTCTGGATGCCTAACAAGGTGGATAGCATTTCTGTAGTCCCTGGGTATGGCTTGATTTAAATATGATGAATCAATTGGCGTATAATCACCATAATTCCCTGTTTTGTCCTAGTAATGGTATTGGTTAGCAAAAGTATAGGATCTCCCCTGTTCCTGGGAAAAATGTTGGTACGTAATATTTAGCCCAGGATCATTTGAGAGGTAAAAGTAACTAAGATCCATAGTGCGAATCAAGCTATTTGTGAGGCCATCCCTCCAGCTACAAATATAGCCTGCCACACGAGTATCTCTGAAACTTACAGTAATGCACTCGCCCTCGGTAGACTTGAATCTATGGCCCACCCAATCTACTCTCCTAACATGGGATATTTGCCCATTGAGGTGTGAGGGGAGCGGTCTGTGTGTAGTTAGCCAGTGGCTCACTTTATTTTTTAGTTCCCCATACGTTTCCGTTTTCCCCTCACCCAATTTCGGGACGCCTATCATTACTATCGTATATGGGTGAGACTCAGGGGGAAGATTGATATAAATGGGTTTTTTAACTGGTATTCGATTTAAGGGTTTCTTGGGGCGATCATTTGTGGGCATATTTTGAGGTACTATGGGCCTTAAAAGCCCAGACTGGTCATTTTGTTTATCGATACATAAGCCCTCTGCAGCCCATTCGCTCTCATCATTTTCAGTTGTAGAAGACTCAGGAGCTATATTAGGGTCTAGGACCGTTACAAATGCAGTTTTTTCACAAACACTGGAGTTTTTATTTGTGACGCTTGAGGCTATTGTAGCAGATGTGGGGGTCGGTGTCTGTTTAATGTTACCGCTCTGTAATGTATTTTGTGACCGTAAGATCTTATTGTTAGTCGGCTTTGATGGACATTTGGCCGACATGGGGTTCTCTTCAGGTAACGATGATCTGAGTGTTTTTAACATTATTGCTGTATTTTTATTTTGTGACACTTCAATTTTCTCGACAGTTTCCTCCAACTTAATAATTCTTTCGCGTATGGGCAACAAAAGGGTCCTAAATAGATGTTCCAGTTGGGTCAGAAGTGTATTGTCACCTGAGTTTAATAATTCAGTCTGACATGACTGGTCTATACTAGCTATTTCAGATTCTACCTGCGGCTCTTTTAGTTGCCGTGATACCACCAGACTAGTTGGTAATGATGTCTGGTGGTTAGGTAATTTAAGTATCAGTTTAGCCAGTCTGGAATTAGACCAGGCGTCCTTTGCTGTGAACTTATGTTTACAGAGGGGCCGGGTAATTTTACTCACTATTGATTTTGTTTTTTTCCCATTCCGACTTTTGGAATTAGTTATCGGGTTGCCTTTATCGGGGACAGAGTTGTTTGTTGGTATTGATCTCCCACTGTATTCGTCACCTACCCGTGGAGAAGCTATAGGCGTGGCTCTGAAGAGGAGAGGGCCTGAATTGTCCTCTGTACAACAAATAAGCAAAGGGCTGCTTTCCCTGCTATTACGAATTATTGGTGTACTTGTGTCTGATAGTGTATTTTCTCTAACTTGGATAATGGGCAGCCCTGTAAAGGATTGCGTTAGTAGAGATTCCTGAGAATTTATAGTGGTGTCTGAGGTATTGGTAGTAGTAGTATTATGTAGTGATAGATTAGGGAAACACAGGTTTCGCGTTAGCGAAAGACGCCTCTCAGTATTTTGTATTGCGTCAGCCACAACGCCAATTGTTTTCTGTAGCATTTTGTCAATAGCCGTAAGGCTTGGAAGAGGTGTAATAGGGGCCACTTTGTTCCTGGTGGAGGCTCTTGTAGCAATAGGAGTTTTTTTGACTTTCGTCATGATATTTATTGGTAAAGTAACTTTCTATATCCTTTAAAGCTATAGCCTCTGCTTGTAATCGTAGGTATTAATTACAATTGTAGCACTATACATGCAGCTAGGAAAAGAGAAGTTTAGAAGACAGTCACCTTAAGCCGTGTTCTACGTGGCTGGTTGAAATGGGTGTGGCCCGTCCCGTCCTCCTTGGGCCTCTGAGGGCCACAGAGGGCCCGCCCTTTGCCCGGGCTTAGCCCAGGTCATCCCACGAAGCTGGATGTTGGGAGCCTTTGTAGCGCCTCCTGGCGCTCTGCTAACGTGAGCTGCCTGCGCCCCCCACAGGGCGGCGGCGGGAGGACTCGTGCAGCGGCGTGGATTCTGCCCAACAAGTAAGTAATTTATGGTGTCCAGTGACCCTCGCAAGATTAGCAGGCTCTGCCGGGTGTTGGGAGCCTTTGTAGCGCCTCCTGGCACTCTGCTGACGTGAGCTGCCTGCGCCCGCCGCAGGGGTTGAAGGGAGAGCGAGTCCTCCGCTCGGCGGCCGCAATGAAGGTGATAGCGGCGGCAGGAGGACTCATGCAGCGGCGTGGATTCTGCCCAAAAAGTAAGTCATTTATGTGTCCAGTGACCCTCGCAAGATTAGCAGGCTCCGCCGGGTGTTGGGAGCCTTTATAGCGCCTCCTGGCGCTCTGCTGACGTGAGCTGCCTGCGCCCGCCGCAGGGGTAGAAAGGAGAGCGAGTACTCCGCTCGGCGGCCGCAATGAAGGTGATAGCGGCGGCGGGAGGACTCGTGCAGCGGCGTGGATTCTGCCCAACAAGTAAGTAATTTATGGTGTCCAGTGACCCTCGCAAGATTAGCAGGCTCTGCCGGGTGTTGGGAGCCTTTGTAGCGCCTCCTGGCACTCTGCTGATGTGAGCTGCCTGCGCCCGCCGCAGGGGTTGAAGGGAGAGCGAGTCCTCCGCTCGGCGGCCGCAATGAAGGTGATAGCGGCGGCAGGAGGACTCATGCAGCGGCGTGGATTCTGCCCAACAAGTAAGTAATTTATGGTGTCCAGTGACCCTCGCAAGATTAGCAGGCTCCGCCGGGTGTTGGGAGCCTTTGTAGCACCTCCTGGCGCTCTGCTGACGTGAGCTGCCTGCGCCCGCCGCAGGGGTAGAAAGGAGAGCGAGTCCTCCGCTCGGTGGCCGCAATGAAGGTAATAGCGGCGGCGGGAGGACTCGTGCAGCGGCGTGGATTCTGCCCAACAAGTAAGTAATTCATGGTGTCCAGTGACCCTCGCAAGATTAGCAGTAGTCACAGACACCAAGAGAGTGCAATACAATGGAATGACAATGACAAACAAACATAAGGCCTTCCACTGGCCACCAGGGATGAGACGCAGGTGGTAGCCTGCGGGTGGTGGAGGTCCTCGAACTTCCTCAGCAGTGGGAACTGAGGCAGGGGACACACAGGCAGTGATGTGCGGAGGGGGAGCGACCTACCTGGTGGGGTCAAGGGTCAATGAGTCATAAAAGCTGAATTTGAACAGCTAGGTTGTATAATCGAGCTTCGTTTCCATATGCTGTATACCTAAGCATGATTATTATTGCTTACTCCTCTTATTTATATTTCCATTTGGTAGCAAAAGGCATGAACGTTTTTGTAATTTGAAACATCTCCCCTGAATTCCACATTTTTGCTCCTCTTGTCTCCAGAGTACAAGAGGATGTGAGCCACGTGTCTATTTGTACCTAAAGGTGAGGCTATATATAACGATTCCCTGGGCCTCATTCCAGTGCAAACATTATCAGTGGTGTAGCCACTGTGTCATGGGCTCTAGTAGAGGAAGAGAATGGGTCTCCTGACAGCTCTTTCAAGTGTCTAATACCGTATTAATCTGGCTTCAGGGGTCCCTGCAAGCCTCTGGGCTCCAGTCACTGCACCTAGTGCACCAGTGAAATCTACACACTTTGGCATTATAGAAAAGAGGTACTACAGAAAAACATTGAAAAATGGGCATTTAGAATATCTTGCTACAAGTGTCAATGTTATTGTACTGATAAATGTCAGAACCCTCCCTAATTTCCCCATGGCAGAGAGAGACTGCTTCACAGTGGTGGCTTGCTCAGTGCGCTTATTAATGGATCTTTTAGCCCCACCACTTACAAATGTCACTAACCACATCTGCAACAAAGTCAGGCAAACTGCGCTTGGCAGAAAGAAATATCATGCCCCCTTGAAGCAGGCGTTAAAAAGGAAAACTGAGATAAAAGGGAACCATTATTTCAATTCTTCAAACTGCCCACACATTGGGGTCAATTCCGATCCGGTAAAAAGCGCTCCGATTCTATGTACGGAGCGTTTTTCCCCCGTACGATTCGTACCCGTGAACGTCCCCGTACGAATCAGCAAGTACGATCCCAATCAAAAGCGTCACTCCGTACGACTAAAAAAAAACTCCGTACAAATCAAAAGTCCATACAATTGCAGTCGTCTGACGCTCCACGCTACGTCCGAATGTAAATAGACCGTGTCATCCATAACAGGAAGTACTATCCGTGTTGAAGACACTCCGTACGGCTCTTTTGCTACGGGAGCTCAAACTGCCGTAAAACCAGAGTCCGTCACGAACCGCACCCCGGTACGCGACAAACAAGACATGAACGCCATCGTCTGTGTGATCCCAGTCCTGTACGCCCACCACCTCGTACATAGAAAACGACGCCGGCGCAGACGGTGAGTACAACGAACCCCAACAACATAAGTATACCTGTACGTGGCACCACACGCACACATCACCATTGCACGCCTGTAATGTCTGGGTACGTTGCGCCATATGCCACCGCATATCACCGTTGTAATAGTGGCGCACCTACGTCATCGACCTCGGGGTACGGTACGCCACCGCAAATCACCATTGTAATAGTGAGACGTGCCGCACCTACGTCATCGACCTCGGGGTGCGGTACGCCACCGCATATCATCAGTGCAATAGTGAGACGTGCCGCACCTACTTCCTCGACCTCGGGGTACGGTACGCTACCGCATATCACCAGTGTAATAGTGAGACGTGCTGCACCTACGTCATCGACCTCGGGGTACGGTACGCTACCGCATATCACCAGTGTAATAGTGAGACGTGCCGCACCTACGTCATCGACCCTGGGGTACGGTACGCTACCGCATATCACCAGTGTAATAGTGAGACGTGTGGGACATACATCAGTAATGTATGTGTATGTTGCGTCACATCCAAGTGATGTGTGTGAAACATACCCAGCAGTGCCCAGCAGTGCCCAGCATCAGAGTGTGTGTGTGGCTAAGACCCCCAGCAGTGCCCACCAGCATAGGATGTGTGTGGCTAAGACCCCCAGCAGTGCCCAGCACTGCCAACCAGCATAGGGTGTGTGTGGCTAAGACCCCCAGCAGTGCCCAGCAGTGCCCACCAGCATAGGGTGTGTGTGGTTAAGACCCCCAGAAGTGCCCAGCAGTGCCCAGCATCAGAGTGTGTGTGTGACTAAGACCCCCATCAGTTCCCAGCAGTGCCCAGCATCAGAGTGTGTGTGTGGCTAAGACCCCCAGCAGTGCCCAGCAGTGCCCACCAGCATAGGATGTGTGTGGCTAAGACCCCCAGCAGTGCCCAGCACTGCCCACCAGCATAGGGTGTGTGTGGCTAAGACCCCCAGCAGTGCCCACCAGCATAGGGTGTGTGTGGTTAAGACCCCCAGCAGTGCCCAGCAGTGCCCAGCATCAGAGTGTGTGTGTGGATAAGACCCCCAGCAGTGCCAAGCAGTGCCCACCAGCATAGGGTGTGTGTGGTTAAGCAGTGCCCAGCAGTGCCCAGCATCAGAGTGTGCGTGTCGCTAAGATCCCCAGCAGTGCCCAGCATCAGAGTGTGTGTGTGGCTAAGACCCCCAGCAGTGCCCAGCAGTGCCCACCAGCATAAGGTGTGTGTGACTAAGACTCCCAGCAGTGCCCAGCAGTGCCCAGCATCAGAGTGTGTGTGTGGCTAAGACCCCCAGCAGTGCCCACCAGCATAGGGTGTGTGTGGCTAAGACCTCCAGCAGTGCCCAGCAGTGCCCAGCATCAGAGTGTGTGTGTGGCTAAGACCCCCAGCAGTGCCCACCAGCATAGGGTGTGTGTGGCTAAGACCCCCAGCAGTGCCCAGCAGTGAAAGCTGAAACATACCATGGTTAACCTCATTACCATCAGGAAATAGACACATGTAACAATACACAAATGTGAACATCACACCAGCTCCCAGGCACACAGCAGTCAAAGCCATTATCAGAAAACCAAAAGTACAGAACCAAAAACCAAAAGCTTTATTCAGCCGCATCCAAATATGAAACGTAAATATGAGTCCATGCTCATAGAAGGCCAATGGCCAGTCCAAATAAAGTTGTAAAAAGGTTGTGGTCTCCTGGATGTTGTCACACCCACACTTGCCTGCACATGAATTCAATTGTCTGTGGAAACAGTGGGGGCATCATCTGGGGAATCCTCCAGCACCACAGGGACAGGAGAGGGAAGGACAGGTGTAGTGGGTGCAGGTGGTGTGGATCCCTCCACACTGGCCGGAGCCTTGCTGAATGTGGCTACATATACTTGGCTGCACACTTCAGCCAGTTCAGAAAAAAACTACCACCTGAACCCGGGGACACATTTGGGGTGGAGGTAGAGGGCTGTGAGTCTGTTGTTGTGGGTCCGTGGATGCGTGTGTGAAGTGTGTCCCCTCTCCCTGTGGGTGTGCCTACATCCCCTTGAGATTGGGTGCATGGAGAATTGCGCTTTGTCTGCCGTGTGGGTGTGCTGGGTGTGTCTCTTGTTGTGTCTGACCTGTGGCGTCTGCATGTACGTTGGGTAGGTATGGGAGAGGCGGAGGTGGATAGGTCTGAAGGAGGGTGGGGGGCAGATGCTGCTAGGTGGACAGTGCTGCCGTCAGTGATGACTCTATGGTAGCCACACTCCGACGTAGATCAGACATGGCAGATGACATGCCCTCCATGAACGTTAACAACTGTGTCATTATTCGTGTATGTCCATGGAGGACAGCCAACATGGATGTCTGACCTACTAGAATCTGCCGGAGTAGGTCCACAGACTCAGCACTGAGGGCAGCAGGGGAGACAGGGGCAGGGGTTGCGGTGCCGGGAACAAAGGAGACACGGGGGCTCGCATGGACCCTAGTGACCCTAACAACTGGGAGGGTGGAGATGGTACTGGAGGAGGAGGGGACAGCCAAAGATGAAGAAGATGGCATAGCTGCATATTCCCCCTCCTCCTGAGAGTCTGATTCGGAGCCGTCCGCATGGTAGGAGGTGTCGTGCTCATGAGGTCCGGCCGTCTGACTCTCCTCACCCTCCGTGCCACTGCCTCCCTCTGACTCCTCAAATCGGGTGGCACTGTCGCTGGGTCCCTCTGCCTGGTCCGTGCATGTGTTTCCTCCAGATTGTGGTGATGATGCTGTTGGCAAGGAGAAGAAGAAAAACATATCAGTCACCTGTACACATCAGACATATCAGCTACAAATCATTTGGGCACATTTCTAAACATGGCATGCATCATGAGTAACATGCCACTGAACTCTGCGCAATGCTAAGCCTAGTCTTGGGCAATTGTAAGAGACACAACGCTCAATGTATAGTAGGATACAAGTAACAGGCAAGGCAAAAACTTGTATGAGAGACACAATGATGAGCCACTGCCAGACAACAGGATATCTGATGAGGATTCACAGTTCATTTGCCCACCCTGCCACCCAAATCCAGACCTGGTCATGTTTGATTCGCTTTGACCCTGTGCCACATGGGAAAAGTCCTGCCCGAACTGCCATGTGATGCCATCCTGGGACATGAACCAAGTGTTCCATCACCTCACACTGGCATCACAGCTGTCTACACCCAAACTCACATTGTGTGGCTGACCATCAATATTATTTACAAACAACATGCAACACATTTTGAGAATATGCACACACGCACTGCCCAGTGTGAGTATGCACAAGCCAAAATTAGTGCACATATACAGTGTGCACCTGTAGCTAACTCATGACAATTAGAAAGTGTACCATGGACAAAGGCCACTGAGGCTGACTCGTGCAGAAAACACATGTTGAGACTCAAAATCAGTGCCAAAATACGAAGAAGGGCAGCCACAGTGCACATGTGGTGCTACATGGAAGGTACCAACAGGTGTCACAGACCCCCCTCCAACATGATGATGTGCGAAGGAATATGCATACTAAGACATTGCACCATAGGAGTACATGTGAAAAACAATCAATAGCCAAAGCGCTGGTCAAATGTGGAGTAGGGCAAGGCATGTAAAGAAGCATCTGCTGAAACTGGGCCATTCTTATGCCAATGCATAAAGTGCCTGTCTGACCACACCACTCCAACTGTGGGAGTGTTACCATGCCTCTGAGCACTGCAGGTAACATGACAACAAACAGACATGTACCTACCCCCTTCTTGCTGCTGTCCCTCCTGCAAATGCCTATGGAGGTCTGGGAACACCACTTCCAGGACCCGGAGCATGTGGGGGGGTGAGATGGCGGGTGCCGCCATGCCGGCGTGGAGCTTCTAGCTTGAGCTGTACCCTGGCGGTGCGGCGGGTCCAGCACCGAATGTCCTGCCACCTCTTCCTGATGTTACTGAGCCTCCTGCGAGGCCCCCCCTCACTCCTGACAGCCCTGGCGATGTCCAACTAGATGTCACCCTTCTCATAGGCAGTTACCTGTCACAAATATATAAAGTGAGACATCATCAGTACACCGGGTCCATGTCCCAAACACACACACACTTGCACCAAATAGACGATGACAACAGGGCATAGGATGCTGACCACACTTGCATCATTGTCCATGTGTATGTAGCCTGTGAGCAAACAACAATGCACTACACACCATAGAAAGGCAACAGATGCCATAAGGGGTGCAAACCACTCTTTGAGCATGGCACACACTGAGCAATATATGCTACATCATGGTGCACTGCAGCACGCGACATGCTGTCACACACCCCACTACACCAAATAACCATCTTCAGACCACACATGCACACCCTGGCACAGCTCATCTGCTTGTCATTGTCAACAGTGTATACAACATCACTTAGCACATGTCACACCTGCAAAAGATGTGACACAGGCCTCAAGCTAACTGTCCAAGTCATGCACACAGCGCAGCATACTTGTCTCATCACATGAGTATAGCTGCGGCATACGTCATGCACCAGTCTTGCAAAACATCACCAACACAATTTGCCAGGTGACAAAGATCTATCACACTCTTCAATGTACACCACTTCAAAGCATGCTTTTGTCCAACACGCACACATGTCATGAACAAATCCATCTACAGTGAGTACATTCATCTGTCATTCGTGGGGGAACACTGCAAGAGCTCAGGAAAACATCCAAAATTAACATGCAAGTTGTGGCCCAGCAGAAAGTGTGATTCACATTGCATTTAATATCACAATTAGCACAATGCAGAGGAGCAGTAAACACTATTACACCACATCATTGACTGCCTGTGAGAGACCACACTGTACACACGGCACTCACTTCAAACAACATAGCATCTCTTAACAATACATACACAATGGCTGTAGTGTCACACCCACAACAGGTGCACAGCCCAAGGTAGTGCACACATCACTCACCTGCTCCTCTGGTCTCCCATACAGCTTGCTGTAGTTAGGCAGGAGGGAATCCAGCAAGGCCTTGTTCTCCCCCTCACTGAATGCAGGTGATCAGGGTCCAGAGGATACAGAGACAGCAGCTGTGTTGTCCACTCCAATGTTGTGCAGGCAAGTGCCCTCTTACTGCCACGTGCTACCTCATATATGTGCTGCAGAGGGTCTGTGAGTCCAAGGAGTACTGTGTGATAGGCCAGAATAGTTTGCATCCTATGTATCATCCAATACCATGAGACATAAGGCCATGACACACAATTGCATGGTTTGAAAACTGAGCCTGAGCTCAACAACAACTTTTGCAACATTGTATAGTTTTGCCAAACAGAATTTTCAAGAACACCTGTGGAACACTCTCAAATCTCTGTTTCCTTGACAACCAGGATGCATTCTAACCATTCCACTGCTCCCCTAGATGTTCCCTCTGTATTTTCTGGAATCCCCACACAGGTACGGTGTGATTGCCATCGCAAATGCAACTCATTCAATGGTGAAACGAGCCGTACACATGCACGTTCAATCGGGGTACGCATTGCTCGCGTATAGCTACAATGCAATAGGGAAACAAGCCGTACACACGCACGTTCAATCGGGGTACGCTCTGCTCGTGTATAACTACAATGCAATAGGGAAACGAGCCGTACACACGCATGTTCACTTGGGGTACACATTGCTCGCGTATAGCTACAATGCAATAGGGAAACGAGCCGTACACACGCTCGTTCACTTAGGGTACTGTGCGTTTGACATGCTCAAGTGAATGCATGTGTAGGCTGCGTACATAAGCTCATTCATGTCAACATTGGGAGAGTGATACCAGGAAATCACATGGCAGGGATGTAGGTGTAGGCACATGTTGAGGATGTGGATGTCTACATTTGCATGGCATCCTTACATCAGCAGGCCCTATGTGTGGCAGACAGTGATATAGCACAGGGAATGTGATATTGTGGCACTGTGGATGTGGGAAGAGCTGTTCAGACATCTCATTAATGACGGTGCACATGTGTTCCACATACATTCAACATTTCTCACCTGACTTACAACTAGAACATATTGTGATGCACATCAACACTGGTATGGCACAACATTCAGTACAGTCATCTGTCACATGATGACAGCAACATGCCCACTGTCACAGATGTAAAATTGTTGCCCAGCATGACCGTGTGTGACCACGTCATGTGTGTGCCATGTGCGAAATTGTGCATGCTGTATGTATACTGTCAGTTTCATCTCCTGTAGGAGCATCTATGATGGGTCTTCGCCGTGATGACAGGGTTACACATGTACGCACACCATGCCACTGGTGCAAATCATCCGCTCACATGTGTGATGGGATCATAGACCATTTGTCACCAAATATACATACCTGCAGTCTGATAATGTACATGTTGTAGTTTTAGCAAATGCACACCTCAAGCACAATATGTCTGATATGTGCAAATGATGGCACATGTGATGTGGGTGTGTGTATTGCTGTCAGCTGTCTGGATGTGCAGATAACCTCCTCATGCAGTTCACGTTACGTGTGTCATTGACATGAAACATGGTCCTGCTCACTCAGACCAGCCTAGCAGATCATTTCTATGCATGTCATGTCCATGCCACAGACCACAGGTCTATCAGTTATCATGGAGGAGTGGCAGCCAGCTGGCACATGTGTCCCCAATGTGTAGCCCACGCCAGACTCATAAATTATTAGATGCGTCGAAGCTGTGTTGCATGTGCCATGTCAATTGTAATGGTCTTTGACTGAAAGTTGTACCCTTTTCTTCCTTTATATGTTGTGCAGGGCATCCCCTCTGGCCAGGCCGTTGCCAGACTTGGAAGCCATGAGGGAACGTGATTGCATACGGCGTTACCGCTTCACAAGAAAGTTGATTCAGGACCTGACGGACAGGCTGAAACAATATCTCCAACCACGACACAGGTATCCAACTGCGCTGACACCCAAGGTAAAGGTGATGGCAGTACTACATTTCTTTGCCACAGGTACGTTCCAATTTACCATAGCTGATGGGGGGGATGTCCCAAACAATGGGCAGCAGGGTTTTACGTGATGTATTGGCAGCCATGTTGCTGCACATAGATGAATTCATAACATTTCCTACTCCTGCAGAGTTGACAGATGTCAAGGGGAAATTCTATGGCCTGGGAAGCATGCCACATGTAATTGGTGCTATTGATGGTACACATGTTTCTCTGGTGCCACCACAGGCTCAGGAGCAAGCGTTCCGCAACAGGAAACATTACCACTCGATAAATGCCTTGGTGGTGTGTCTTGCCAACATGCTGATCTCCCATGTTTGTGCAAGTTTTTCAGGATCGTGCCACGATGCATTCATCATGAGGCGTAGCAGGGTACCACAGATGATGCTGCAGCTGCGCAACCATCGGGCATGTCTTGTTGGTGGGTAAAGTCTGTTACTCATGTATGTCTGTATGTCATTATTTCCTCAACTGCATCATGTTACACACTCATTTCAATTATTTCAATTTGCAGGAGACGCAGGATATCCAAACATGCCGTGGCTTATGACTCCGTTATGCAACCCCAGAACGGCTGCAGACCAGCGGTACAACAATGCTCATGGGCAGACCAGGCGGGTGATAGAGCGAACATTTGGACTCCTGAAGAGCCGGTTCAGGTGCCTCGACAAGACAGATGGAGCCCTCCCATACTGCCCACTCAAGGTGTGTGACATCTTCACCCTGTGCTGCATGCTACACAACATGGCAGTGGAGGAGGCCGTGCCACTCATCCTAGATCCTGATGAGCTGGAACATCCGCCTGTGGAGGATGAAGGACTTGGCCAGGAAGCCAGTGACGAGAAGGTAGAAGATGATATCCGGAGTCACCTCATCCGCAACTTCTTTTCATAATGGTGAGTCCTAGGTGCATATTGTTCACGCATGTACCATAGAGTTCAATGGGTAGCATGCTGTTTGCCCAGCTGACTGTATGCAATGTCACTTTGATGTTTGTTGTGCAGTGTCACACAGGTGCAGATGTAATGCCACACACAGACGTGCCATGTGTGAACTTGGAATGTACAAGTGTAGTACAACCTTAGTCTATTCAACATGACCATGTCTGAATGAAATTATTATGTACTTGACCCCTTGTGTGCCTCTCGTTCCCAGGTCGCCCTGCCTGTTGTCCGTTGGTGTCATCTTGGTCAGCCTGCTATTGCTCATGATGATAGCAACGTCAGCCAAATCAAAGGACCATGCACGGACATGTGGAAATGTCATTTTGGGTAAGGACTCATATACGGCTTTTTTCCGTTGGTATGTTTTCACTTGTGTGGTACATGTTCATGCGCAAGTTGTTGGACCATGCGTACATGCAACAACAACAGGTTTCCAATTCCATGTAGCCCCACTCCCATGACAGGATAGTCACCCTATCTGACAGTCATCTGTCATTGAGTTTTGACTCTGGTGAATGCATCAATGAGTGTAAACATTGCCACTGAAACATTGCATATACCTTGGTTGGACATTGTGTGGGAGATCACAACCACGGACTCTGTGGGGGATTGCAGCCTCAGTGTGTGCAGCAGGATGTGTCTGGATCATCCCCTCAACCCTGTGTGGCCAGTACACTTTGGTTTCCAAAAAACCATGTCGTGTAGGTGTGGGCCGGTGTATGTCCCTCATGTTAAGACAACTGTCGTGTGAGTCTGTATGCATGTATGCATTGCCACTTGTGCCAGTATGTCATGTCACTGTCATGTCATGTACTGCTACGCTTGCTTTCACAGTGAGTTGAAGTTCACTTTCCATTCCCATGATGCCAGGTATGTTGGTCTGATGACATTAGAATGGTGGGCTGATTCACATGTAAATTATTCCGTGGCACCAGTGGAGTGAGGTTAATCACATGATTCTCTAGTCCCGTGCAGCATCTCATGGTGACGGTAGGGTTCTTTCTGTGGCCTAGCTCCTCATTACTTGCTGTTGACTTAATTTCCACCGCCTTGTCATGTTTAGCACAGTGAGGCTCATTTGCAAGAGCAACAGACTGGCTCCTGAGGGACTTCATTGGATTTAGGTCATTATCTTACTCATCATATGAGATGCTTACAGCTGTTGTGGGTGATGTCAAGTTTGCCTTCATGGCCCTTACGGATACACAGGGCAAAATACACATATATGACTTTGCGTAAGTATCACTGCCATACAATTTGATGTCTTGCTTTGGGACACATCATCATACACTGTGACTCAGTTTTTGTCAACATGGATCTCATTGCATAGTAGCAGACTTGTGAGCGTTACACTAGATTCTAATAGGTGACAGACTGGACTATATCTTATGTGTCTGTGTACATGCATCTGATCTTATGTCATAGCATTATGTGTGATCTCAAATAGAGTACAGTGGTTACACTTCACAGGTGTGTCTGGTACAGTGTATCTCATGAGGTATTTGTTGAATCAGTGACATAAAAATGCTATCCTAATGCTTGTTTGCCTCTGTTTCAGATCTCCCATCCTCTCCTTCCCTCGCCTGATCACCCTTTTGGGTCTGTCATTTGTACTCAGACCAAGGGGCTATTTGGAGGTGGAACCCTTTCAGCATCGCACCACTCTGATGATCAAAGGTACGGACATTCCCTGTCAGTCGTGTGGAGAATCTTCATGCAGCATTACAGGTGACATCATTGCATGACTGTTATTGTGTTCAGGGCAATGCCAATGGCCATGTACATGGGATAATGCTGCATGGCCTCCCAAGGAACTTCATCATGTGGTGTATGATGTGTGCTTTCCACTGAACATTTTGCCTCCTTGCTGTCAATGCACATGTCTTTGTAATGTGCATTTATTCAATTTGTCCTAATGTTAATTAAGAGTTCATATGTGGATACATCTACAGTGACAACATGCATTGGGTTGGTAAAGACAAAAGTTCAATATTGTGCATGAGGTAGATGGCTGTGTAAGTGCTGTTTACCTTGCTACCCACTACGTGCAGACTACACCTGCTGACGCTGTGTATCCTGTGCCCCACTTTGCCCTAAGGGGCCTGATCCTGTGACCGTGATATTTGGTGATTAATCTGCCATTTTGCTTACAGTGAGCCAGAGTCACCCAGACACATCCACAGCCACAATGCAGCACCGAGTGGCCAGATCCTGGACACCACACGCCTACAGGATACTCTTCCTTCCATCCATTTGTAGAGCATGCTCCTGCCAGCCTACACACAGAGAACACCTGACATTCATCCACCTGGTATCACGATACCTCAATCTCAACAATCACAGCTTCTCTGCCTGTGTGTAACACATACTGGCAAGACTATGTTGCCCCACAAGACTGATCCCACTTACTTTAAGGGAGGTCTTATCAACGCTAGATCCCTAGCCTGCCACAGCCAAGACATACTTGATTTAATATCAGGCCACGACTTAGATGCTCTTTTTATTACCGAAACCTGGCTCAACGACTCGTCCAATCCTGATCAGGCTACTGCCCTTCCTTCTGATTTTACTATTTTCAGGCGGGACAGACCTTTTGGGCGCGGTGGTGGGGTAGCACTTGCCATTAAAAAAAAACTCCCCTGCCATATATTTGATTTAGGTCACCTTAAAGATAGTGAGGGCATAGGCTTTTCAATCAAAATTAATGCTTCTACCTCCTTTTCGGGGGGACTTATATACCGTCCTCCTGGTAATGCCACCCCCTTTCTTGATTCTCTAGATGAAGTCTTGGGAGCACTTACACTGCACTATCCCAACTTTACCTTATTAGGAGACATGAATCTGCATCTGGAGTCTTGTGTTGACCCCCACGCCATTTCTTTCCAACATTCATTAAATATTTTTGGACTATCCCAACTTGTCACTGCGGCCACCCATCTTGCGGGACATACCCTTGACGGTATTTGTTCTAATCTCACAACTCTGACCACGTCCCTCCCGATACCTCAGATTTGGACTGATCATTCTTTTATTCCTTTTGACATCGAGATACAAGCTCCTACCCCATCCAGCAAGAAATGCTCCCACCCCTCCTTTACAGTCAATTGGAGGAAAGTGACGGAGCACATTAAGCTACATTCTCAACCCTTACCCAAATCCCCAAAACCAACTGGAGACGTTACAGTTGACTCCCATAATTTCCATGCTTGGATGGATCAAATTGTTTCAGAGAACTCCATACCTAAAAACCAGCATGCGAAACAGCATAAAAGAAAACCTAACGCACCCTGGTTCACCCAGGCCCTATCCGATAGCCATCTTCTCTGTCGAAGATTAGAAAGAAAATGGAGAAAAACGTATGATGAGGCTGCAAGGGCACTTTATGTTCAACAAAGGAAATTATATCTCTCCAATATAAAAGTGACAAAAAAGGAATATTTTACTAAAGCCATAAATGATGCCCACCAAAAACAAAAAACGATCTTTACTATAGTTAAGTCCTTTACCCATCCCAAAACTCTTGTGCCCGAAATTCCACCATCTGTAAGCCTGTGCAATCAAATCGCAGACTTTTTCGTAGATAAAATTGTTAATATTCAGAAAGACTTCCCTTCTCCTTTGATCACCGCTTATGAGGCAATAGATAATAATCTGCCGTTTTCTAGTTTCAAACCTGTCTCCACTCAACAAACACGTAAGGCAATTTTGGCATGCAAATCAGGAGCCCCCACCGACTCCTGTCCTCCCAGCATCCTGCACCATTTGATCGATACAGTCAATCCTTATATTAACACCATCATCAATGAATCTCTTGAGTCCGGGATAGTGCCCAATGACTGGAAGAAGGCTATTGTGAAGCCTCTGATGAAGAAGCAGAACAAATCCCCTACTGATTTTACCAACATGCGCCCTATTTCACTACTACCTGTCCTTGGTAAGATCACGGAACAGTTAGTACATGAAGAGCTAAAAACTTTTGTAGAGACTCTTAACATCCTGCATCCGCAGCAGTCGGGATTTCGTTCCGGTCATTCCACCGAAACAGCTTTGATCGAACTAGCTGATTCCATCAAGTTCTTGCAGGATGAGGGTAGGCAGGCCGTCCTCATCCTGCTTGACCTAACAGCAGCGTTCGACACTATCTCGCATGTCATCCTGATCAACAGACTGCGGGAGATCGGCGTGACAGACACAGTCCTGGCATGGGTTAAATCCTTCCTATCTAATAGGTCCCAAACTGTGTCCTTGGGTCCCTATCTATCCAGCGAGAAACCTATAACATCAGGAGTCCCCCAGGGGTCCATATTAAGTCCTCTCTTTTTTAACATCTATATGGCCCCCCTTCTCGCTGTGATAGAATCCCATGGGATCCTCGTCACGTCATACGCTGACGACACACAACTTGTCGTCACGATTGACAAAAAGTGTATGAGTGCAGATTTGCGTTTCCAAAATTGTCTCTCCGATGTTTTCCAGTGGCTTAACAAAAACCATTTAAGATGCAATAGTGCCAAGACTGAAATCCTACCGCTGAGCAAAGATCTATCCTTCTGCCCGAAGGACTGGTGGCCCACAGGATCTGAGGCCCCACCCAGTGCTGTACCTTCAGCGCGGAACCTGGGCGTGCAATTCGATTCATTCCTCTCTTTCGATGACCACGTCAGGATCACCGCTGGACGTTGTTTTGGACTTATTAAATCTTTAAAAAAATTATTTGATCTCCTCCCCATCGCAGCTCGAAAATCAGTCGCGGTAGCTTTAATACTCTCCCGACTTGACTACTGTAATGGATTAATGGCTGGAGTGAAAAAGTCCACTCTTAAAAAGCTGCAGAGCATACAACATGCAGCTGCTAGATTGGTGCTCGGACTCCCTAGAAGGTCATCAGCTTCAACGGCACTGAACATCCTCCACTGGTTACCATTGCACAAAAGGATTCTTTTTAAACTCCTTCTTACCGTATTCAAAACTATGAAAAACACAGGTCCCCATTACTTTGCAAAGCGCTTTACACGCTACAACCCCTCGCGATGTCTGAGATCCTCTGGTACAAATCTCATCACTATTCCAAGATTTAAGTACAAAACCAGGGGTGGGAAAACCTTTACTGTCCTGGCAGCTAGGGCATGGAACAATCTACCTGTCAATCTTAGATTAACTGATAAGGAGAGCCTTTTTAGAAAACTCCTAAAGACATGGGTGTACCAACAACCAGACACCTCTGTATTGGCAGCTATCTAGTTCCAGTTTCTTCATCACGCACCATCTGTCACGTACCCACTGCACGCTAATCCTAGCGCCAAGATGCTCCTTTCGGAGCGAATGTTTGCGCTCTACAAATACCCACAAATATCAAATATCAAATATCAAATATGTAAAAACCAGGCAATGTGCCTCGTACAGCTCACACACACCTTCCATCTGCACAATATAGTACTGTGTTACCTTGTCAACACCACAGCAGCACACCTCGCCTTCCTTACAGTAACGTGGCAGTACGCAACCTCAGCACACCACTTCAACATGTCCATCACAGACAGTCAAATAGCCACCGGGAACACACGGAAAAACAACGTCTCTTGGGTGTGGTGTGATGTGGCCGGTCTGGTGAAGAGATTTCTCAGACGCGGCTAGGCTTTCTGGATGCGTAGCACCCGTCACATGGGTTTGGTTGTTGTAGCTGCATAGGGGGCGGTCACGTGAACAGGTGAGCTTGTAGAGAGTGCAACAGGCCATTGCCCACAGTTTGTCCTGCCACCCTTGGCCTGTGCACCATTCATCACATCCACAGTACAGCTGCATGGTGATGATAGTTCTCATACATCAGGACACAGATGTTGGTACTTCCTACATGGACACCTACATGTTAAGCCTGATCTATACACCTACAAGTGACTCTCCTGTGTCTGTCTGTAATTGCAGTATTTCAAGCCAAACCCCCCTACAGCATTTAGTAACCATCACAGGTGTGTACTGCCATCCATGTATCTTGTTATTTGAAAGATATTAGCTATGTGTGTCCTCAACCGGACTCAGATCCAAGTGTGTGGATGGCTGCCGTTTGTTAATTTGTCTAGCATCTCATACATTTCCACGCACATATGTTTCATACTCTGGGTACAAGATTACTACACCAATGCGTATGTTGTTTCACTGATTTATTTGGTGATCTTGTGCAGGAAACGTGAGTAGGTGCTGTACAAAAATGGGGGAATCCAAAGTTCACAGCTGGAGATGAGATGCCTTACAGTTTCAGTCAACAGAGGCAAGGCCAGAGTGCGTGGCATCATTGAGCAGACTGTGACCAGCAAGTCCATGTGGGAGAGTCAAATAGGTGATGCTGTTGCATCCAAGGGCAATATGCCAGGCAGGTGTCCTGGGAGTTGTGCATGGCCCATTGCCTCTCAACGTCTTCGCCTTGGACAACCCACCTTCCTTTGGGAACCCTCACATGCAGGCCTTGATGATGCATGGGACGCTCCGTCAGACAGTTCCTCCTACTCCTCCCTCCCTGTGGCTGGAGTAGAACTTTTTGGTATCAAAAGGAAGGAGTAGTGGGCTGTTACTGCTCTCGCCGGAGCAGAAGGTCCAAGCACGACGTGCCCAAATTACTCGTATATACAAAGGTTGTCGTGTTGTTCCTCATGAAAGAGAAAGGTATAGATACAGTCTATAGTGCAAGTTGGATAAAACAGGGTAGCCGGATGGTCACCCTGGGAATCCATTTTGTTGGATTATAATGCCCTCACACACCCTTTCAGGTGTCATGCTTCATCATTTGGGCCTGCTACTCGTTGGGTCGGCGGTGCAATACCCAACAGGCAACACCTCATAGAGGGGCTCTTTAGCGGAGATCTTTTTCCAACTGCCGTATGGATGAAGTGCGGGTATGGGGCCAGGATTCAGGGTAGACGTGATTATGTAAATTAAAATAAAGCTAGTGTTACCAGGAATGCTTTATTCAGAAGGGCCACTGCTTTAGTTAAAAACGATTTCCTAGAGGAGAGCAGTGGAAAGTGATGTGTCCCGCTCTCGTCTGGAATATATTACAGTCCGGTCAACATGTTTCTCGCTACTCTAAAATTTGTTGAGCGATTCTTCAGGACCAGGAGGGGACTAATTAGCAAGTATCTAGAGATGTATGTAACTGTCTACACTGTTACCACGAAGTATGGTGTATGTAAGCTCGTTTGGCTACCACACTGGTGGGTGAAGGGGAGAACAATATTATATTACCCTTCTTCAGTTGTGATTGTTAATACCTGTTGGAGGAAAGGGGAGAGCATATCACAAACAATTTATAAAACGTTGCATCAATGACTGTAATACTTGTGTGTTCCGCATGCTGATGTGAGTCATGCGTGTCGTGACATTATTACACAAGTGTGTCAAGCACTCTCAAAAGTGGGAGTACAGTTGGAGTGACATGTGAAGGTAAAGACCTTGTATTTAAAAGAGAGTACCCAATTGGTATTCATTGCACGCAGTTATTCACAACTCACCTAAAGTTAAAAACAATCAGACAACGACAGTGTCCAGCGGGTAAAGCTTCAGGGAGATCTTCCACCACAATGCTATATAGAGGAAGAAATCTCAATGGTATGCACAGATATATATAGACTGCATGGTGGTTACACTCTAATGTCGATGTCCTGCATAGAGATATATAGACTACAATGCAGTTACAATCTAATGTTTGTGTTTTACTAAAACAAGAACTGTGATCCATAAAGGTTTGGTCTCAGAGTTTGGAATATAATGCCCCTAAATTAGGTGTGTCTAGAGGGATTTGGTTTGAGGTTTTGAATATAGTTCCCCTACATTTGATGTGTGTCTAGAGGGCTATGCCAATATTGTGTCAGTACTCAAAGTAGGGGGTGGGGAGGTGGTCAGCTCATTATGACTAGATAGATTGAGCCTTGTTCCTGATATTAGGCGCGGTAAAAAGTGGGTCATTAGATCGAACACAGACCATTTATTAAATAAATATTGTGCCTGGTGTAGATTACGATAAAATCCAACATGCATGTTCTATGGCCAGTATTTCTGTACCCCGTGTGTGTCCAATTCTTAGTGCGATGGGCATCAATAAATTATGTGCCTAGTTATGGACTTTTCAGATGCGCGGCGTGCACAGTGTCTTACCGGCATTGAGAAACCATATGTATGTCCGTTTTGGAGTGCGGTACATATACCGCCCGCACATGCCTACCGATAACTGTTGCATGTTATTGGGGCTCAGTCCAGCTTTAAGAGTAAATGCCGACGGGGTAAAGTTTGCTTAGCGTGTATGCTGGAACATTTTTGGCGCGTGACTATCTTGTGTGTCCGTTTTGGAATTCGGTAAAAATACCGCCCACACCCGCCTACCGTTAACTCTTGTATAATATTGGGGCTCAGTACAGTGTTAGGACTGGATGCCTGTGGAATACGATTTACTTAGCGTGTACGCTAGAACATTTAGGCGCGTGACTGTCTTATGCGTAAGGCACAATATTAAATAATTGTCACTTACTTGGTGAATACCTGAGCTTCGTTACAAGCACCTACCCATCGCCGCTGGAACCGGGTGGAGGCCGTGGGAGGAGTTGTTTTCGTTTTTAAGGGGAAGTGACTACGAATATGATTGGTTAGTGATAATGGCAGCCATATAGTAGTGGTTAGTGGTGGTGAACTACATGTATTCAACCGCTCTAGGTCTCTAATCATAGTCTCTGTTTAGATAAGTTGGGCGTGATATATGAATTATGGAGATGGCGTAATGCTAAAACCGAACTATGGATAATATAATTAGGACCAAGTTCGAGATTTAGTACCACATGTTTATGTCATAGACTATTGTTCCAGCTAGGATCAAACAATATAATCGTATTGAATCAAGCATTTGCATTTGATTAGTTTAACGGCTTGACAATCAGAGTTGTCTGTTCGATTCAGTTGTATGCTAACATACTGGTGGTGGGTTGTACCCAGTATTGTGTGTTGCAGTAAGTGCTGTTTCGGCCATATTGGAGTGGGGTCGATATGTTTACTGTGGGAGTCCTACTGTTAGGGTGTATTGCTTAGTAATGATTAGGGTTTTGTTAGGTTACACCCTTTAATTAGTGTCACATCTGTGAACATCCAGAGTGGTGGGGATTCCACTAGAGTTGTTAATAAGGAGTTTGTAACCCAAGTTCTTTGAGAGGAGGTGTTACTCATTTGATAATTTTGACAGTACATGCATAGTGATAACTGTGGGTTCAGCGAGTTCAGTGATCATGTCAAAGGCTTGCCCAGGGTATATCTTCATTCAGGCCCTTGCTGTTCCAGCGCTGTTCTTTGTAGAACAGCCCTTCCATTGATATCTGTTGACTTGCTTCGAGGATAAGCCATTGGAGGGAATCTGGAGTGTGTTGTATTTCTAAAAAATGCCTGCACATCTTGGTGTTGCTTTTTTTACACCTGAAATTGCTTCGGTGTTCAGATATCCTAGTTTTTATATTGCGTGTTGTCATACCTATATAGTATAGGTTGCAAGGACATATGATCAAGTAAATGCAATTCGTGCTATTGCAGTTTGTGTGGCCTCTCATTTCCCACTTGAATGTATCAGATAAGGTGATGTATTTGTATTTTTTAGTGAGAGGGCACGCCGTGCAACCACCACACGGGTAGTGTCCCGTGACTGGTGGTAGGTTCCATAGTCTTACTTGTCGGTTGGGTTCATTTTTTGTCTTGGGTCTGGTGTGAATAAGGATATCTTTCATGTTCCTAGACCTTTTGAAGTCGAATCTTGGTTGGTCTATGTTGAGGGTGCCTGTGTTAAGAATAGACCAATGGCGTTTTACAATTTTCTTTATTTGGTTGGATACTGGTGTGAAAGTTGTAATGCATGTCATAGGTTGGGCAGTTGTGGGATCTCTTTCTCTTGGTTCAATTAGGCCCTCCCTGTTGTTGTTCTGTGCTCTTTTCAAGCTTCTTCTTATATCTCTAGTGGGATATCCTCTCTCTCTCAGGTTCCTTGAAAGGATGGCAGATTCAGTTTTGTAATTGGCCATGGTGCTACAATTACGCCGTATCCTGAGGAATTGCCCAAACGGTAAGTTGGATCGTAGTGTTCTTGGGTGATGGCTATGGTAATGAAGCAAGCTATTGCGGTCAGTACATTTCTTGAATAAAGTAGTACTGAGGGATCTCCCTTCCACACTTATCTTAAGGTCAAGGAATGCTATGTGATTTCTTGAGACAGTTATGGTAAAGGACAGGTATGGATTTAGACCATTTATCCATTCAAAAAAATCTTTGTATGAGTCTTCGTTTCCTGACCAAAAGATCAGGATATCGTCTATGTAACGTTTCCATAGCTTTATATTCTCATGGAAGGGATTAGTCAAAGACGATATGTGGGTCTCTTCAAAACTTGCCATGTACAGACATGCTTTACTGGTGGCTAACGTGCTCCCCATGCAAGTTCCCTGTATTTGATGGTAGTAGGTTCCTTTGAATTCAAAATAGTTCTCAGTAAGAACTTTTTCTGCACATTCCATTATAAAGCTGATGGGCGTAGCAGATGTCCATTCAGTTTTTTCAAGGGCAGTGGCCATAACACCTAGGGAGGCCCTCTGAGGGATGTTGGTGTAGAGGGCCTCAACATCTAGGGTTATGAGGAAATCAATGGATTCGGCCTCACTGTAATCCTGTAGTAGACGTAGTAGATCTGTAGTATCCTGAATATAGGAGGGTATTTGTTTTACAAGGGGCTGTAAGAAGTGGTCACAAAATTTTGAAAGGGGTTCCAATACTGAGTCTATCCCTGAAACAATAGGGCGACCCGGAACTGGAGTGACCCCTTTGTGTATTTTGGGCAGCGTATAAAAATACGGAACCCTAGGGTTCTTTTTTACTAGAAAGTCCGCCTCCTTTTTACTAAGCCAGCCGTGACATTCCGCTGACTCCACCATGCTCACAATTGATAGTGTAAGTCGTTCTGTTGGATTTTGAGTGATGGCCTTGTAGTATTTTATGTCATCGAGTTGTCTTTGACACTCTATCTCATAATCTACAGTGTCCATTATCACAGTAGCGCCCCCCTTGTCAGCTTGTTTAATTGTTAGCAACGGGTTGTTGGATAAAGTGTCGAGAATGTTCCTTTCTTCTTTGGACATATTGCTATATGTCAAGAGGTTCGTTATATTGTTAATGTCTCTCAAAACTGCTTGCTCAAAAGTAAGTACTTCACTAGGCACCATGCCGCTATGAGGGGTGAAGGTAGAGGCATTATGTAACCCGGAGTCATCGATGAGTTCGTGTGGTTTCCCATCGAAGAATGCGTGCAGTCTTATTTTTCTGAAGAATTTTTGTAACTCGACAGTTTGGACAAAGTTGTCAATTCTAGGTGTTGGGACAAAGCCCAGCCCTTTTTGGAGCACCTTCTCTTGGTCAACTGTTAGCTGGTGTGAAGAGAGGTTGACTACGAGACTCATTTCTTGCTCGTTTTGCTCCGAGTGTCCATCCCTTGAGGTGTCGTGTCCTCCCATTGCACCTGTTTGTCGGTTGCGTTCCCTCTCTTTCGCCCTCGCCCTCTGCCCCAACCTCTGTCTAAAAAAGGCAGATAACCTTGGGGGGCAAATTGAGGAGGGTACTGTGGTTCAAATAGTGGGATGGCATGTGGAAATTGAGGATACTGCCAAAGTGGGTGTCCTGGGAAAGGTAATTGTGGAGGGGGGTATGAGTATTGTCCCCGTCTTCCACCTCTTCCGCCCCGTCGTGGACGGGCTTGCCATTCGTCCCCACTGGAGTTTCTGTCGCTATAGGACCCTCTTCTTGAGGAGTTGTTACTAGAATCAGAGAGGTATCCTGAACCCGAAGGGGTATAGTCTTTTTTAAGGTATGGGTATACTTTCTCCTTGTCAAAGCGGTCAATATCCTTTGGTAATTTATCGACTTTTTGTTTCATCAGATAGTCCTTGTGTTCACTGATTTCTTTGTTGATTTCTGCCAGTTTCGATTTGAAACCTGGATTGTTCCCTGCGTTCTTCAGTGTCGCTTCTAATGCATGGATTTTTTCTAACAGGGCATCAGCCAAGCGTTTTGAAGTATTGACAATCAGGATCAACAAGTCATGTGTACACTTCCAGGATATCTGGGACCATTCAACCTTGAATTGACCATCTTCCCAGAATATCCTGGGGACGTTTTTTACAATCAATCCATTCGGGGTGTGATGTATTCCTATAGGTTCTGTATCGATCCCCCTATTCCTGACCCTATTCTGGTTAATGAGTTAACTAGCAGCCATCCCATGATGCAGAAACCGTTATCTGATTACGCCAGGCCACGGCACAGGAGCGCGTTATCTGATTAGGTCATAACGCTTGCCATCTAATTAGGCAAGCAATATTCCTCCAGCCCCTGATAAGGTATACGGAGTTCTCAAAACAAATCAAACCTATGACAACCTGGGAAAAACCCTGCGGCCATTGTTTTGATTTCACCGAGAACTTCAGTAAAAGAATGCGCTAACGACCAGCTCGTATGACATCCTTATTGACGTATCTATGTCCATCCTTACGTCAATCTCGGCACCTTACAGGTATAAATATTACCGATATTGCCTTAAGCAAACACACGCGGTGGTGACGAGATCGGAGCAGCGAGACTTCCCGAAGCCCAGCAGAGAGCGAAGCCCACTAGCTGCCCCGCCTTCCTGACGCGCTGAGAACGAGACGCTGCTTTCTCCTGCCGAGAAATCCAGCTCCGGCGCTTCCGAGCAGCCCTTGCAGGCAGCCTGGAATATCGAGACCAAAGATGAGAGATACCATCCCTCAATCATCCTAGATTCAAGGTACGGAACTGAATAACCCCTTGCAGAGAATTCTTGAATCAGTCACTTGGCAAAACAAACTTAACTTAAAACTGTTACTTTCTATCCCCGCCCACGTATTAGGCTTAGGTCAGGTACACTGGGGTAGGCGTAGTTAGAAGCACCAGTTGAGTACGATTAGTCAAATGCTTATATGTATATATCTATTTTATCCATTTTAAACCACCATATGGCTTAGAAACCATATAAATGTTTTTACAGTATTATTTTATACTTCTGCTTTTATTGTATGCACTTTTCTTAACCATAAGTATTGCAATAATATCGATTCATTTCTCTTGTACGAGAAGAGAGACTGATCAATAAATAACATCTTTTATTGAACACGCCCGTCTCTTCCTTTTCTCTACAATCTGGTGAAACTAAGAATGCACGTACTGACTGAGTAAAATAAGTTGTCTTTTGTTTTCACACGACTCTAGAGATACACTCTTGATTAGGGGAGAGCAAAGTTGTCATGTTCTATGGTTGTCAGAAACTAAATCCCTTCTTGTCTATCCAGGGAGGTTCAACTCCTCCTTGTCTATTCGAGAAAGTTTCTAGTGAACTCTGAGCTAGCTGGCAAACCCAAAACTTTAAGTCTAATATCGACAGTAGAAGACCTAGTTAACGTCTGGTCTAGGTCTATACTATTGGAGGTATTATTCCAATGCGCAGAGCCTATTGGGATAATAGGAACTACACTACATGGCGCCCAACGTGTTTGGATAGGCGATAAAACTAACGCAAGACTTTAGAGTAACTCAGTCGTGCTTTTTCACTCAGACCCCTTTTTCCCATAATACTCCAAAGACGTCTGGAGTGGGTGAGAGGTAAAATCCGCCAAACCTCGCAGGAGGGAACTCCTATGTATGGTTTTTGGTTCAATCAACATTGAAGGATACACTGTTCCAAAATATTGTGCATCTCATCTTTGTTTCCACAAGAAACCTGATCTGCAAACAAACAGAATAACCATCCTGACAGTAAAATGCCAGACAGTGATGATGAAAGAGAGAGAGCTAGAGTAGCAGCTGAAGTAATAGCAGCTGATAATACTATGCAAGAAGCAGTTCCGGATATAATACTCTTCCCAGTCAACATAAGAAGATCTATAACGTTAAAACTTATAGAAAATGGACTGACACCAAGAGGTGGTACAGTCATATTCGTAATTGAGGCACACGAATATCGGCAGACAGAGGTATTCTATTCATGGATAAACTTTCCAGCAGCAAATGCTGTAACAAAGGAGTTCCACTATTATAAAATAGAGGAACCTCCTAATGAGTACACTCCTTTCGAGGAAGTGGAAGTACCACTCAAATTCCAAGAGCATTTGCTCTTGTTTAATGGCGCCCTAAAACATAATAACCACATCACCAGGCTCGGTCCACTAGGTAGACCAGGAGCAACGTGGCCGGTCCTAGCCGGATACACACCACATCCAGACATCGAAAGAATGTCTGCAGCAGATGTTTTAGTACAACTAAAACAATTAATTAAAATATATAGACAACTAGTCCAATATGTAATGCGGACTTCAACCTTCCAACCTGTAGTTAAAATTCCACAGCTGACCCCACATCAGGGGAACACAAATAAAATTACACCACAGAACATACAGTCCTGCCTAGGTAAAGTACCAGCTAAACGGGAACAAATACCATTCTGGTTAGCACAAAAAATCACCCAAATAGAGGCGGTGTTTCCAGACACCACCCCTGTGGATAAACACAGGATTCTGACTATCTGTCTTCCAATGGGAATCGCACCACACGTGGAGGACTGTGACACTTGGGGTACAGTCTTTGCTTCCATTTACACAAAAACACATGGAGTTCCATCCATGTCAGTAATACCAGATGTGCTAAAACAAATTCAAGACGAATACGGTCCAGAACCCGCTTTAACTCTTGGTATGAAATTACTAAAAGACTTAAAGCAGGTCTCGGCAATATTACTAGCCAACATAAAAGGAGAAGCAGCGAATGTGGCGATCCGCCAGAGGTTAAAAGAGACAGATATAGCAGACCAACCAGCTGAAATTGCCAGAATTATAGAAAAATCCTATGAAGAACTAGGTAGAGATAGTTTGGGTGGAATACCATTGAAGCCCCAACTAATTGAAAGTCCTGAAAAAATATTTATTAAAAATAATCTAAACAGTCAAAAGAAGAACTGGGATGGAAACAAACAATCCAATCCAAAAGAAAAGAGATTCCAGTCCAGAGGAAGGTCTCCTCGGCGGAGAGAAAGATCTCCGGACCAAGGACCCAAGTCTCCCCAAAGGGAGCCCTCTGTGAAAAAATACAACCTTAGAAATAGGGATAACATAAAGAAACCTGATAGATATCAAGATTTTGATACACGTCCCTCTCAATCTTTTCAGACTTCCTCGCAGAAATTGGAAAGAAGAGGACGATCGGAACCCAGGGAAGAGCACGTCAAGTCCAAAGACAAGGAACCTGCTCATCCAAATAAAAAATTACAGTTTCCAAAAAAGAAGGTAGCCAGTATTAAAGTATTCAACAATGCCGAGAATACTGAGGACACAGCTGAAAAATGGAGAGTGGGCTCAGACAATGCTAGACAGCGCAGCAGAAGTGAGCATAGCACGCAAAGTCCTTATGAATCATCTGGAGACAGTGGACACGAATGAATACATTCAGGTGGAAACTGCAGACACCAGAGTTAGCAAACCTCACAAAATATATGAAATAACATTACGCATAGAAGGGGATAAGACTAGAAAAATAAGGGGCCTTTTTTGGGATAATCTCTCCAAGGGCTATGACATCCTTCTAGCTGAAAAAGACTGGCCACCAGAGTTTGTCAGGGAGTGCCCACATGGCGAAGAAATAATTATGTCAAAGTAAGTGAATACCGCTGCACTCCAAATGTATATAAAGTACTGGAGGTTAAACCAATTGTTAAGTCTTATAGGTACTTCAGGTGTTCACCTCCTGGATCCCGAGGTGCTATGAACAAATAATAACACAGAAAATCTTACAGTGAGTAAGAATAACCTGGAGTACTCTTGAGCATATTGATGCTGTATGTTGTTAAACGCAATTAATCCAAAACGAATTGTAGATTTTACTCCATAAAGTTCATGATTGTTTCAACAGTTTATTTGTTAATCATCATATTCTATTCATATGACTGGATGATCACAACGTATATTCCATAATTAATTCTCCATAAAACAGTGTATTAGTGGTCCACATTATTTAGAATCCCCAATGCATTTCGCACAAAAGTGCGCTTCCTCAGGGGGTCTGTAAGTGAATAGAAATGACACAAATGGGTACACTAGCAGGTATCCAGGAGCAAGGCAATACATGTGTGCACGAACCTATTCGGAAAGTGATGCAATGTATTCCGGCTCCTGGATCAATGAGTAAATCCTATCGGTATCATTGGTGTCGAATTCAAAGGTATCAGCCTTATTGCTGGTTAAGCTTGCAATGTCTGCATAGGACATGGTTCTGGGTGCTGAAGCGGTGTGAGCCAGAGAGGAATATAACAAAGTAAGTGAATACCGCTGCACTCCAAATGTATATAAAGTACTGGAGGTTAAACCAATTGTTAAGTCTTATAGGTACTTCAGGTGTTCACCTCCTGGATCCCGAGGTGCTATGAACAAATAATAACACAGAAAATCTTACAGCGAGTAAGAATAACCTGGAGTACTCTTGAGCATATTGATGCTGTATGTTGTTAAACGCAATTAATCCAAAACGAATTGTAGATTTTACTCCATAAAGTTCATGATTGTTTCAACAGTTTATTTGTTAATCATCATATTCTATTCATATGACTGGATGATCACAACGTATATTCCATAATTAATTCTCCATAAAACAGTGTATTAGTGGTCCACATTATTTAGAATCCCCAATGCATTTCGCACAAAAGTGCGCTTCCTCAGGGGGTCTGTAAGTGAATAGAAATGACACAAATGGGTACACTAGCAGGTATCCAGGAGCAAGGCAATACATGTGTGCACGAACCTATTCGGAAAGTGATGCAATGTATTCCGGCTCCTGGATCAATGAGTAAATCCTATCGGTATCATTGGTGTCGAATTCAAAGGTATCAGCCTTATTGCTGGTTAAGCTTGCAATGTCTGCATAGGACATGGTTCTGGGTGCTGAAGCGGTGTGAGCCAGAGAGGAATATAACAAAGTAAGTGAATACCGCTGCACTCCAAATGTATATAAAGTACTGGAGGTTAAACCAATTGTTAAGTCTTATAGGTACTTCAGGTGTTCACCTCCTGGATCCCGAGGTGCTATGAACAAATAATAACACAGAAAATCTTACAGCGAGTAAGAATAACCTGGAGTACTCTTGAGCATATTGATGCTGTATGTTGTTAAACGCAATTAATCCAAAACGAATTGTAGATTTTACTCCATAAAGTTCATGATTGTTTCAACAGTTTATTTGTTAATCATCATATTCTATTCATATGACTGGATGATCACAACGTATATTCCATAATTAATTCTCCATAAAACAGTGTATTAGTGGTCCACATTATTTAGAATCCCCAATGCATTTCGCACAAAAGTGCGCTTCCTCAGGGGGTCTGTAAGTGAATAGAAATGACACAAATGGGTACACTAGCAGGTATCCAGGAGCAAGGCAATACATGTGTGCACGAACCTATTCGGAAAGTGATGCAATGTATTCCGGCTCCTGGATCAATGAGTAAATCCTATCGGTATCATTGGTGTCGAATTCAAAGGTATCAGCCTTATTGCTGGTTAAGCTTGCAATGTCTGCATAGGACATGGTTCTGGGTGCTGAAGCGGTGTGAGCCAGAGAGGAATATAACAAAGTAAGTGAATACCGCTGCACTCCAAATGTATATAAAGTACTGGAGGTTAAACCAATTGTTAAGTCTTATAGGTACTTCAGGTGTTCATCTCCTGGATCCCGAGGTGCTATGAACAAATAATAACACAGAAAATCTTACAGCGAGTAAGAATAACCTGGAGTACTCTTGAGCATATTGATGCTGTATGTTGTTAAACGCAATTAATCCAAAACGAATTGTAGATTTTACTCCATAAAGTTCATGATTGTTTCAACAGTTTATTTGTTAATCATCATATTCTATTCATATGACTGGATGATCACAACGTATATTCCATAATTAATTCTCCATAAAACAGTGTATTAGTGGTCCACATTATTTAGAATCCCCAATGCATTTCGCACAAAAGTGCGCTTCCTCAGGGGGTCTGTAAGTGAATAGAAATGACACAAATGGGTACACTAGCAGGTATCCAGGAGCAAGGCAATACATGTGTGCACGAACCTATTCGGAAAGTGATGCAATGTATTCCGGCTCCTGGATCAATGAGTAAATCCTATCGGTATCATTGGTGTCGAATTCAAAGGTATCAGCCTTATTGCTGGTTAAGCTTGCAATGTCTGCATAGGACATGGTTCTGGGTGCTGAAGCGGTGTGAGCCAGAGAGGAATATAACAAAGTAAGTGAATACCGCTGCACTCCAAATGTATATAAAGTACTGGAGGTTAAACCAATTGTTAAGTCTTATAGGTACTTCAGGTGTTCACCTCCTGGATCCCGAGGTGCTATGAACAAATAATAACACAGAAAATCTTACAGCGAGTAAGAATAACCTGGAGTACTCTTGAGCATATTGATGCTGTATGTTGTTAAACACAATTAATCCAAAACGAATTGTAGATTTTACTCCATAAAGTTCATGATTGTTTCAACAGTTTATTTGTTAATCATCATATTCTATTCATATGACTGGATGATCACAACGTATATTCCATAATTAATTCTCCATAAAACAGTGTATTAGTGGTCCACATTATTTAGAATCCCCAATGCATTTCGCACAAAAGTGCGCTTCCTCAGGGGGTCTGTAAGTGAATAGAAATGACACAAATGGGTACACTAGCAGGTATCCAGGAGCAAGGCAATACATGTGTGCACGAACCTATTCGGAAAGTGATGCAATGTATTCCGGCTCCTGGATCAATGAGTAAATCCTATCGGTATCATTGGTGTCGAATTCAAAGGTATCAGCCTTATTGCTGGTTAAGCTTGCAATGTCTGCATAGGACATGGTTCTGGGTGCTGAAGCGGTGTGAGCCAGAGAGGAATATAACAAAGTAAGTGAATACCGCTGCACTCCAAATGTATATAAAGTACTGGAGGTTAAACCAATTGTTAAGTCTTATAGGTACTTCAGGTGTTCACCTCCTGGATCCCGAGGTGCTATGAACAAATAATAACACAGAAAATCTTACAGCGAGTAAGAATAACCTGGAGTACTCTTGAGCATATTGATGCTGTATGTTGTTAAACACAATTAATCCAAAACGAATTGTAGATTTTACTCCATAAAGTTCATGATTGTTTCAACAGTTTATTTGTTAATCATCATATTCTATTCATATGACTGGATGATCACAACGTATATTCCATAATTAATTCTCCATAAAACAGTGTATTAGTGGTCCACATTATTTAGAATCCCCAATGCATTTCGCACAAAAGTGCGCTTCCTCAGGGGGTCTGTAAGTGAATAGAAATGACACAAATGGGTACACTAGCAGGTATCCAGGAGCAAGGCAATACATGTGTGCACGAACCTATTCGGAAAGTGATGCAATGTATTCCGGCTCCTGGATCAATGAGTAAATCCTATCGGTATCATTGGTGTCGAATTCAAAGGTATCAGCCTTATTGCTGGTTAAGCTTGCAATGTCTGCATAGGACATGGTTCTGGGTGCTGAAGCGGTGTGAGCCAGAGAGGAATATAACAAAGTAAGTGAATACCGCTGCACTCCAAATGTATATAAAGTACTGGAGGTTAAACCAATTGTTAAGTCTTATAGGTACTTCAGGTGTTCACCTCCTGGATCCCGAGGTGCTATGAACAAATAATAACACAGAAAATCTTACAGCGAGTAAGAATAACCTGGAGTACTCTTGAGCATATTGATGCTGTATGTTGTTAAACGCAATTAATCCAAAACGAATTGTAGATTTTACTCCATAAAGTTCATGATTGTTTCAACAGTTTATTTGTTAATCATCATATTCTATTCATATGACTGGATGATCACAACGTATATTCCATAATTAATTCTCCATAAAACAGTGTATTAGTGGTCCACATTATTTAGAATCCCCAATGCATTTCGCACAAAAGTGCGCTTCCTCAGGGGGTCTGTAAGTGAATAGAAATGACACAAATGGGTACACTAGCAGGTATCCAGGAGCAAGGCAATACATGTGTGCACGAACCTATTCGGAAAGTGATGCAATGTATTCCGGCTCCTGGATCAATGAGTAAATCCTATCGGTATCATTAGTGTCGAATTCAAAGGTATCAGCCTTATTGCTGGTTAAGCTTGCAATGTCTGCATAGGACATGGTTCTGGGTGCTGAAGCGGTGTGAGCCAGAGAGGAATATAACAAAGTAAGTGAATACCGCTGCACTCCAAATGTATATAAAGTACTGGAGGTTAAACCAATTGTTAAGTCTTATAGGTACTTCAGGTGTTCACCTCCTGGATCCCGAGGTGCTATGAACAAATAATAACACAGAAAATCTTACAGCGAGTAAGAATAACCTGGAGTACTCTTGAGCATATTGATGCTGTATGTTGTTAAACGCAATGAATCCAAAACGAATTGTAGATTTTACTCCATAAAGTTCATGATTGTTTCAACAGTTTATTTGTTAATCATCATATTCTATTCATATGACTGGATGATCACAACGTATATTCCATAATTATTTCTCCATAAAACAGTGTATTAGTGGTCCACATTATTTAGAATCCCCAATGCATTTCGCACAAAAGTGCGCTTCCTCAGGGGGTCTGTAAGTGAATAGAAATGACACAAATGGGTACACTAGCAGGTATCCAGGAGCAAGGCAATACATGTGTGCACGAACCTATTCGGAAAGTGATGCAATGTATTCCGGCTCCTGGATCAATGAGTAAATCCTATCGGTATCATTAGTGTCGAATTCAAAGGTATCAGCCTTATTGCTGGTTAAGCTTGCAATGTCTGCATGGGACATGGTTCTGGGTGCTGAAGCGGTGTGAGCCAGAGAGGAATATAACAAAGTAAGTGAATACCGCTGCACTCCAAATGTATATAAAGTACTGGAGGTTAAACCAATTGTTAAGTCTTATAGGTACTTCAGGTGTTCACCTCCTGGATCCCGAGGTGCTATGAACAAATAATAACACAGAAAATCTTACAGCGAGTAAGAATAACCTGGAGTACTCTTGAGCATATTGATGCTGTATGTTGTTAAACGCAATTAATCCAAAACGAATTGTAGATTTTACTCCATAAAGTTCATGATTGTTTCAACAGTTTATTTGTTAATCATCATATTCTATTCATATGACTGGATGATCACAACGTAAATTCCATAATTAATTCTCCATAAAACAGTGTATTAGTGGTCCACATTATTTAGAATCCCCAATGCATTTCGCACAAAAGTGCGCTTCCTCAGGGGGTCTGTAAGTGAATAGAAATGACACAAATGGGTACACTAGCAGGTATCCAGGAGCAAGGCAATACATGTGTGCACGAACCTATTCGGAAAGTGATGCAATGTATTCCGGCTCCTGGATCAATGAGTAAATCCTATCGGTATCATTAGTGTCGAATTCAAAGGTATCAGCCTTATTGCTGGTTAAGCTTGCAATGTCTGCATGGGACATGGTTCTGGGTGCTGAAGCGGTGTGAGCCAGAGAGGAATATAACAAAGTAAGTGAATACCGCTGCACTCCAAATGTATATAAAGTACTGGAGGTTAAACCAATTGTTAAGTCTTATAGGTACTTCAGGTGTTCACCTCCTGGATCCCGAGGTGCTATGAACAAATAATAACACAGAAAATATTACAGCGAGTAAGAATAACCTGGAGTACTCTTGAGCATATTGATGCTGTATGTTGTTAAACGCAATTAATCCAAAACGAATTGTAGATTTTACTCCATAAAGTTCATGATTGTTTCAACAGTTTATTTGTTAATCATCATATTCTATTCATATGACTGGATGATCACAACGTATATTCCATAATTAATTCTCCATAAAACAGTGTATTAGTGGTCCACATTATTTAGAATCCCCAATGCATTTCGCACAAAAGTGCGCTTCCTCAGGGGGTCTGTAAGTGAATAGAAATGACACAAATGGGTACACTAGCAGGTATCCAGGAGCAAGGCAATACATGTGTGCACGAACCTATTCGGAAAGTGATGCAATGTATTCCGGCTCCTGGATCAATGAGTAAATCCTATCGGTATCATTGGTGTCGAATTCAAAGGTATCAGCCTTATTGCTGGTTAAGCTTGCAATGTCTGCATAGGACATGGTTCTGGGTGCTGAAGCGGTGTGAGCCAGAGAGGAATATAACAAAGTAAGTGAATACCGCTGCACTCCAAATGTATATAAAGTACTGGAGGTTAAACCAATTGTTAAGTCTTATAGGTACTTCAGGTGTTCACCTCCTGGATCCCGAGGTGCTATGAACAAATAATAACACAGAAAATCTTACAGCGAGTAAGAATAACCTGGAGTACTCTTGAGCATATTGATGCTGTATGTTGTTAAACGCAATTAATCCAAAACGAATTGTAGATTTTACTCCATAAAGTTCATGATTGTTTCAACAGTTTATTTGTTAATCATCATATTCTATTCATATGACTGGATGATCACAACGTATATTCCATAATTAATTCTCCATAAAACAGTGTATTAGTGGTCCACATTATTTAGAATCCCCAATGCATTTCGCACAAAAGTGCGCTTCCTCAGGGGGTCTGTAAGTGAATAGAAATGACACAAATGGGTACACTAGCAGGTATCCAGGAGCAAGGCAATACATGTGTGCACGAACCTATTCGGAAAGTGATGCAATGTATTCCGGCTCCTGGATCAATGAGTAAATCCTATCGGTATCATTGGTGTCGAATTCAAAGGTATCAGCCTTATTGCTGGTTAAGCTTGCAATGTCTGCATAGGACATGGTTCTGGGTGCTGAAGCGGTGTGAGCCAGAGAGGAATATAACAAAGTAAGTGAATACCGCTGCACTCCAAATGTATATAAAGTACTGGAGGTTAAACCAATTGTTAAGTCTTATAGGTACTTCAGGTGTTCACCTCCTGGATCCCGAGGTGCTATGAACAAATAATAACACAGAAAATCTTACAGCGAGTAAGAATAACCTGGAGTACTCTTGAGCATATTGATGCTGTATGTTGTTAAACGCAATTAATCCAAAACGAATTGTAGATTTTACTCCATAAAGTTCATGATTGTTTCAACAGTTTATTTGTTAATCATCATATTCTATTCATATGACTGGATGATCACAACGTATATTCCATAATTAATTCTCCATAAAACAGTGTATTAGTGGTCCACATTATTTAGAATCCCCAATGCATTTCGCACAAAAGTGCGCTTCCTCAGGGGGTCTGTAAGTGAATAGAAATGACACAAATGGGTACACTAGCAGGTATCCAGGAGCAAGGCAATACATGTGTGCACGAACCTATTCGGAAAGTGATGCAATGTATTCCGGCTCCTGGATCAATGAGTAAATCCTATCGGTATCATTGGTGTCGAATTCAAAGGTATCAGCCTTATTGCTGGTTAAGCTTGCAATGTCTGCATAGGACATGGTTCTGGGTGCTGAAGCGGTGTGAGCCAGAGAGGAATATAACAAAGTAAGTGAATACCGCTGCACTCCAAATGTATATAAAGTACTGGAGGTTAAACCAATTGTTAAGTCTTATAGGTACTTCAGGTGTTCATCTCCTGGATCCCGAGGTGCTATGAACAAATAATAACACAGAAAATCTTACAGCGAGTAAGAATAACCTGGAGTACTCTTGAGCATATTGATGCTGTATGTTGTTAAACGCAATTAATCCAAAACGAATTGTAGATTTTACTCCATAAAGTTCATGATTGTTTCAACAGTTTATTTGTTAATCATCATATTCTATTCATATGACTGGATGATCACAACGTATATTCCATAATTAATTCTCCATAAAACAGTGTATTAGTGGTCCACATTATTTAGAATCCCCAATGCATTTCGCACAAAAGTGCGCTTCCTCAGGGGGTCTGTAAGTGAATAGAAATGACACAAATGGGTACACTAGCAGGTATCCAGGAGCAAGGCAATACATGTGTGCACGAACCTATTCGGAAAGTGATGCAATGTATTCCGGCTCCTGGATCAATGAGTAAATCCTATCGGTATCATTGGTGTCGAATTCAAAGGTATCAGCCTTATTGCTGGTTAAGCTTGCAATGTCTGCATAGGACATGGTTCTGGGTGCTGAAGCGGTGTGAGCCAGAGAGGAATATAACAAAGTAAGTGAATACCGCTGCACTCCAAATGTATATAAAGTACTGGAGGTTAAACCAATTGTTAAGTCTTATAGGTACTTCAGGTGTTCACCTCCTGGATCCCGAGGTGCTATGAACAAATAATAACACAGAAAATCTTACAGCGAGTAAGAATAACCTGGAGTACTCTTGAGCATATTGATGCTGTATGTTGTTAAACACAATTAATCCAAAACGAATTGTAGATTTTACTCCATAAAGTTCATGATTGTTTCAACAGTTTATTTGTTAATCATCATATTCTATTCATATGACTGGATGATCACAACGTATATTCCATAATTAATTCTCCATAAAACAGTGTATTAGTGGTCCACATTATTTAGAATCCCCAATGCATTTCGCACAAAAGTGCGCTTCCTCAGGGGGTCTGTAAGTGAATAGAAATGACACAAATGGGTACACTAGCAGGTATCCAGGAGCAAGGCAATACATGTGTGCACGAACCTATTCGGAAAGTGATGCAATGTATTCCGGCTCCTGGATCAATGAGTAAATCCTATCGGTATCATTGGTGTCGAATTCAAAGGTATCAGCCTTATTGCTGGTTAAGCTTGCAATGTCTGCATAGGACATGGTTCTGGGTGCTGAAGCGGTGTGAGCCAGAGAGGAATATAACAAAGTAAGTGAATACCGCTGCACTCCAAATGTATATAAAGTACTGGAGGTTAAACCAATTGTTAAGTCTTATAGGTACTTCAGGTGTTCACCTCCTGGATCCCAAGGTGCTATGAACAAATAATAACACAGAAAATCTTACAGCGAGTAAGAATAACCTGGAGTACTCTTGAGCATATTGATGCTGTATGTTGTTAAACGCAATTAATCCAAAACGAATTGTAGATTTTACTCCATAAAGTTCATGATTGTTTCAACAGTTTATTTGTTAATCATCATATTCTATTCATATGACTGGATGATCACAACGTATATTCCATAATTAATTCTCCATAAAACAGTGTATTAGTGGTCCACATTATTTAGAATCCCCAATGCATTTCGCACAAAAGTGCGCTTCCTCAGGGGGTCTGTAAGTGAATAGAAATGACACAAATGGGTACACTAGCAGGTATCCAGGAGCAAGGCAATACATGTGTGCACGAACCTATTCGGAAAGTGATGCAATGTATTCCGGCTCCTGGATCAATGAGTAAATCCTATCGGTATCATTAGTGTCGAATTCAAAGGTATCAGCCTTATTGCTGGTTAAGCTTGCAATGTCTGCATAGGACATGGTTCTGGGTGCTGAAGCGGTGTGAGCCAGAGAGGAATATAACAAAGTAAGTGAATACCGCTGCACTCCAAATGTATATAAAGTACTGGAGGTTAAACCAATTGTTAAGTCTTATAGGTACTTCAGGTGTTCACCTCCTGGATCCCGAGGTGCTATGAACAAATAATAACACAGAAAATCTTACAGCGAGTAAGAATAACCTGGAGTACTCTTGAGCATATTGATGCTGTATGTTGTTAAACGCAATGAATCCAAAACGAATTGTAGATTTTACTCCATAAAGTTCATGATTGTTTCAACAGTTTATTTGTTAATCATCATATTCTATTCATATGACTGGATGATCACAACGTATATTCCATAATTATTTCTCCATAAAACAGTGTATTAGTGGTCCACATTATTTAGAATCCCCAATGCATTTCGCACAAAAGTGCGCTTCCTCAGGGGGTCTGTAAGTGAATAGAAATGACACAAATGGGTACACTAGCAGGTATCCAGGAGCAAGGCAATACATGTGTGCACGAACCTATTCGGAAAGTGATGCAATGTATTCCGGCTCCTGGATCAATGAGTAAATCCTATCGGTATCATTAGTGTCGAATTCAAAGGTATCAGCCTTATTGCTGGTTAAGCTTGCAATGTCTGCATGGGACATGGTTCTGGGTGCTGAAGCGGTGTGAGCCAGAGAGGAATATAACAAAGTAAGTGAATACCGCTGCACTCCAAATGTATATAAAGTACTGGAGGTTAAACCAATTGTTAAGTCTTATAGGTACTTCAGGTGTTCACCTCCTGGATCCCGAGGTGCTATGAACAAATAATAACACAGAAAATCTTACGGCGAGTAAGAATAACCTGGAGTACTCTTGAGCATATTGATGCTGTATGTTGTTAAACGCAATTAATCCAAAACGAATTGTAGATTTTACTCCATAAAGTTCATGATTGTTTCAACAGTTTATTTGTTAATCATCATATTCTATTCATATGACTGGATGATCACAACGTAAATTCCATAATTAATTCTCCATAAAACAGTGTATTAGTGGTCCACATTATTTAGAATCCCCAATGCATTTCGCACAAAAGTGCGCTTCCTCAGGGGGTCTGTAAGTGAATAGAAATGACACAAATGGGTACACTAGCAGGTATCCAGGAGCAAGGCAATACATGTGTGCACGAACCTATTCGGAAAGTGATGCAATGTATTCCGGCTCCTGGATCAATGAGTAAATCCTATCGGTATCATTAGTGTCGAATTCAAAGGTATCAGCCTTATTGCTGGTTAAGCTTGCAATGTCTGCATGGGACATGGTTCTGGGTGCTGAAGCGGTGTGAGCCAGAGAGGAATATAACAAAGTAAGTGAATACCGCTGCACTCCAAATGTATATAAAGTACTGGAGGTTAAACCAATTGTTAAGTCTTATAGGTACTTCAGGTGTTCACCTCCTGGATCCCGAGGTGCTATGAACAAATAATAACACAGAAAATATTACAGCGAGTAAGAATAACCTGGAGTACTCTTGAGCATATTGATGCTGTATGTTGTTAAACGCAATTAATCCAAAACGAATTGTAGATTTTACTCCATAAAGTTCATGATTGTTTCAACAGTTTATTTGTTAATCATCATATTCTATTCATATGACTGGATGATCACAACGTATATTCCATAATTAATTCTCCATAAAACAGTGTATTAGTGGTCCACATTATTTAGAATCCCCAATGCATTTCGCACAAAAGTGCGCTTCCTCAGGGGGTCTGTAAGTGAATAGAAATGACACAAATGGGTACACTAGCAGGTATCCAGGAGCAAGGCAATACATGTGTGCACGAACCTATTCGGAAAGTGATGCAATGTATTCCGGCTCCTGGATCAATGAGTAAATCCTATCGGTATCATTGGTGTCGAATTCAAAGGTATCAGCCTTATTGCTGGTTAAGCTTGCAATGTCTGCATAGGACATGGTTCTGGGTGCTGAAGCGGTGTGAGCCAGAGAGGAATATAACAAAGTAAGTGAATACCGCTGCACTCCAAATGTATATAAAGTACTGGAGGTTAAACCAATTGTTAAGTCTTATAGGTACTTCAGGTGTTCACCTCCTGGATCCCGAGGTGCTATGAACAAATAATAACACAGAAAATCTTACAGCGAGTAAGAATAACCTGGAGTACTCTTGAGCATATTGATGCTGTATGTTGTTAATCGCAATTAATCCAAAACGAATTGTAGATTTTACTCCATAAAGTTCATGATTGTTTCAGCAGTTTATTTGTTAATCATCATATTCTATTCATATGACTGGATGATCACAACGTATATTCCATAATTAATTCTCCATAAAACAGTGTATTAGTGGTCCACATTATTTAGAATCCCCAATGCATTTCGCACAAAAGTGCGCTTCCTCAGGGGGTCTGTAAGTGAATAGAAATGACACAAATGGGTACACTAGCAGGTATCGAGGAGCAAGGCAATACATGTGTGCACGAACCTATTCGGAAAGTGATGCAATGTATTCCGGCTCCTGGATCAATGAGTAAATCCTATCGGTATCATTGGTGTCGAATTCAAAGGTATCAGCCTTATTGCTGGTTAAGCTTGCAATGTCTGCATAGGACATGGTTCTGGGTGCTGAAGCGGTGTGAGCCAGAGAGGAATATAACAAAGTAAGTGAATACCGCTGCACTCCAAATGTATATAAAGTACTGGAGGTTAAACCAATTGTTAAGTCTTATAGGTACCCCAGGTGTTCACCTCCTGGATCCCGAGGTGCTATGAACAAATAATAACACAGAAAATCTTACAGCGAGTAAGGATAACCTGGAGTACTCTTGAGCATATTGATGCTGTATGTTGTTAAACGCAATTAATCCAAAACGAATTGTAGATACCGGCTAGTGTACCCATTTGTGTCATTTCTATTCACTTACAGACCCCCTGAGGAAGCGCACTTTTGTGCGAAATGCATTGGGGATTCTAAATAATGTGGACCACTAATACACTGTTTTATGGAGAATTAATTATGGAATATACGTTGTGATCATCCAGTCATATGAATAGAATATGATGATTAACAAATAAACTGTTGAAACAATCATGAACTTTATGGAGTAAAATCTACAATTCGTTTTGGATTAATTGCGTTTAACAACATACAGCATCAATATGCTCAAGAGTACTCCAGGTTATTCTTACTCGCTGTAAGATTTTCTGTGTGAAGAAATAATTATGCCTGCCTTCTCATTTCATTTCATTTCATCAACTTTTATTCGATTATAGGCTTGTATAATCATAAAAAGTACATTTAAAACCGGGAAATATAACATAGTCAAAAGGAAAAAAGTCAATGTGCAAATGATCACAGAACTGGCATCGCTATACCGAACAAAAGATGTCAAAGCGGGTTACTGTTATAGAAGTGAATCAAGTTTAGAAGTTGACTTTGCGACGAGTTGATATTACAATTTTAAGAAAGGTCGCTATCATTTTTGCTTCATGCGGGGATTTCGGGGATTGTAAGTGAGAAAGTGCTGAATGTGATTGTCTAAGACCGCTTGAGAGAAGGAGGGGCAAAATCCATGTTTTCCTTGCTAGTCTGTAGTACTTGCAGAAAAGGACAACATGTATCGTTGATTGTTCAGAGACTCCGTCGCAGGGGCAACTCATCAATTTTCTGGACCAGTTCTTCATTTCTGGAAATGAGACCAGACGGAAAAAAAGATTGAACCGGAGTCTTGTGATTAAAAACTTTTCATAGTTTGAGAGGAAGTATGTCAGGTATGGCTGTGTGAGTTTCCCTGTCTGCAATATGCAAGATTTTTCATTATGTTTTTTGGTAATCTCAGTTTGATTGCGGAGTTCCCTTAAGTGGCCCATACATAGTTCCTTCAAATGTTTCTTCGAGATATCTTCTATTGAAGGGGGTTCGAGGAAGTAGTGCTCGCAGTCAAGGTCTAGAAAAAATTTGTGAATGTAATTGAGCCAAGGTATTTTTTTCCAGTACGCTAGGCCGAGACATTCAGTGATGAGGGAACGGGTGATGTGACTTTCGGGGTTACACCATATACGCTGCCACAGTAGGATGGGCTGGCATCGTATGGTGTCGGTCATATATTCCATACCCAGTTCCCGATGTGAGGCTAGGATCGGGGAGCTTTGGGGGAGAGCTAGGATGTATTTGATAAAAGCGTTCTCAGTAACCTGGAGTTGGTCGATACATCCATGGCCCCAGATGCCTGCTCCGTACGTGGCCACACTGTGGCATTTTGCATAGTATATCGTTAATAGTTCCGCTGGAGCTGGTTTGCCTAGTTTCCTTGAAAACGCTCTTAACGCTGATACTGCGCGACGGAAACTGAGGTTTCTAGCTCCCACTGCCTTACTCCAGATCATTGTGTCTTCCACTAAAATGCCCAGGTATGGGTACACCGATGTTTTTTCTAGTCTACTGTTGTTAATGGATATGGGCTTGGAGACTCCTGGTCTTGGTCCGATGGTCATTGTGAAAGTTTTTTTAATATTAACTTTCAATCCCAGGGAGTCCATGAAAGTCACATATTTATTTAGCTGTCGCTGGAGTTGGTTGGATGTCCGTGCCAGGATGACAGAGTCGTCGGCATATAGGAGGATTGGTATCGGGCGATGGTCTATCTGCGGGAGGTCCAGGCTCCCTTCCAGCATGGCCTGTTCGAGCCCGTTTGTGTATAAATTGAACAGGAAGGGAGCCAGCACGCACCCCTGCCTTACTCCTCGTGATATTTTAAAGGGACGTGATAGTTCGCCGCCAATGCCAAAACGAACTCGACCTTCTGCGTTGGTATATAGCTCTCTCAGGAAGGCTAGTATGGGAGGGTCCACTCCGAGGTTTTCCAGGATCTGCCATAGCTTTGCATGCTGTACGCAATCGAAAGCCGCGCTTAGGTCTACATAGACCAGATAGATGTTACCTCCTTTAGCGCGTGTGTACTTTCCAGCCAAAAGGACGAGGTTTAGGGCCTGTTCCACCGTTCCGAGCCCCTTCTGAAAACCATATTGCAGGTCAGTGATGATGTTATTCTCCTGGGCCCATGATTGTAGTCGGTCCAGGAGTATTCGACCTGCAATCTTGCCCGTGGAGTCCAGAAGGGAGATCGGTCGGTAGCACGCTGGGTCATTGCGGTCCCCTTTCTTAAAGATGGGCAGTAATGTAGATGTGGACCATGATTGGAAGAGACCGGTTTCGGCAACTGCTGCCATTACCCGTGTGATTATTACTGCCTTCTCAAATCATATTCCAATTCATAAAAAATATACACTTGCAAGAAAGTGGCCAGTAGCTCAGGCTCCTGCTTTATATAAAAATCATGTAGGATGGGATGAGGACTCTCCTCCTCACAAAATCCAGTTAAAATCACAACCTACTGCACAAAGGCAGTATCCAATCAAGCAAGAAGCTAAAAAACAGGTAAAAGAAATTCTAGATCAACTAGAATACCAGGGGGTGATTGAAACTTGCACCTCACAAATGAACAACCCTTTGTTTCCTGTCTCCAAACCAGACAATTCATATCGTCTAGTTTTGGATTACAGACACCTTAACTCGTGTTGCAAAACGTTTGCAGTACAAAACTCGCATAGTGCTGCACTAATGAATAACATAGTGCGCAAAAAATATAAAACAACATTAGACATCTCTAATGGATTCTTTTGTCAAAATATAGCACCAGAGAGCAGATACTTATCAGCGTTCTCAATAAATGGCGCTGAAAAAGAATTCTGTCGGTTACCCCAGGGGTACAAGAACAGCCCAGGAGTATTCTCAGCGAGGGTAACAGAGTTACTACAAACATATGATGACGAAGCATTATCTTATGTCGATGACATATACCTAACAGATGATGACTTGGATACTCACTTGAAGAGAGTGAACACCATAATACTTGGGTTCGCAGCAGAGGGTTACAAATTCAACTTAAAAAAATCTAGAATTGCCCATCTAACAGTCCTGTTCTAGGATATGAATTATCAAGTGAAGGCAAAAGCCTGGCTGACAATTTCCTAGAGAAATGTGCCGTACTCCAAGCACCTAGAACACTAAAAAACCTACAGTCAATTCTAGGCTTCCTAAATTTCGGAAGAACATACATTGCAAATTACGCAGAAAGGGTCAAACCCCTTTATGATCTAATAAAACCAGATTTAAAAAAACCAATTGGACTCAAAAACACACAGAAATTCTGAGATCCTTACAAACAGATATGTTAATTAAAACAAAATTAGAAACGCGTGATAACACACGCAACCTTGTGATTCGAGTCATCCCAGGAAGATGCGGATTCACATACCTGACCTCGAATGAGGGAGAAAAGGTACCAATTGCATTCAAATCACACTTGTACACAGAAGCTGAAAAGAAATTCAGCATTAAAGAAAACATTGTTCATGCAGTTCAAACCGCAATAGCTAGAGAAAAAGATAAAGCTGACGGTAGACACATCACAGTCAGAACAGCAGAATCAGCCTTTGAGGCATTAACAACACCGTGTAATTTACCAACAACAGCATTGAATCCGGAATGGATACAATGGGTGAATTCCATTACAATGGACAAAGTAAAATACTACTTTGATCCAGAACTAGAGGAACTAAAATATCTAGAATATGAAAGAATATTCCCTCTGCCAATCGACATTCTGCCATTACGACAATACGCTTGTGTAATCTATACAGACGGACATGCTCAACCATCTGTTTGGGGGGAACAAGCCTACAACCCCACATGTGAGATTACAAAAGAAGTGTGGCGCGGAGGTATACTAAGACCTCTATTAACAAAAACACACTCAGTAGAAACTAATTCAGAACAACAGACTGAAATAATAGCATTGAAAATGGCGCTAGATAATGCAGATCGCGAATCCCCGACACTCATAGTGTCCGATTCGTATTACTGCATCAAATCATATAACAGCGATTTACAGAAAAGGATTCAAAACGGTTACAAAGATGACACAGGTGCAACAATAAAACAAAAACTGCTTTGGGAACAAATAGTTCTGTTAAAAAAAGAACTACCAAAGACTCACGTGATACACTCACTGAGTCATCAGCGTGATGGCGTTCACGTTGCAGGGAATTCATTGGCTGAGAAAGCCACAGCGGTAGCAACTGAATCGGCTTCCGTAGCTAGAAAAAAGCGTGCAGTAAAATACATTGACGGTGAAACAATGCTGGCGGTGAAAACGTCATCAAAAGGCGACTGCTCAGCGTTACCGATCAGTTATCCACTCAAATATACATACATAATCGATGCGAACTCCGTTCCTTTTGCTCGAATCCCTGGAGTGGGGGATAGAGTAATTCCAAACAAGGACAGGAGAACTTTGTTAATAGCAGACGCACATATGGGCGAGGGTCTCAGACACCTTAAACTAAAAGATTCTCTGGAAGAACTACAATCAGTGTACTGGTGGCCAGGCATGAGCCTGCATCATCACATTTTTGTAAAAAAATGCCTGGGCTGCAACAGAGATCGCAGCGGCGAGAGGAACGGGGTAATACCATGGCGTTTCACTCAATAAGGGCTAAACAATAATCAGTGAAACAAGTGTAAATAATGCGTCCCATTAACAAATAAAGACTAGTTTCCACTTATAAATGTAGACCCCAGCACTCGGCTGACGTCGGGACTGTTATACAAGATTTGCGAGTCTAAATGGCATATACGCTAGGAGCATGCTACGTTTGACCAATGTTTTCACTTTAGCCCTCAAGCTTGTGGGAAAGCACGGCCAAATGAGCATAGCGAAGCGGGATTCTTCTCACTTCCTTCCTGAGGGATACGGGACGGTGTAAAGAAAAAACCAAGACATAAAGCAATCTATAACAGCAAAGGTATTAGGTTCGGGAGCTGGGTGGGTCAAACATCTAATAAGTGTCCAACGTAGTCTAAACAACTTGCCAAGAAATTCTCTGAGGGGATTCAGTCCGTACGAATTACTGTTTGGAACTAGGATGCTAGTCTTGGATCTTGACAGTCAGACTTCAGTGGTAAAAGAAAAAAGCTTTGATATCAAAGATCGTTTGGCTATTTTACAGGACTTAAACGAAACAAGAAAAGACCTGAGCAACATAAAGTTGAAACAGCAGCCAACAACCACTGAAGAACCACCACCTGTCCCAGCAAGACCTGTCTGGATTCCAAAAGTCGGGGATCTAGTCAGAGAAAAGATCGCGGTAAATAAGGAATTTGGGCCTTCTTACAGAAAAGCAGTTCCTGTCTTGTCCATCAACGGGACGAGATCAGTTGTACTACTGCCGCTTGCTGGTAAAAAGGAGAACCGAGTTGTATCCATCGACCTGGTAAAACCACAATCATGTGGCCGATAACAAACAGTAGGCCAAGTGGACTCCCGATAAGTAGTAGAACACCAAGGTTTGCTACAAGTACAGAGGTGCTAACTAAAAGGCTAATCACATTCGAAACGCCTACAGAACAACGACAAGGACTATGCAACAATGCAATGGAACTCACACCTCTGAAAACCCAAATAAAAACGTTTAGTAGAGACACACCAACCTACAATGAAGTAACAAATGAATATGCAAGAAACAGTAATCCTGAAGCAATTGGAACAATAGACAGAACGGCATCCGGCTACTTCATCAACTTTGAAGATTCTTCTGAAGATCTAAGTGAATCAAAGACACAGCCATCAACAAAAACTTTTAAAGATAAAGCTAAGGAAGTATTGAAACAGCTGAAAGAAACCTATCTGATTTCTCCGTGGATTGAATTTTGGGTGTCCTTTGGTGTATTTATCCTGATACTTTGGCTCATCATGATACTATGCTTGGGACGCTTCATTGAGGGAAAATATGCAAAAATGGACACAGCAAGCCAGAAAATCAACTTGATCCTCAAGCCACACACATCTTCACACGTCAAGAAAAGAGAACTTTCTTCAGTCAATTTCACAGCCAATCCTATACCGGGTGGGGTAGCATGGGACAATACTGACTATGAAATTTATGGTCCGGTAGAAATCCTCAAATATCCACACCAAATCAAGATCTCGTTGAGTGACTTTGTAAAACTAAACTCATTTGCTGATGATTGGGACTTTGAAAGTATTAATAACATGATGTCTGATCTAGTGATGTCTGCTAAATTTACCAAACATGATTATTTGCAGGGTTCATCTAATTATGATAGTATGTACTGCTACAACCACTATGGTAACCATTTTCTACATAAATCTGCACAACCTAGAAATATTTTAAATTATAATCAATGGGAACATTGTGCAACCCCTCCAAAAGGAAGCTCAAGAACCTTTTATGACAAATATTCATACTTTTCAGGGTTCAATACAAGTAATGCTGAAACATTTTATTTCAAATTGTCAAATAAGACAGGAACAAAAACCATGCTTACAAACACAAAATTGATATATTCGGACTAATTTTTTGAACAAATGAATACATTTGGTTTTGATTATTGGGACAAAAATGTTGAAGTGAAAAGTGTTTGGGGTACAAAAGAATGGCAAGTACAAGGTATAGAACCATTGTTTAGAGCCTGCATGATCCCAGAACAAATTATATTCTTGAATGAAACTATTCAACAAACTACCTGTCTTGGATTAGCCAAAATCAAAGACTTAAATAAACCGTCTATTCCAAAACCACCAATGAACAGCAATAACTCTGCAGATGAAGAGATAGACGTAAACTATGTATTAAACCAAAACAGAACAAATCCTGATTGGAAACAATGGTTAATCTGGCCCACAGATACTAATAACTGTCAAGACAGATTCCTGAACAAAACACAGGGGTTCACATTGACCAGGCCAGACCCTAGATATTCCCAAAGACAACACCCAGGGATAATCACCACCTACAGTGTGGGCAAACTCTGCCTTCAATGGCTAAAAACTTCCACACTGACAGAAATTAAGCAACACCTAACTTTACTTACTAATGGTGCTGACTTGCGTGATTTCATTATGGGACCACGCAAACAGCGTCAAAAACGCTTCATAGCAGCCTGTATATATGCAGCTTACAACGAGGCCTGGAAGATAACTCAAATTGAGACAGCAGAAAGTATACGGGAAATTGACCGTATTAATTTGGAAAAATCGCTTTCTGTAGTGGACAATGGGTTAATGACTCTGTCCTCCAGAATCTTTTCATTGGACAGCATTGTGTCATCAGCAATCGACATAATATCGCAAGACTTACTGTTATTACAACACGGTCAGTCTCAATGGGAAACAACCATTACAACGCAACTTTTACAACGAACTAACATTACAACGAAACTTTTACAACGCAAAAACTTTTACAACGCATACCATTACAACGCAGGATTTTACAACGCAAGTACCTTTACAACGCATACCATTACAACGTAAGTATTGGTAAGTATATCATTATTTTTTAAATATTATATGTTTGGGTTTTTGGGTAAAGGGGTATTTTTAGGGTTCAGGGTCAGTTTTCAGTTTTTGGGTAAAGGGGTATTTTTAGGGTTCAGGGTAAGTTTTCAGTTTTTGGGTAAAGGGGTATTTTTAGGGTTCAGGGTCAGTTTTCAGTGTTTGGGTAAAGGGGTATTTTTAGGGTTCAGGGTCAGTTTTCAGTTTTTGGGTAAAGGGGTATTTTTAGGGTTCAGGGTCAGTTTTCAGTTTTTGGGTAAAGGGGTATTTTTAGGGTTCAGGGTCAGTTTTCAGTTTTTGGGTAAAGGGGTATTTTTAGGGTTCAGGGTCAGTTTTTAGTTTTTGGGTAAAGGGGTATTTTTAGGGTTCAGGGTCAATTTTCAGTTTTTGGGTAAAGGGGTATTTTTAGGGTTCAGGGTCAGTTTTGGGTTTTTGGGTAAAGGGGTATTTTTAGGGTTCAGGGACAGTTTTGGGTTTTTGGGGTACAGGGTTAATTTGTAAAAATAAAATAAAATTATATTTAAATTAAATTAATTAAATGTAATTAAATAAAAATTAATTATATTTTAATAATTTAAATTAATTTAAATAAAAAAAAATATTTTTAGGGTTCAGGGTCAGTTTTGGGTTTTTGGGGTACAGGTTTAATTTGTAAAAATAAATTAAAATGATATTTAAATTAAATTAATTAAATAAAATTAAATAAAATGTAATTATATTTTAATAATTTAAAATAATTTATATTAAAAAAAATATTATATACTTACCAATATTTACGTTGTAATGGTATGCGTTGTAAAGGTACTTGCGTTGTAAAATCTTGCGTTGTAATGGTATGCGTTGTAAACGTTTTTGCGTTGTAAAAAATTCGTTGTAATGGTAGTCGTTGTAAAAGTATGCGTTGTAACGTCATACATCCGTCTCAATTGCGTTCTATTGTACAGCTTGGCTGGACGTTACAAAATCTGCGTTCAGGCTATGTGCCTTGGCGTCTAATCAACACAACGTCACTATTCAATATCTTTAACCTTACTGATAAACAGATCAGTATGGCACAGAAGGGTGCTGATTATACAATCCTGAGCATTGAGAAACTCGAGAGATTACCATTGACAATGTCAGAACGACCTGTCATTGAATGGATAATACATTGGATAATTAATATTCCGATATCTACTTTCAGGTTTCAATACTGCCAAAAATATATACAGGCTGGCATGTACGAAAAATTGGGAAAAGGGTACATTAAGACAACATGGAACTTGCCCTATTCACATGCAGGTGTCAGTAATAAAGGACAGAAAGTGTTTCTTAGTGGCAATAATTGTGCGATGTCACTAAGCGGTACACTTCTGTGTAATGGAATTAGTTTTGCATGGAGCCTGTGAAGGGAACTCAAATAACCTTTCATGTCACCAGCTAGGCACACCTGCAACAGAGATAGAACCATTCTTTAAAAGACTCTATAACTGGAGTTATATTCTAATTGTGGATCGCAGATGTTGTAGTCTACTGCCCGGGGTTCCTTATCTCGTTAGTACGACTGCGAAGGTCATGTGCTGTGGACGCTTATTGTTCCCCAGCTCGTTTCCAGACAGGGAGGCAAGGGCATGGCCTCACTTAAAAATTACTTCTATTTGAGTCGATACTTTAAGCAGAATGAAAACAGTGCTTCTTCAGACGCCGGCCAGGCTCACGTCATCAAAAGAAACGCATGATCTCCTAGTCGCAAGGACGACTGCAGAGATTCACTCATTGTTATCAACTAATTCCCCCATACATTTCGCAGAAATCCTGAATGAAATCTTAAATATTTCTGATACCAGTGGAGTCTCAAATGTATTTAAGACTGTATTTTCGATGGCATTATCACCATTCAAAGCCATACTGGGTATTTTTCCAGACTTCGTCCATTCGATTTTTGGAGGAGTTCCCCTCATTTTGGGACTAATTGCAGGAATCCTATTCTTAGTCCTTATATTTCGTTATGGCAAACCATGTCACAGACAAAACACCTGCGACAAGGGAAGAAACAGTCCGAGCCATTGGATACCGGGACCGGATATCAAAAATCCTGGGACTAACCCGGCTTAGAGACCTGAACATGACTTGGTTTCTTTCATTTCGACCGATATGGCAAAGATGTGTTTTACCTGTATTAAGGTGCATGCTGTGCGGAGAAGAATGCGTGTTGGACACCTGTCTGACGCTACAATCGGATGCGCCAATGGATGCAGAAACATTGTTGGGTCCGGTAAAGGCTCATGCATTGTGCTGCCCTCAACGGCTGCCAATTCTGATGACGGCATTCGTGGAAACTTCACCACTACGATTAAGGGGTAGTGAAGATCAAGATGAAAGCAGCATCGATCAGGTACAACCTTCTGTCAGCAATACTAATCAAAACGTCAATAGAGACGATCATGCACATGAATGCATGGTTACATCCTTTTCCGAATTAGTGGAACTATCACAGGAAGCTGTTGACAGCTTTTTCAGCAGTCTCAACGATATGATGTTCTCACCAGAGCAGAAATAATGACTCTTGGACAAGCTAGCACACGGCGTTCCCGACACCTTGAATTTGGCCTTCAACTTTAATAATAAAGTAGCAAGCTCCAGTTCACGTACAGCAATTTTTTAGCAGCCCCAAAATATTTTTGTAAAATTTTACGGGACACTTTTCTTCTGCTTAAAGTAAGAACTATTCTTAGAGAACTAATTTCTATTTTTAGAAACTTCATAGACATTAGCTGCCCGCTGGTATGTTTATAATTATTTTTGAACTGTGATGAAGTGGTCTCGAACCTTTCTTCTGTATTAAGAGCCATTTCATGTGTAATTCTCATATTCAATTACTAATAATGTATACATATGCGTGATTAATTTAGCATTATTCTACTGCTTGAGTGCATATAGTACATATGACTATTTTTTTCCCCGTATGTTACATAATTTCGAAATGCATTATATGTATTTTGGGGTGGTAAGGTATACACGATACTCTACAGTATGTTTTACTATGCCTAGATTCGTAAATATGGCCATAGTTAGCGTGGAGTGGGTGTGATGTATTCCTATAGGTTCTGTATCGATCCCCCTATTCCTGACCCTATTCTGGTTAACGAGTTAACTAGCAGCCATCCCATGATGCAGAAACCGTTATCTGATTACGCCAGACCACGGCACAGGAGCGCGTTATCTGATTAGGTCATAACGCTTGCCATCTAATTAGGCAAGCAATATTCCTCCAGCCCCTGATAAGGTATACGGAGTTCTCAAAACAAATCAAACCTATGACAACCTGGGAAAAACCCTGCGGCCATTGTTTTGATTTCACCGAGAACTTCAGTAAAAGAATGCGCTAACGACCAGCTCGTATGACATCCTTATTGACGTATCTATGTCCATCCTTACGTCAATCTCGGCACCTTACAGGTATAAATATTACCGATATTGCCTTAAGCAAACACACGCGGTGGTGACGAGATCGGAGCAGCGAGACTTCCCGAAGCCCAGCAGAGAGCGAAGCCCACTAGCTGCCCCGCCTTCCTGACGCGCTGAGAACGAGACGCTGCTTTCTCCTGCCGAGAAATCCAGCTCCGGCGCTTCCGAGCAGCCCTTGCAGGCAGCCTGGAATATCGAGACCAAAGATGAGAGATACCATCCCTCAATCATCCTAGATTCAAGGTACGGAACTGAATAACCCCTTGCAGAGAATTCTTGAATCAGTCACTTGGCAAAACAAACTTAACTTAAAACTGTTACTTTCTATCCCCGCCCACGTATTAGGCTTAGGTCAGGTACACTGGGGTAGGCGTAGTTAGAAGCACCAGTGGAGTACGATTAGTCAAATGCTTATATGTATATATCTATTTTATCCATTTTAAACCACCATATGGCTTAGAAACCATATAAATGTTTTTACAGTATTATTTTATACTTCTGCTTTTATTGTATGCACTTTACTTAACCATAAGTATTGCAATAATATCGATTCATTTCTCTTGTACGAGAAGAGAGACTGATCAATAAATAGCATCTTTTATTGAACACGCCTGTCTCTTCCTTTTCTCTACAATCTGGTGAAACTAAGAATGCACGTACTGACTGAGTAAAATAAGTTGTCTTTTGTTTTCACACGACTCTAGAGATACACTCTTGATTAGGGGAGAGCAAAGTTGTCATGTTCTATGGTTGTCAGAAACTAAATCCCTTCTTGTCTATCCAGGGAGGTTCAACTCCTCCTTGTCTATTCGAGAAAGTTTCTAGTGAACTCTGAGCTAGCTGGCAAACCCAAAACTTTAAGTCTAATATCGACAGTAGAAGACCTAGTTAACGTCTGGTCTAGGTCTATACTATTGGAGGTATTATTCCAATGCGCAGAGCCTATTGGGATAATAGGAACTACACTACAGGGGCAATTTTGGCCTTGAAATATTCAGCCATTAAAGCGCCATGTAAGCTGACCCTTATCCACTCTCTCTTGAGATCAGAGAGTGTTTTCCAGTCGGCAGTATTGCTTCCTGTTGCCGTGTCGTTATCCATGTTTAAAATAGAGGGAGTTCTGAGGATAGCTGCGGCATCATCCTCACCAAAACTCAGTCCTTGTCCTTCCATCTTGAATGGGGGGTGGACTGAGATGGGATGTTGTTAGAAAATCCAAGCCTGGCAGGTTTTTGCTAGGCAAAGGGACTAGGTAGGGGGACAGAGCCAATCTTACCCACCAAAAGAGAAACTCCTACGGGTGTGAGCCGTGCAGAGGAATTGGTATCAAAAGGAAGGAGTAGTGGGCTGTTACTGCTCTCGCCGGAGCAGAAGATCCAAGCACGACGTGCCCAAATTACACGTATATACAAAGGTTGTCGTGTTGTTCCTCATGAAAGAGAAAGGTATAGATACAGTCTATAGTGCAAGTTGGATTAGAACAGGGTAGCCGGATAGTCACCCTGGGAGTCCATTTTGTTGGATTATAATGCCCTCACACACCCTTTCAGGTGTCATGCTTCATCATTTGGGCCTGCTCCTCGTTGGGTCGGCGGTGCAATACCCAACGGGCAACACCTCGTAGAGGGGCTCTTTAGCGGAGATCTTTTTCCAACTGCCGTATGGATGAAGTGCGGGTATGGGGCCAGGAGTCAGGGTAGACGTGATTATGTAAATTAAAATAAAGCTAGTGTTACCAGGAATGCTTTATTCAGAAGGGCCACTGCTTTAGTTAAAAACGATTTCCTAGAGGAGAGCAGTGGAAAGTGATGTTTCCCGCTCTCGTCTGGAATATATTACAGTCCGGTCAACATGTTTCTCGCTACTCTAAAATTTGTTGAGCGATTATTCAGGACCAGGAGGGGACTAATTAGCAAGTATCTAGAGATGTATGTAACTGTCTACACTGTTACCACGAAGTATGGTTTATGTAAGCTCGTTTGGCTACCACACTGGTGGGTGAAGGGGAGAACAATATTATATTACCCTTCTTCAGTTGTGATTGTTAAAACCTGGTGGAGGAAAGGGGAGAGCATATCACAAACAATTTATAAAACGTTGCATCAATGACTGTAATACTTGTGTGTTCCGCATGCTGATGTGAGTCATGCGTGTCGTGACATTATTACACAAGTGTGTCAAGCACTCTCAAAAGTGGGAGTTCAATTGGAGTGACATGTGAAGGTAAAGACCTTGTATTTAAAAGAGAATACCCAATTGGTATTCATTGCACGCAGTTATTCACAACTCACCTAAAGTTAAAAACAATCAGATAACGACAGTGTCCAGCGGGTAAAGCTTCAGGGAGATCTTCCACCACAATGCTATATAGAGGAAGAAATCTCAATGGTATGCACAGATATATATAGACTGCATGGTGGTTACACTCTAATGTTGATGTCCTGCATAGAGATATATAGACTACCGTGAAGTTACAATCTAATGTTTGTGTTTTACTAAAACAAGAACTGTGATCCATAAAGGTTTGGTCTCAGAGTTTGGAATATAAAGCCCCTAAATTAGGTGTGTCTAGAGGGATTTGGTTTGAGGTTTTGAATATAGTTCCCCTACATTTGATGTGTGTCTAGAGGGCTATGCCAATATTGTGTCAGTACTCAAAGTAGGGGGTAGGGAGGTGGTCAGCTCATTATGACTGGATAGATTGAGTCTTGTTCCTGATATTCGGCGCGGTAAAAAGTGGGTCATTAGATCGAACACAGACCATTTATTAAATAAATATAGTGCCTGGTGTAGATTACGATAAAATCCAACGTGCATGTTCTATGGCCAGTATTTCTGTACCCCGTGTGTGTCCAATTCTTAGTGCGATGGGCATCATTAAATTATGTGCCTAGTTATGGACTTTTCAGATGCGCGGCGTGCACAGTGTCTTACCGGCATTGAGAAACCACATGTATGTCCGTTTTGGAGTGCGGTACATATACCGCCCGCACATGCCTACCGATAACTGTTGCATGTTATTGGGGCTCAGTGCAGCTTTAAGAGTAAATGCCGACGGGGTAAAGTTTGCTTAGCGTGTATGCTGGAACATTTTTGGCGCGTGACTATCTTGTGTGTCCGTTTTGGAATTCGGTAAAAATACCGCCCACACCCGCCTACCGTTAACTCTTGTATAATATTGGGGCTCAGTACAGTGTTAGGACTGGATGCCTGTGGAATACGATTTACTTAGCGTGTACGCTAGAACATTTAGGCGCGTGACTGTCTTATGCGTAAGGCACATTATTAAATAATTGTCACTTACTTGGTGAATACCTGAGCTTCGTTACAAGCACCTACCCATCGCCGCTGGAACCGGGTGGAGGCCGTGGGAGGAGTTGTTTTCGTTTTTAAGGGGAAGTGACTACGAATATGATTGGTTAGTGATAATGGCGGCCATATTGTAGTGGTTAGTGGTGGTGAACTACATGTATTCAACCGCTCTAGGTCTCTAATCATAGCCTCTGTTTAGATAAGTGGGGCGTGATATATGAATTATGGAAATGGCGTAATGCTAAAACCGAACTATGGATAATATAATTAGGACCAAGTTGGAGATTTAGTACCACATGTTTATGTCATAGACTATTGTTCCAGCTAGGATCAAACAATATAATCGTATTGAATCAAGCATTTGCATTTGATTAGTTTAACGGCTTGACAATCAGAGTTGTCTGTTCGATTCAGTTGTATGCTAACATACTGGTGGTGGGTTGTACCCAGTATTGTGTGTTGCAGTAAGTGCTGTTTCGGCCATATTGGAGTGGGGTCGATCTGTTTACTGTGGGAGTCCTACTGTTAGGGTGTATTGCTTAGTAATGATTAGGGTTTTGTTAGGTTACACCCTTTAATTAGTGTCACATCTGTGAACATCCAGAGTGGTGGGGATTCCACTAGAGTTGTTAATAAGGAGTTTGTAACCCAAGTTCTTTGAGAGGAGGTGTTACTCATTTGATAATTTTGACAGTACACGCATAGTGATAACTGTGGGTTCAGCGAGTTCAGTGATCATGTCAAAGGCTTGCCCAGGGTATATCTTCATTCAGGCCCTTGCTGTTGGAGGATAATCTGTGGATCCAGCGCTGTTCTTTGTAGAACAGCCCTTCCTTTGATGTCTGTTGACTTGCTTCGAGGATAAGCCATTGGAGGGTATCTGGAGTGTGTTGCATTTCTAAAAAATGCCTGCACATCTTGGTGTTGCTTTTTTTACACCTGAAATTGCTTCGGTGTTCAGATATCCTAGTTTTTACATTGCGTGTCGTCATACCTATATAGTATAGGTTGCAAGGACATATGATCAAGTAAATGCAATTCGTGCTATTGCAGTTTGTGTGGCCTCTCATTTCCCACTTGAATGTATCAGATAAGGTGATGTATTTGTATTTTTTAGTGAGAGGGCACGCCGTGCAACCACCACACGGGTAGTGTCCCATGACTGGTGGCAGGTTCCATAGTCTTACTTGTCGGTTGGGTTCGTTTTTTGTCTTGGGTCTGGTGTGAATAAGGATATCTTTCATGTTCCTAGACCTTTTGAAGGCGAACCTTGGTTGGTCTATGTTGAGGGTGTGTGTGTTAAGAATAGACCAATGGCGTTTTACAATTTTCTTTATTTGGTTGGATACTGGTGTGAAAGTTGTAACCCATGTCATAGGTTGGGCAGTTGTGGGATCTCTTTCTCTTGGTTCAATTAGGCCCTCCCTGTTGTTGTTCTGTGCTCTTTTCAAGCTTCTTATATCTCTAGTGGGATATCCTCTCTCTCTCAGGTTCCTTGAAAGGATGGCAGATTCAGTTTTGTAATTGGCCATGGTGCTACAATTACGCCGTATCCTGAGGAATTGCCCAAACGGTAAGTTGGATCGTAGTGTTCTTGGGTGATGGCTATGGTAATGAAACAAGCTATTGCGGTCAGTACTTTTCTTGAATAAAGTAGTACTGAGGGATCTCCCTTCCACACTTATCTTAAGGTCAAGGAATGCTATGTGATTTCTTGAGACAGTTATGGTAAAGGACAGGTATGGATTTAGACCATTTATCCATTCAAAAAAATCTTTGTATGAGTCTTCGTTTCCTGACCAAAAGATCAGGATATCGTCTATGTAACATTTCCATAGCTTTATATTCTCATGGAAGGGATTAGTCAAAGACGATATGTGGGTCTCTTCAAAACTTGCCATGTACAGACATGCTATACTGGGGGCTACCGTGCTCCCCATGCAAGTTCCCTGTATTTGATGGTAGTACGTTCCTTTGAATTCAAAATAGTTCTCAGTAAGAACTTTTTCTGCACATTCCATTATAAAGCTGATGGGCGTAGCAGATGTCCATTAAGTTTTTTCAAGGGCAGTGGCCATAACACCTAGGGAGGCCCTCTGAGGGATGTTGGTGTAGAGGGCCTCAACATCTAGGGTTATGAGGAAATCAATGGATTCGGCCTCACTGTAATCCTGTAGTAGACGTAGTAGATCTGTAGTATCCTGAATGTAGGAGGGTATTTGTTTTACAAGGGGCTGTAAGAAGTGGTCACAAAATTCTGAAAGGGGTTCCAATACTGAGTCTATCCCTGAAACAAAAGGGCGACCCGGAACTGGAGTGACCCCTTTGTGTATTTTGGGCAGCGTATAAAAATACGGAACCCTAGGGTTCTTTTTTACTAGAAAGTCCGCCTCCTTTTTACTAAGCCAGCCGTGACATTCCGCTGACTCCACCATGCTCACAATTGATAGTGTGAGTCGTTCTGTTGGATTTTGAGTGATGACCTTGTAGTATTTTGTGTCATCGAGTTGTCTTTGACACTCTATCTCATAATCTACAGTGTCCATTATCACAGTAGCGCCCCCCTTGTCAGCTTGTTTAATTGTTAGCAACGGGTTGTTGGATAAAGTGTTGAGAATGTTCCTTTCTTCTTTGGACATATTGCTATATGTTGAGAGGTTCGTTATATTGTTAATGTCTCTCAAAACTGCTTGCTCAAAAGTAAGTACTTCACTAGGCACCATGCCGCTATGAGGGGTGAAGGTAGAGGCATTATGTAACCCGGAGTCATCGATGGGTTCGTGTGGTTTCCCATCGAAGAATGCGTGCAGTCTTATTTTTCTGAAGAATTTTTGTTACTCGACAGTTTGGACAAAGTTGTCAATTCTAGGTGTTGGGACAAAGCCTAGCCCTTTTTGGAGCACCTTCTCTTGGTCAACTGTTAGCTGGTGTGAAGAGAGGTTGACTACGAGACTCATTTCTTGCTCGTTTTGCTCCGAGTGTCCATCCCTTGAGGTGTCGTGTCCTCCCATTGCACCCGTTTGTCGGTTGCGTTCCCTCTCTTTCGCCCTCGCCCTCTGCCCCAACCTCGGTCTAAAAAAGGCTGATTACCTTGGGGGGCAAATTGAGGAGGGTACTGTGGTTCAAATAGTGGGATGGCATGTGGAAATTGTGGAAATCCTGGGAAAGGTAATTGTGGAGGGGGGTATGAGTATTGTCCCCGTCTTCCACCTCTTCCGCCCCGTCGTGGACGAGCTTGCCATTCGTCCCCACCGGAGTTGCTGTCGCTATAGGACCCTCTTCTTGAGGAGTTGTTACTAGAATCAGAGAGGTATCCTGAACCCGAAGGGGTATAGTCTTTTTTAAGGTATGGGTATACTTTCTCCTTGTCAAAGCGGTCAATATCCTTTTGTAATTTATCGACTTTTTGTTTCATCAGATAGTCCTTGTGTTCACTGATTTCTTTGTTGATTTCTGCCAGTTTCGATTTGAAACCTGGATTGTTCCCTGCGTTCTTCAGTGTCGCTTCTAATGCCTGGATTTTTTCTAACAGGGCATCAGCCAAGCGTTTTGAAGTATTGACAATCAGGATCAACAAGTCATGTGTACACTTCCAGGATATCTGGGACCATTCAACCTTGAATTGACCATCTTCCCAGAATATCCTGGGGACGTTTTTTACAATCAATCCATTCGGGGCAATTTTGGCCTTGAAATATTCTGCCATTAAAGCGCCATGTAAGCTGACCCTTATCCACTCTCTCTTGAGATCAGAGAGTGTTTTCCAGTTGGCAGTATTGCTTCCTGTTGCCGTGTCCTTATCCATGTTTAAAATAGAGGGAGTTTTGAGGATAGCTGCGGCATCATCCTCACCAAAGCTCAGTCCTTGTCCTTCCATCTTGAATGGGGGGTGGACTGAGATGGGATGTTGTTAGAAAATCCAAGCCTGGCAGGTTTTTGCTAGGCAAAGGGACTAGGTAGGGGCACAGAGCCAATCTTACCCACCAAAAGAGAAACTCCTACGGGTGTGAGCCGTGCAGAGGAATTGGTATCAAAAGGAAGGAGTAGTGGGCTGTTACTGCTCTCGCCGGAGCAGAAGGTCCAAGCACGACGTGCCCAAATTACACGTATATACAAAGGTTGTCGTGTTGTTCCTCATGAAAGAGAAAGGTATAGATACAGTCTATAGTGCAAGTTGGATTAGAACAGGGTAGCCGATGGTCACCCTGGGAGTCCATTTTGTTGGATTATAATGCCCTCACACACCCTTTCAGGTGTCATGCTTCATCATTTGGGCCTGCTCCTCGTTGGGTCGGCGGTGCAATACCCAACGGGCAACACCTCATAAAGGGGCTCTTTAGCGGAGATCTTTTTCCAACTGCCGTATGGATGAAGTGAGGGTATGGGGCCAGGATTCAGGGTAGACGTGATTATGTAAATTAAAATAAAGCTAGTGTTACCAGGAATGCTTTATTCAGAAGGGCCACTGCTTTAGTTAAAAACTATTTCCTAGAGGAGAGCAGTGGAAAGTGATGTTTCCCGCTCTCGTCTGGAATATATTACAGTCCGGTCAACATGTTTCTCGCTACTCTAAAATTTGTTGAGCGATTCTTCAGGACCAGGAGGGGACTAATTAGCAAGTATCTAGAGATGTATGTAACTGTCTACACTGTTACCACGAAGTATGGTGTATGTAAGCTCGTTTGGCTACCACACTGGTGGGTGAAGGGGAGAACAATATTATATTACCCTTCTTCAGTTGTGATTGTTAATACCTGTTGGAGGAAAGGGGAGAGCATATCACAAACAATTTATAAAACGTTGCATCAATGACTGTAATACTTGTGTGTTCCGCATGCTGATGTGAGTCATGCGTGTCGTGACATTATTACACAAGTGTGTCAAGCACTCTCAAAAGTGGGAGTTCAGTTGGAGTGACATGTGAAGGTAAAGACCTTGTATTTAAAAGAGAATACCCAATTAGTATTCATTGCACGCAGTTATTCACAACTCACCTAAAGTTAAAAACAATCAGACAACGACAGTGTCCAGCGGGTAAAGCTTCAGGGAGATCTTCCACCACAATGCTATATAGAGGAAGAAATCTCAATGGTATGCACAGATATATATAGACTGCATGGTGGTTACACTCTAATGTCGATGTCCTGCATAGAGATATATAGACTACCGTGCAGTTACAATCTAATGTTTGTGTTTTACTAAAACAAGAACTGTGATCCATAAAGGTTTGGTCTCAGAGTTTGGAATATAATGCCCCTAAATTAGGTGTGTCTAGAGGGATTTGGTTTGAGGTTTTGAATATAGTTCCCCTACATTTGATGTGTGTCTAGAGGGCTATGCCAATATTGTGTCAGTACTCAAAGTAGGGGGTGGGGAGGTGGGGAGGTGGTCAGCTCATTATGACTGGATAGATTGAACCTTGTTCCTAATATTAGGCGCGGTAAAAAGTGGGTCATTAGATCGAACACAGACCATTTATTAAATAAATATAGTGCCTGGTGTAGATTACGATAAAATCCAACGTGCATGTTCTATGGCCAGTATTTCTGTACCCCGTGTGTGTCCAATTCTTAGTGCGATGGGCATCATTAAATTATGTGCCTAGTTATGGACTTTTCAGATGCGCGGCGTGCACAGTGTCTTACCGGCATTGAGAAACCACATGTATGTCCGTTTTGGAGTGCGGTACATATACCGCCCGCACATGCCTACCGATAACTGTTGCATGTTATTGGGGCTCAGTGCAGCTTTAAGAGTAAATGCCGATGGGGTAAAGTTTGCTTAGCGTGTATGCTGGAACATTTTTGGCGCGTGACTATCTTGTGTGTCCGTTTTGGAATTCCGTAAAAATACCGCCCACACCCGCCTACCGTTAACTCTTGTATAATATTGGGGCTCAGTACAGTGTTAGGACTGGATGCCTGTGGAATACGATTTACTTAGAGTGTACGCTAGCACATTTAGGCGCGTGACTGTCTTATGCGTAAGGCACATTATTAAATAATTGTCACTTACTTGGTGAATACCTGAGCTTCGTTACAAGCACCTACCCATCGCCGCTGGAACCAGGTGGAGGCCGTGGGAGGAGTTGTTTTCATTTTTAAGGGGAAGTGACTACGAATATGATTGGTAAGTGATAATGGCGGCCATATTGTAGTGGTTAGTGGTGGTGAACTACATGTATTCAACCGCTCTAGGTCTCTAATCATAGCCTCTGTTTAGATAAGTGGGGCGTGATATATGATTTATGGAGATGGCGTAATGCTAAAACCGAACTATGGATAATATAATTAGGACCAAGTTCGAGATTTAGTACCACATGTTTATGTCATAGACTATTGTTCCAGCTAGGATCAAACAATATAATCGTATTGAATCAAGCATTTGCATTTGATTAGTTTAACGGCTTGACAATCAGAGTTGTCTGTTCGATTCAGTTGTATGCTAACATACTGGTGGTGGGTTGTACCCAGTATTGTGTGTTGCAGTAAGTGCTGTTTCGGCCATATTGGAGTGGGGTCGATCTGTTTACTGTGGGAATCCTACTGTTAGGGTGTATTGCTTAGTAAAGATTAGGGTTTTGTTAGGTTACACCCTTTAATTAGTGTCACATCTGTGAACATCCAGAGTGGTGGGGATTCCACTAGAGTTGTTAATAAGGAGTTTGTAAACCAAGTTCTTTGAGAGGAGGTGTTACTCATTTGATAATTTTGACAGTACATGCATAGTGATAACTGTGGGTTCAGCGAGTTCAGTGATCATGTCAAAGGCTTGCCCAGGGTATATCTTCATTCAGGCCCTTGCTGTTGGAGGATAATCTGTGGATCCAGCGCTGTTCTTCGTAGAACAGCCCTTCCTTTGATGTCTGTTGACTTGCTTCGAGAATAAGCCATTGGAGGGAATCTTGAGTGTGTTGCATTTCTAAAAAATGCCTGCACATCTTGGTGTTGCTTTTTTTACACCTGAAATTGCTTCGGTGTTCAGATATCCTAGTTTTTACATTGCGTGTCGTCATACCTATATAGTATAGGTTGCAAGGACATATGATCAAGTAAATGCAATTTGTGCTATTGCAGTTTGTGTGGCCTCTCATTTCCCACTTGAATGTATCAGATAAGGTGATGTATTTGTATTTTTTAGTGAGAGGGCACGCCGTGCAACCACCACACGGGTAGTGTCCCGTGACTGGTGGCAGGTTCCATAGTCTTACTTGTCGGTTGGGTTCGTTTTTTGTCTTGGGTCTGGTGTGAATAAGGATATCTTTCATGTTCCTAGACCTTTTGAAGGCGAACCTTGGTTGGTCTATGTTGAGGGTGCCTGTGTTAAGAATAGACCAATGGCGTTTTACAATTTTCTTTATTTGGTTGGATACTGGTGTGAAAGTTGTAACTCATGTCATAGGTTGGGCAGTTGTGGGATCTCTTTCTCTTGGTTCAATTTGGCCCTACCTGTTGTTGTCCTGTGCTCTTTTCAAGCTTCTTCTTATATCTCTAGTGGGATATCCTCTCTCTCTCAGGTTCCTTGAAAGGATGGCAGATTCAGTTTTGTAATTGGCCATGGTGCTACAATTACGCCGTATCCTGAGGAATTGCCCAAACGGTAAGTTGGATCGTAGTGTTCTTGGGTGATGGCTATGGTAATGAAGCAAGCTATTGCGGTCAGTACTTTTCTTGAATAAAGTAGTACTGAGGGATCTCCCTTCCACACTTATCTTAAGGTCAAGGAATGCTATGTGATTTCTTGAGACAGTTATGGTAAAGGACAGGTATGGATTTAGACCATTTATCCATTCAAAAAAATCTTTGTATGAGTCTTCGTTTCCTGACCAAAAGATCAGGATATCATCTATGTAACGTTTCCATAGCTTTATATTCTCATGGAAGGGATTAGTCAAAGACGATATGTGGGTCTCTTCAAAACTTGCCATGTACAGACATGCTATACTGGGGGCTACCATGCTCCCCATGCAAGTTCCCTGTATTTGATGGTAGTAGTTTCCTTTGAATTCAAAATAGTTCTCAGTAAGAACTTTTTCTGCACATTCCATTATAAAGCTGATGGGCGTAGCAGATGTCCATTAAGTTTTTTCAAGGGCAGTGGCCATAACACCTAGGGAGGCCCTCTGAGGGATGTTGGTGTAGAGGGCCTCAACATCTAGGGTTATGAGGAAATCAATGGATTCGGCCTCACTGTAATCCTGTAGTAGACGTAGTAGATCTGTAGTATCCTGAATGTAGGAGGGTATTTGTTTTACAAGGGGCTGTAAGAAGTGGTCACAAAATTCTGAAAGGGGTTCCAATACTGAGTCTATCCCTGAAACAAAAGGGCGACCCGGAACTGGAGTGACCCCTTTGTGTATTTTGGGCAGCGTATAAAAATACGGAACCCTAGGGTTCTTTTTTACTAGAAAGTCCGCCTCCTTTTTACTAAGCCAGCCGTGACATTCCGCTGACTCCACCATGCTCACAATTGATAGTGTGAGTCGTTCTGTTGGATTTTGAGTGATGACCTTGTAGTATTTTGTGTCATCGAGTTGTCTTTGACACTCTATCTCATAATCTACAGTGTCCATTATCACAGTAGCGCCCCCCTTGTCAGCTTGTTTAATTGTTAGCAACGGGTTGTTGGATAAAGTGTTGAGAATGTTCCTTTCTTCTTTGGACATATTGCTATATGTTGAGAGGTTCGTTATATTGTTAATGTCTCTCAAAACTGCTTGCTCAAAAGTAAGTACTTCACTAGGCACCATGCCGCTATGAGGGGTGAAGGTAGAGGCATTATGTAACCCGGAGTCATCGATGGGTTCGTGTGGTTTCCTATCGAAGAATGCGTGCAGTCTTATTTTTCTGAAGAATTTTTGTTACTCGACAGTTTGGACAAAGTTGTCAATTCTAGGTGTTGGGACAAAGCCTAGCCCTTTTTGGAGCACCTTCTCTTGGTCAACTGTTAGCTGGTGTGAAGAGAGGTTGACTACGAGACTCATTTCTTGCTCGTTTTGCTCCGAGTGTCCATCCCTTGAGGTGTCGTGTCCTCCCATTGCACCCGTTTGTCGGTTGCGTTCCCTCTCTTTCGCCCTCGCCCTCTGCCCCAACCTCGGTCTAAAAAAGGCTGATTACCTTGGGGGGCAAATTGAGGAGGGTACTGTGGTTCAAATAGTGGGATGGCATGTGGAAATTGTGGAAATCCTGGGAAAGGTAATTGTGGAGGGGGGTATGAGTATTGTCCCCGTCTTCCACCTCTTCCGCCCCGTCGTGGACGAGCTTGCCATTCGTCCCCACCGGAGTTGCTGTCGCTATAGGACCCTCTTCTTGAGGAGTTGTTACTAGAATCAGAGAGGTATCCTGAACCCGAAGGGGTATAGTCTTTTTTAAGGTATGGGTATACTTTCTCCTTGTCAAAGCGGTCAATATCCTTTTGTAATTTATCGACTTTTTGTTTCATCAGATAGTCCTTGTGTTCACTGATTTCTTTGTTGATTTCTGCCAGTTTCGATTTGAAACCTGGATTGTTCCCTGCGTTCTTCAGTGTCGCTTCTAATGCCTGGATTTTTTCTAACAGGGCATCAGCCAAGCGTTTTGAAGTATTGACAATCAGGATCAACAAGTCATGTGTACACTTCCAGGATATCTGGGACCATTCAACCTTGAATTGACCATCTTCCCAGAATATCCTGGGGACGTTTTTTACAATCAATCCATTCGGGGCAATTTTGGCCTTGAAATATTCTGCCATTAAAGCGCCATGTAAGCTGACCCTTATCCACTCTCTCTTGAGATCAGAGAGTGTTTTCCAGTTGGCAGTATTGCTTCCTGTTGCCGTGTCCTTATCCATGTTTAAAATAGAGGGAGTTTTGAGGATAGCTGCGGCATCATCCTCACCAAAGCTCAGTCCTTGTCCTTCCATCTTGAATGGGGGGTGGACTGAGATGGGATGTTGTTAGAAAATCCAAGCCTGGCAGGTTTTTGCTAGGCAAAGGGACTAGGTAGGGGCACAGAGCCAATCTTACCCACCAAAAGAGAAACTCCTACGGGTGTGAGCCGTGCAGAGGAATTGGTATCAAAAGGAAGGAGTAGTGGGCTGTTACTGCTCTCGCCGGAGCAGAAGGTCCAAGCACGACGTGCCCAAATTACACGTATATACAAAGGTTGTCGTGTTGTTCCTCATGAAAGAGAAAGGTATAGATACAGTCTATAGTGCAAGTTGGATTAGAACAGGGTAGCCGATGGTCACCCTGGGAGTCCATTTTGTTGGATTATAATGCCCTCACACACCCTTTCAGGTGTCATGCTTCATCATTTGGGCCTGCTCCTCGTTGGGTCGGCGGTGCAATACCCAACGGGCAACACCTCATAAAGGGGCTCTTTAGCGGAGATCTTTTTCCAACTGCCGTATGGATGAAGTGAGGGTATGGGGCCAGGATTCAGGGTAGACGTGATTATGTAAATTAAAATAAAGCTAGTGTTACCAGGAATGCTTTATTCAGAAGGGCCACTGCTTTAGTTAAAAACTATTTCCTAGAGGAGAGCAGTGGAAAGTGATGTTTCCCGCTCTCGTCTGGAATATATTACAGTCCGGTCAACATGTTTCTCGCTACTCTAAAATTTGTTGAGCGATTCTTCAGGACCAGGAGGGGACTAATTAGCAAGTATCTAGAGATGTATGTAACTGTCTACACTGTTACCACGAAGTATGGTGTATGTAAGCTCGTTTGGCTACCACACTGGTGGGTGAAGGGGAGAACAATATTATATTACCCTTCTTCAGTTGTGATTGTTAATACCTGTTGGAGGAAAGGGGAGAGCATATCACAAACAATTTATAAAACGTTGCATCAATGACTGTAATACTTGTGTGTTCCGCATGCTGATGTGAGTCATGCGTGTCGTGACATTATTACACAAGTGTGTCAAGCACTCTCAAAAGTGGGAGTTCAGTTGGAGTGACATGTGAAGGTAAAGACCTTGTATTTAAAAGAGAATACCCAATTAGTATTCATTGCACGCAGTTATTCACAACTCACCTAAAGTTAAAAACAATCAGACAACGACAGTGTCCAGCGGGTAAAGCTTCAGGGAGATCTTCCACCACAATGCTATATAGAGGAAGAAATCTCAATGGTATGCACAGATATATATAGACTGCATGGTGGTTACACTCTAATGTCGATGTCCTGCATAGAGATATATAGACTACCGTGCAGTTACAATCTAATGTTTGTGTTTTACTAAAACAAGAACTGTGATCCATAAAGGTTTGGTCTCAGAGTTTGGAATATAATGCCCCTAAATTAGGTGTGTCTAGAGGGATTTGGTTTGAGGTTTTGAATATAGTTCCCCTACATTTGATGTGTGTCTAGAGGGCTATGCCAATATTGTGTCAGTACTCAAAGTAGGGGGTGGGGAGGTGGGGAGGTGGTCAGCTCATTATGACTGGATAGATTGAACCTTGTTCCTAATATTAGGCGCGGTAAAAAGTGGGTCATTAGATCGAACACAGACCATTTATTAAATAAATATAGTGCCTGGTGTAGATTACGATAAAATCCAACGTGCATGTTCTATGGCCAGTATTTCTGTACCCCGTGTGTGTCCAATTCTTAGTGCGATGGGCATCATTAAATTATGTGCCTAGTTATGGACTTTTCAGATGCGCGGCGTGCACAGTGTCTTACCGGCATTGAGAAACCACATGTATGTCCGTTTTGGAGTGCGGTACATATACCGCCCGCACATGCCTACCGATAACTGTTGCATGTTATTGGGGCTCAGTGCAGCTTTAAGAGTAAATGCCGATGGGGTAAAGTTTGCTTAGCGTGTATGCTGGAACATTTTTGGCGCGTGACTATCTTGTGTGTCCGTTTTGGAATTCCGTAAAAATACCGCCCACACCCGCCTACCGTTAACTCTTGTATAATATTGGGGCTCAGTACAGTGTTAGGACTGGATGCCTGTGGAATACGATTTACTTAGAGTGTACGCTAGCACATTTAGGCGCGTGACTGTCTTATGCGTAAGGCACATTATTAAATAATTGTCACTTACTTGGTGAATACCTGAGCTTCGTTACAAGCACCTACCCATCGCCGCTGGAACCAGGTGGAGGCCGTGGGAGGAGTTGTTTTCATTTTTAAGGGGAAGTGACTACGAATATGATTGGTAAGTGATAATGGCGGCCATATTGTAGTGGTTAGTGGTGGTGAACTACATGTATTCAACCGCTCTAGGTCTCTAATCATAGCCTCTGTTTAGATAAGTGGGGCGTGATATATGAATTATGGAGATGGCGTAATGCTAAAACCGAACTATGGATAATATAATTAGGACCAAGTTCGAGATTTAGTACCACATGTTTATGTCATAGACTATTGTTCCAGCTAGGATCAAACAATATAATCGTATTGAATCAAGCATTTGCATTTGATTAGTTTAACGGCTTGACAATCAGAGTTGTCTGTTCGATTCAGTTGTATGCTAACATACTGGTGGTGGGTTGTACCCAGTATTGTGTGTTGCAGTAAGTGCTGTTTCGGCCATATTGGAGTGGGGTCGATCTGTTTACTGTGGGAATCCTACTGTTAGGGTGTATTGCTTAGTAATGATTAGGGTTTTGTTAGGTTACACCCTTTAATTAGTGTCACATCTGTGAACATCCAGAGTGGTGGGGATTCCACTAGAGTTGTTAATAAGGAGTTTGTAAACCAAGTTCTTTGAGAGGAGGTGTTACTCATTTGATAATTTTGACAGTACATGCATAGTGATAACTGTGGGTTCAGCGAGTTCAGTGATCATGTCAAAGGCTTGCCCAGGGTATATCTTCATTCAGGCCCTTGCTGTTGGAGGATAATCTGTGGATCCAGCGCTGTTCTTCGTAGAACAGCCCTTCCTTTGATGTCTGTTGACTTGCTTCGAGAATAAGCCATTGGAGGGAATCTTGAGTGTGTTGCATTTCTAAAAAATGCCTGCACATCTTGGTGTTGCTTTTTTTACACCTGAAATTGCTTCGGTGTTCAGATATCCTAGTTTTTACATTGCGTGTCGTCATACCTATATAGTATAGGTTGCAAGGACATATGATCAAGTAAATGCAATTTGTGCTATTGCAGTTTGTGTGGCCTCTCATTTCCCACTTGAATGTATCAGATAAGGTGATGTATTTGTATTTTTTAGTGAGAGGGCACGCCGTGCAACCACCACACGGGTAGTGTCCCGTGACTGGTGGCAGGTTCCATAGTCTTACTTGTCGGTTGGGTTCGTTTTTTGTCTTGGGTCTGGTGTGAATAAGGATATCTTTCATGTTCCTAGACCTTTTGAAGGCGAACCTTGGTTGGTCTATGTTGAGGGTGCCTGTGTTAAGAATAGACCAATGGCGTTTTACAATTTTCTTTATTTGGTTGGATACTGGTGTGAAAGTTGTAACTCATGTCATAGGTTGGGCAGTTGTGGGATCTCTTTCTCTTGGTTCAATTTGGCCCTACCTGTTGTTGTCCTGTGCTCTTTTCAAGCTTCTTCTTATATCTCTAGTGGGATATCCTCTCTCTCTCAGGTTCCTTGAAAGGATGGCAGATTCAGTTTTGTAATTGGCCATGGTGCTACAATTACGCCGTATCCTGAGGAATTGCCCAAACGGTAAGTTGGATCGTAGTGTTCTTGGGTGATGGCTATGGTAATGAAGCAAGCTATTGCGGTCAGTACTTTTCTTGAATAAAGTAGTACTGAGGGATCTCCCTTCCACACTTATCTTAAGGTCAAGGAATGCTATGTGATTTCTTGAGACAGTTATGGTAAAGGACAGGTATGGATTTAGACCATTTATCCATTCAAAAAAATCTTTGTATGAGTCTTCGTTTCCTGACCAAAAGATCAGGATATCATCTATGTAACGTTTCCATAGCTTTATATTCTCATGGAAGGGATTAGTCAAAGACGATATGTGGGTCTCTTCAAAACTTGCCATGTACAGACATGCTATACTGGGGGCTACCATGCTCCCCATGCAAGTTCCCTGTATTTGATGGTAGTAGTTTCCTTTGAATTCAAAATAGTTCTCAGTAAGAACTTTTTCTGCACATTCCATTATAAAGCTGATGGGCGTAGCAGATGTCCATTCAGTTTTTTCAAGGGCAGTGGCCATAACACCTAGAACTTTGCCTTGAGGTTTGTGGCCTGGTGACACAGGGAGGGTGCTGCATGTTGACAGACATCTGACGGAGAGATTGGCTCATGTCCCGATGAACCGTCAAGAGCTCAGCCAGTGTTGCCTCCACCTGTCCATGATGTTGTACTTGCCTGGCATGTTGCTCGGCCTGCTGTTGTTTCAGTTCGTTGAGGGCCTCCACTACCTGGCTGACCTCCCTGGTGCCCCGCCGGTATGCCTCCAGGATGGTACTCAGTTGAGCCATACCGGTGCCTGCAGCTTCCTGGCCAGAATCTCGCCTCTGCCTTGCGCCACTCCCACCACCCTGACCCACATGAGCATGGCCTGCGCTTGTGGGCACATCGGATCGACGGGACCCCCGAATGTTGGCAGGGTGGATGTTGTCTGCCACCTCCAGGGTGCCCGCCGAAGGGTGTCCCTCATTTTCAGGCTGGCTCTCTGGTGGGTCATGGGCAGGGCTCTGACCTGTCTGCTTGGATGTGGTGGGAATGGGTCTGGTGGTTGGCACAGATGTATCTGATCCAGTTGCTGCAGGGGTTTGGGATCCAGAGTGGCCAGGTTGGTTGGGGTCATCCATGGTGTGTTGTGAGGCGTCGCTGTCGGTGGGGTCAGGGTCCTGCTGAGCCTGGGACTGGGATCCTTCTCCCCCCTGGTTGGAGGTGGTTTCCACACGTTGCCCTGTGGGTGTGAGAGACAGACACTGTTAATGCACTATCATGACACATATTTTTTTGTTCTCCATTGTCAGCATCACCGTTCAACCTGCTTTATATTTTTGGCATTGTTCACTTGTGTATGTGTATGTGGTGGGATCCAATTAACAGGTGCTCAGGAGTATTAGCCATGTTCCAATTTCTTGAGATTGACCTGCACAGCCATTGCTGTGGCTTGTGTTGCCGGCACGACACAGATACAGCAGTGCTCTGTTTGATGCTATATTCACAATACTGTGTCAATCCTTATGCCAGCGTCAAGCATGCACAGGGTTTGACAAGCACAATGCTAGAGGATTGCGCCAACAGGGCCCGGCCCCCCGGCACACGCACCTTCATCCGTAATCAGGTGTGTGGGCTCGGCCAATTGGTTCCTGGGTCTGATGACGGACTTCCCGGTGGGAGGGGGCGGAGACCGTCGCCTATTTAGGTTCCGGTCACTGTAGCCCTGGTCTCTTTGTCCCCCTCCTTCTCCGGAAGGGCTCTGCTCGCTCGTGGTGCGGCCCACACCCCATCCCTAGAAAGTGTGATTGAACTTTAACTTGTCCCTGTCCCTGTGAGTGGTGGAGTGCGAGCGAGCGACAAGCCAGTACAGCTGAGTCCACGAACAAAGGAGGCGGTGGTGAGAAGCGCAGCGTGACCGTCCAACTTGCGAGGTGAAGAGTTGTGTGTGCTGGGGGGGCCAGTGGGCAGCCGTCAGGAGCGGGCAGGGTATTATTGGTAGGGTATCTGTTGGATCCTTGGCGGCTGCTGGCGGGCCCCCGGGTGCACTGATTCCTTGCCGAGCTAAGTGGCGAGTCTGGGAGGGGCCGGGCACAGGCTGTGGGTGCGGAACACATTTCTGAGTTTGTTTAGTGCGGGACACGCCGGAAGGGAACAGGCATAGGGCATATATAGCACGGGGTTGTTGAGAGAGGTTATTTTCGGTCATTTTGGTGCCAAGGGATAGAAACAAAGCTTGATAAGCAGATCAGTTACGCGATAGGTGCCAGGCCAGTGAATTACAGCGCTAGAAGAGCGGGAGGACAGAGCTATCATGCCAGCTAAGAAAGTGAGCCATAAGAGATAAGACAAGGACCCTGAGATTGCCCAGCTCCTTAAGTTGGTGCTGGCAAGCTGGACAATAACAGTGACGAGAGTAGTGATGAGGAGACGGTGACCCAGGAGGAACCAGTGCCAGGGGGTTTGGGGGACCAGCCACGCAGGGAGGGAGTAGCACCCAGAGCAGCCTTCCCCCCTTTGGTAAAGAAGCCTAAGGTACAAAGCAAGGTGAGGGGGGGCTAGTAGAAAGAAGGACAGAGTGCAGGGACCAGGAGCTGGAGATGCGACTCCAGTCGGTCCCATAATCCCCCCGCCCCAAGTGGTAGGGCCGCCCCCCCGGCACCGTTGGCAGAACAGGGTATTAGAGGGGGGAGCGCCCCAGTAGACCCGGCTGGGTCAGTCCTTGCTGAGATTGGGGGAGCCCTGAGGGCACATTAGCGCCAGTCCAGCCATCAGTAGTGCAAACCAGCAGGAGTACTGGGGGGGGGATGCCATGTTACTGTAAGAGACAGAGCCGAATAGTTCCAAATCAATTCAGCTACGTTTGATATGTATTGCTGTTCCATGATGGCCAAACGATGGCAATGCCCCTGGACCTGTACACCCACTTCTAGCACATGGCTTTAGAACGTGGCACTTCTCCAGGACACATCTCCTTGTCAATACCCATGTCCATGGTGCAAGTTTAGTGCATCCACAACGTTCATGAGATGGGTCAAGTGCATTGTGTGAGAGGCACAATGGACTTGGGAATCAGCACTGTGCATGTAAATTTTGTATGCATAAATATATCAGTGATTGTTGTGTTGTTACATGACAATTGTTACAGTGTTGCACTCCATTGCCTGTACCCAGGGGATACATTTCTGTAAGGGGTGTGTGTGACAGGCCATGCTAGTTGTTTGAGTGTGATTTACAAACGTCCATCCTTCACGGTTTGGCTGTGCCCCCATGTAGCATACTGACTTGATTGTGGTTGTGGGTTCCTGCACAGGATGTCTGACCTTGTCCTGGTGTTTGTGTTAGCACTGGTCACAGGAGGGCCTTGTGCTGCCTACACCAGGGCCCATTGTCTGCTATCATGTGCGTAATTTCACACTCCCTGCGCATTGTGCATGGTGCTTGGGTGTATACCTGGGACATATGGGATGAGGGCAGCCTCCTACCCTACAACTTCCACACTATCACCCTCCCCCTTACAACCACCACCATACTGTTGGGCCCTGCTAGGATTCATATCCACTCCACCCCCATACCGTTGGGCACTGCTGGGACTCATATCCACCCCACCCCCATACCGTTGGGCACTGCTGGGACTCATATCCACCCCACCCCCATACTGTTGGGCACTGGTGTGAGTCCCCCCATATTACATGAGTTGTTTGTATACTCACCAGGCTCAATGGCTCCTTGTATTCCATGTACTCCCACCGGTGGTAGCAGGGCCATGACTTTCTCCTCCCAGGGCTGGAAATGTGGAGGTCTGCGGGGACCACCACCTCCAGTGTGGTGTGCAGAGGCGTAGTCCTGGTCCATCTTCTTCTTGACCATCCTCCGCAGATCATACCACCTGGCCTGACATTCCTGCCTGGTGCGCCTGATGGGTGCAACAGCATTGACCCGGTCTGTGGTGATCCTCTCCGACAGGCGAGCTATGCTGGTCTGTCTGACCAATGCACCAAACAGCTGTGGCTCCACTCTGATGACTTCATCTGTAAGGACCTCCATCTCCGGGTTAGTGAACTTTGGATTCTTTGGTGTGGTCATGGTGTTGGGCGTGTGTGATTGAGGGGGTGATGGTGTGTATGGATGGGGGCTGTGGGTCTGATTGTGAAGGGGGTGTTGTGGGTGTAGATGAGATAGGGTGTATGTGTGAGGGTTAATGGGTGCAGTTGTTGATGTGCTGGCAGTGTCTTCTTTTTGCAAATAGGTATGTTGCAAAGGATGATGGATTGTATGTGTGGACACTTTTATTGGTCAATTTGTGGGTGTGGCTTATTTTGAATTGATGGTGGGTGTGTTATATGGGGTGGGTGTTACTTGGGCCCTCGGTTTGCCTGCTTGTATGTGGCCAGGACATTGTTTCACAATGGTGTGTACACAGGAGACATGTTTAGTGTTGTTGTGTGACTCGTTTTGCGGACTCCTTGTGCTGTTCTCGGGGTTCACGTGCACTTGAGAATTGTTACGTGTGCGGGTCATATTTGTTGGTGCGTGTGACTCATACGGGCCGTTGGTCGGTGGGAGGGTTCGTGTACGCTTGATCGGGGGGGGGTGCGGGTCATATTTGTTGGTGCCCGCGACTCATACCGGCCATTGGCCGGTGGGGGGGGGTTCGTGTACGCTTGATCGGGGGGTGTGCGGGTCATATTTGTTGGTGTGTGTGACTTATACGGGCCGTTGGCCGGTGGGGGGGTTCGTGTACGCTTGATCGGGGATGTGCGGGTCGTATTTGTTGGTGCGTGTGACTTATATGGGCCGTTGGCCGGTGGGGGGGTTCGTGTACGCTTGAACGGGGGGGGGCGGGTGCGGGTCGTATTTGTTGGTGCGTGTGACTCATACGGGCCGTTGGCCAGTGGGGGGGTTTGTGTACGCTTGATCGGGGTGGTGTGCGGGTCGTATTTGTTGGTGCGTGTGACTTATATGGGCCATGGGGGGGTTTGCGTACGCTTGATCGAAGGGTAAACGGTTCGTATATGTTGATGCGGCTTGCTGTTACGCGATATTGTCCGTACAAATCAATCTTCATGCGCGACTACTTTGGTCCGTACAAATCGCGAACTGGGTTGCCGCAGTGCATCGTACTTGTCAGTTTGTACGGCAGCTTTACGAAACGTACGGTTTGATTCCCGACGCTTATTCATACGGGTCTCCGTCTGCGGTTCGTACGGATCCCTGAGATACGTACGGAGGTAGACGGAAATGGATCATACTTCGCAGTTTGGAGGGAATTTTTACATTTTTACGGAATGGGGTACGAATACGATTCGTACGGCGGTATTTTTTTACGGATCGGAATCGACCCCATTGTGTTTACTGCAGTGCACAGCACATCTCTAATGAGTGGGAATTTCAGCGTTTGTCTAGGCATCGGAATGTGTACTGAAAGGGTATATTTCCATTACAGACCCCACTCCCCCTAGTACTTTGTTGCATGTCTTTGCGTCATATAAGGCAGTTTTTATAGTGCTTTTGCTCAGGGAATGACAGCACCAGCAGGCCATTTGTAATAAATATTTATTAAATAAATTCCTTTGCTCAATGCCGTGAAGCAACTGGTTTCTGTGTCCAAAAAGAAAATACATGGGTTGCCCTTGGGTAGCCATGCGCTATATAAGTGTGTATTCATTCATTCATTCCTTCATTCATAAAAGAAGCCTGGTGTAAAAGGTGTGCCTGATTCCTACATGATTAATCGTGGCCACCATCTAGCAGTTTACAGGGTGGAATACAGAAAGCACCTGCTTTTATACACACATTATACAGCTGTGTGAAATGTCATTGTCCCTGAGCAGATGTAGATGTTGGCATGCTGTAGTGCACGTTTCCCTCCGTATTGAAGAATGCATTACATTGCATATATTTAATGCTCACATTCTAACATACTTAGTATTCATGCATAACATACATAGCCCAAATCCTACATCCCAATTCCATAATTATGATTTGTGTTTGTCCTGCCTCATCTGGCCACATCCTCATTTACATTTACTGATTGAATAAGAATCTGTAAAATACCGTTAGACTTCATGTTGTAAAGCTGAGTGAGTTCTATTGAACATGGGCAGCAGTGAAAAAGAGCTGTTTAAATTAAAAAAAATCTTTGAAAATCACCAGTACCTGGGTCTACAGTGGATTCACTACTCTTGAATAATAAGAAGGGCAGACTGGCCAACTCACCCTGTAGCTCCATGTGACACAGCTTCAACACTCATCATGAGGCCAACTGGTCCAGAGACAAACTCACTTGGTGAAAACTAAATTGAACTAGAAACCATTGCAAGGTTGGATAGAGGGACTGGGTTAATCCCAGTCAAAGAGTTACCTTCTTTTCTTAGAAATAATTCTGGATATCGACAGATCATTGATGGGTTTGTCAGCATTGAAAAAAAACAGCAGGCAAAGACGAAGCTGGGCTCAATGTTGGCAAGTTGCTGGAGGGCAGGGCCACGATGCAGTCATCGATGTCATTGATGAAAGGGGAGACGTTCATGTTTCTGCCCTCTAGAGGTCTTTGGCATCGATCGGATCCTCATTGCGGGCAGCATCGATAAAACTGTGGGATGAAGTTGAAATAGCCCTAGCATTGATGGATTCTGACATCAAGTGAAGAACCTAGTGGGAGCTAGAGGGAAGTCAGGCCCACCAGTGAAATACCCTCAGTGGATCACCTGAAAGATTGTTCCTCGTACCCTGATGGCTCTCCAGGCAGAAATTTTGCGAACATTTTCCAAGTTCCAGGTTTTAGTGTTAGGCAGGAGGAGCACACTCTGATACAAGACAAGGGTTAAAGGACCTCAAGAAGAGCACTTAAGAATTAAAGCTCAGGCCAAAAGAAGCAGCAGCAAGGTCCAGGGTAAGTTCAGTTGAAACTGGGCAGGTGGGCCCTTCCAGGAAAATAGGCTTCTTGTAGCTTATATTCCCCTTTAGCTCCACAGCAGGTCAGCCAACTGTCCACTTCCTAGTCCTAAGTGCATTTAGAGGCAGTTCCAACCTTTAGAAGTTCTCATTACATGTCTCAACAGAAGGTGCAGTCCTTCTTCTGTCTTTCACAGGTCCAGTAGTATTGTGAATAAGGTATGCATGTGTATCACATGTATTTGTATTTGTATTTGTATTTGTATAGCGCGAATTGTTGCCCTGGGGCGTCCAAGCGCTGGTGAGACCAAAACCTGTCAGAGAAGCAGAGGAGAGGGCGGAGGTTAAAGGGGTGAGTTGAAAAGGAGGGTTTTAAGCTGTTTACGAAATGAGGTGAGGTTGGGGTTGGCTCTGAGGTGAAGTGGAAGGGCATTCCATGTCCTGGAGGCGTTGTGGGCGAAGGTCCTCCCGCCAGACCTGGATCTTTTTATTCTGGGAATCAGTGCCAGAAAGGTCTGGCTGGAGCGGAGGCTTCTGTTGGGCAGATAATGGGTGACTAGGTTGCGGGTGATGCTCGGGCCAGTGTCCGTGTATGCCATGTATGCCTTGAACTAGCATGTGGGTGGGATGTCTCCTACCCACTCACTAGCAAATCGGGAAAAAGTTCCTGGGAACAACCCTATCCATTTTTGCAGCACTTCCTGGCAGTAAATATTCTCACACAGCATTCCTCTACACAAAACCAACATTACAGAACCGTTTATCCATTTTGGCGAGTTCTTGTCCCCACCCTTGAGGTATGTCCAGGGAAATGAACAAACCCTACCCGTAATCACTCAATGTGAGTACTGGGACAACTGCCCCTCCCATTGAGTTTGGAGCCAGTCTTACTTTAAAGATTAAAGGGATGCAGGCATAGGTGTGAGCTACATCTGCCAGTGACATTGTAGGCATCTCTGAAGCACAGAAAGGGGATGTGGCAGCCCCAAGGCAATCCTGCTCAAGGAAGAAGGACACATCCCCACACCCAAAGCTTTTTGTACACTGTCTGGGAGCAATCCACATCTCACTCCAGAGGAGCCATCAGGGATCTTTTGACCACTGGACACTGGCAGCAAAGCTTTTTGTTTGGGTCTGGTAACATACCCTTCCAAATGTGTTTGTTCCTTAATAGTAAAACAAAATCCAACTTTACCATTGAATTGTTTTTAGTTTTAAAATGAGTCCTTGAACCCTTATTCTGGCTATTCTAAATGCATTTTAGATCTTTTATGAAATGTAATAGTGTAAACCAGTCTTAGTCTATAGGAGTGCGGCCTTGCCACAGTGAAAATCAACTGTGGATGTTTTACACTGTCTTGGCATGTAAAACATTAAACATACATGACCTACTTTTTAAATACCATGCACCCTGCCCTATGGGCATTTAAGGCATACTATGGGGTGACTCATAAGTATCAAAAGGGAAAGTTTAGGCTAGTTGAAAGCTATATTTTGACAGGTTGAAATGGTAGTTTATACCCAGCACAGCCATGACTGCAGGGGCAGGCCTAGACCCATGTTTTAACATTCTACCTGTAGTTGTGGCACAGAAGGTGCTGCCATCCACTAGTGACATTTCACTTACTAGCCCTGGGTACACTTGGTACCATATATTAGGGGCTTATTCATACATTAAATATGCCAATCAGGCATTATAGTTTAGCAGGTTCACAGTGCACAGAGTCAGAACACCAGCAGCAGAAGTCCAAACAATGGGGGGGTCTACATGCAAATAGAGCCATTTTCTTTCAGAAATCATTTTGAGAGTAGGCCTGTTAACTATGAAGGTGTGATATAGCTGTTTAAGCTCACATTTATCTTACATTCAGCAGTGGCCCTCCTTGCAACAGATTGAGACCATGCAGAGTATAACAAAAATTAGATATCCCTTGTGCAGGCTGCAGTTTCCACCTGCACTCTAAATAGCCTACCACTGAAAGATGAAGACGTAGTTTCAAACAGCCATGCTGCCTTTCAATGCAAGGAGAGCAACTTGCTGTTTGAGAATGGATAATATTTCCTTCACAGTAGGGTGAAGTGTGTGACTGCGCCCACCTGCAAGAAGATGCCAGTGGGGTCCCTGACACCCCTGTGCTCTTCCTAAAAAGCATCATTCAAAAGTACTGTAACTGGGTGCCACACCTTAGATCAGTGGTCTTCAAACTTTTTTATGCTGCCGCCTCACTTGGGAAAAAAATCATTGCCCCCCCCTTCAAATCTTTTCACAATTATTCAATTAAACTGACAATGCTTAATTATGTCTAAACTTATTTAAACATTGCAGTTAAGTTCTGTACCATTTTAAAAATGCGATCAAATACATGATTGACAAACATACTATTCTGGTCATGCAGGGGTTACTAATGTGTAGAAGTATCCACAGTGTCATTATTATAAATGGGAGTGTGGGTTTGAAGAATATTTGGAGGTGCCTTCTCTTTTAACACCTTCTCCCAGCCAGAATATAAATGACAAAAGATGTTAGTGATGGTCCATTACAGAGCGACTTACTGCTGCACATTTTTTCACATCTGAAAACAAAGCAGTTATCAGCATATTGCTTCTTTTGGTTGGATCCCTAAGCCCCAGGATATCTTTTGAGGCCCCCCTAGGGGGCCTGTCCCCCCAGTTTGAAGACTCCTGTCCTGGATGGTGTTTTCTGCTGCCTGTTTTCCCCTGTATCCAGATTGCTCATACGGCACAGATTAAACTGCTTCACTGATTGCATATGACCATACCCCTCTGTCAAATAAGAAATGACCTTTCTGATTCCCCTGCTGTAAAATTTGCAGCAGTGTGATTGATAGCCCTGAAGGGGGTGCACGCATCTGTGACCTATACTTAATAGAGAAGTGCCTTGGGTGCACACAAAATGGTGATAATATGGGTAGTTATTAGTGGAACACATAACTCGATCTAATAACTGGAATCCAACTTCAAAGAGCATTACAGGGGAATTCCTCTGGTGGCTTCATGTGCATTATAAGATTGCTGCTAAGGTCATATAGTTTTGCTGTGGAATGTTGGCAGTATAGGTGACTGAAGTGCACACTCAGTGTCACCTGTGTAGGGTATTTTGAATGGCAAACACTTATCTCGCTTTCAAATGTTTTTTTTTTTTTGAGACCAACGGTCCCAGATTTTATTTAATTTCACAAATCAAAACGTAAAACAAGCCAGTAGATCATACAATGTCATATAAACGACAATCATTACCCAGTCGGTAACATTTTCGACATTTCGGTCGCATATAGGTGAAAATGAACAGTAGCCAGGGAAGATGCTTTAATCCGCAATTCTCAGTCTCAGGAGAAATCTTAGGTTGCAGTGCCTGCAGCGTATGTCACTGCAGAAGAGCCAAAGTGTTCATGATAGTCAACATCAGTTGTTCCAGGCTGTGTTCCCTGGGTGGCACGGACGATGTCAGAGACAGGAATCACATCCCACATTACAATATGGGATACAGGGCTATAGACGCATGATCATGGCAATATTGAATAAACATTGAAGAAAAGTGAAATGGAACGGGAGAAATCAACATCATCATGAGCGCAGCAGAAACAATGCCAACTGCCAATCAAGAAAATAAAGGAGAAAAATAAATAAATAAATAAATAAATAAATAAATAATAGGGAAATAATGAAAGTAGGAGGGGAAACACATCAACAACAATCGGACTAGTGTTTGCGTGTACAGCAGTGTATCGGTGACACTAATGTTTTATGTAACGCTGTATGTGGACAGTGTGGGGACGGGAATGGTCGTGGATTGAGGATCGCTGCGGCCATGTGGCGGTAGGGGGGAATAATAGCAAACAGACTTTGTCGGGCGTTGCCCCAGCGGCCGGGGGGGGGAACAACAGGGGGGGGAGGGGTCTGACTCCGGAAATGTAAGGGTGACGGGTCTATCCCCGCTCCACAACTAAGCATTCATGTGATGCCAGCCTGGATACAAGCCTGATGGTATGTAGTCAGAGTAGTGTCCCACTCCTGGGCAATTGGGTACATACGAAGTCCCGCCGTCTCCTCTCTGTGTAATGTCACGCTCTCTGCGCTAGCCCAGTTGGCGAATGAGCGACGCCAGTCCACCGGTCGCAGGGGGGCATTATTCTTCCAGCATTTCATGATGAGCCGCTTGGCTGTTATGAGCCCCAGGTCCCAGAAGCGTGCCTGCAGTTTGGTCTGCTTGGTCCTCTTGTAGAGCCCCAGTAGGCATGCCTCCCACGTCTTAGGAAGAGTGTCGCCCGTGGCTGCCGCTAATGTGTCAGTGACCGCCGACCAGTACATGGTAAGGTGAGGGCAACTCCAGAGTGCGTGTAGCAGATCCGAGTTCAGGAGTCCGCACCTGGGGCACGCTGAAGAGGCAAGGCCGAAGTAGCGATTTAATTTGTCTGGGGACAAGTACGCACGGTGTATTATGTAGTATTGGATGATCTTAAATCTCGCATTACGAGGAATGTTCCTTGCGCCAGCCAGCACTGCGGCCCATTGTTTGTCCGACCATTCACTACCCCGGTCGGCCGTCCACTTCTCTCGCAGTCGTTGGGAGGAGAACTGGGTATGATGGTGCAGCGCCTGCCCCAGCCAGTGCACTAGATGGGAACCATCGCCCATCACGTGCAGGTACTGTATTAACATATGTGTGGTCGGTTCCTGAGTCAGATCTCCCCACGTCCCCATCAGTACTCGGAGAAGCTTAGCGTGTGTCAGGAACTGTCCCGCCGGTAGACCTGTGTCGGTGGTCAAAGTCTCAAAGGACAGTAGCTCCCCATCACTATATAAGTCGCCTAGACTGTCCAAGTCTGCCGCAGTCCAACTGCGTAGCACGGATGAGGACATCACGCCACTCCCCCAGGGGGTCCCCAGTAGCGGCAGGTTCGGGGCATATGGCACCGTGCCTTTAGTAAGTCTGAGGCTTCGCACAAAGCACTGTCTTGCGACAGCTAAGTAGAGCTGGTCGGGAGGCCGGCCCCGCGTCAGGGGGTGGAAGAGCGTTAGCACCTGAGTCAGGGTCAGGGTAGTGTCTTCCGTGGCCGTGTCCATCAGGTTCCTGCCACTAAGCCAATAGGCAACCCACTGCAGTTGAGCCGCTAGGTAATATAGTTCCTGATTGGGAACCGCCAGGCCTCCAGATTCCGTAGCCGCGTAGATGGTCCTCAATGCCACCCGGGGGCACCCTTTATTCCAAATCAGGCGCCTGGAGAGGGCTTCCAGTCCCTTGAATATACGCGTCGGCACATACACCGGAAGGTTAGCATAAAAGTAGAGGAGCCTGGGGAGCATTATCATCTTTGTCAACGCTACTCGAGCCGGCACATTCAGTGGGAGGGAGTTCCAGAACGTGACCTGGGCCGACAACGAGGAGATGGCTCTCACGAGGTTGCCCTCTAGGAGATCAAAGGGGTCCCGATATACGAGGATCCCTAAGTACCGGAAGACCGTCGGGTGCCACCGAAGCTCCTCGCCCATCATTCGCACTGCACATTGCGGCATAGTTTCACTGAACGCATAGACCCCTGATTTTGACCAGTTGACACGGAGCCCCGATATATCCCCGAACACCCGAAAGATGTCTGTGAGTGCCGCAGGTATGCAGGTGAGGTCCCTGACATATAACAGCAAGTCATCGGCATATAGAGACACCGAGTGTGTCCAATCCGCCAGTGGGATGCCCCAGGTGGCTCCGGAGTTCCGGAGCAGCGCTGCCAACGGCTCCATCACGTGCGCGAATATCAGGGGAGAGAGGGGACATCCCTGTCCGGTGCCTCTCCCAATCCTTATTCTGTCGGAAAATAGCCCCCCGATCCGGACTCGCACCTCGGGCGCTTGGTACAGGAGCCCCACCATCTGGATATAGGCGTCGCCCAGCTCATACTTTTCGAGCACCTGGAGCAGAAAGGGCCATTCCACTGAATCAAACGCCTTTTCCAGATCGAGTATTATACACCCTGAGCATGGCCAGTTGGAGATCGCATAGCATTGGACTCTAAAGAAGCGACGTATGTTGTAAGACGTGCTGCGGGTGGGCACAAAGCCGTTCTGGTCAGAGTGCACCAGTGTGGGAACTAGGGGCGCAAGCCTCCGAGCCAATGTCGCTGCCAAGATCTTGTAGTCTGTATTAAGGAGCGCTAACGGTCTGTATGATCCCAGCTCGCACGCTTCCCTGCCTGGTTTCAGCAGGGAGATCACATTGGCCTCGTTCAGAGACGCCGGAAGTTCAGCTTCTTCAAATGCCGCCTTGTACACTCGTAACAGTTCCGGTATTAATAACAAGGAATAGGCCTTGTAAAACTAGGCCGGGAGCCCGTCCGGGCCCGGCGCCTTGCCATTAGAGAGGGAAAAAATCACCTCCCGTAGCTCCTCACTAGTAAGAACCGCTCCCAACTCCGCCTGTTGGGAGCGAGTGGCCGCAGGTAGCTGCAGTGTCGCTAGGTAGTCTGCAATTTCCACCTCAGTGGCTCTCAGTCGTGAGCTGTACAAGGACCTGTAATGTGCTGTGAACGCCTCGTGTATCAGCATTTGGGTGACGACTTCAGCGCCCTGAGTCGTACGGATCGACAGCACCGACGCCGATTGTGTATCCTGACGTATCAGCCACGATAGGAGTCTGCCTGGCTTGTCACCCGTGTTGTGGGTGCGTGCAGAGTGTGCCGCAAAATTAAGGTTTTTCAGCCTCTCCATCAAAAGGGCGTGATCTGCCCTGGCTGTAATCAACTGGGAGTCATCGCCCTCCACCGCTTCCCGCTCTTTGTCTATTAAAGTCGCCTCCGCTGTCATCAGATCCCGTTCCACCTGTCCCCGCAGGCCTGCCTGCATACCGAGACAGCTCCCTCGGGTCACTGTCTTAAAGGCGTCCCACTCAATTTTCGGGGACAAGGCAGAGTCGCCATTGTCCTCAAAGTATTGTATTATCCTCCTGGAAATCTCCTCCCGGAACGGCGTATCGAGTAAGAGATCCGGCTGCAGGCGCCATGTGGGCACAGGCGGGCGTGGGCGCCTCCACCCGTAATCCAAAGTGTGTGGGTTGTGATCAGAGTGTGTCCGCCCCAGGTAATCTGTTTCTGTCACGTGAGGAATCAAGTCACGGGACATCATATACCTGTCTAATCTGACGTGCAATGAGTGGGCCCCAGAGAAGTAGGAGTATACCCGGGCGTTAGGGTTCCTGACTCGCCAAGCATCCTGCAGGTTCCACTGTGACGCCCAATCGATAAGGGCCCTGGAGGTTGCTTGGGCTGGGGCGACAACCGCCGGAGGAGACGAGCGATCGAGGGAGACATCCAGTACGCTGTTATAATCGCCACCCAATAATAGAGGCACGTCAGACCAAGGTGCAATCACCGTCGACCGTCTCGCCAGGAACCTCCCCTGTACGACATTTGGCGCGTAAATGGAGGCTATAACTATCTGTTGCCCGTCCAGTCTGCCCTGTATGAATACATAACGCCCCTCTGCGTCAATGTTTCTATGTGTCAGTGCAAATGGAACCCCCGGCCGTACCCAAATCAGGGTCCCGCGCGCAAACGCTGAGAAGCCTGTGGCATATACCTGCCCCCTCCATCCACGGCGAAGTGTGGCGACCTCCGAGGCTGCCAGGTGGGTCTCCTGCAACAATGCGATCTGTACTTGATGTCTTCTAAGATAGGAGTACACTTGATATCGACGTGAGGGTGTGTGCATGCCCCTGACATTCCAGGTACAAAATGTAACCGTAGTCATCACAGTTTCCACATCTCCCAATTACCCTCACACCCCCCCCATTCCCCAGCCCGCCCCGGCCACACAAGCACAACAGCAGAAGCCAATGACCAGGATTTCAGCCCGCCACCCCACACAGATACAGGGACATAAACCTTGACATGTCAGTGTCAACACTAGTCTCAAAAAGAATACTAACAGAACCATAATGCCAAAAGGGCAACAACGAAACGTGTCGTCGCCCAAACGCTCAAATGAGCTCAATTAATCCGTGAGTTCAATGGGGGGTGACAGAGTATGCAAAAACAAGCAGTGTACGATAGTTCACCAGGCTAAGAGAGCTGTGGTGTCTCCCCTCCATGGGCTGCGAGCCAAAAGCCATCAGAAGTCAATGTCAGTGTTCACATCCTGGGCCAAAGGGCCCACCGTCCCAGAACCGGGACATATGGCTCCGGAGGCCCCCACTTTCACTCACCTCTAGGGGTCCGGCCACCCCTTAAACACTGTGTCCCTGACGTACCGCAGATAGTGTAACTCCGACCCCCCTTCTGGCAGCGGGAGTAGCTCAGGGTTCACCAGGGTAGGGAGGCGGGGGCAGGGCACGGGCCCCGAGGACAGTGCCGATAGTACTGTCTGAGGTCTGCAGAAGCCCCGGTGGGCTCTCCAAGTGGGCCTTCCAATGTGGTTCACTGCCTCCTACGTGGCGCCATCCGCTGTGGTCCGTCCAAGAACAGAGTGAGGGAGCTCACTACGCTATCAGGTCCGCTGTTTGGGGTGTGACATCCGGTAGGCCCTCCGTTACCTGTTCATCCGGCAATCCGTATAAGTATTCGTCATCCTCGCTCCCACGTGATCTGGGACTGGCGTTGGAGATCAGGATAGGCGACTGTGATCCACTGAGCTCGGCTGCCATCCGGAGGGCGTCTTGCTGTGCGCTTTGTATTCGTTCTGGTGTGGGGCCTATCTCTTTGTCCGCTGTGGACGACCTGGCCAGCGAGGGGCGCCGGTGCCTCCGTCTGCGGGCGCCGCGGTTCCTGCGCTGTTCTGGCGGTGCGGTCCCACGACCCGTATCGACTCCAGAGTCTAGCCAGGCCTCAGCCGCCACAGGAGTGTCAAAGAAGTGTGTCTTATCTTGTGCTACCACCCGGAGGCGTGCCGGAAACAGTAACGAGTACTTGAGAGCCAAACGCCTGAGTCTCTGCTTCACTGCCATGAACGATTGGCGCTGCCGCTGGACTTGTACCGTGTAGACGGGGAAGAACATCACCCTTGCATTGTCCACTTTAATGTCTGACAGTGTCGCAGGGTTTCTGATTCTCACACAGAACTGTGCACAGAGGTTTGGAACCTCGGCGAATTAGGGTGTCCCAAAACTCACCTTAGTACCCAAATAACCCCTTACCGAGCTAGCTACAGTGTCTCATTGGTCATAACAAACTCCCAATGTTTAGACAAACCAGAACATGAACTTACAGTACCCCAGGATACGTGGAACTCATGAACACTCTTTTGTTATATTATCATTACAAACCAAAACATGGAGTAGAGAAGAACACATGTGCATTTGAAATGTTTATTTACTAATGCCGTCTTCTCAGGCGCAGTATCTTAGATAATACAAGTATACATATTATCAGTAGCAAAATTACCAGCATAGTTACTAATCCATAAAAAGCGAATGGTGACAGCATGTTAACATGCTGTAAATGAATAAGAGTTAACAACACTTATATCTCACCCTCCCTAACACACATATTATATTATTTGCTAAGAAGGTCTCTTTGGGTTGGTTTAGGGCGGGCTCATACCTTAGTTTCCTAGCATGAAGGAATCACATCAGCATACACCAGCTCTCTCTTCATGTGCACCGCATCAAGTGTGTTATTTGTGCCCCAAGCAAAGCAATATAAATCCCGCCTCAAGCCCAGAGTTGGCAGAAGCTGCACTTATGTTATGACTATGAAGGCGTGGAGATCAGACCTCATAACAATCCTGTATCGTGTTGTTCCTGAAACTTCAGCACTCTCTGTGCAGACATAGTTTATTAAGCAAAGCTGGTATCAAAGCAATAACATATTATTCTCATATAAACCACAGCAAACTACTAGGTTGAAAGCTAAATCAACAATTAAGTGTCGTGTGCAGAAGTTACAAAAATGGAAAAATGGCGTTTAAACCTCTAATGCGCCTATGCTAACTTAACAAGATATAAGGATATTCAGGAGCTACATGACACCCCCCCATGATCCGAGAACGGACTAAATATGATAACAGAAGTGCCAGCACATGAGAGCAGAACGCAACATTAAATGAGCATGGTTCTTAAACGAAACATTCCAAATCTTCAAAAAATGTAATGCTAAAAAATAGCCCAAAACTATATAGTGGCTCAAGCCAATAGGCAAGGAAATAATAAAAAAAACTTGACAAATAAGTCAATAAAATCAATGAAATGCTAGTGCTCAGCATGTCAATCCGAGGCAGTGTCTACGACATAACTGTATATGCAAAGTAAGCAGCAACAGCCTCCAATAAGAAATCACCGTCTTCATCCGAAAACAGTTCAGCCACCCAATTTAAAAGTGGAAAAGAACATACGTGTTCTCCCAGCACCGGATCCTCTATAACCATCAGAGGACAGCTCGGTGGGTATTCAAGAAAGCTCAGTTCCAAGAAATCCTGCGCTGCCGACAACATATATCCCAAGGACCAATTAGCCCATGCGCCACTGCTAAGGCCATAATCCTCTCGCCAGAACAAACCAACTCGTGAGCAATGATAGGACTCATCAGCTGGTTAAAATCGACGTCAGGAGAAACCGGTCCGCAGAGACACAAATCAATGGCCCAATGGAAATCACAGGTCAGGCAGTGAAATACAGGCTGGACACAGGTGAAGTAGGAGAATCGAAATGATAATCCATATGCCGTGCTCAATATCGCTAACGGCAGTGTGCCATAATATTCAAGCATGCGATTGCGGAACAGCATCAGCAGCTGCTGGGCGGGGTTTTGCACAGGAAGGACATCCATATTTAAAAAGACAGAAAACCACTAGAGTGCCCGCCGCTAATGCAAGTAAAAATGGGAATCCTCCAAACAACGATGAAAAAATAGAATGGAAGAAAGCAGGGATGACTCCAAAAAATTTTTCAAAGGAAGTCACGAGACCACTGCTAACAATCTTGAAAAAATGTGCTAGGCCTGTCGTGGAGGATGCGTTAAAGATAGTACGAACCATCGCTCCGAAATGCAAAGGCAAATCAGTATTTAAAAGAGCCTGAACCTCCGTACGGGTGTTCGCAATGTGAAGCACGAAAGTTTCACGGGCAGAGCTCAAGGCTACCTCTCTCTGGGACAAAAGAGCCCTTATTCTTGCCATGCCGCTGAATTCTGCTCCCAAGGTTGGTATCTGTGGCCAGATGGAAGACTCCCTATGTTCATGTGTGGGAGGATACAGCACATTTCTGCAGCAAATAACCCGCTCACTTACTGTTACGATAAACGCTATACCTTTAATTAACCCACAACAGTCTTCATTATTGAGCATTAAATAACTACCATTTTCTAATAATTTAAACGTGGGGATGATAGCAGGAACAGGCGTGCCTTGCAAAACGCAAGCCATATTCGGTCGGTCTTTGTTGCATGAACCGTGTAACTGTATGTGTCTACACATCAAAGAATGATCTGGCGTCTCAGTACACTCCTCCCCATTCAGATAAACCTCTTGATCATCTTTGAAACATCTGTATGTGTATGGAAGCGACCAGACTTCATGAAGAAAACCGCTACCTAAAGGTTCATAACGACCAATGGGTACATATTTCATACAATTCGAAAACTTATATAAAGCAAAAGGCAGCGTTATTAAACCGTGGATAAGCCACGTTGCAGCAGTGGCCTCTGCCACGGAAAAAGGTAAAGATTCTAACCTTTCAATATGTAACATAGAAAAGGAAGCATCACGCATTGAAAGCAAGCGTTGTTTGTCAGTTAAATTAAAGGGTGCAAAGAGAGAAGAAACGTTCATGTACCCCCAGGGAACTTTACCATTCTTCAGAGTCTGAAGGGTCCATGCAAATTGCATGATTGAACGTAATTGATTCTGACCATGGTATAATACTGACACTTCATCATGCACAATATCGACAACTGACGACACAATATTATCCAATGTGTAAATTCTAGAGGAAAGCACGTTAATACTATTGTCAACAACTGCAAGCACTTTCTCAAGATTCGCCTGATCAATAGCCCTAAGGCGTGTAGCAGCCTCAATCTGTGATAGTTTCCAAATTTCATTGTAAACTCCATATATCCACCTTTTCGACCTGCCACTAGCCGGGCCTTTAATGAAATCATTCAAATCCACGTCTGCATTCAGTTTAGAAAGGTGACTTTTAACTGCAGGTAAAGTTGAATGTTTCAGCCAATTTTGACACAATTTGCCTACTGAATAAGTTGTGACAGTGTGGACCAAGTCAAACCGGGGATCAGATCTAACAGTTCTAAAACCGTCAGTTAAACCCAAAAATCTATTTTGGCAAGAATCAGCACTACGGTGCCAAAGCAGCCAACCCTTTGGATTCATACTGGAAATGTTAAAGGAGGAATTAAGGAGTAGAGCCTGTAATTCTCTAATGGACAACAGAGTAAAATTACTCCAACCATCATATTCCTCCAACTCAGGGAAAGTAGGGGTGTTTAACTTTTTAGAAGTAGCCAATCCAAAACATGTGGTTTGGGAAATTGTTTCATTTAAAAACAACACATGATTCGGGATGAGACATGCACGGTGCAAAGCCTCAGTGCCTTGTACCTGCCAGGCCCTCGAACCCCAAACTGATTTAAGGTCTATTGTTTCTTTCCACAGCTCATAGCCTCCAGTAACTAATTGATCAAGGAAGTCCTTCGAATACAACAATTTAGTATCGGTAAGTCTAACCTTGGACATCGGCTCTTTATGTAATTTAAAATAAAAGGATTCGGGATTGGACTGGTTAAAGTCAGTGAAATAAGTATACTTTCTCAGAAATGTCTCTGAACTCCCTTGTTTAGGTGCCGGGCAATGTTCCCACTGAGTAAAATTAACAGTATCCCTTCGGGATGACGTTTTGTGTAAGAAATGATTGCCATAATGTTGGTAGCAGAATAACTCACCATAGTTAGCAGATTCTAAATATAAATCTTCAGCATCAAAGGCAGCATAATATTGTAAATCAGAAAACAAACTTTCCACAGCATTAACATCCCAATCATCAGAACGAATGTTCTGTTTCACCACATCCCCCATATTCACTCTAAGTACATTAGGAACATTAACGACTTCCGTAGGGCCATGAATCTGAAAACGAACTGCATCCCACACGATTCCATCAAGGACAGGCCATGCTGTGATGTTAACCAAAGTCAAGTCTCTTTTAAATCTGTGTGTAGAATGTGACGAGGAAAGCGGGGCCAAAGTTCCATTTAGATGAGTAATGCATGTTCTTTCCTCGACATAGTGTCCATTGATGATTCGAAAAAAATAAAACACAAAACCAATTGACATAAAAAGGTAAACTGAAAAAAGGACCAGCCAAATGTATGTCCAAGGGGGAATCAAAAAATGTTTTTTAAACAGGCTAGCATAAACTGCAATACGAGAGGGTTTCTTCGAGGCAAGGGAAGCAGAGTCAAATGAAAATCTGGAATCCGTGGCTAAACGTGCTTGCAGGTCAGGCATGGACAAATCAGTGGGGTAGGCATAGTCTATCTCATCAATGTTAGTTCCGGGTAAATTATTTAATAAAGGACTGGAAATAGCAGGTAAGTCGATGGCCACTTCAAGTTCAATATTAGAAGCAGTGGGCATAACTGAATTTCTCACAATGGAAGGACATGAAACAGCCGGAGTCATGCTAAGAAGAATCGGCCACTCTGTGTATCTTGACATTGTCAATTGAAATAAACCTGTTTTCCTTACGACCAGGAAGTGGTGGTAAAATGACTGTTCTTGTGCCCTTCACTCCAAGGACTGGAACCGGAGCTCGATAGGAAGGACCAAATTCTTTCTTGTTTTCGATCTTCTCTCGAACCAGTTCGCCAACTTGGGGTAGCCAGCCAACTACCGGGATCTGCAACGCATCATCCGACGTGGAGGGCAAATGTTCCTTTGCAAGACTGTCTCTGGTCTTTTGTAGATTCTGTAAAACATTGCAATGTTCATCTGCGTCAAAGGAAGTGGCGCGAACCACACAGTCTAGACCGTCAAGGTCAGGCACGTACATCTTGATGCCAAAGAGCATTTCGTATGGGGTCCGCCCACCCAGAGACCTTCTAGGGAGATTATTAAGAGCACGCTGCACGCCATAGAGGTGGGCCAGCCAGTTTCTGCCAGTGCCTATAACTCGGGCTGTCAAAGATTGCTTTAAATCACGGTTCATTCGCTCAACTACACTGTTACCCTCAGGTCTGTAGGGAGACGAAAACTTGACTTGGACCCCCAACGAAGTCATTGCATCCTTATACGCCTTAGAGGCGAAAGCCGGACCCTGATCCAAATGGAAGGTACCACAGGCAAAAATCCCTATAAAGACACGCAAATCTCTAATGACAGTCCGTGAATCAGCGCTGCGATGGGGCCATACCCACACAAAGCGTGTGCATGAGTCAACTGCTACTAAGATGTACTTATATGCAGTATCAGATGAAAAAGGACCGCAGTGATCTAAATAAACACAACCTAGTGGTTTATTAGAAATGTACAACTGAGTCTGTGGCGGACGCGTAGCAGTCGAAGGTTTAATCTGCTGGCATATGTCACAAAGAAGGACATAATCACGCGTCTGTTTGTACAGTCCCCGCCACCAGAAACGTTGCTGTAATTGAGATACAGTGGCCGAGACGCCCGCATGCGCAGACGCCACACCTTCATGTGCCGCTGTAATCAAGTCTGCTCTGCGATCAGAGTTGGGAATCAGCCGTTCCCCAACGTCAGGAATTGTCACAAAAGGAACCTTTTCGGGACTTAAGTGGTATTTGTACTTCGAAGGGAATCCCGCAGGATGTTTACTTCCTTTCTCAGAGGCAGCAACTGCCGCCAAGATGTCACTATCAATCTTGGTTTTGGATCTAGTAACTGCCGCAACTAAGTATGTAGATACCGCTGATTTCGCCGCTTCATCAGCAAGCGAATTGCCAACAGCGTGAACTCATACGCGCTGATGACCGAGAGTATGAATCACATAAACGAGTGGCAACATAGCCTTAAGCTCTGCCACTCGAACCCAGATCATTTTATGTTTTATTGTGCTACCCTTGGAATCACGAAAATCATTCTGAATCCAAAAGAACAAGTTTTCATTGTAAGACTGGACACAGTAGTAAGAATCACTTACAACGAGAGTAGTAACACTTGGATCTGCGTACTCCAACGCTAGTAAAAGAGCACGAAGCTCTGCCAATTGTGCGGTGCAGTCTCCCAGGGGCAAGGTGTGCACCTCACTGGAAATGAACTCATCGTTCACCATAGCACCGACCACAATGGCGCATGCGGAAACGTAGGCATGTTTAGAGCCATGCGCAACCTGCGCCGAACCGTCAGTGTAAATGATGCAATGGAAGTCCTCCAAAGGCCGCATAGATAGAGGAGCAGGATGAACGAATTCATACTGCAAGTACTCCTGCGACCGTAACGAGGCGTCAAAAATAAACGTGACATCTGTGGACGTCAAGGACGCAGCCCATTGAATCCACCGAGGGTGCAAAGCTTTTGAATTTGGTACACTGGCTTTCGTGACCGCCTCCAAATGAGGACAGGGTGTTACCACCAACATGCGTTTCCCCTGTGACAGTGCTCGTTCCTTAAGAATCGCCATCTGTACAGCAGTTAAAACCTTTTCCACAGTGGGAAACCGCAATTCAGCCGAAGTGTACAAGTGTGACTTGTAAGCAATAGGTACTGTGTCCCCTTCATTAAAAGTGAGGTACGTGAAACCCACTGTCCCAGGAATTATTCTTATTACCAGGTTGGTGTGGTTATCACGAGTCAGTAAATATTTAGAAGCGAGCAGATCAGCCTGCAAGGATTGCAAAATGGCTGAATGCTCAGGCAGCCAGCATGATTTTGAGAAAGTCGGTTGTATTAATGCATACAACGGCTTGATACGCTGGGCATATACCGGAATGTATGTCCTTCCGAAATTCAAAAAGCCCAGTAAAGACTGTAATATTTTCAGTGTTGTAGGAGCGCGCAATTGAGCGCATTTCTCCAAGAAGTGAGGAGCCAAACCTCTACCCTCGTTGTTCAGCTCATAGCCGAGGAACAACACCGTGTGTTCTGCAATGTGCGATTTTGCAAAATTAAACTTGTAACCCATATCAGCAAAGTTACAAATAACCGAATTCACTCGACACAGATGCATCCAAATTTCGTCGTCCGTGAGATAAATGTCATCCACATACGAACATGCATCCGGGTCGATAGTCTCCAATAGAGTAACAATTCTGGAGGTGAAAACACCAGGACTATTCTTGTAGCCCATTGGGAGTCGCCGGAAGCGTTTTTGCACACCAGCGCTCGTAAAACTTGTCCATTGGGAGCTAAGGCTATCCAATCTATGGGCATAGAAACCGTTGGATATGTCAAGCGTTGTCTTGAAACGCTTACGCACTAGACCATCCACTAGGGCAGAGCCGTGAATATTCTGTACTGCACAGTTACGGCAATGCGAGTTTAAATGCCGGTAATCCAATACCAAACGATATGATCCGTCAGGTTTGGTCACAGTAAAAAGGGGATTATTCATCGGTGACACACACGTTTCAATAACTCCCTGATATTCCAATTGCACAAGGATTTCAGCGACGGAAGCTTTTGCTTCACGCCGTATGGGATATTGAGGTTGAGGCTGCGGCTCAGACCGCAACGGGATTTCGTGGCAAGGCGACAATTTATCCCAACCACATTGGTTACGGTACAGAGCCGGTGCGAGAGCCCGAGCCCACTCTTCTGCAAAATGCTGCGCATGCTCTTTTGAGACAGTGTTCGCGAAACTGGGGAGGATTACCTCCTCCCCTCGCGGCGCCGCGAGCACAAAAGGTGGGGGCCAGTCAGCCTCCGAAAGCAAAATATCATATGTAGAAGAAAGATTCTCCCAAAATACCCCTCTGACGGTACGCTGTATGTCACCTTCAATTAACAGGACAATTTCATAAAGTCTTTCAGGGGGAGCAAGTCTAGTATCGGCTGTTTCGATTACAACGTAGACATCAGTCGCTGTCACCCTCAGTAGTGGACGCAGCGCCTCTCTCACTATGGTAATCTCCGCCCCGCTGTCCAGCAAGGTCAGAGCCCACGTCAGATTCCGAAGCCGCGTTCTCACTATCTGTGGCATATCTATGCGCTGTTAAGGCCGCGACCTTTTTCTTCGCAAACTGTGGTCGCTTTTGCGCAGAATCCTCCTGCTTCGCCGCGCCGTCTGTCTGGCAGGGCTGGCCACGTCCTTGTTGGCCACCACGTCCCCGTCCGCCTCCTCCTCCACCGGTCTTTGGGGCCGATGAGTCCTGAAAGGAACGAGGAGAGCGTTGATCAGAACCCTGAAATCGATCAGGTGATTTAATCATCGCGCGGTCGCGCAAATCATAAACTTTCTCAGTCGGCGCAGGAACTGAAACTTGCGGAGCAGGATAAGAAATCTGAGTCTGCTGCTGTTGCTTCCCCTGTGTCTGTTTCTGAGGCCAATTTTGTTTCTTGGACTTTGGTTGTACATCTGCCGCAGCAGACTGTACTTGCGTTTGTTTCTTCTCCTTGACCGCGAAATACTTCAAACCTTTACTTGTGCGACCGATTGTTTTATAAGCGGCCACTACAATCTTCGCCAACTGGCGGGGTTTCTCGGCATCGGGTATTAGGGCCAAAGCATTAGACACCTGAAAATTCACTGCGTCTCCTTTAACATTGGAGAGTATGAGATCGCTAACGATCTCAAACGAACCACACAGGCGCATACCCAATTCAACAGCGGCCTCCGGTCCGTGATCATCCTGAACACGTTTGACAATCTCGGGCAGCTGCGTCATCGACGGGGTGCCGAAGCACCTCGTAAAAACTGCCGCAAAAGTTTTTCCCCAGCTCTCACAGTCGACTAATTCGGGTGCTAAATCCTTAGGTAAAGTAATCGTTAACATCCTATGTTTATCAGCAGGAGTAGAATTTGGGAACACAGCTTCCAGTTGGTCAAATTTCTCGGCAAGCCAAAAGGGAAAGTCATCCTTATCATCAGGACGCTTACCAAAAACCGAATTGACCATAACTGGATTCAATTTTAAACCGCCACGTTCCATTTGAACGGCCGCACCCCCGGGTGGACCTCCCGGGAGATGACGACCTATGTATTGTACTAATGCTCGAATCACAGCAATCGCGACCACATGTAGTCTACGAACATCCGCTAGAGGACAAGCGCCGTGATTCGGATGCGGGGTAAAGCCCCCCAAAGCAGGCCAATCCGTACCTGGAATGGAGAGTGGGCCTAACCTCGCAGCTGACATAGAGTGGGGGAGGGCGCCATCAAACCAAACGCGATGCTGCCAATGATTAATAGGTATTTCCAGTGCCCTGTACGGAGTATATTCAGCCGGTACAGCGGAGGGTGTGTAGTGGAGGAACACTTGAGAATTCGCATCCACTTCCGGAAACGTAACCCAAGAGTAAAACAGTTCAAACGGGTACGCCGGATCTGCACACACCACAAAAACCACAGCCATGCCCTCCAATGGGACTAGATAAGTCTGCAAGTGGTTGCGCACCGCAATGCGGCTATGTTGCGCAATGGCCACCACCATGATATCACCGGAAATACAGAAAAACAAAGAATACTTTGTAGCACAACTGGGTAGTAATTCAAAGAAACCGTTTAGTAAGAATCAAGCTTGAAAAAAGACCTATTTCCATAAAATAGGTAGGTTTCACCGACACCCCGTTTTCCGGAAACGGAAGTGAAGGGGCTAAGGTTCGAACGATATGCTACTCGAGTGTCATGATATAAGACCACCGAAAACGTTGGGCGCCATGTCGCAGGGTTTCTGATTCTCACACAGAACTGTGCACAGAGGATTGGAACCTCGGTGAATTAGGGTGTCCCAAAACTCACCTTAGTACCCAAATAACCCCTTACCGAGCTAGCTACAGTGTCTCATTGGTCATAACAAACTCCCAATGTTTAGACAAACCAGAACATGAACTTACAGTACCCCAGGATACGTGGAACTCATGAACACTCTTTCGTTATATTATCATTACAAACCAAAACATGGAGTAGAGAAGAACACATGTGCATTTGAAATGTTTATTTACTAATGCCGTCTTCTCAGGCGCAGTATCTTAGATAATACAAGTATACATATTATCAGTAGCAAAATTACCAGCATAGTTACTAATCCATAAAAAGCGAATGGTGACAGCATGTTAACATGCTGTAAATGAATAAGAGTTAACAACACTTATATCTCACCCTCCCTAACACACATATTATATTATTTGCTAAGAAGGTCTCTTTGGGTTGGTTTAGGGCGGGCCCATACCTTAGTTTCCTAGCATGAAGGAATCACATCAGCATACACCAGCTCTCTCTTCATGTGCACCGCATCAAGTGTGTTATTTGTGCCCCAAGCAAAGCAATATAAATCCCGCCTCAAGCCCAGAGTTGGCAGAAGCTGCACTTATGTTATGACTATGAAGGCGTGGAGATCAGACCTCATAACAATCCTGTATCGTGTTGTTCCTGAAACTTCAGCACTCTCTGTGCAGACATAGTTTATTAAGCAAAGCTGGTATCAAAGCAATAACATATTATTCTCATATAAACCACAGCAAACTACTAGGTTGAAAGCTAAATCAACAATTAAGTGTCGTGTGCAGAAGTTACAAAAATGGAAAAATGGCGTTTAAACCTCTAATGCGCCTATGCTAACTTAACAAGATATAAGGATATTCAGGAGCTACATGACAACAGTTTCCTGGTTTCGCGCAGGATAGTGTCCCGGTCGCGGTAGTTCAGCACCCGCATAAGCATAGGTCTGGGGTTGGAGCCCTCCGGGGGTGGACGGGATGGCACCCGGTGCGCCCTCTCCACTACAAAGTGTGGTGACAGCGTGCCCTCCGGTAACAGTTTGCGGAGCCAGTCCTCCATATGTTCTGCCGCTTCCCTCCGCTGCCAGCGTTCCGGCAGGCCCACTATGCGTATATTGTTCCTCCGGGCACGCCCTTCCGCATCCTCCACCCTGTCCTCGAGAAACTCCACTCGATTGAGGAGGTCACGTACGTGCTTATCTGTCTGTACCAACTTGGGCGAGGCCTCCGCCATAGTCTGTTCCAGGACCGAAGTTCGTTCGGATAGTTTCTTGTGGTCCGCCCTGAGGTGCGTCAAGTCCACTGCCACCTTGTCTATCTTGGTCTCCAGGGAAGTACGGGTCAACTGCATGGACTCTTTCAATCGCTCCATGGCCGCCAGCATGGTGTCCAGTTTGGAGGCTGTCTGGTCAGCCTCGGGGTTCTTCGCCATCTTCCCCTTATTTTGCGCCCCCTCCGGTTCCGGTCCTCGCTCTAGTCCCTCCTGACATGGGACTGGTCAGCACTGCAAGGCGGCCGGGACGGCAGGCCCCCACAACCAGCACTGCAGGGTCTTGGGCGTGTTGGTCACGGGGTCCGGCACTCCGTGACGCTCACTCCGGACGTTGTATAACTGGTGACGAGACCGCAATCTCGCCAGGGCACCCGGGATCCCGCTCAGCGACACCGCCTAGGGAGGGTACAAAGGTTGCGCCGCAGTTGGTGTAGGAGCGCCTGTGCGCTACTGGATGTCGCTTCAAATGGCGCAATGGTGGCTCACCTCCCGGTAGGCCGCGTGTAGACTAGTCAATCCAGGCCACACGGCCGCTCCAGCTGCCCTTGTTCCTCCGGGTTCGGGAGGATCAATCTGTCCGGGTGGCACAGGATAACACCAATGGCGGTGCAGGGCGTCGTGTCCCTCGGCGTGGGATGGATCACGGGGCGCTACGCGTGATATTCACGGGATCCGCACCTGCGTAGTCGAGTTCAGCACCCTTGGTGTGCACTGCGCCACCATAAGTACGGCGGAATCGCCTTCCAGCAGGGCTTCACGGGTGTGGCTGTGGCTGCTGCTAAGTGTGGGCCGGATCCCCGGACTCGGGCCAGGCCCGACGCTGGCTGGAAACCACCCAGGGTAGAGAGAGGACAGGGGCCCAGTTCGCTCGAGGGCGCTGCCTCCACCGTCTTTGGCAAGGGCTCTCGGGCAGCAGGGTCGCTGGTGGCCCCAATCGGTGCGGTGCGGTCCTTTCCTGTGCACCGTGTGGCCCAGCGGGGTGTCTCTGGCACAGCCGACTATGTGGGCCGATGCTCCGGACCTGAGTGGCCGAGGATATCACCTCCGTCACTAAATGTAGGGGCTCCCGGGCAGTGGGGTCGCTTGAGGCACCAGACGCTGCGGTGCGGTCCTGTCCCCCACCCCGTGCTGCTCGGGGGTGGGTGTGCGCGGTGCGGTCTACCTCAAAGGGCCGGATCCCCGGGCTCGAGTAGCCGGTGCTGCCGGCCGGAAGCGAGCCCCGGCCGGGTAACTGCTGGGGCTCCCGCCGGCCGGAGGGTCCGTGTCACCAATCTCCCCGAAAGTCTCTCAGGCGGCGGATCTGGCTCCCGGGCACACTCGGTGCGAGTGTGGGCCGGCTACAGTGAAAAATGCCGGAGAAATGGCCCGTGGTAGGGGAGCTTCACTCGGAGCTCAGCCCGGGCACGTCCGTCTACATTGCGTGCTAAGCCACGCCCCCCTCTCTTTCAAATGTTATAGCAATAGCTATCACCCAAGCGTGGTTCTTTATAATAATAAGGAACCCCCTAGCCCTTAAACTGTTACTCTCTGAACAATGATTATATGCAAAGAGGATTCCCAAGGTCTTATGGCATAGCTTGCTGTTATAAAGCAAGTTTATTTGATTTATGACAAGTATGAGAATATCAAAAATTCAGTAATGACCTTAACAGTTTACTATGGTTCTGATTTTCTTTTTAAATTTGTGTGAGTGGTACATACAATAATTATTAGACCTGGATGGTTAGATGGAAAACAAATATACATTATAAATCTTTATACCAACAAGTGGTTGTGTCACTGGTGTTTGTTCAGTGCACTAAATCAAGAGACAGAACTGACATTACAAAAATGGAGTTAATAATCGATAAATAAGTAGGGTAGATGAGAAATAGAAGGTAGATCTTACCTATATGTTCTATTTACTAAACTGCAACTTGCTGTGGCAGAGTCTGCTGGAGCATTGGGCCAAGAGAACCACAAGCACATGTTTTCATGGTCCTCACAAAATCACTGTAAACCGTAAGAATGGATGAACATGTGATGTTATTTGTATGTATCATTACTGGTGAGGGCATATTAATAGATTGCTGGTGTGTATGTCCCTCCTATTGACATTATGGGGCTTATTATGTCGTCAGACGGACAGCGTCACAGATACTGGTCCGACCGACCAACTCAAGGGTCCGACCCATTCATTTTGATGTGACTGCACATTGTGGGGTCACCAGCTCCCTTTTCTGTATGGGAACTGGAGCTGACGTTGGAAACGGGCTGCAGTACTAGCTCCCATTTAGAAAAGGGAGTTTGTGTTCATCCCCGCAGGCAAATCAAGGAGCTTATCATGCACTGCAGGGATCAACAGGGGGGCATCATAGGTTCCCCTTCGGGCCCTAATCGGAGGCCCTAGAAAGAAGGAGGACCTCCAACTTGCTTTCCGACAGACATTCTATGTCAGAAAGCCCAGCATGGAAAGCCTGTAGGAAACAAAGCATAGTAATCCAGATGCCATAAACCACCATCCATATGGGTTACGTGCTCGTTCTGACTTCTAAAAGGTCTCCTAGAAAACCGGCAGCCTCCATTGTAATGAGGCTCTTAGTTTTGAAACCAACGATGTGTTGATGGCTTTCCGACTGAGATCTTAATCGGCCCTATTTGTTGTGGTAAGATAATCTCTTTTAAGCAAAAAAGCAAAGAAAGCATATTAAGTTTCAGATTTATAAAAAAAAACACTGAGATCGCAGACAAAATAACATACAGTAAGGTTTACTTTGAATACAAGTTTATTTGTAAGATGAAAACCCTGCATGTCTCAACATAAGAAGGATGGAGAATATTGAAAACAATTCTACAGCAATTTTACAGGCGCCCCTATAACCTTTCAAGGCTGATGGATGGTACGCTGAAAGAAATCACTATAGCGATATGCCAAGCTGTCATGAAAGTATTACAAAAGCAGGAATTGACCTGGCACATTACTTGCAAATTGCATAAGGTCATAGGGCAATCCATTCACTGAACAAACATAATGTTGCAAGCAGAGCAATCATAACAAAATTACATCAGTACTGAATTCTAAAACCATTTTGCAGTTCTTAATGTTTTTCTCCACGATTGCATGTGGTCCACTTGAACGCAAGGAAGTTCAATAAACTGGATTTGATCACAAACACTATTTCTAAGTATAAAACCATAAATCTAATGCAAGAGAAGAAAATAATACATGAAAATGAGATGAACTCAGGGCTTAACAAACAATCAGCATCACTGGACTGATTTGTAAACAGCTTGTAAAAATAAAACAATAATTCGGTAGTCACATTTGTGAAAGACATAACAGCAATAGATTCATACAAACTGAATGTAAACATAGTTTCATTATGACGATGAAAAATGCAAGTAGGATTTCTGGCTGAGTAATCATACACATGCTAGTCAACATGCTTTAGTTATTACCAAACACTTAAGCTTTGAATTTGAAAAAAAACACCACTTTATTAAAGGTTATTGATGGTCTTTGTTTATTCTGTATAAGAAACACGCAAGACAATTCAGAAGCAAAATAGTTCTGCAACAAATTAGTCTTTTACAAACGGGCACACTAGATTTTTGCATTTTTCTGTTAACTATTTTTGTTGGTGTTAGGATTTGGTGTACTGTGACATTGCTGTGTAGTGTTATTGTGTAGAGGTGGGAGAGCTGCTGAAAGCTCGAACGAGACTTAAACAGATGACTGGCTCCGGCTCAGCTCGAAGTCTTCTTGGACCCTCTTACCCAAAAAAAGCTGAACTTCATGTGCCTTCCGCTTCTCACACATGCTCTAGCCACATGCACCAAGAATTAAAACAAAACAGTAAACCTTTCAAATTAAAAAAAAGAGAGAAAGAGATATCCATTTATTGGCTGAATGGAAAAATGTGAAATAAGAAAAGCTGGGATCATTCCTGGTTGCCCCACATGACCAAATTGTGTGATTCTAGGCAATCATTTTATGTCTCCAAACCTCATTTTTCTTTTTTAAGTTCAAGTGATTTTATTGCAAAGCAAACAAGGTGACAATACTAAGTAAATAGTATGAGTTATACAACATAACAATCCAAATGTGTCGCTTAGAACGGAAAGGAATTGGACTAATAATACATAAAAGAGATGTAATCAACAAAGATAGAATTGGCATATAGGCAGTCAGGAAAAATCAAATTAAAAATTATGGGACATTCAGGGGGTTAGGGTGGTTTGGGAACCTCCTGTTGAGATGGTGTCGGTAAGAAACTTCTTTAGGCGCTATCATCAATAAATGTTGTAACAGGTGACCACATATCAGTACGTTTTGTAACCCTTTGAGGTGGATATACAAAGACAGTATCTAGTCTATGATTATGGCAAACATTGTACCACCAGGCTCTGAATTAAGTTTTTGAAGAGTCTTTCCAATTGACAGTAATTTGTTGAAACGCAATTGCTAATAGTAAGTCAATAATCTTGACATTAAGTGAAACCCCATCCCAAATAGAAGAGAGGCTTCCTAAGAAGATATGCGTGAAGGAAAAAAGAAACTTAGTACCATAAATCAAGTTAACTTGTAACCAAACTTGCTTCCAAAAAGTGTATACCTGAGGGCAAGTGAATAACATATGGAAGAGGTCGGCATTAGGAGAGGAGCATGTCCAGCATGTATCCGGAGTGGTAGAGAAGCGCTTGCTTAGAATAGCTGGTGTGAATAAAAGTCAGTTGTAAACAGAAAATTGTGTTTGTGTGGTGTTAGCCGCTCTAGCGGTTTTGCGCAGTTTGGACCAAATGTTTTTCCAAAGTGAGAGTGGACAACACACCGCAAAGTCTTTTTCCCAAGCTTCCTCAATCTTCGTTTTCTGTCTGTCAATAGGAATACCTTGTAGGTGTTTGTAAATAGTTGAGGCATTGGGTGTTGTCAGTACCAGGGTATGAAGTTGTAAAAAGGGGTTTAAGGTGCTTGAGGCAATAGGTGTGGCAGGATTTGTGAATACATTTCCATGACAGTTTTTCTTTAAGTATAATGTATTTATGGATAAAGGAATTTGGAAGATTAAAAGTCTGTTTGAGTGTGGTAAAAAACTCTGAATCTGAAAACAGCTGATTAATCCAAACCAAACCTCTCTCTCTCCAGTAAAAGGGTCTATTGTGGATTAATACATGTTTATTGTGACAGATAGCTGAATGTAAAAAGAGGTCTTTGGAATTAAGGAAATGGTCACGAGGTAAGTCAAGCAATATAGCTGTATATTTTAGTATAGGGGTAGAGATGGATTGTGGCTTATGAGAAAAGTAGAGATATTCATTAAATGAATAGGGAGTTAAAAATAAACATTCAATTGAAGTCCAGAGAGGGCATTCATCTTCAGAATCAAGCAACCATAAGGAAGCCTGACATAATAAAAAAGCTTTGTGATACGCCTGAAAATCTGGGAAGTTAACTCCTCCCTAAATTTTAGGGCGTATTTGTTTTAATAAAGACATTCTAGGTTTCTTATTGTTCCATAAGAGGGAGGATAATGTAGAATTAATTTTTGTAATTAACATGGAAGAAATGGAGATTGGGATGTTTGAGATTGTGTATAAAACTATCAGTAATAACATAATTTGTATGGTATCTAGGCGACCCCACCAGGACAAGTAGAGGGGATGCCACTTAGAAGTAAGGTCTGAAATCTTTTGATGGCAAGTATTTATACATAATGCTACTGTTTCAGTGATATAAGGCGTAAATTGCAAAACTAAGTACTTAATGTGGTTGGACCCCATTTAAATTGAGAAGCCTGATATTGTGAGCTGAAAGTATATTTTGTTAATGGTAGTATTTCGCATTTGTCATTATTTAATTTAGAACCGGAGATGAGTGAATAGGATTTTACCACATATAGAAAAGTCGGAATTGAGACTTCTGGCTTAGATAGGAAAAGTAAAATATCATCAGTGTAAGCTGCAAGTTTAATGTGAATATTCAACGTTTGGAAGCCAGAAATATTTGGATTTTGATGCAATTTGCAAAGGAATGGTTCTAGGGCTAAGTTGAAAAGAAAAGGTGAAAGAGGACAACCCTGCCGTACTCCTCTACCTAGGTTAGAAAATGAAGAGATTAAGCCATTAGCGCAAACTGCAGCTCTCGGATTAGAATAGAGGAGAGATAGTAAATTTACAAATTTAGGGCCAAACCAAACCATTCAAGAATATAAAATAAGTATTTCCATTCAACTCTATCAAAAGCCTTTTCGACGTCCAGGGGATGATCAAGATGAAAAGATTTGGAAAGGATGTCAAAGAAGAGCCTTATATTATCTGTAATGACCCTTCCCTTGACAAAGCCAGATTGTTCTTTTCCTAGTAAGTTTGGTAGGTATGAGTCAAGACGTAAGGCTAAAGCTTTGGAAAATAGTTTATAGTCAATATAAACCAACGATATAGGCCTATAATTTTTGCAGTGTTTAGGGTCCTCATCGTTTTTCGGAATAAGACAAATGTGGGCTTCAGAGAACGAACCAGAAGAATGTTAGGTACTGAGGAAATTAAATTTAGAGTGAGCTGTTTTCTCAAAGCTGCTGTTCGCTCACGAGCTACTTTGCACATTGATTGATAAGAACCTACAATTTGCATATCGCACTTTATATCATCTTCTTTTTTTGCACATTGTAACTTGCACACATATATTTGATCGGATAGTTTTTGTTGTTGTTTTTATGAATTTTAAAAAAACATTGTATATATTGTCTTGTCTTTTTTAACATGTTTCTGCATTTTTGCACATCAGACATATCATATTTACCGGCTGTTCATTTTTGTATTGTACTGTATGTTATTGCATTTGCTGTGTACTTTTATGGATTTATTTTTTTCCGAATAAAGATCTTTGACTTGACTTGACTACGTAGGTTGTTTCTTCTATTACGATTTTCAAAGTCTTCAACCTGTTTTTGGAGTGTTGAGACTTGCGACTACATAAAAGAAACTGTTTTGGAGTTTTCATCTACAGATAAAACTTTGTGTTCCACCGTTGAAATTCTAGAGTCAAGTTGTGACCAACTGTCTGTAAGTAATTGCAACTTGGAATTAGTTTCCTCCATAAAGGATCTCAGAGCCCTTATTTCTTGCAGCAACAGATCCATGGACACTGGAGATCCTGGCTTGGGTGGAGATGGAGGATCTTGCTTTAAGCGTTTCACGTTGGATTTTCCAGACCTAGACTTCGGTTGATCCATTTAGATAGTATTACTCTCCGACTCAGTTGATCCGGAATTCTCCAATTTCTAAAGCTCCGAAAATAGTTTTGAGTTCTTAATGAAAACATGTTTGGGTTTAGTTGTGGAAGAAGAAGAGCCTTTAGTTCTGCCAATTAATTATTTATTAAAGCCGTAAGGTTGACATCATGTGCCAATTGAGCATAGAACAGTAAAGGAGCAAACATATGCGGTGCGTGATGAAAGGAGAATGTATTTTATATCACATTCCAAGTAATACTTAGCATCATCATGCACAAAGGATACTCTGGCCACCACTGTGGGTAAGTTGTGCCAGTATTAGGGTATAAAATACCTTCAAATTTAATACTCCTGTTATACTGTTTAGAATTGGAAAACAGGAAAATTATCTGGATATGCCACATGTGTGCAACAATGCATTAGTGTAGACAGGCTGTTCATATTCATCTTCATGCTCTCTAAGTGAAAGACTGCATATCATCTAAAATGGCGTCTTTAACAGTGCTGGATCTGGAGAATGAAAATAACATAAAAAACATATTTTCTTCATAATGCATGAAGCCTTCACTGTAGAGAAGCGCCGCTGCTGCGAATTCCGCACATACCACAGTTCGCACAGTTAAAATGGCAGCTGCGATAATGCGTACCCGCCTTCAGGTGTCTTCTAACTAATGCTGCCAAATGAAGGTGAGCTTCCGATCAAAAGTATGCGCATTCGGCGCCGAGGGCTTTCACATACCAGGGAAGCTGTCTGGATACGTGAAGGGCGGTCCATGGTATACAACCTTTACAACGCAACTTTTACCACGACCTACCGTTACCACGCATTTTTTACAACGCAGGATCCATTACAACGCATACCATTACCACGCATGTATTTACAACGCAGGTACTTTTACAACGCATACCATTACAACGTAAGTATTGGTAAGTATATTATTTTATTAAAAATATTATTTGGGTTTTTTGGTAAAGGGGTATTTTTAGGGTACAGGGTCAGTTTTCAGTTTTTGGGTAAAGGGGTATTTTTAGGGTTTAGGGTCAGTTTTCAGTTTTTGGGTAAAGGGGTATTTTTAGGGTTTAGGGTCAGTTTTCAGTTTTTGGGTAAAGGGGTATTTTTAGGGTTCAGGGTCAGTTTTCAGTTTTTGGGTAAAGGGGTATTTTTAGGGTTCAGGGTCAGTTTTCAGTTTTTGGGTAAAGGGGTATTTTTAGGGTTCAGGGTCAGTTTTCAGTTTTTGGGTAAAGGGGTATTTTTAGGGTTCAGGGTCAGTTTTCAGTTTTTGGGTAAAGGGGTATTTTTAGGGTTCAGGGTCAGTTTTGGGTTTTTGGGTAAAGGGGTATTTTTAGGGTTCAGGGTCAGTTTTGGGTTTTTGGGTAAAGGGGTATTTTTAGGGTTCAGGGTCAGTTTTCATTTTTTGGGTAAAGGGGTATTTTTAGGGTTCAGGGTCAGTTTTCAGTTTTTGGGTAAAGGGGTATTTTTAGGGTTCAGGGTCAGTTTTGGGTTTTTGGGTAAAGGGGTATTTTTAGGGTTCAGGGTCAGTTTTGGGTTTTTGGGTAAAGGGGTATTTTTAGGGTTTAGGGTCAGTTTTGAGTTTTTGGATAAAGGGGTATTTTTAGGGTTCAGGGTCAGTTTTGGGTTTTTGAGTAAAGGGGTATTTTTTGGGTTCAGGGTCAGTTTTGGGTATTTGGGTAAAAGGGTACAGGGTAAAAATTAAATATAATTAAATTTAAATTACATTAAATTAAATTGATTAAATTAAATTAAATTAATTAAATTAAATTATATTAAATTAAATTAAATTAAATTAAATTAAATTAAATTAAATTAAATTAAATTAAATTACATTATATTAATTTTAATTAAAATAAATATTAAAAAATTTGATATACTTACCAATACTTACGTTGTAATTGTATGCGTTGTAAAGGTATATGCGTTGTAAATACATGCGTGGTAATGGTATGCGTTGTAATGGATCCTGCGTTGTAAAAAATGCGTGGTAATGGTAGGCGTGGTAAAAGTATGCGTTGTAACGTCATACATCCGCTGTCCATGTGCGCATTTCCCGTCCCTGAATCCAGAGCCTCACAGGATTGCCGTCATGTCATCCGGGCACCAAGCCACGCCCCCAAACATCCTTTTTCTTGATCACATTTCAGTGTACTTTGAAACACTTGAGTTCAGTATGCATGCTGTACAAAAACCTCCTGTGTATGATTTATTAGACCATAACGTTGCTCCATCTTTAATGATATTCCAGGTAAAACATAGGGTACAGATGACAAATAATTTGCATCTTAGTTCATTAATGGAATTGTCGTCAGGGCGGGACAAGACTTGTTTCTAACTTCATGTTTAAAAGCTATAACTTTTAATAAATGCTTCTCAATTCAATGAACACTATGATGGCATTGGATTGAGGTGATTTGTGTGTGTTTTTTGATTTTTTGGGGTGTTGTTGGGGCCTGGCCATGTGGGTGGGGGCCATTTTGAGGCCTGGTCCAGGCAGGGCCTGGCCATGTGGGGGGATCAAGGGGCCATTTTGAAGCCAGGCAGTGTGCTTTGTGCCATAGGCCTGCACCCAGTCTGCCTTGCTTTCACCCATTATGCCCAGGGGTACTCAGTGTTGCATGGAGCAAGTCTTTCTGTGGGGTCTCTTGAATTTAAACATCATTTAGGTGCCGGGCATGGATGGCATTGGATTGAGGTGATTTTTGTGTGTTTTTTGATTTTTTTGGGTGTTGTTTGCGCCTGGCCATGTGGGTAGGGGCCATTTTGAGGCCTGGTCCAGGCAGGGCCTGGCCATGTGGGTGGGGGTCAAGGGGCCATTTTGAAGCCAGGCAGTGTGCTTTGTGCCATAGGCCTGCACCCAGTCTGACTTGCTTTTACCCATTATGCCCAGGGGTACTCAGTGGTGCATGAAACAAGCAACTCTCTCTGTATGGTCTCTCTTCTATTAATGTAAACATCTATTTTTGATTAGAAATAATTGTAATTTTTATTTTTGTTCTTTCTGTTTTTGGGAGTGTTGTAATAATAATAAATGCCTAGTTGCAAATATTAATTGAAGCACAACATATGCAACATTTATTTAACTGATGTTCCTCTGGCTTCCTTTGCTTTTAGGTACACAAAGAGAACCACGAATTCCTCATCGTTCATCATCAGTGCCAGGAAGAAGTCCTGCTGCGGTGTGTGCAGCACAACGTGACGTCACGTGTGGCCACAGACAACTCTGCAACTCGTGCAACTGCAGCCTGCTGTTCTGACATCTGAAGAAGATGGGCCCAAAGAAAGGTGGCCGTAGCTCCTCTACCAAGAAAGTTGCCAGTGCCACTGCCAGTAAGAAGGAGCAGAAGAAGCAGTTGGCATCACTTACCAAGGAGACTGGTGTGCCCACAGATACTTTTTTTGGGAAAATAAAACTACACCTGCAGCAGCGGTGTCCGCCGGGGACCAAGCTGGGAGCAGCACCTCAGCTTCATTGGTCTCAGTGCCACCACGCCAAATTAGGCCCAAGCCCATGAGTGCCGCAGAGGCAGACACTTTCATTGCTCAATCACCATCGACCAGTGATGTTGGCTTTGACTCATCGCAAGAAAGTAGCATCCAATCAACGCAAGGTGTAACTCATCTGACGAGTGTTCAACCACAGCAGCAACCACAACCACAGGTGCAACAAGGAGAGGCGCAAGGAGTGGCGCAAGGAGTGGCGCAAGGAGTGGTGCAAGGAGTGGTGCAAAGAGTGGCGCAAGGAGTGGTGCAAGTAGAGGCGCAAGGAGTGGCGCAAGTAGAGGCACAAGTAGAGGCACAAGCAGAGGCACATGCAGAGGCGCAAGTAGAGGCGCATGGAGAGGCGCATGGAGAGGCACAACTGCCCACAATGCATGTTCCTCCAGAAGTAGGGGCACATCAGAAAATCGAGATTCAAGCGGAGGTATTATCCAAGAAAGCCACTCCTCCTGATGAACCATTGTCTTCCAGATCCCCAGCAAGAAAAAGGTCAAGGAGGGCTGGTGCAAGTTCTTCTTCAAGCCCCCTTCCTTCTGATGATCTAGATCAAGATTGGAACCCACCAATGCACCCCAAGAGGGAGGCACGCCATGAGCCCACAAAGGTAGCTAAGCCTAAAAGGAAGGTTCCTGGAATGCTTTCAATTATGGGTGATGACGACGAACAAGAAGTAGAAGTGGTGTATTCTGCTGCTGATGAACAGTCTGACGATGACGACCCAGTCATCACAGTCGTCACTCCAGCCCCAGCGGGCATGCAGCAGACAGACATTTTTACCCTATCCCGAATTGCTGCTGAGTGGGATGTGGGCGGCGTGGCACTGGTACTAACACCAACACGACCTAAAGCTGCCATATTTTCTCTTCGGAAGGGCCGGCAGGGTCCTCCATCCAGCTCGACCTCCGTTACCTCTAGTAGTGCTGCTGTAACTGTAAGTGCCCAACAGGGTCAAATTCGGCCACGCCCATCCTCCACTTCATCTGGCATTGAAAGTAGCACCTCCACCACCACCACCAGAAATCTCAATTCCCCAGTTTGGGACTTCTTTAGTATCAGCAAAAAGGCAGTGGTAGCGTCCACACCCTCTACCTCAGCAGCATCTATGAGGCATACTAAGAGACTGGGAGAGACACCACTGCGAAAAACTACTACATAAATGAGCCTAACTGGATTGAAGAAGTCTGGATCATCATCATCACGTATGAAAACGGTCCAAACCACCATTAAAAGCATGTTTTGGTCGGAGGCACCATTTGAATGCAACCACCCAGCGGCACGTCTTTATAATGCAATGCTGGTTAAATTGTAAGGGCTGGACCTTCTCCCTTTTTCTTTCGTGGAAGGGGTGGGTCATTTAGCAAACAACTTCATGCATGCAGTAGTGCATGCACTTCCTTTATGGTCCTTAAAAGATTTATGGATATCTTCGTATCCAATGATTTTTTTTCTTCATATGTTGTTTGTCCATGCTGTGGTTTTTTTCCTCTCTCCACAAAACTTTCCCAAAAATCCCCCATTCCCATCCAATTTTCAAACCCTAACCCTCTTCCCCTGGGCTGTGTGGTTTTCATTGAGGTGTGACTAAATGACAACAATAATTCCACACACTTGCTGGGGAGGACAAGGTCAAAGCAACAGAAAAGAAATTTCAAGGATGGTGAAGGAATCCAAGGATATGTTATTACTGTGTACTGTACTATCTATCGCACTGTTCTAATGCTACGCTCAGGCCACTTAATGTTTCATTTCCTTTTTTTTCATATGCTGCTACTGCCAGTGTGTACCACTACTACTACCACCATCACAACTATGACATTTCATCTGCCCAGGATTCAACCTTAATCGCCATTTGCCATGCACCCAGCACTGTGCCATTTTGGGGGAGGAAGAATAATGGAGTAGTAGGAGAGGTGAGACTGACGGTAGTACTAGTAAATTAGTAGGACAATTGAATTCACTAACTCTGTCAGTGGCACTTTTCTAAAAAGTTGGGCGATTAGACAATTTGAATCAATCAGCCAGTTAAGTTTCAGGAAAACAAACGTACAGTTGAGTTAACCCCCCCTGCTTCCCCCACAAAACAGTAAAAACGCGTATGCTATGTTTAAGTTGAAAATAAATAATTATTTACACCGTAACAAAAATAAACTATCCCACAAGACCCGACCCACCCCCCTCCCTAACCCCAACCAATGTCCATGAAATATCCTGAAGAAAAGTTCCAAAACCCAAACGCCCAATTCCCACCCCCCCAAAAGTCTTTAAAAAAAGGGCAAGGGACAGTCTCTCCTCCTCTACTGCCGCCGGCGGTGTCCTATGGCCAGATGGTCCCGATGCTCCCTGCAGAGGTCCTTGAGCAGGGTTTTTAGCCTCTCCACCCCCTTCTCAAGGTTGGACACCCTGAGGGTCAAGCGGTGCAGACGAGCATTGCACCTGCTGTGGGGGGCAGCTGATTTTTTTGCTGCTTGGCGGTGGCGGGTGGCTGCGGTACCACGGCTCCGTACCGCTGAAGGCTTGTGCTGAATGGATGACCGAGGGTGAGCGGAGGAGGATGCAGCTGTCATGGATGTTGTAGATGTCGACTGAGACTGTGTGTCCTCCTCCTCCTGAGCCACCAGCCACTGATATTCGGCGACAATTGCCTACAGCTTCCGTTGCCGTGCCCGTCTAGCCAGCTCCTTCCGTGTTAGTTTGGAAGGAGCATCTATATGAAGAAAGAAAAACATATTATAACCAATGCTCTTTAAGATTAACACAAAATAATTCAGCAGAAAGTTGTGTCACAGTAGCACTAGCAACTTGCAAGCACAGTACATAACATTTGTGGCCTCCATCTATCTAACCTCCCACTTCGTCGGCCTCTGCTCTAACATTAGTGGGAGTTTCAAGAATTCTACTAGCACTATATGGACTCACTACATTAGACTCAGACAGTACACCAGTCTTCTTCTTCTCTCTTGTTTAGTGAAATTGGTACGTAAACTTGTGGAAGCCAGCATAATGCCAGCGCAGTCAACTTGCACCCGAGTACCATGATCCAGTCATCCATACATTCAAAGTAAATATCAATCATTCTTCTTAATTGTCTCAACTGGACACACCTTACATTTTCTCATGGAAAAACAACCTTTTTATTATATTTTGGAAACCGCCAGCCATGCATCCATGCTTGACTTGCATTTGAATTTGAACCAAAGGATATATTGCGCACACATACAGTTTCTGTTTCACCCACCCAGGCAGTCCTCTTTCCTTTCTCATTCCACCCATCCTTGCTTCAGCCATCATATTCCCAGCCACCTCGGGCAACATTCAAAAACACGTATCATTCTTTGCCAATCATAACTTTTAACTCGCTCGTCCTTCCTTACACCCTTCTTTCCCTTTTCGTTCATCCCATCCATCAAGTTCATCTCTGATCTGACTTGGCTTCTCGATAAAACTTTCACAGCTGAGTTGAAGTCAAATTTAGAGGAGGCCATTGGCTACTCCTCAACTCCCGCCGCTAATGCTATTGCCAATGAGAAGTCAAGGGTGAATGTCTTCTACCTGGTTGACAAAAACTTAGTTATAAATTTGTATGTCTTCTTAACAGTAAAGTGTACTTGTACAGTACAACATATACACCCCTGCAGAGAGCCTACTCTGCAGTCTGCAATCTCAAAAAGTAACGGAATATAATAGCTTACCAGTGCCCCCCACTCCCGTGGCATCCCCCACAGCAGTTCCTGATGGCTGTTGCACTGCATCCGACCCTGGAGTGCCCACCTCCGTGCTGGCCCCGGCACTGGAGCTTGGCTGTGCCGATGTTCCGCCTAGAAAATACATTTCATATTTTTAGATGCCATATACACCACTCCCTATTTTGTCTAGGAATGAATTTTTTTTACTAGTACTACATAAACAAATTTACTAATTTGTGACTCTAGTCTAAACTACAAATGTCCCTTTCTTCAGGGAAGGGTGTTTTTTATTTATGCTTAGCCATAACATGTGATGCTACACTTTTTGGCACAACTGATGAATGCTTGCTTTTTAACACACACCATTTTTCTCATAACAGACAGAAGCTTCCCTTCTAAGAACATGAGCAAGATCATCATCATATCATGTTGGACGGAGTCGTCAACGATTCATCCCCACCAAGACTTTAAGTTCCAACCAGGTGAGGGCTCTCCCACAATTAATGTGTGAAATCAGCCACTTTTTAGTTTTGAATCCTCCATCGTGGCAAACATCCTTTACAACAAAACTTTTTCCACACAGTACCTTTACAACGCAGGAATTACAATGCAAGTCGTTACAACGACTTGCGCTGGAGGGCGCTGTAGGATAGGGAATAGTTTAATTTACTATCCAAAACCTTCCCAACTATCCACGGGGACTGGAGTTGGAATAGTAAATTAAACTATATACTATCCAGCGCCCTCCAACGCTAGTCGTTGTAACGACTTGCGTTGTAAAACCTGCGTTGTAAAGGCATGCGTGGCAAAAGCATGCGTTGTAACGACATACATCCCTTCATCGTTTATCTTATATGAAGTTGATTTTAATAAATGTTTTTACTTTTATTAAAGCTTTAAAACTTACATAGACTCTGGTTTTTGGTCATGAGTAAGTGAGCGAAAGGGTTTGCAATTTGCAAGCATGAGTCTGTGGCTCTGAGAGGTCGGGACTCTGACTCCGTAGTCTTATGTTCTGAGTTGTATAATCATTGGGGATCATCGCTGCATTCGAGAGATAAATAATGACTCTGACACACTAGCTAGTCAGTAAGGAGATTGGGGGTTCAACTTCTGTTATGACTGAGGTATGTGGAAAGTCTAACTGCGCCTATTATAATTTATAACCAATGCCCTATTTCTTGTCCATAGTTCTGTTTGTGCAGAGTAGTCCCCACAACATTAGTAGTATGGATTGTCCTCCTATCCAATCAAAAAGTAGACTAGTATCTTATTCTTGGTGGCCATTGACATTTTATTGTTGGGAATTGTCAAAGCATAAACATTTAGAAGACTTCAATAGACATTATGGACAACCCAGAGGACTGCACCCAGTGCATAGAGCTACTGCTGAATATAATAGGAGTTTTGTTTAACACCTTTTGCCAACTGTGCAAGCTTAGTTAGCTACACAGACAGACTAATAGCCGTTACTCTGGGCAAGCGGGTCGGCGTGCTGCGGAGAGGAGTGAAGCGGCTTCGAGGCACTTTGCGAGGCACTTTACGACTCCGGACTCCTGGGCCCTGTGGGGTCCGTGGCAGCGACAGCAGCGGGTTGTGTTTTGGGTTGAGACTGACGAGTCAGCTGCCATCTGCATTTTGCTGGTGAACGGAGGTGAGCGGGGGGCAGTTGTGCGAACCACGCGGTCTCGGAGCTGACCCAGCAGACCGTGCTGCACTCCGGTGGCTTCACGCATTGTGCCGAGTGAGAAGGCAGGTGAGCACGGTTCCAGTGAGCCCCGGTGAGCAGGCTGCGTGCGGTGAGCCGAGAGAGAGAGCTAAGTGTGTAATCAGACTACGCTTTAAGCCTTTGTTTGCTGGCTGGCCGGTTCTGTCCCCAAGGGTTCCCTCTCCACTATGCGGGTTTTGCAGTTTTTTTTCCCTGTTTCCCCCGAGCCACAGCGTTGCAGAGTGCCACGGAGCCTCAGTGAAGTGCAGTGCACTAGCTTCTGGTGCTGCCATCAAAGTGCTGCTATCAGAGCCCCACTAATTTTCAAGCATCAGTGGAGGTGTTTAAGTTTGTGCCTCATCTCTCATTCCTCGCACCTCCATTGCATCTCACACGTATCTGCCACACCTCTCCTTGCTCTGCTGTGCCGAAGGGGGTCAGAAGGGGCCGGAGCGGGTGCCCCTGGCCGTGGAGGCAGGATAATAATCGGAGTCCTGTGGAGTCCTGCGGAGTCGTGTAAAGAGTTCTGTGGCAAGGCAAGGCGAATCAGAGAATAAGGTACAGGGAGGTGTATTGCTCAACTGTTTATCTACTGACCAAAGATAAAGACAAAGAAAGACATACTTAAGTCACACCATGAGGTCTGGTAAAGTGAGAAAACCACCAGGGGATAAGACATCAGCCTCACGAGGTTCTCTCAAACGGAAAAGACTGGAGAAACTGAATGCTAATAAGGCAAGCAGTCCAAAACGGAATCCACTCATCTCACCAATTGCAACTCTCTTTGAGAAGTCAATTCAAAATACAAACTCTTCATGTTTAAGATTCCAGTTTCTGAAAGACCCGGGAGATGTATTATTTTCCTCAACGGAGGGAGTCTTGGGCCTATCATCTCCAATTGCTCCTTCAACAACAAGGACTTCCCCGGCGGAGCACATGGCGGCTATGCCATACAATGCTTTTTCATCATTACCAATGATAACTGCCCCTGGGAGGCTTAGTATTCAATCAAGTGACACTTGTGATACTTGTGAGCCCAGCAAACATACTGAACAGTCGGAGGCTTTTGATAACACAGAAAAATCAACAGGTCGTCGGGGGAAATATAGTGAAGGTACAACAGTAGCACTAGTACACACTACCCCAGTGGTTAAACCAATGACATCTTCAATAAAACTCCAGCCCCCAAAAATGCAAACAACCACCAATCTAAGTCCAGCTTTAATAGAATCTACAGTTACTCTGGAAGCCAGAGGCGCGGTCCTGAAGGAATTAGCGCCAGATGTGTTAGCCTGCCACAGCCCCAATACAAGCCTATCGATAGAGAGAGGTGAACATATGGTTGAGTCTGTTGAGTTTTTTCCAGGCAATAGGGAGTTAGTGGGGTTAGGAGCAATTGAGATTAACATTGAGAGTGACAAGGAGAACAGACGCCTGGATAGGGAGCGCCTCATAGACCACTCATTGAGGCCAACGGGTCTTAGGGCGGTCCAACTGCCAGTAGTGAATACAAACTATAATGATCCGTTAAAGGAGGAACCCATGACTAAAACACAAATGGACATGGCGTTTGTGAACCTGGTTTCCCCACTTTTAAAAGCCTTGCAAACGTCCACTAAAACTTTGATAATGCAATCTGACAAGTTGGACATTCAAATCGACTTAATGAACATTATAGCGTCTAATATTGCTGGGATAAACACAAAGTTGGACAATCTGAACAGCCTAATAATTAGAGCTCAAGCACATACTTATCAGTTACAATCCCCTTGCTCCTGTGGCCCTGTCCTGGATAAACTGAACTCTCTTCCTATCATTCTTGAACAGATTCTAAAATTAAATCAAAGACAGATCAACGCAGATCAGAAGTTGGACGGTTTGATCAGTCCTAATTCCGAAGTAATTGTACAGCACGACGAAACAACCCTAACTGCGTTAAGAACAAATGAGGCAATTACGCCCAAGGTCAATGTCAATACTGGCGAAGGAACCAACACAACTGCTGAGAAAGACTCCAGTAATAATGAGTCCGCAAAACGAATGTTAACCAAGAGACAAAGGAAAAAAGAGAGGAAAGCCCGAAACAAGAAAAGTGAGGTAATTTCAAAAATGGGTAATGGCTTATATCCCATTTTTTCTGTCCTGGAACAAAGAACATCAAAAAATACTGACAACCGCGGCTGCCATCCAGTCACATCAGCAAGTTATGACACATCTAAAGTTGGTAAAACATTGTCTACAACAGCCTCAAAAAGCCTTCAGCAAACAGGGACAGCAAATAAATCCTTACACATTATCAAAACACTGCAAACTGAGATGGGCTGTACTAATCATCTGATCATTTCAAATCCAGACAATAAGTGTAAGAATACAGGTGATCTGAGCATGGAGCCAGCAGTAAAAGTCAAGACCAAGCCTACTGAAGACAGTGATCAAAGTGGGGAAAAGGATGACAAGGAGGGGCGACTGCAATCTAGTATCTGTACAGTGAAGTTAATACCACCTAAACCACAGGTAATTGATCAATCGACAGATAAAAATACTGCCTCAGATTGTTTAATCAGCCTTGCCCAAATGTCAGTGTATAGTCCAAAGGTTACACCAAATTCCTCGACACAAACAATAACAGATCTGGCTAATCCAACCAGAAAGGATTTACAATATCGTGAGCACCAAAGATTGAACATGGAGCTAAACTCCCCGACGCAGAAAAGTTAAACATTTTGTGTAAGGAACTCAGAAGTCGCTCAAGTAAAGACGGAACCTGGCATTCCGAAACCGCCAATCAACCAAGAACTTGGAATAGAATTGCATAAAATAATATGGGCACCAGAGTATAAGACACAGGGGGCCCATGACATACTGAATAGGTCCAACATTCTGAAGTTACTAGCTGAATTTGATGCCCTAAAAGATATCAAAACAACGGATCTTGAGCAGGTCCAATTTCTTAAAGGCCGTAATGATACATCAACAGATCAGTCCCTGACAATCTGGAAATCAACAGAAACAGCAGAAGCAATTATGGGAAAAGCGGACATTTTCCAATCTTGGGGCATTCAAATATCCTACCAAATTTCCCCACGCTACCCCCCTCCATTGAAGAGGTCGGGCAGAGCTCAACTTATTAGGAAAATTGATGATGCATATAAAAACCAACACAAATCTGTATACTCAATTCTATTCAACGCAAAGGGTAGAAGTGAACCTTTACAAACATGTGATCAAATAGTACGGCATAACGGGGAGTCACAAAACACCATGGATAACTGGAAATGGCTCCCTGGAATGTTAAATGCAAAACGGAAGGTCTGACCGTTTAAAGGTAAACTGAAACAAGATACAAACAAGGTCATACACGTGTTATCTTGGAACATTGCTGGTGCAAAAAGACTATTAGAAGGAGGCCTACCATTGGAAGAATGGCGCGGTTGTGACATAATTGCGCTACAGGAAACTTGGCTACAAGAAGAAATTGCACTAGTGGGGTTTATACACCATAACGTAGTTGCTGAAAAATGTAAGAGCCATGGACGTGCCATGGGTGGCCTTGCAGTATATGTGTCCTCATCTTTAAAAATTAATTCAGTTCAACTACAATCACCAGATCCTAGTATTCAGCTAATTAAACTATCAGATCAACACACAAAGAATTCTAAGCCAACAATCTTGGTTAATTACTACACGCAACCCAAAATTAAGGAGAAAAAGTTAAAGAATGCGATATTGTGCAACGTCATTACTGACCTTCGATCATCAGACCCACTATCCAATATAATAATCACTGGTGACTTTAATTCTAACCTGATCCTAACACCGGAAGAGGACGATAAATTATCAGCTGATAACATCCATTGGGGTGTTCCCCAACAGATGCAAGGTGGTCTTGGAATACGGAAGGATCGACTAGCAATCGAACTAGTGACTGAACTGGAGTTTCTTGGGTTGCGTGCATTGAATGGGAGGTTTCCTAAAGATCAGCCCCCCAGTAAAACGTATTATGGTCCACACTCTCAATCCACCTTGGACTTTACAATGGTCAGTCTTTCAATAATCCCCTTGGTGATCAGCTTTCAAATTGAGTTTACCCTGTTGAGTGACCATGCAATGCAACACACTATAATCAACCTCAATAAGGAAAGATTACAACCGTCATACATGTTAGAAGGTCAGCTAAGTTCTGTTAACCTGAAACGCATAAATTCGTCCAATACCAATGATCACAAGTGGTTCACTATAATGAAGGATACATTGAGTGAGATTGGGAATGCATCAACGGATACGATTCAAGTATGGTCCCATTTTCTGTTAAAACTAAAACAAAGAATGAGGTTGCCAGTTATCAAATCCAGTATAGATGGACCACAACAAAAACATCCGAAAGAGCTACAAGACCTGCGTAGACAACTTCAAAAAAATCAAAGGAAGATAAAGTTGTCTGACCGTGGTACCAGTCAATGGGCCAGTTTCCGTATACAAAGAAAAGAATATAAAAATAAGGTTTTGGAACATAAAAGGTCAACTAACGAGAGTTTTTGGTCCAAATTAATCTTCAGTTCAAAACTCCAGAATACCAATATATTTTGGCAAACCATAAATCAGTTAACAAGACCCTGTAACTCCCTCATATCAAATGTGCAGGAATCGGAGTGGGCATCGTTTCTTGCTATTAAATTTACAGATATCTCGACAAAAATTCAGAGTAACGCTCTTGGTCTAAACAGTCAAAACAAAATGTGCCCAGCAGAAGAACAAGGGAGACAACCTATGACTAGTGAACCCTGTAATGTAACCAGCACTGTTCCTCAGAATAAACAATATACGGCGGAAGAGATCATTAAACTGATCAAAAAAGCTAAACCCAATGGGGCGCCAGGCCCGAACGGCATCCCGCAAGCAGCTTACAAACACGCTCCGGAATTTTGGGGTCCCTGTCTGGCGCAACTGTTTTTGGACGTGCAAAACTGGAACAGAGTACCCGAAAGCTGGCAAGGATCCATATTTACGCCAATCTATAAAGGTGGTGAAAGATCAAATCCAAATAACTATCGCCTAATAGCATTGCAGGACGTTGAGGCAAAATATTTTGCAACGCTTCTCTTAAATGATTTGGTCACTTGGTCAAGTGAAAAAGAGCTGATACCCATCAATCAGACAGGGTTCAGGAAGGGGATAGGAACAATAGCAAATATCCTATCCATCACTACGATCGCGGAGAAGTGTATTACCAGCAAACGGGACCTTAACCTGTGTTTTATTGATCTTCAGGCTGCATTTGACAGTGTGGACCGTAACTTATTGTGGTCGAAATTGAGAGCATGGGCAATACCGGAGAACATTTTAAGGGGTTTGCTGTTATTTTATTCTAGTACTTGGTCGCAAGTAAAAATAGGGGATGGCACCCGGTTGTTGAGAAAAGTCTTTACATCAATTGGACTCAAACAGGGGTGTGTTCGTGCCCCTCATTTATTGAATCTCTTCATCTCTGATCTTACTGGGAAACTGAACAATTGTAATGCTCACCCACCTAAATTAGGAGACCTACAGCTGACCCACTTGGCTTACGCCGATGATATAGTACTCATGAGCCTAACGAAAGTTGGTTTAACCAGATTAGTTACTGAACTCTCAACATTTCTTTTGGCAAATAAGTTGGTTTTAAATGTTTCAAAAACCAAATCCATGTTGATAACCAATCGCCGTGGATCTAACTGCAACATCTGGCTAAAAGGAAAACCATTAGAGAGAGTCTCAGCATACAAGTATTTGGGTTTCTATCTGGATGATAAGCTTAATTTTAAAGAACAGAAGAAATATCTGACGCAAAGAGCGGGTGCCCTGATATTCGGACTAAGTACATTGACAAAAAAACTTGAAGGTCCATCCCTTAAACCTTTAATAATTGTAATGGCCAACAATGTTCTTCCAACACTATCCTATGCAAGTGAGGCATTGCATGGAAAGGATATGGACCTACTTAACAGTTTAACAACAAAAATCTACAAGAAGGTCTTACGATTACCCAGGATGGCATCGCCAGCTCAAATGCGACTAGAATTTGGCATAAAAAATGAAACTGTGGGCAGATTATACTCATATATCAAGGTATGGTATCAGATCAAGCAAAAAGCAACTAATAATAACCTTAATACACACCTATGGCAAGAGCTTGAATCCCCAAAAAAATCCAAGGCGAATCAATTCCTCACACACGCTTTGGAGGTGACTTGTTCAAAAACCCTATGGGACAAAAACCTTTCATTTGCAGCACTAAAACAAGCATTAAATAAAGCGGCCAAATTCCATTCATTGGTATTGGACAAAGAGATTTTTTCCCATCGCTCGCACTCCTGGGCTGTGATAAACGGTTATAAAACACTAACCCCAGCAGTGTATCTGAAAACAACATATTCCATTTTTATTAAAAGAAAGCTGATGTTACTGCGATTTGGAAAATTCCCGACATTGGCAGAGGAACCAGCTTGGAATCAGCACGTAGCTGTAAAATGTCGATTGTGTGGTAGCCCCAAAGAAGATTTAATACACATAATCTGCCACTGTAGGATGTTGTCTAAGGAACGTTCATACCTTTTAAAGCAAAGTTTTCGGATCAAGAAGCTACGAACATGTAGATCTGCTATAATTGGAAGCCTGGATATAACTGCCCACTCGAATGCATTGCAAGCTGGTGAAGTTCTTGCAAGCATTTGAGAAATAGCTTAAACAACACGAAGACCCCAACTGTTAATAATCTGGAAAAATCATTGACTCTTAATTCCTGTTCTTATTAAATGTTTTTTAATCCTTTTTAAATGACAATTTACAAACTTTTATAATGTGTGTGCGAAATACATCAAATTGTTATGGTTTTAATTAACTAAACAATAAAGTTTAAATTTCAAATAATAATAATCTAGTAGTACCACAGGGAGTCATAGTAGAGGCAGGATAAGAATTTAGAAACAGTCTACAAGAAGATCAAAGACGATTTATTAAAAAATAGAATGAGGAACGTTTGGAAAAAATAGGTGCTATAAAAGATAGGGAAGTATGATTATTAATATTATTAACAGGAAAACTTACTGATGCCAGCAGAGGAGCCCTCAGCGGACCTATCCTGGCCTTCCTGGTGTTGTTGCTGCTCCGCCAGCACCGCTACCTCTTCCTGTGTCCTCTTGCCCCTGGGGGAAACTGATGTACAACATGAAAGAAAGACACAAACATGGATGATTGTTGTCAACCAAATCAAACATTTAAAAAAAAAATAATAATAATATTTCGGTGAAATAGACAACAATTGCACTAAATGTATTGACCTATCTGATGTGGTCTACTAGGATATTAGTATTGCTGGATTCGCGGTCCGTCTACTTGGAACGTTATGTAACTCACTAAACCAACTACAAAAAGGTTCTACTAGGACTGGCAGGCAGCACTCCGCAGCACGCAAAGTGACAGACACAGTCCGTCATGATCACCACCACTATCTCTTCTTAGTGGCAGGAGTACAAAGGAAGGACTGGACTTGAGTCTCTAATGTCTAGCATTACGCAGTTCTGTAAAGTACACTGATACATAATCATCATCCAGGCCAAATGAGCACATAATTGAAAACAAGTAGCACCACCAGTGAGCAGGCGAGCACCTGCAATCACAAAAGCTTTTGAAACATAATTTACCTGCAATGTAATCTCAAGTGTCTAGCATTACGCACTTCTGTAAAGTTCACTCATACATAATCACTCAGGCCAAATGAGCACAAAATTGAAAGCAAGTAAGCATAGTAGCACCGCCACTGAGAAGGCGAGCACCAGCAATAACAGGAGATTTTGAAACATAATTTACCTGCAATGTAATCGGCAGCATTCCTGCTCTTCGGAAAAAACAAACATTTGCAATATGATAACAGAGCAGGAGAAAACAGAGTAGTGATTAAATAGCTACTACTACTCACCAAGCCCAGGGATCTCGAGACCTAGCAGGTCGAGTAGGTCGTGTTCCCGGTCCAGGACGTCGGACCACCGGTGCGTCGCCTGGTTGTAGGTGCGCCAGACCCCAGACTCCCAATACATGGCCCGGCACACCTTCCCCCATAGATTGCGACGCTCCCGGAGCCCGTACCAGGTACCGGGCCTGCCGCCTGCCGCGACGGTCTTGGGGAGGTGGCGCTGGACAAAGAAAACCAGTGCGGCCACCTCCACTGTGCTGAAAATCTCCCGGGATGTTACTGCCTCCACCCTTAAGCGCCCGCATGGGAGCCGGGTACGGGGTGCGGGAACCTTCCCCTTCTGGTACTTCCCGGCTCCCTTTGCCATGGTCCTGGACAGGAAAGTTAAATAAAAAATAGGAAAGAATAGGGAAAAAGTAAATAAAATAAAAGAGGTAAAAAAGTAGTTTTTAAAGCAATGAAAAGTTGAAAAAAACACAAAATATAGATGTAGAAAAATAGAGGGAGAGATAATGAGTAAAAAAGATCAAAAAAAGTTCAAAGAAACAAAGGATTGCAAACATTAGGGGAGGATTGAAAAAGCTGCCCAGAACCATAGTAATGAATGAAGTACAAGATGGCCGCACCCATTGCGACCACGTTGGTAAGTTCGCGCAATATTTCCCCCGCGAGCACGGAAAAACGCATGTGCCCCGCACGTAGGAAATGCCCAACGCGAGCATGCAACGAGTGCCCGGTAACGGAAATACGCAACGCGAACACTGAAAACGAGATGGCCGCGCCCATGTACTACCGCATGGGTAACTTCGTGGTCGACGCGCTGAAAAAAAAAATGCGAACACGCAAAGCGCCCCACGAACACGCAAAAAAAAATCTGCAAATTCGCACAAATTCACGTATTATGCGGACCACGGATTCGCTTTCACGCGAATACACGTACCGCGAATTCGCAAATTTCGCCCATACTTAGTGCACAGGCTGTTAGAGCAAAGTCGTAAACTTGGCTTGGCTTTGACTTGAGTCATCGTTTTATTTGTTGGGGGGGTCACCCACATCTATCACAGTGCCTATCGGTTTCACCTAATTTCCTGTAAGGCCATAGTAGATGTCATATCAGACAGGTCAACGGCATGGGAATTAAGGCTCAGATTAACAACATGTGCACACAACGCAGCACAGCACCCAAAGTTGCTGCGCGGCATTGCGTGAGATGGAGATAGGAGGAAAACGGAGTGTCTACAAAGAATTGACACTATCCTGCCTTCTCCTTAGTGCTAGCGCACAATTAGGCTGCTGAGCGGCACACATACAACTTTGCCTCATAGAGCAAAGTACCCTTACACAAAAAACTAAACTTTCCATTTGGGTGTATGTTTGCTATGTTGTTGCTATTCACAAACTACAAGTATAGTTGTACATACAGTATTGTTTCTACTGCGGGGTATTCTAAATATTATGCCTGAACAAACTTTAACAATTTTCTGACTTAAGGTGTGAATTGTACTATCCTGCCCATGTACAAAGTGGGAAAGGTTAGGAGAAATAATAGCACTCCTGCTTTCAAGTGACATTAATGTATGGGGCAAAAAACGTTTTTCTGTTGTTAGTAGATAGGGATTTGCATACAAATCCAAATCCATGGGAGGTTGTATGGGCATGACAATGTACCTCCTATGGAATGCCTCCATGACAAAGAGTAACATAAGGAAGCAACTTGTGCTATTTATTCTTACTTTCATGCAATTTTCCAACATAAAACAAGATTTGCACTGGAAGTAAACCCCAAAATCACACTTCTCTCCAAGTTTTGCATCACTCTTGTAACGCAAACCTAGCACACTAAAATTGATAATCTTGGCCATAAGTGTCATATGTGGGCTGCAGTTTGCATTTACACCACCTGCACAAATGAACAAAATGATTTGCCTGCCAGGAGCACAAATGTGTATTTGGCTGAGCTGCAGTTACCAGGCATTACAGTAGCACATGGCAAGGAAAAGTGTTTTTCCCATGTAGAAATTCTATTTTTATATATTAATAAGTCACTCCTAAAGTGTGCCTTGTAAGAACACAAGATAGGCTATTATATTAAGTAGTGGCACTGTATATATTTACAAAGGCTGCCTCACAGTGACTGAAGACCTAAAATCTTTTTCTCTGTATATGTTCAGATGCATTGTTTAAAGAAAAGGTGTAGTTATGATTAAAATATTAATTCTGTGACTCCACCTCAAAAATTGCTATCAAAATCATCCAAAATTATGTTCCGCTTAATTTTAAAAATCTGATTTAATAGTGAAATCTGATTTTTTATAACATGAGTAGAAAGAAACTTTGTTAAAACGTATTTTAGGCTACCTGATCTAGAATTGACATAAAGCCAGTTCTGCCACTTGTCACAACCCCTGAGCTGTAACACATCTGGGATAGTGAATGAACCTGGCTCAGAAGACAGTGTCCTGCTTCTGAGATTAAAAAGGGCAGAGTGGTGTTATCTGTTGATCACTTAGCATGTATTAGCATCAAATGTACGATGTTACAATGCATGCATTTACAATGCATGCCTTTACAACGCAGTTTTTACAAAGTAACATCCTGTACAACGCACTCCATTACATTGCATGACACTACATCACAATTTTAGAAACTACCTTTGCAACGCATTCCATTACATCGCATTATACCTTTACAACGCATACCATTACAATGCATACCATTACATTGCATTTTAAGTAAGTATTGGATAGTATAGGGGTAAAAATTCCTATTCTAACTCCAGGGGGTGCAACAGTAGGGTAAGTGTTGGATAGTGTGGATTATTATTATTATTATAGTGTAGGGGTAAAACTTACTATTCTAACTCCAGGGGTGCAAAAACAAGGTAGGTTTTGGATAGTTTAGGGGTACTATTCATTATAATAGTATGCGTTGTAATGCCTGCATTGTAGTGACATGGGATGTAGTGTCATGCGCTGTAATGCCTGCGTTGTAGTGACATGGGTTGTAAAGGATGTTGCGATGTAATGACTGCATTGTATGTGTAGTGCGATGTAATGGTTGCGTTGTATAGGATTGTTCCTATTAGCATCTGGGAGTAGACAGAAATCCTTGGCAGAAAATAGGAGAGTCCCAGATCTACTTTGTTTACTTGGAGATGCCATGGAGACATTCTCCCATTCCTTGGCAGGACATTCTTGGGAAGCCATGTTCTGGTCACAGTAGGGAAGAATACCAGTTTCTACCCTGTCAGGAGGTAGGTGAGCTCATCTAAATACGTGAAGTGCCCAAGGTGCTGAAGACTGACCCGGCTGCAGGGAGAGTGTTCAGCCATATAGAAACAGGGTTTCCTGGGTAGTTTTAAGTGAGATAAAAAGGAAGTTTTTCTGAAGGAGGTAGGGGACAGTGGGAAAATAGTTAGGATTGGATGGCAGACATTTTTAACTCACTGCTAGTGCATAGAATAAAGGTGTCATCTCAACCACCAACTCCTCGGTACTAGGCCTAGATGAACTTTAAATTAGCTGCATTTTAAATTACTTTGAATTAATTTTGGAGATTTGGCATTACAGCTTGTTACTCAAAGTTCCCGGAATTATATTATTTTGCATAATGAACCATCATTTGTGGTAGAAAATGTACAGCTCCATATTGCATTCATGCCATACTGTCAGTGCATTCTGTTGTTTGTGGAGCTTTGTTTAAATGTATCCTCAGACCAATCATTGATGCATGGATGCAGTTTGTGCTACAATAAAGCACAAAGTAGCAGATTTGCATTTCACATAATTACGCATAATTTTGCCAAAATTTCACGTAATTATGCAAAAGCAAATTGCATGTTTTGCTTCCATTTCCAAATGAAGGTAAAGGCTAGAAGAAGACTCATGGCTCCTGACTCCTGCTAAAAAGATGAGCATTCACTCAGGAACTCAAGGCCTCTTGACTCCTGCTGGCATGCAGGGATCAGAATTGTTCTCCAAAGGTGAAGCAGTTGTCTTCTTCTTTGCTGGCTCCAGGGACACACAAAACACAAGGAATCCTGTCTCGAGAAGGAGCGGTTGACCACACAGGACTAAATCCTGTAGGATACCTGGCTAGAGATAGACCTGATGCCTAAGTGCCTGCCCTGAGGAAGTAGAACTTGCAGGACTCACCAGTATGAACTTTGCCAACAGCTATGGAAAAGAGTGAATTAGTAATTTTTCCACCTTTGTAGGATTGGGACATGATACTAAGGCTTTCATGGGAATTTTGAATCAGGTTTGTCATGCTTAGAGTTTTTTTCTGCAGTGAAACAGGTATAGGGGCCCTCGTGGTAAAGGTATCTAGCCATGCAGAGCTGTGCCGAACTATAGCTTTCAGCAACTTTTTGACTCCTGAAAGAGGAACTAAGTCCAAAGGCAAAACTTGCATATCAGTGGAGGGGCACATCTGTCCAACCAGCATAGTCCACTCAGGAGCCATGAATTCTTATTGTGGTCAACTTGGAGCTTTTGATATCGAAACCATCAGTTGTGACTGGAGCTTGACTTTAATCCTGGGGACTCAGGGCTTTATTTAGATCTTGGCAAATGGGTTACTGTGTCTCAACAGTGACGGATATCCTGTTCACCAAGATCTAAATCAGTCCCAAAGTAACAAGATCACGTTTTTGTCAAGGATCATCTTCTTGGTGTATCTAACCTCTGATCTATCATGGTCAGCATAAAGTTATACTCAAGTATTAGCCGAATGAAATCTCCTTTTTCCTTTTTAGCACTTTACTTTTTGAAACATTTTTGCCTTCAAATTATGAAAAGAATTTGCATCTTGTATTCTCCCTTTCCTATTTTGATCATCTTGACATTTTTTATTGAATGTTTTTTTATTTTTCAAAATTATTCTGGGAACTTCATTGTGTTGTGTTCTTTACTTTGAAATTGTTGTCACTGCTTGCGATTAACATGCATTTCTATGGGAACTGCCTGCACTATCTCTCGGGACAGCATTTTGACATAACCAGAATGTAGGCTAGTGAGAGAGGGAAAGAATGTAAAAGAGGGAGGAAGGGTATAGGAATGGGAAGAGGCAAGGTAGGGGGATAGTTAAGCCGATATCAAACAGCTATACATAGATAAATTAATTGATTGCAACAGAATTACAATGAGGTAGTATTCAAAACCCAACAAGAAAATAAAAGCATCTCTAGTTTTACACCAGCGCTTTACATGTATTGCAAAGGGCTACAGCAAGTCCTGAGAGATTAGCCAAGCATGGGAGTGAAAAGATGGAGAAGAGTGGGGGGGTATGGGACTGGGGGGAGGGAGGATAACGCAATATGAGGTTGGACAAGGCAGATCCTACAAGAAAGACTGGAGGGAGGATTTAGTGGATGAAGGAAGATGAGAGAGGGGGAGGAGAAGTATCGGCGGTAGGGGTGGGATGAGTGTCCAGGGGAGGATTTAAGGACCCCCAGTATTTGTTAAGCAGTAGACGTTTGAGGTCTTTTTTGAAGCTGAAGTAAGAGGGGCTGCAACGAAGATCTTTTGGGAGGAAGTTCCAGATGTTAGGTGTGTGGTTTTCTTGTTTAATAGAGGGGGGACAAGAGCGAGGGTGTTAAAGCTCCTCATTGATCTAGAGCAACTAGCTTCGTGAAGTTCATCTGTGAGGTACTGCTGGGAGTGTTGATGCAGGGCTTTGAGCGTAATGAAAGCTGTCTTGTAGGAAGCTCTTCCTTTGACAGGCAGCCACTTGAGGGATTTAAGGGCAGGGCTGATATGATCAATCCGTTTGAGGTCAGAAATAAGCCTAGCGGCAAGGTTCAGAACAGATCTGATTGGGGTGAAGTGGGCTTTAGGAGTTCCAGCGAAGATGTCGTTCTCATAGTCGATTTTTGACATGACCCACATCTGGACGACTAATTTAAAGTAGTCAGCGGGAATGAAGGGGTTTATTTTCTTTAAGTGATGGAGTGTGAAGAGACCGCTTTTTAATTTTTTATGTGGGGGATAAGAGTAAGGTTCTGGTAAATTTTAAAACCAAGGGATTTAACAGAGTTTGATGTAGTGGGAGAGCGGTTGAGTGCTGTAAGGTCAGAGATCCAGGATAGAATGGGGAGCGAGTTGTTCTTAGGTGAGAAAAGAATGATTTCGGTCTTTTTTTGGGTGGAGTTTGAGGTGGTTGTAGTGGAACCAGGATTGAATCTTACTCAATGAATCATTGAGGTGAAGGACATCTGAGTGGGATTGAATCTTATGGTAAAGTTGGTTGTCATCGGTGTATAGGTGGTAATTGATTCCCGCTTGTTTAAGGATGAGGGTGAGGTGTTCCATGAAGAGATTAAATAGAGAGGGGGAGAGGTTAGAGCGATGTGGGACCCCTAGGGAGACGGCAGAGGGTTAGAAAGGCAGTCATGGATTTTAATTTGCTGGCTTCTGTGTTGGAAAAAGGAGGTGAACTATTTGAGGACTGAATCGTTGAGGCCAAAACGATCTTTAAGTGTGTTAAGTAGCGCAGAGTGATTAACAGTCTCAAAAGCAGCAGAGAGATCAAGGAGAATGAGTAGGGAGGAATCCCTTTGTCAAGGACGTGATGGATGTCATCAATTATGTTTAGCATTGCCGTTTCCGTACTATAGCCCTTTATGAAGCTTGATTGGAACGAGTCTAGAAGATTGAATATATCAATGTGTCTATCTAGTTGGAGCAGGGCGCATTTTTCAAGGGCTTTTGAGAGAAGAGGAAGGTTGGAGAAGGGACAAAAGGCTATTTAAGTCATTAGGGTCGCCAGCTGGATTTTTGAGGATGGGAGTAATTTGTCCCATTTGGAGGGACGCAGGGACACAACCAGAGGTAAAGGAGGAGTTGATGATGGAGGTTCAATAGGGGGCAATTATATGTTTTAGATCTTGGACAAGGTTGGGAGGGAGAGGATCTTTAATGTGGTATAACGTGGGGCCGGAGGTTAATTATCACAGTCCACACCTTCTGTCAAAAACGAGTGACAACGCTTGATGAAAAATGCATTATACTTCTCTAAAACTGAACCACAAGTCTATTCCATAGTGAACTACATAGCGTGGGAGACATGCCTTAGTTTCAGCATTCTTCACACATCCAGGCAGCCGTTTTCCGAATACAGAGTTCTGCTATGGAAATGGAGAAAGGACATTCAAGTTTAACGCGATGGCCCATAGAGTAATGGGGACTTTGAAGGTGTGCCTGGGAGTTGTAGTGTAACTCCATCGCTTCGATACACTGAAATGCTTCTTTAGTCCATAGTGTTTGCCTGAAGGCGTCTCTTATTTTTAAATGTTATATTCCATTAGTCAATCGCCACTAAGCATCCACTGGGAGCCATTCTTAAACTAGATGACCCGATACTATGTCAGAACCATATTCTGATTCAGAAAATCAACATGGTATTAAGAATCAATGGGGTTGCCCCCAAGGTGGTGGAAGTTTGTAAAAGAAGAGAAATCGATGACCATCTCAGTGTACTCATTCTAAACTGATTTCATTTGGTTTCCAGCACTCCTCCTTCAATGCAAAACATCCACATTCTTACATAGCCAATGTATTCACAATAAAACTTCATAATTTGAATAATTCAAAATATTAATTTAGGCCATTCAGCATGGAATTAAATTTCAAGATTAACATTGCCTCACGCTGGTTGAGTTTTTGATCCAAATCTCCACCTGTGAAGTCTGGTTCCATTTTGGCAATAACCGTCCATTTCAGATCTCTCTCTGTGTGTCCCTTTGACTTCCAGTGATTGACCAGTGGCGCAGTTTCCAGATTTTTTCTGATTCTTGACTTGTGTTGAGTAATATTCTGGCGAATATCCTGATTTGTTTTTCCCACACATAATTATGGCAAGGGCACAAAATGTCAGTACACAACAAATTTTGATTTACCGTTTGTAAACGTGTCTTGTTTCCAATGGACCCCATTGTGAGAAAACAAGGAACCTTCTATTGTCAGCTCACAACATGTCCCTGAGCCACATTTATGGTGTCCAGTCACTGGTCCTAATCCCACATAGTTTCTGAGTTTTGGTATACTCTTTTTAGGTAACATTGCTCGAGGTTGTATAGCCAGCATGACTTCTTCAAGAGAAATATCAGGCGTTACTACACCACAGTCATCTTCATTATTTGTTGTATCCTCAGTATTCTGTCTAAAGATGTTGGAGAAGTGGGTTACCCAACTATCACAAGGGAAATTACAGCTGAACTCCAGGATATCATAACTTTTTGGGAATGGCGCATTCACAGTGTCCCGGAACAGCTTGGTATTCTTGGTCGCGAGAGCAAGGTTATCCCATGCTTTATTCTGTAATGTTTTTTTCCTAGCAACCAAAGCCTGATTATATTATTCAGGGCATGTTTAGAAGCTTGGTGTACTTTAGTGTAGGCAGAGTGGAACCATCCCTTTTTAGTAGACCATACCCTGTTCGGGTGGCCGGTCAAAAACGATTTTAAAGAGCAGGAGATATCATTAAATTCTTTAACTAGCCATTTGGTAGAATGATCTCCTGGAGACAATAGTCAGTTCACCAACAGTTCTTCTGAACTAGTTTTGTAGCATGGTGGAAGGATCAATTCCTTCCCATTTAATTCTTACTCTGCTTGGCTAATTTGCAGTGATGGTTTTTGCAGTGGTAAATAAATCCTGCCACTTGCTCCAGACATGCAGTGATAATGAGATCAGGTTATGGTCACGTGAGGCCACCGTGGTTAAAGTGGGAGTATCAAAAAAGGCAATAGCTGCCTGAGATATCAGGACTTGATCAATGGTAGTGGCTGATGACAGTTCAATAAAAGTTGGAATTCATTTTTCAATAATATCATAGCCACACCTTAGGAGCTGTAGGTCATATTTGGTAACAATGAAGTTCAGTGCTTCCCCATACTCATTATGACAGAAGTGGTCACTCCCTCTCCCTGTCTGGTCATCAGGTGTTGTTTTATTTAAATGTTATGAAAGTGTATTGCATACATAAAAGTAATATAACCTGCTCTTTAGCAAACATTGCTTTCAATGTAGATTTCCATAGTGTATTTCTGCAGGTAAAAAGGCACAACATTGTTTTTTGTTTTTTTTACTTTGAAATTGTTTTTCATTGTGAATATATCACAATGTAAATATAAGTTAACTAAATACTGATTGATATTTATCAGTTTGAGTACCAGCCAAGCAATGTCATCATTTGTTGTATCTCCATGGCGTTACATTCCCTTTTACAGATTCTGATACATCAGTGTCATTAATCCCCTCAGGCCATTGCCACAAAGTTTGGATAATTTCAAAATAAAATGGGCACCAGTCCACTTAAATCAAGAGTTAACCATGGATCATAACACTGAGTAGTGGACTCACAGGGCATTAGATCAAATTGGGTACATGCGTAAATAGTTTTGTAGATATGCTTTGAAAATACAAAAATATACAACTATTTGAGTACCTGAAAGATGGCATATTGAAATATTATTTATATAACACAGACCTAGACACATCGGTGGGGGAGCTCTTCACAGATAACCAGAAATATAAAGTTAAGATGGGAACGGAATAATTGTAGTGTAGATAACAATAAACCGAAGAAATTAGATAATATCATCCACATAATAGGATATCTCTGTTGGCACTATCTAAATACTATAAAAAAGGGGATGATGGACGGAGCGTTTGAACAAATCAAACACTCACCCCCAGTCAACTGATCTGGGTTTAATCCATCACCATTCTTTAGTTCACTCAGCCACCCCAGTTTAGACATGGCTATATGCAAATCAGTCTGACCCTGTGCCTCATGGGAACAGTCCAGCCCGATTTGCCAAGCCATGTCTTCCCTGGACCGGAAACAAGCATCCTGCTTGTTTCCGGTCCAGGGAAGACATGGCTTGGCAGTTCGGGCTGAACTGTTCCCATGAGGCACAGGGTCAGACTGATTTGCATAAGGCCATGTCTGAAATGGGGTGGCTGAGTGGGCTAAAGAATGGTGATGGATTAAACCCAGATCAGTTGACTGGGGGTGAGCGTTTGATTTACTCAAACGCTCCGTCCATCATCCCCTTTTGTATCGCTTTGTTCGCCCTAAGTGTGGCAGGGTATGCTCAGACGTGAGTCCCTTGCTCACTTGGCCACTGGATTCAAGATAGCCTGGCTGATGAGGATTATGAATCCGAAACCGGTCCCAGGATGCTTGTTTCCGGTCCATGGAAGACATGGCTTGGCAGTTTGGGCTGAACTGTTCCCATGAGGCACAGGGTCAGACTGATTTGCATATAGCCATGTCTGAAATGGTGTGGCTGAGTGGGCTAAAGAATGGTGATGGATTAAACCCAGATCAGTTGACTGGGGGTGAGTGTTTGATTTGCTCAAACGCTCCGTCCATCATCCCCTTTTGTACCATCTAAATACTACCATCAAATTTAAAATGGCCTACATCACCCAATAGATGAACAGTTAAGTCTGCACTTCTACTTAAAAGATAAATATTGGCCAGAGGAGAGGAATTGAGTCTTAATGATATGCTCTGAACAGGTGAGTCTTCAGATTCCTCCTAAACAATAGTATATCATCATAGAGGCACCAATTCTCTAGCTGATAGTTTCAGATCCTAGAGGTCAGAAATGAGAAAGCGAGGCTCAGAGTCTTTGGCCTTTCATTTTTCTTTTCTTTTTTTAGGATTTTGTTATTTTCCAGACAGTTTTACAACATTGATGCAACAGAGTGGTTGCACCATATCACACAGATACGAAAATTAAAACAACAATGGCAAGATTTCACTATAACAGCAGAGAGGCGAGCAACCTTAATAACTGAGGGGAGATCAAGGGAGTGCAAATGCAAGGATACTCTACAGACTCATAGACGTTCCGGCCACAACATCTAAATCCTCCACGGCTCACATTTGTCTTTAATATTTCTTGCAGGATCCCGTTTTACAGGGGACAGCTCTAGCCCATAAACATCCAAGAGCTGCTTAAAGCATGTAATAGCCAATGGAGAATTAGGGTCAAGCCAAAAATGCACACACAGAATCATAGCCATCAGAATCATAAAGAAAACAATATATTTCAACTTTAAGGGGACTTTATACAATGTACCAAAAATGATCAGCTGAGTAGACTGATGAATACATCTTAGATCAACCAAGAAATCTCCTCACGGACCCCTGCCAATAGTGATGAAATGCCCCACAAGAGTGGAACATATGCACAGTGTCTCGTCCCACCTTTCCACAAACAAAGATTTCAAAACTAGTCCGACATCCCAAGTTGAATAATCTTTTTGGAGTGTAATATGTATCTTTAAGGAACTTAAAACGATGTATTTTCAGCCTGGATACATTGGCGAATTGATTACTTAACTGGATGGACTCCATAATAACAACAGCAGCAATTTGTAGTGATAGTTTATGAGTCCATTTGGAGACCAAGGTGGATATATTATTGCTTTGGTCCAAATTTAATAGTTTATAAAGTTGACTAATTCTCCCTCTTCAATTGGTTCTGTGCAACAGCTCAATACACAGTGCATGATTAGATAGCCCTATGCCTTTAACGTGTTTGTTAAAGACATTTTTAATTTGGATATACTTTTTTTTTTAAACTGTGCGCAGAACAGAAAATTGTATAACTAAATAAGAAAAGATGTCCTGCAAACAGTTAACCTAAGGACTGCAGGCCAAACAGTTAACCTAAGGACTACAGGCACATCCTGGACCAGACTACCCCATGCAAATCACGAGAAAAAGAGGTAAAATCTGGGTCAAACCATAACGACATGTAAACAATAAGAGGTGCAATCAAAAATTCAGCCCTTAAACTTTGCCACTCCTGATAAAACACCAGGAGGGTCCTAAACTGAGTATGCCTGAAATAAGAAATCCAGATGCTGCAAGTGCCAGAACTCATGATGTATCATTACTTGAGACATGCGCTCCGAGATAGAAGACTAAAAATAATACTTTAAACTCGGAAGCGACCACCCACCTTCATATTTTGGTTGTGGTAAGATCCGTGTTGCGCATTGGGAGCGCATATATTTGCAAATGAACTGGGCGGAAGACCTTTCAAACGAAGAGAAGAAAGCACTTGTTAAATATAAAGGAATGGTCCTAAATAAGTAAACGAATTTAGGGACGATCACCATTTTTATCAGGTTACAACATCTCATAAGACCTATTGGTAAGCTGTTCCATTGCTCAAGTAAGCACCTAGATTTAGTCAAAACAGGTTTGTAATTTAATGGCACAATATCCTTGACCACCGTAGAGAGAGCTACGCTCTCAGGTATTGTGTTGTTTCCACCTGTATCTTAGCACCTTTTGGGCTTGGCTTGTAAAAAAGTATTTGCATCTTTATTCTATTGATTTTATACCTACAGAGTGGCCCAAATATCTGAGCTTCACACTCAGTTGCTGCCATGGATACTGATGGATCAGATCTGAACACTGCCACCTCTTGTGCTTAAGTTGAAGCATTAATCCCAAGGGGAGCCAATTACCCTGACTTTTCTAGATAGTTCAAATATGGTTCAAGATATAGCACAAATAGTAATTGGTGCAAAGGACATCCCTGGTGTGTCCTAATCATTATTTCTAAAATCCCAGAGATAAGACCCCCACTGACCACCCGCGCTGACATGTAGTGATACAGAACCTGAATTCTACTCAGCATCTGAGAACCAAAGCCCATTGCTGCCAATGTTGACCATAAGAAAGATCATGATGCCCAATCAAATGCTTTCTCTATGTCAAGCAAAATGATACCAGCCAGTGCACCTAGTGCCCCTGACCCATCAACAATAACAACCCTAAGAATAGCGTGAGCTGTAGTGTCTCAGTGTGGGACAAACCCCTGCGCCATATTGTCCACCCAACCTGCAATTCGCCAGAATTTTGGTGTAGATTGTAGCACCACAGTTTATTAATGATATTGCCTGGTTCAGCAGATATTTCCCTTTCTTCAAAATAACTGTTGTAAAAGCCTCACCACAAGACCTAGGGACATCCCTGGTTCCCTCAATGCACTTGACCAGCTGCAAAAATAAGTTAAGGAGGATGCTCAAAGTATTTTTTACATTCAGGATATTTTGATTCAATTAGGATCTGTTCCTAGTGCTTTTTTATGTAATTTGCATATTTTATTTACTACATTCCTATTGCTTTTCTTCTAACATAAATATTTTCTTCAATACAAACCAAATTGTGCAGAAATTACAATAAATTTGCCCATTCAAATTGCTTCAAATCTAATCCTGGGAATACATTAAGAAGTTCTCATTAAAGCAGTGGTACATCTTTAGAATCATCTAATAAATTCTCGGGAGAACATAGAACATCTATTTGCTACTCCTACCAAGCAATAATAAATCAAGTACTTAATTTTAAACAAATGATATTAAATTGTAAAACATTGGATGAACCTAATAGTTTTTTTATCTTTACAGCAAATGTAAAAGTAAATAACATAGCATTGTTTGTTTACAGGTTACAGTAAGTGTTAAGTTCCACTTTAAAAAAAAAATCAGCTTTAATAAAGTGTAAAACACAATTTTTGAGAAAAAAAAGAAAAACAATTAGGGGGTCATTACGATGGTGGGCTGGGGAGCGGGACCGCCCGCCATGCATGAGGTGGTCCTGCACTCCAAATTAGGATGCAACCGCCACCATGGGGGTTGCATCTTGCACTTTAACATTGCAGTGGGTGCTGCTGACTGCAGCACCCACTGTGATGTTAAAAATGCAGGTTGGGTATTTCACTGCACTAAGTGGCAGGCACCATACAGTGCCTGCCACTTAGTGCAGTGAAAAGAGGGGGGTACCATGGGTACTCCCCCCAGTGCACCCACATCTCCCCCCAACACAAGTGGGGCCTGCAACGGGCCCCCGAAACTAATTCCGCAAGCCTGGCAATGGAGGTTCTGCCGCCATACACCAGCTGGCGGGGATACAACATTGTAATTTGGTGGACAGTGCCTGCTAGCCACCGCCATCACTTTATGGAAGCTGACCGCTCCACCAGGCAATCGGACCGATTGCCTGTGGCGGATCTGTGGCGGGTGGTGTTTGCACCAGCCACAGTCGTGGTCGGGTTCCCCCGCCATACTAATTTGGCGGTGGGGGAAATTGCGGTCCGATGGCGGAAGGCCTGCCACTACACGGCTAGCGGTGGCGTGCATTCCGCCATCATATTGAACCCCTTAGTTTGCAGAAAGTATGCACAAAGATGCCAAATCTAAAACCATATCTAATCGAACAGCAAACTAGTATCACTCTAATGTACAACAATTATAAACAGCAATATATTAATGCCCTAAAATTCAAAGGTATTTTTTGTTTCATTTTACCATTTTAACAGAAATAACTCAACTAAGTCAAATATTGGCTCATCTCAATACGCTGTCTCTTAGGGCCATATGTATCATAGTTCCGTTTTGCGAATTCTAAATAGCGATTTTTAAGGAATCGCTATTTAGAAATCGCAAAATGGTATGTATGTAGGAAATCCCTTCTTTTTAGCGATTCCTTAACATTCCTAAATTGCGATTAGCAAATTGCTAATCGCAAATTTCCCATTCATTTCTATGGGCCAGGAGGCCCATAGGAATGAAGGGGAAATTTGCGATTAGCAATTTGCTATTTGCAAATTGTGAATATTTTCAAGGGTGCAGGGGTGTCTCAAGAACACCCTGCTGCACCCCTGAAAATGACATGTGGGTGCATATGGCGCACATACATGCCCTAAGGGCATGTATGAGTGTCATATGGCACCTTTGGATTTTTAAAAAATTGCTTTTTTAAAAGAATTCGCAACTTACCACCAACTAGAAGATGGTGGTAATTTGCGAATCCTTATGGGCATTTTTGAATTATTTTTTCTTTGATACATTGCATTTAAGGAATCGCAAATTTCGGCCTTTGCGAATGCGAATTTGCTTGATACATATGGCCCTTAGTGGAGTAGTTCACAATGAAGCTTATTTGGTATGGTTACTGTACGAAAAGTTAACCAGGACCCCTGGATCTCTGAAAGTGTGTCAACTACTTCTCTGCCACTGCATGGGCAGAGTGGTTACTTTGGAAATTCGCAGAAAGTTATTCACTCTGCCTCCACCCTTGGATGTAGCTGTCAGAGAAACGGTGAAATATTAAATGTAGTTTTAAGCCCCTCCAATAAATGCTGAAGTGCAATATATTGGTAAAAGCAAACACGCTCTCTCTTGCGAACTGATTTCTTGCAAAGGCTATTATAATTGGAAGATTTGAGGGTCTTAATCCTCAAAAGACCTGCATACAGTCAAGAGCTACAAAAGTTCTACTGTTGTTGCTCATTCAAAGTTCTCCTGACTCGCGTTTGTAATGCAAATTTCTCCAAAACTTCTGATTGAATTTACACCGAACTAAGCAAAAGCACTCAGCTGAGTCAGCTCGGTGCTAATCGTTAGACCAGCATTTCCAATGGAATGGTTTTTGTTTTGCTAATATCCTTGGAGTTGTTAGACGAATCTGCACAAAATGTTCCAAAAAAATGCAAATATGATTTAGCTTTGGCATGACAAGTTTTGTGTAGCTCGATATAGGGAATAAAAAGGTGGCATGCAATCAAAAGCATTATTTCCCATGTTAAGTTCCATTGGAAAGTTTATTTTCTACTGCAGAAAATTCTGCTGCTTGGAATTACACCAAACTGACATGAAACTAGAACTTTACTCAGAGGAGTGGGTTTGCTTGTACTCCATGCCATTGAGTAGTATTGCCCTGGTGGTCCTAATAGGGTTAAAAATAGATAGAGGTTTCTGGATTGTTAGTCTGTGAACTGTCCTCAAAGCCAGATTTGAGGACAGTTTACGGCCCCAAGTTAGTTAAAAAAATAATGTCACCCCCATCGTTCATTTTGGGTCAGTGGGCCTAAACCTGGTTCTACCTGCAGACCGAAGGCTCTGATTGGGTGGTCACAAATCTTTCCCCGACAACCAGTATTTCAGAATGCAGGACCAAGTCCCTGTATTCTGTAAAACAATTTTCAAAGAGCCATAAGGAGACATTAGGAACATTTCCAGAACATCAGGCTCATGTGGCACAAAGCCAAAACACCACCCCAGCGGCATAATGAAAAATAATAGTTTTGTTTTTGAATTCATGAACCAAACCTTTAGACTTCGGAAACCCAGGACTAGGGTCCATGCCCGCCCCAGAATATAATAATAATAATTATAATATTAATAATAATATCAATAATAATAATAATAATAATGTTAACATAGATAATAGTTTGATAATCTCTTTTTTCCTGAGACTCACTGCAAGAGTCATTGGAGGATGGGATACAATCTTTCTACTAGTAACAAATTCAGCTTCGGAGAAATTCTGAGTTCAGTGGAACAACCTGTCTGCTAAAGTCTCATGGAATTCTAAAATCATGTATCAACGCTGGCGTTTGTTCCTATGATAAGTTCCTTCCCTCTTTTAGAGGGTTATTTCGAATCTTTGCTTCCATAAACAGGTACTACTTGAGAGCTTATTGAGTGCCATGTTTTTTCCTATTCAATAATTATCAAACCAATAAATAATGTGATGGTTATAATTGTCTCAATTATTGTGTTAAAATTAATGTGAGAGATAATCTGGCCTAAAACATCCATTGTGACATGTTTAGTTGCATCTGTTACATCAGCGGTGATATCACAAGCACTGTGTTTTTTTGTGCCTGTAATGGTTTACATGGTATTTATGCATTGGAGAGCTAACCATCCCTCCGAAAAATGCAGCATTGTTTGTGTTTATTTCATTGCAACTACTGGGCAACTAATTAGGCTGCAAATGTTTTCCTATTCAACATATGTAAGCAATCCCAGTGACCAATGGGCTTTGTTTCAACTCACCAGTCACTTGACCCTGCTTCGTAAGAGATTTTTAACCTGCTTTTCCGGCTAAGTGTTCTGCACGAAACCAAGTACTGAGATCTGGACCAGGGGATTTAAGTGACATTCTCATTCTTACAAAGGGTTGCATTTTCATTAATAATTCATCATACAATTCCAGGATCCCTGTATCAGTGACATGAGCTGTTAAAATAGTCTCCAAACATGTTTGTGTATCCCTAAAAAGATTAGGCTATTTCGATATAAATAAATATTAATTTTACTTAGAACCCAATCTGCAGCAGAGAAATGACTCCATTATTCTTGGCCTACAGAAATAAAAGCAAATAATCAAGGAATCTAAAACGTCACACAAGCCATGCATTACTTTTACCACCACTTTTAATATTTGCATTATATAAATTTGACAATAACCATACAATGTTCAATCTGCTTTCTGAGGCACAATTGCAGAATAAATGGGATAAATTACCATTGCCGTCCATTATAAGGATAATGCATGTCACCAATGAGCTATTTAACTATACAGAGAGATATGGCTGAAGGCCAAATACCTTAATAAGGTCATGGCATTCTAAAAATGTACTCCTGCCTTGGGGAGACGTACATTTATAGTACAGAACCCAATCTATCTTTTTTAACAGAGAAGTCTTTGCGTCAAAAACCTTGGGTGGTTGCTCAGGAATGCCTGTGCACCATCCGTAGTAGACCCTCTTTGCACAAAAACAGAGCATACCGGTGCTTTGTTTGACTTTTGGCTAATTTCCAGACCAAAACTAAGTTTGCTACAATTCAACACTTTTTTTCCGTTTGTATCACATTTGTGATGCAAAGCGAGTGCAAATATTAATAAATCTGAACCTTGGTGTCTTGCTCTGTCATATAAGAAATATATTATGATGGCAGACATGAGGAATACAAGTCAAATCTAGGGCAAAAATAAACAAATCAAAAAGATTTTAGAATCAGCTAAATGTAAGACAGTTTAAAAAACAGTGGGTCTCACATTACATAGATAAATGCAGAAAGAATATATTTTTCCTCTATGAACTTCCAGTGTGCAAAAAAAAACCATATTGCCAACATGTATCTCCTTTCTTCTCATCACTCATCATTTCAGAAAAAGTGATCAAAACACAAAAAGTCAGTTTTCCTTTTTTTCAGTTAACCTACAATTCACCATGGCTGTTAGATCTATGAGGAGCCATTAGGCCATCACAGCTTCACTTCAATTACTTACTAGAGTTCAGCAGGTATGCAATTTCATTATTACAGGTGACTAGAGATGTCACCAGTTGCCGGTAATAGGTAAATTAGAGACAGGCTTTCATACAGAGGTTGCTGGCTCAATGTCTTATACTCAGATATCTAACTAATATAATGTTCACCTTGATAGAATTAGACACTGAAATGGGATGTGTATGATATTACAACGCTGGCAATTGCCAAGCATACCTTTACCACTCATATGCCTTTTACCATGCATATGCATTTCCCACACAGGTAAATATAAATAAGGTATTTTATATACACCTTACCTTTTATGACCTCCCATATTACATCTGTAATGACCTGATCAGTGACATTACTGGTGACATCGCTGTTGACATCATCCCGTGAGTGTAAGTTTATCAGAAATTTTTGCGATACAAATATATACTAAGCTAGAGCATAACTTACATTACTATTTTTTCTGTACTAGTAATGAGTCATTCTATTTCTAACATTTCTAATGTGATTGACTGTGTGACTGTATCAGTGTGTGAGTGAATGTCTGAGTGGATGTATGAGTGTGTGAGTGGCTGTGTGAGTAGCTGTATCTATCTGTTAGTGGGTATGTGAGTAGCTCTTTGGGTGGGGGACTGGCAGTGTGAATGGCTGCATTGGAGAGTAAGTGGGAGTATGAGTGGCTCTATGGGTGAGTTAGTGTCTGTGTGAATGGCTGTATAGGTGTGTGAGTGGGTTTGTGAGTGGCTGTATAGGCAACTGAGTGGCTGTGTGAATGGCTTTATGGGTGAGGGAGTGGCTATGTGAATGGCTACATGGGCAAATGCGGAGCTGAGTGTGTGTAAAAGTATGTATGGATAAGTGAATGGGTGTGAGTGGCAATAATGGCAAATGAATGTCTGTCTGACTGGCTCTAAGGGTGTGTGTGTGTGGTTGTATGAATGTTTGAATGGGTATGTAAATCAATCTGTGGGTGTGTGAGTGGTTGCATTGGTGAGTGGGTGGTTCAGTCAATGGCTTGATGGGTATGTGTGCGGGTGTGTGAGTAGCTATAATGGTAAGTGAGTGCCAGTGTGGGTGGCTTTATAGGTACGTATGTGGGTGTGTGAGTACCTGTATGGGTGAGTAAGTGGATGTATGAATTTCTTTGTGGGGGATTCAGTGTGTGTGTGACTATAAGGGAGTATAAGTGGGTATGTAAGTATATATCTGTTTTACTTGCTTTGTGAGTGGATGTATTGGTGAGTGTGTGGGTGAATGAGATGTATGGGTGAGTGAGTGTTTGTATGAGTGGCTGTTTGAGAGAGTAGGTGTGTGAGTGGCTGTATGGATGTGTGAGTGTTTGTGAGAATTTGTACGGGTCTCTGAATGGTAATGTGAGTGATTATGTTACTGGGTGTACGAGAGGTTGTATTGGGGTATGCGAGGGTGTGTGAGTGCTCCAGTGGATATTGTCTTCAGTTATTTCATCAGTGATGTCATTTGAGATGTTATCAGTAATGTAATCAGTGATGTCACTGACCATGTCATGAGTGATGTAATATTTGAGGACATAAGCAGTGCATTGCAAAGCGTGAGTTATAATTAGCTCAGGTAACTATAACTACTGAATTTCTCTGGTTTTGTCTAATTGAATTATGAGCCTAACAATGACGTCCCTGTAACCTTTGTTTTTTCAGTAAATTTATATATTTATACTAGGAGACGAACATGTTGAGAGACCTAAAATCCTTTGAGAGAAGCTGTAGACTTGCAGATTACTTTAACAATAATTTTAATGTTATTCAGCCAAGCTACCTTCCAGATCAATTTAAGAGGTTTTACCATCCAAAATCAGAGTCTCCTCAATACTCAATGTGGTGGAAATCCTGTTTTTGAAGGATACATTTTATCCATCAACAAACTCAACAAGGAATCATCACCTGAAAAGAGTTTTGATAATATTACCAGAGAAGAAAGAAAAGCTGTCCACCACCTTTAACAAAGAATGGATGTCAGTATAAAACCGGCAGACGAAGGTGATGCAGTGGTTGCCATGAAAGTAAGTGATTATATTGAGGAGGGAATAAGCCAACTAATGGCTACCAAGACTTACAAACCTTTAGAAACTGATCCCACAGTATACTTGAAAAAAGATATTAAGAACATGGTCATAAGGTACAGGAGGTTAAAACCCATTGATGAAACAGCAGCAGATATACTTGTTCACCCCACACCAAGAACTGGAAGATTTTATATGCTTTCCCAAATTCACAAAATGAACATTCCTGGCCATCCCATCATCTCTGGCAATGATACAGTCACTAAGAGACTCTTTATTTGTCAACCAGCACCTTCACCCTGTAGTACATGAACTTCCATCATTTGTTAAGGATGCCAGTCACATCCTTCAGATTATTGAAAAATTAAACAAACCTACACATTTGATGATGACTCTCTTCTGGTTACATTTAATGTTACATCATTGGAAACCAATATGCCACATGAGGATGGGCTGAAGTTTCTAATTAAAGAACAGTAAAAAAGCCAACAACAACACATGGTTACTAGCATTGCAAGAGTTATCCTTACATCCAACAATTTTACCTTCAATAATAAATACTGTCTGCAGATACAAAGAACTTCCGTTGGCACTCAGATGGCTCTATCCTATACAAATAGCTTCATGGGAAAACTAGTGAACTATATACGTGATACTTGTAGCATCAAACTACTGGTATGACTACAATACATTGATGACATAGTTATAATATGGAATGCAGGAAGTAGAACATTTGAACAATTTACAGCTTATATCAACAGTATCCATCCTACCATCAAATTCGCCAGCAGCACTACTAAATAGAAGCATCATGGGGGCATGGCTAACCGCAGAGTATGGCGGCCCAAAAAGAGAACAATCTGCTAAATCGTCTACAACCAATACCGGCCAACCATCATTGAATAAACTGTGCAATGAATTATAAAGAGTAACAAAACCGAGATTTCAAAATGGTGGGATGTATAGATCCTAAAGAAATTTGTAGAAGCAGGGAGAGTTCCCAGTGGACTTTGAATCATGATCACACCTACTTATGAGAGCCCACATCCAGATTTGAACAAAGAATGGACAAGGGCGGGACCGTCTTTGGCCGTCCGGGGCTGGCAGAGGCTGGGCTGGGCCCCCTCCACCAAGAACTCGGGAACGGACCGTGATACAAAATTGGGATCATTCAGTGGGTTAGTAACATGGGAGGCATTTGGTATATGTAATAGGGGGGACTACTCGAGATTGCTTTGGGGGTTTTGTGGCCAGGGTGACGTAGGTTTGCTGTGTTTGGGCAACAAGGGTGGTGGTGACTGGCCTCTACCGCGGGTATTGTATTAGTACTTGTGTTCAGCCAATAGTATCTGCCATAGGACTATATATTAATAGACCTCATATATAATGGCCAGCACTGTTCAAACAAGGTCTTCCAGGTACACTTTGCGTACACCACCTGACCTCTGTTTGGTTGGTAAATCAAAATGAATTTCCCCCCCTATACTGGACAAACCAACAGCAATAGACAGAATGCTGCGCAAAGCTATTGGGGAAGCGGCAAACGAAATTGAGCACACAGAGAGGCGTCTCTCATTAACCCCGCAAATTGACCTAACGGCCTCACAACAAGACTGTGACATAGAAGTTTCACTAATTTCACCACACACTCTGCCAGACCCCAAGTTAACTGATATTCCCTGTGCCCAGGGGGGATCACAAATGAACATGAGACACATACAAGGGGGGAGATGGTACAAACGGGAAATAAAAAGAAGATCAGCACCAAGAAAACAAGGCAGAAGAGGGGTAAACCTACCGAGGCTCTGCTTGAAAAATCTAGCACAGCGGCAAGGGCCCATGGAGGAGGCGAGCTATGTTCACAAGCTCCCACTATGTGGGTAGCCCAAATTATAACTGACCTACAGACCCATTTTGAGCACCTCATTAACACCCATATAAAACTAATTCTTAGTAGGTTGGACAAGGTAGTTACTCTGGTAAAAACAAAGGGGCTGGGTGGTGGTAGTACTCTGCCCCCTCCAAGTAACACCACAGCAGGGGAGTCTATTACTATAAGCCCGCCCACGCCACTATCGAGAAACCCCTCAAAAGGACAAACTACCACTGTCACACGCCCCTCACAACCCCCAGGCCCTCAGAGGTCATACATAGGTCAGGCTCCCAAGGGACACACCACTACCACAGGTGAGGTTACCCTGGGGGTGTCAAAAGGCACTCATCGAGCTATTGTTCATAGACAACCTTCACCAGTACCCCCGATTCGGCGCCAAGCAGAAGGACCACCCCCCAGGGAAACCACTAACCCTCTACCCTGTATAAACCTACCCCCCGAAGCAGCCCCATACTTAATTATTTTAACCGGGGTTCCGGAGTTAAGGCCAGACCAGACAGAGGCCCATGGTGAGCTTAAAAACAAAATCACGTTCTGGCTGAACAAGCATAGGCCTCTAACAGGTAATGAACAGGGGGAAATTTTGTTGGTACGTAGGGTGAACTGGGTGGAGAATAGGCCGAAGGATACCATCGGGGACTGCGTTGTGGTAAACTTTAGGAACCATCGTGTCGTTGATCAAATAGTAAAGTGCGGACCGACCACTAACACTAGCAACATTAGATCTATGCCCTTAAGTTCTTTCTATTCAAGGGGAATTTGTAATCCGGGGTTAGATCAAGTTTGGCAAAGTAGAAGTGAGTGGAACTTGGTTGGGTGTTGTCGCCGACCTTTACATGCGTCCCTTATGAACCAAGGAGCAATATACCTGCAGAATAGATTTGATCCCTTGATGTCCCTGGAAGAGTTAGACTGACTAGGGAAGGACAGAACCCCCCAGAAGAGATACTGTAGGAAAAAGTGCTCTGAACAACACATTGTACAGTCCACATTTATATCCCAGCACCCCGCACAGACCGATTCATTAGGTATAGCTGTGGAGAGGATAGCCGGAACCAGAGAGGGCCCACAATTTAGACCTGCAGCTGACATGGAAATAATGGGGCCGGACAATACCCCGTCACGCCCCCAGCAACTGAAATTATATACCCCACTTGAGCCCAAGGAAGCCCCGATTAGTGATAGGTTAGACATTAATAACCCAATCGCACCTTTATTAAGGATGACTCAAAGCAAAAGGGGCTAAAGCTGCTATCATGGAATATAGCAGGACTCGCAGCGAAATTTGATGATCAGGATTGGAAGCAATATATCACCAGGTTTCAGGTAATATGTTTGCAGGAAACCTGGGCGATTGATTGCAACCCCTTCTTTCTGACGGGGTTCAATGTGTTTTTCAGTACCTGCCCTGAAGTCACCATCGGGGAGAGCCATGGGAGGGCTGATTATTTACGTGGATTTACATGTAGAAGGAGTGTGAACTAACCTAAACTGGCCATCACACAATATGCAAGCCCTGGGGTTACATATAAAAGGGTTAAACATTACCATGATTAACTGGTATAATGCTGTGGGAGCCAATGGGAAGGGTTCCACAATTAAAGAATTGGATACTCTTCTAAATGCTGAGTTAGCCGCAGGGAAAAGGCTGGTGGCGCCATTCCTGGTTCTAGCTGTCGATTTTAATTGCCACCTTTGCCCGAGCCTGAGACCCATCAATAAGGATTGGTCCCGTTGTACGGTGGAGGATGGCCCACACTTCTTGCACTCCCCTGAGGGGATGGAATTGGATAGGGTGTTGAAAAGCCACAATTTGGTTCATACCATTGACCTCGTGGCATTGGGAAGTGGAGCTGAGATCAATCCTACATTTAAGGGTAGAGGCTGTCGCTCCTTTATTGACTATATTATGGTCTCCAGCCTGTTTAAAGTTTGGGTTAAAGGGGTAGACATCGAATGGAGAATATATAGTGACCATAATCCCCTAGTGTTGGAATCAAAAGGCCCACCCATCAAAAGTATCACTCGAGGGGTAGGCAGCATAGAGAGGGCATCGGACCAGGGGAGGCGACTTAGATGGTCTAAAGTAGATGGGGACACCTTTTATAAATCTTTAATGGAGAAAGGTGGAGATGAATTTAAGGTGTGTCTTGATCTTTCCCTAGAGGGTGTTGCTGTTGTAAATGCATTTGAGGACATGGCACACCTGATTGATGGATTACTAAAGACCACTAAGAAGGTGAGAACAAATATCACCCCCAGATGGTTCGATAAAGACTGCTCGCGGGCACATAAAGACCTGAAATCTAGCCTGAAAGCCATACCCCGGGATTAGTCACACATTGCCCAATGCAGGCTTGTATACAAAAAGGCCCTAAAAGGTAGGAAATACTCTCTCCAATCTCAAGCCTGGGAGGACTTAAGGGAGGCAGAAGGGATCTGGCAGAGTTCTGGAAAATTATAAATAAACCATGTTTTCAGGACGCAAATGCCCCAGAAATTTGTGATACAGTTCTCCCAGAACAATGGCATAACCATTTTAAAAATGTATACAACCATACTGGTGAAAACAACGAGGGTGATGGGCTGGGGCTCCGGTGGGTTGCTAGGCTTGAGTTCACTCTGAAAGAAGTAGTAGGAGCCATTCAAGGCTTATCTAAAAAGAAAGCGGCAGTCCCTGATGGCATACCACCTGATCTCTACCTAAGTAAGGTGGAGTTGTGGGCCCCAATCCTTACGAGGGTTTTAAATGCGGCGGCCGAAACTGGCCTTACGCGTTCTTGGTCAACAGTAACAATAGTCCCAATTTTAAAAAAACGGAATAGGGACAATCCCCAATGCTACCACCCGATATCCCTGATTGACGTTACGGCGAAAGTGTTGGGTCGTGTGGTCCTCAACCGCCTTACGGAATGGGCTGACACACACCAAATTATTACTGACATACAATACGGGTTCAGGGAGGGAAGGTCAACAACGGATCAATGTTTGAACCTCTATCTCCTGGTTGCCAAACACACCTTAGCTAGCAACGAGGCAGTTTATTTAGGGTTCATGGACCTCTCTGCTGCTTTCGATCATGTTAACAGAGAGAAGCTATGGGCCCTGATGATGAGTCTAGGGGTTGAACCTGACCTAGTTAACATACTCAAAGCATTGCACTGGAATACCTCTGCCACAGTGCGTTTCAACTCAGAAGGAGGTTTTACATCACCTATTCCATGTAATAGTGGGGTCAGGCAGGGCTGTATTTTAGCTCCCTTTCTGTTCTCCCTATACAATAACAACTTAGACATGGAATTAAGTAAACTTGGAGTAGATTCCCCCGAAGTAGGTTCCCGTCCTGTCCCTGTCTTGCTTTACACGGATGACGTGGTGCTGTTAGCCCGCACTCCTAAGGGTCTTCAGAGGCTGATTGATGGGTTTGTCAGCTTTATGAATACTCTAGACGTATCCGCTAACTTGGATAAGCCCTACGTTATGCTGACAGGGGTTAAACCTTGTAAGAAGTTCTCCTACAAGATAGGCACCCATAAACTAAGGCAGGTTCAGTCATTCTCCTATCTAGGTTTGTTATTTGACGGGTTGTTAAGCTTTAAACTCCTAGTGGAAAAACAATGTTCTAAACTGGTGGCTTCAACCGGGGCAATAATGAATTATGGCCGCAGGCTGGGAAGGTGGTCGCCTGAACAAGTTATGAACGTGTACAGATCGATCTGCTGCTCTAAAGTTTTTTATGGGTCAGAAGTATGGGGTTTCGTAAATATCCAACAGTTACAGGCATAGGAAAATAAATACTTCAGAAAGGTACCTAAAACCCCACAAAGTATCTCTGACCATATTATACATGATGAATTAGGAGGGGCATACATTGACGACCTAATAAAGGTCAAACCACTCATAGCCTGGCTGAAGATCTGAACCAACTCCGAGGCAGATCTAAGCAGACAAATCATCACAGACTGCCTGAAAAGGGATAAAGGTTTGAGTATTTCCAGGTTAAAATATGTAAAGAACACATTTGAGGGTATTGGCTGTAAGAATCTTTTTACCAATCCTGAAGAAATCATCGCCCACAATAAATTGATAGTCAAAAAAATTTGGGGGGAACGGGCAGCTGCCCATAGGGCTGCCTCAGAAGAACGAAAACCCACAGTTGGTGCTTATAGATTACTGAAAACAGAGGAAGGAATGGAACCCTATCTTGCCCTCACACACAATGCACAGGACAGATTTTACATGACTCGTTTTAGGCTCAACATTTTACATCACATACTGGCTGATCCCCCAGGTTTTACTTTAACGGTTGAGCAGAAGGGTACCTGCGGCTGCGACAATAGGTCTCCGCAGGATACCCTTCATTTTGTATTGTTATGTTCATTTTATACTCTGCCTAGGCATAGGTTTTTAGTGGGAATTTTAAAACAAGCAAAGTTTAAACACGCCAAGGTAGCATTATTGTTTTTGTATAATGAATTTTATTAAGATCTCTGTAAGGATAAAGAACTAAAGAGGGCGGTGCTGAATGTATTGCTCGCCAATTGTTCAATCCCGGGCAAATGAATTGTATTTTAAGGATTTTTAATAGTTTTATGTACTTTTATGGTATTTTTTAAATGCCGAATAAAGAAACATTGAATTGAATTGAATAGACTGAATTGAATGCAGAGAATTCGAAGAGAATAATTTTACTACTAATATTATTCTATTGACAGAAATGTAGCCGCAGCAAGAACTAAAGAACTAAGGGGCTCATTACGATGGCAAAGTGAACGCCCCCGCCTGCCCGACGGTGGTGGTCGCTCTGTCATCTGGCTCCCATTCCCCCCCACCACATAAGGATGGAGGGGGGAATAGTGCCACAAGTGTGGCGGGCGCAAAGAGCGTCCGCCACGCTTCCGCCACAGGCATTCGTAAACATTTCCTGGTGGAGTGGAGAAAAACGGGGATATGGGTGTGGTGCCTCGAGGGCTGGTGGAGGCTGGCTTTGGTGGGCCCAATTTGGGACCCCTATGTCGGGTTGGGAAGTTGTGCACTGGGTGGGTCCCCAGTACCTCCCTATATTTCCATGCACAAGGTGGCAGGCACCGCGCAGAGCAGGCCAGCAGCACCCGCTGCAATGTTAAATTGCCAGATGCAACCGCCGCGGTGGCAGTCGCATCATAATTCGGGGTGCGGGACCACCGCCTTGCAGGCAGACGGTCCCGATCCTGCTACGATCACCATTGTAATCAACCCCTTAATGACCAGTTCAATTTACATACTGGTAAAGACATGGTAGCGAAGTTCTACAAGGCCTTTTCCTCTTATGGATGGGAGTTTGGTGTCAGTAGAAGAATTTGTCAAACAAATTAATACAAATAACCACAACCTTTCTTTCACCAGTCACATCAGCAATAGGTGTGTGGAATTTTTAGATTTGAGAGTAGAGATAGTAGGGACAAATCTGACCACTACAGAGTTCAGGACGGACACAGCAGGAAACACGGCACTTCATGCCATGAGTTGCCATCCCACAACAATAAAAAAACCAGCATATAATATGGGGAACTCATTAGGGTTAAATGAATCTGCTGTCCCCAAGCATTGTTTGACCAAACTGAGGCCAACATGTCAGGTATTCAGGGGAAAGTAGATATAATGAGGTTATATTGAAATCGTCAAAAGACAGGGTCAACACACAATCAAAGTTTGAGATACTATTTAAGAAAACAACTGTGCACTCCAAGGAAGACACTGAACTGAGCGACCTCTGACCCTGTTCACTAGGCTGGTCGCTCCCCTCGCCGCCATGCAGCCCCCTGTGTGACCGTGCTCCACCACCTGCATCGCCTGTAGGTGTTGTCCTGGTCTCCAACCTTGTGCCTGCTGTTTGGGCCCATCCTTCGCTTTGTCCTCTGTCCATCTTTCTTTGACCCCCTGTGCCCGCTTGCCCCTGTCCACCTCGCTACCCTCCACCTCCCATGTCCCCACCGTTTCACGCAGTTTTTGACCCCCTGTGCCCGCTTGCCCCTGTGCCCCCTCGCTTCCCCCCGCCTCCCGTGTCCCCACCGTTTTCCCACCGCTGCGTCCCTGCGGCCCTGTCCCCCTGCCCCCCATTGGCCACCCCGCTCCCACCTCCCAGCTGCTCCTCCCTCCCTCTGCCCACATATGGAGGCCGTGCAGCGGTAGAGAGAGCGACCTATGACCCTGTTCACCAGGCAGGTTGCTCCCCTCACCGCCACGCAGCCCCCTGTGTGACTGTGCTCCGCCGCCTGCATCTCCTCTAGCTGTTGTCCTGGTCTCCATCCTTGTACCTGCTCTTTGTGCCCATCCTTCGCTTTGTCCTCTGTCCATCTTTCTCTGACCCCCTGTGCCCGCTTGCCCCTGTGCCAACTCACTTCCCCCCACCACCCTTGTTGCTGCTGTTTTCCCACTTTTTTTGACCCCCTGTGCCCGCTTGCCCCTGTGCCCCCTCGCTTCCCCCCGCCTCCCGTGTCCCTGCCGTTTTCCCACCGCTGCGTCCCTGCGGCCCCGCTCCCCTGCCCCCCATTGGCCGCCCCGCTCCCACCTCCCATCTGCTCCTCCCTCCCTCTGCCCACATATGGAGGCCGCGCAGCGACCGCGCAGCGGATGCGTGCAGCGGGTGCACCGCTGGCGCGCCGAAGGCGCGGCAAAGGCAAGCCCGTCTGCGCCTGGACGGCACCCAGCGCCAGAACCCCTGGACCCCGCGCCCCCCGCAACGCCAGACTGCACTACGACTCCAACACCCTCCACGCACTCAACACCGCACAAGATCTCCCGCAGAGACCGCACCAACGTAGTTGGAGGGGGAATTGCCATCATCCACAAGGACACCCTCAGAGTCTCGACCAACAAAGACGACACCCTCACCACTGTGGAGCACATGCACTTCCAGATCTACACCGACCCCAACACGACCCTCCGAGGAACACTCGTTTACAGACCACCCGGACCAAGACTACAGTTCAGCGACACCATCGCCGACCTCGTCAGCACCCACGCCCTCGCTTCCACAGACTACATCCTCCTCGGGGACCTGAACTTCCACCATGAGAATAACAACAACGCCAACTCCACTGCCCTGATAGACAACCTCGCCAACCTCAGACTCAAACAGCTCGTGACGACACCCACCTATGCCACCGGACACATGCTGGACCCCATCTTCTCCACAAGCCCCCACATCTCATTCAACCGCATCACCGAACCCCACTGGACCGACCACAGATGCGTCCACTTCACCTTCAGGAAACCCACCACACACCACTGCACCCAACAGCTGCGACGCCGCTGCTGGGGCAAGGTCACCAAGGACCAACTGACTACCACCCTCGCCCTGAGACCACCCGCCGACCCCACCGACCCCAACACCGCCGCGACCAACCTCAAATAGTGGATCAACGACTGCGCCAACACCCTCGCCCCTCTCAAGACCTCCGCAATCAACCACACCAACAAGAAAGCCGCCTGGTTCACCGAAGACCTCCGGATCTCCAAGCGCACCTGTCGGAAGCTGGAGAAGAAATGGCTTCACGACGAACACTAGATAGCCACACAGCCCACAAGAGCGCCACCTGCAAACACCACCAACTCATCAGGACCACCAAGAGGACCACCTTCAAGGACCGCCTTGACAACAATGCACACAACTCCAAGGAGCTCTTCAGCATCGTGAAAGAACTCTCCAACCCCAGCTCCAACACCAACGACATACCACCATCACAAGACCTGTGCGACTCCCTGGCCACTTTCTTTCACCGCAAGATCACCGACATCCACGACAGCTTCAACCCCGAGACCCGCGCACCCACCACCGAGTCCACCACCCCCGAGACCACTACCCGCACCAGCCGCCTGACCGCCTGTTCTAACGTCAGCGACGAAGACACCATCAAAACCATGAACTCCATCCACTCCGGATCCCCATCCAACCCCTGCCCTCACCACATCTTCAACAAAGCCAGCACAACCATCGCGCCCCACCTCCGGAAAACCATCAACAGATCCTTCGAGACAGCAACCTTCCCGGAAAGCTAGAAGCACGCCGAGATCAACGCCCTTCTGAAGAAACCCAAGGCGGACCCCAAGGACCTCAAGAACTAACGGGCCATATCGCTGCTCCCGTTCCCGGCGAAAGTGACAGAGAAGATTGTCAACAAACAGCTAACCCGCTACCTCGAAGACAACAACATCCTGGACCCTTCCCAATCCGGTTTTCGCAGCAACCACAGCACCGAGACCGCCCTCATTGCCACCACTGACGACATCAGGATCCTAATGGACAAATGAGAACAGCCGCCCTCATCCTCCTGGACCTGTCGGCAGCCTTTGACACATTCTGCCACCGCACCCTATCAGCACGCCTCCATGATGCCGGAATTCAATAGAAGGCCCTGGCCTGGACCACATCCTTCCTCTCCGGCTGAACCCAGAGCATCCGCCTCTCACCCTTTGGCTCAAAAACCACTGAGATCATCTGCGGCGTCCCACAGGGATCCTCCCTCAGCCCGACGCTGTTCAATATTTACATGGCACCGCTCGCCCACGTCGCACGTCAACATAACCTCAACATCATCTCCTATGCCAACGACACCCAGCTGATCATATACCTCACCGAAGACCCCCACACCGCCAAAGCCAACCTCCACAGAGGAATGAAGGCTATAGCCGACTGGATGAAGGACAGCAGACTGAAGCTGAATTTAGATAAGACGGAGGTCCTCATTCTCGGACCCACCCCATCAGCCTGGGACGACTCTTGGTGGCCCACATCGCTTGGCACAGCCCCGGCACCCACAGACCACGCACCCAACCTGGGGGTCATCCTCGACTCCACCCTCTCCATGACCAGGCAAGTCAAAGCCGTCTCTGCATCCTGCTTCAACACCCTCCGAATGCTCCGCAGGATCTTCAAATGGATCCCTCCCGACACGAGAAAAACCATCACCCAGGCCCTTGTCACCAGCAGACTCGACTACGGGAACGCCATCTACTCAGGAACAATAACCAAGCTCCTGAGACGACTACAACGAATCCAGAACGCCTTGGCACGTCTGATCCTCGACGTCCCCCGACGCAGCCACATCACACACCACCTGAGAGACCTACACTGGCTCCCCGTCAACAAGAGGATCACCTTCAAATTCCTCATCCACGCACACAAAGCACTGCACAACACCGGACCCACATACCTCAACAACCGTCTCAGCTTCCACATCCCCACCCGAAGCCTCCGCTCAGACAACCTCGCCCTCGCCAGTTACTTGTATCCGAAAAACCACCGCCGGCGGCAGACCCTTCTCCTACCTCGCCGCCAAGACCTGGAACGCTCTCCCTACAAGCATACGACAGACTCAGGACCTGCTGGCCTTCAGAAGACTTCTCAAGACCTGGCTCTTCGATCAGTAGCAGCCCCCCCCAGCGCCTTGAGACACTCATGGGTATGTAGCGCGCTTTAGAAATGCAACGATTGATTGATTGATTGAGGATAGTTTCGTTACCACATACAATGTGCATCATAACTTAGTTCAAGTTAGTACCCAAAGACATTGATTGAGACCCATGAAAGGCTCCAAAGAATGCAGTAAAGGTAAAGCCTGTTCCCATGGAGTTTGTTTAAAAGAATTTAAAACGGAAATTGGAGAAAAAAATTTGATCCGAAAAGCACTAAGCGGTAAGTCGGATTAGGCTGTGTCTACACGTCCTAAGATCAACATAGGTAGTACTAAATATCAAGTTAACAAACTGATTTTACAGCATAATGGGCAGCAAATAATGACGATGACAGCTACCCAGTACCTGGCCATTTTAAGGATTACCATGACAATGATTCCAACCTGCTGACATACAGTGTGTTATGTCAAGTAGTGAATTCCTTGAGAGGTTGATGACAGAGAAACTAGACTCAGGCAATTGGAAAGTAGATACATTTTGAAATTAGGAAAGAAAGAACCCCATGGCTTGAACACTGATGGGAAAATGTGCATATTTTTGTATAAATAATAATACAATCTTAGTTCGTATATGTTTTTAAATGTTGTTTATTAGCATGACAAGAGCTTTTGGTCTTTGCATTAATACTGACACTGAATCTTTTTATTTTTGCTGGCATCAATACAGGAATGTGTACTGATTTAACTGAGAGTTGCATGGAATGCAAAAGAGCTTAGATATATTTCCAAATTATGTTTTGTGGATTTCTTGATTGAGACTGGTAAGTTATTTGTAATTAGGACCAATGGGGCCTAAAATATGAGAGTGCTCGTTTTGATTAGTAATGCGATCATGGTATAGACAATTACACTGCTGCGTCTACAATGCGTATGAATTAAATTCAGTATTTGGGCACTTGCCAAGTATGTGTTTTGTCCATTGGGTCTATAGCACTCATTTTGTTGTGTATTACTGTATTTAATTATTTGTGCACTTGCCAAGTATGTGTTTTTTACACTGGGATTAAAATCCAACAATGTTACATGATATTTCACAAAGCTACAGTATCAGCAATAAGAATGAGCGACAATTAGATTTCAAGTATATCAATTGAGTATAAGGAACATGTTCAAACATAGCTGCCACTATTGTATGAGCATTTTCCTGTTTTCAGTGTCCATAAGAATTGTGTAGATAGGAAGTTCTTGCGTGTGCAAAAGCTTGGAAAGCTGAAACACGTCTGATGCTGTACTATCTCTGCCCTGCTGATTAAAGAATAAGAACACAGATCAGTGATGTCATTTGAGATATCATTGGTGATGTCATCAGTGATGTCACTGACCATGTAATATGTGACTTCATCAGCAGTGTATTGCGGGGGGGGCAAATTATAGTTAGCTTAACTAACTATAACGGCTATATTTCTCTGGTTTTGTATGAGTGACATGTCCAATTAACTATAATGTTCCTGAAACCTATGTTTTTTTCAGTGAATTTCTAAGGTTTTTTAAATGCTAATTTCTATCTATAACGTCCCTGAAACCTGTTTTTTTCAGTGAATTTCAAAGGCTTTTAAAATGCTAATTTCTAAATATGGCGTCCCTGATATCTATAGTTTTTTCCAGTGAATTTCTAAGGTTTTTTAAATGCTAATTTCTAACTATAGCATCCCTGAAACCTAGTTTTTTTACAGTGAATTTCAATGGCTTTTTAAATGCTAATTTCTAACTATAACGTCCCTGTAACCTATAGTTTTTTCAGTGAATTTCTAAGTTTTTTTTAAATGTTAATATCTAACTATGCCTACAGAGGTAGAGCATGTGCAGAAAAAGGAAGAAAGGCACAGAAAGAAGCGAGAGAAATGCAGAAAGAGGCAACATAAGTCCAGAAAGACACAGGAGAGTACAAAAAAGAAGCAAGAGATATGCAGAAAGAACCAACAGTGCTGCAGAAAGAGGCCTTGTTGCAACATCATCCTGTGCCCCCAACTTTTTGCTGACTGATACTGGTGGTAACTGACTCTGATTAACCAGGCCCTGTGCCAGTGCTATGCTAAAAGACACTACAGTGAAAACACCTACATACACTAGGGAACACTATGGGTTGGGGTACCCCAGTGATTGGCATGAAGTCCCCTGTAAGGCCCTAGTACATAATAGGGAGGATTGAAACTACCTCTAAGTCAGAGGTGCAGAAAGAGGCAAGAACAGTGCAGAAAGAAGCAACAGAGGTGATAACAGAGGCAAGAGAGGTGCATAAAGAAGCAAATAAAGTGCAGAAAGAAGCAAGAGCAGTGCAGAAAGAACCAACAGAGGTGCAAAAGAAGACAAGAGGGGTACAGAAAGAGGTACAAGAGGTGCACTAAAATGCAAGAGAGGTACCGAAAGAGGCAAGAGGGGTACGGAAAGAAGGAAGAGAAGACCAGAGCGAGACAAGAGAATTGCTTAAAGAAGCAACAGAGGTGTAGAAAGAAGCAGGAGAAGTGCAGAAAGAGGCAAGTGAGGTGAAGAAAAAAGCAAGAGCAGTGCAGAAAGAACCTACAGATGTGCCAAAAGAGGCAAGAGAGGTGCAAGTGAGGTGCAAAAAAAGGTAGGAGATGTGTACAAAGAGGCAAGACAGGTACAGAAAGAGGCACAAGGGGTGCAGAAAGAAGGAAGAGAAGTGCAGAAAGAAGTAACAGAGGTGCTGAAAGGGGTGTGAAGGGTGCAGAAATAGACAGATAAGAGCAGAAAGAAAAAAACAGAGGTATACAAAGAGGCAAGACAGAGACAGAAACAGGCAGGAAAGGTGCAGAAAGAAGCAACAGAGATGTAGAAAGGGGGAAGGGGTGGAGAAAGAGGCACGAGAGGTGCAGAAAGAAACAAAAGAAGTACAGGACGAAGGAACAGAGATGCAGAAAGAGGCTAGAGGAGTGCAGAAAGAGAGAAGAGGGGTGCAGTAAGAGACACAAGGGGTACAGAAAGAGACACAAGGGGTGCAGAAAGAAGCAAGAGAAGTGCAGAAAGAAGCAACAGAGGTGCAGAAAGAGGGAGGAAGGGTGCAGAAAGATGCAACAGAGATGCAGAAAGGGGAAAGATGGGTGGAGAAAGAGGCGAAAGGGAAGCAGAAAAAAGCAAGCGAGGTACAGAAAGAAACAAAAAAGGACAGAAAGAAGGAACAGAGGTGCAGAAAGAGGCAAAATGGGTGCAGAAAGAGGTAAGAGGTGTATAGAAAGAAGCAAGTGAGGTACAAAAAGAGGCAAGAGAGGCAGAACGAGGCAAGAAAGGTGCAGAAAGTGGAAGAGATGTACAGAAAAAGGCAAGAGACATGCAGAAAAATAAATAAATGAGCAGAAAGAAACAACAAAAATGCAGAAAGAGGCAAGAGAGGTGCAGAAAGAAGCAAGAGTGGCTTGAACACCATTAGTGCCAATTTATCACCCACATTTAGCAAAAAGTAACAGGTGACCATTCTAGGTTTGCAAAGGGCCTTCCACCATGCTGTAACACTTGTGACTGCATTTCTGGTAACGTTTGAGCCATTGGAGCTAGAAACAAGGCTATTTTGGTTCAAATCTGCAGATTATGGAGCAGACGATGGATTATGTGGCTAATGCGGAAAATGTATAATTGTGCGAAAGTCGGTGCAGCCAAACAGTCGCATAATTACAGTGGCCCTGCTCATCCTTCTGACTAGGTCCACAAGTGCTCCTCAGTGATTCCTTCTTTTTTTGTCTCACTGAGTTCATAGTTAAGCTTCTATGGAAATGATAAAGACAAAACCTGAGGTAACCACTCCAAGACACAGACTACCATATCACATAATTACTCTCCATAACACATAATCCCACTCTACATAACTCCAATACACTAAATACCACATACTTTCTATTCACATAATTTAACTGCACAACATACCACATATTTCCAACCACACAACGTACATGCACTCCACTCCAATAAACATTAATAAAAAATGTTTACATTTACAACGGCAATAGCTCTAACTCTCGAAAATGCAAAACCTATTACATTGCAAATGCTTCTTTAACTAGTAGTCAAGTCCCTCAGGAGTAAAGTAGACTTCTTCCTATCCAGTAGTCTGCCAGGATGCGCGTTTGCAGAGTGGTGGAGAAAGGTGGCGTGGCCTCCAAAGGTATCTTACCAATCCCACTGTTTGGGACTTACTGAAGGTAAGAAGTTGGCCCCCAAAGACATACTTGGGGGCCAACTACCCCTCCTATTACTTCCAATAAGTCCCACACAGTAGGATTGCTAAATTCTAATAGCAGGCCATGACCCCTTTGCCCGCTACTCTGCAAACGTGCTCTCTGGTGTGCTCTTGTATGGGGATCTTTAGGGGCCAACTAGCCTACCTCTTACCTCCAGTATGCCCCATACTGTAGGATTGCTGAGAGGTGGACACGGGCCACACCCCCTTTCCCTACCACTCTGCAAACACACCTCCAGCTGAGGGTACTCCACCCCATGGGGAATTACATCATTTTTTTAAAATAGTTTTTAATATTTAATAGGGAAGGGGGCCCCCCTTATCTGGGCCACTATTGGCCCCAGGGACCCCTTTCCCCGGGGCCTGGCCATCCTTTATTTTTTATTTTAGAGGAGGCCCCATGGCCCCTTCCTCAGGCCAATTGTGGCCCATGGGACTCCATCCCCTGGGGCCAGTCTTATTTTTTTTTAAATAAAAAAGTGGAGGGGGACTGAGTGGCCCTGGGGACCCCATACCCCGGGGTCATCCCTCAAGTTGGGGACTGTGGAGGGGGGGCCCCATGCCCCCACAGTCCCTACCAGCTCCCTGACTCCTGTGGGAACTGGAATTGCTTTTGGACAATGGGAGCTGCTAATATGCAGCTCCCCTTGCCCAAAAGCAATACTGCTTTGCTTCTTGGAAGCAAGAGCAGGTTACTTCACTGGCAAATTGTTAGCATTTGAGGTGCAGGAACAAGCATACAAGAATCAGATAAATGCTATGAAATGCCGGAGTAGTAAATAGGCAATCAGCGAAGGTGGGAGAAAATATGATAAATCATTATAAACAGATTTATTCACAGAATCAGTCAGTTGATAGACTTTTTGGGATTTTTTTTGTAGATTGTGATATCACAGGTTTAACTAGAGAGGAGGGAGTCGATATGTCTCGCCCCCTTTCTGAGGAGGAATTGATGGAGAATATTACAAATCTGGCAAATGGGAAAGCCTATGGCCCGGGTGGATTCCCTTTTCTCCATGGTTTTAGCTAATCAGGTTGGCGCTGCAATACCTGACGGGCACCCAATGAGGGGCTCTTTGGCAGAGATCTTTTTTCCTTGCCGTTGGGTGTTGTGGGTGTAAGGGGCCTAAAACAAGGGTGTAGATGTGGTAAATGTGTTGGATTTAAAACAGGTAAGGAAGTCCAAAAAGACAATTTTAATGTGGCTGGCTTCCAACCTGATTAAAAATATTAGAGTGGTAACTACCTGATTCTATGTTCAGGATGTTGCGCTCTGCTCTAAGTGGTCAACATGTTTCATCCCTTGCTGTCGATCTGATCAAGCGGCAATTCTTCAGGACCAAATCATGCATCTTAAATCTACACACCGTGGTATGTGGGTTAACTAACCTAAAATTACCATGAAGAATATCTAAAGGGAAAGGATTACCTAAAGCTGTGATAGACGACCTATAAAGAACACATAACATGATTAAGTATTGTTCATAGTGTCTTTTCCTGTTAGGAACAACTCTCTCTCAATTGCTTTGCTGTGACCCATCATGTGCAAAAAGTGAGTGCGAGGTGCCGTCATAATAGTGATGACATCTGTGAATTAAGATTGGTGCGAGTGATACAATCAAGTAAAATTTACTGCATTAAAAAGTAGCTTCGATGCATTAGGTGTCTCCATGATCACCTAAAGGCTGAAGTAACCTGCCCCATCAGTTTCCGACAGCTTCAAGACACATGATTTTAGTGTCCTGAGGAAGAGATATAAAATTCGGACTTTGGAGTGGGAATTGTTAATGGTCATTATGGGCAGGCAACCCGTCAAGTATCAAGCCGCCAGCCACTAGTGGAAGGTGGCCGGGGCCTCTACCCATCCCCGCATGTGGGGTGGACACAAATTACGGCAACGTAAGCGCGGCGAGCCCAAGCATAGAACAGGCCTCCGCCCGCACTCCGAACCCACCTCACCATATCGAAATGATCGGCTCCTTCCACCATGTCCCTGAGGGCCAATGACACTTTAGCTGGCTCTCAGAAGCCACCCCGCTTTCCACCCACGAAGGGGCCCGCATCTCCGGCATCCCTACGAAATGGTAAATTTGTCTCACTATTCCCCCGGCGGTGGCTCTCTTCATATAATTTAGTTACACTTCCCTAATGGTGTCCGCAACCATCTAGCTCACGGCCACCATGTTCCCCCCGCTCACGGCCCCTATTGTAGGCTTGAGCTATTTTTCTCCTTTTATTCGATTTTTTGCATGTAGAGATTTAGAGGTTTTACAGAATTTTGTGCTATGATGATATTCTTCTATTATAAAATGTTGTACCCTGTCTATTTATTCTAATTATATAATATGAAATTATATTTGTGTTAAAGACTCATAAGTGCAATCTATGTTGAACATTTACTGCAATTTATATTTATGATATTGCAATACCTGGATCCTAATAAAAAATATAAGAAGAAAAAAGTTTTTTGGGGCCTACTGGAGGTAACAGGAGGACTTGTTAGCCCCCTGACCCTGAGCAACCCTTGACCATTCCAGGTAGGTCGCTCCCCCTCTGCACAGCACCGCCTGTGCCCGTTCTCTCCCTCGCTGCCCCCGTGTCTCTCTGCCCAGTTTTTCCTTCTGCTGCCTTCGTGGCCCCCGTGTCTCTCTGCCCGTTTTGCCTTCTGTTGCTTAGCTCCCCCTACATTTCTGTGACCTTTCTGCCCTTTCTTGGGACCTTTCTCCTTCTGTGCCACTCGTTTCCCCCTGTTTTTTGTGACCTTTCTGCCCTTTCTTGGGACCTTTCTGCCTCCTGTGCCACTCGTTTCCCCCTGTTTTTTTGTGACCTTTCTTTTGAGCTTTCTGCCTCTGTGCCACTCATTTCCCCCCATTTTTTGTGACCTTTTCTGCCCTTTCTTGTGACCTTTTGTGCCTCTGTGCCACTCGTTTCCCCCCGTTTTTTGTGACCTTTCTGCGCTTTTTTGTGACCATTGACCCTGCTCGCAGGCAGGTCGCCCCATGCCGCTGCTCGTCACCTGACTGCTTGGTTCCTGCCTCCCTGCTGCCTCCTTGTTCCCTGGGTTTTTCCCTCCCCTCTGCCCTCTGCCCTGTGCGCCAGTTCCCCTTGCCCTCCCGCCCATCCCGATCTGGCCCTTTCCTGCCGCTGCTTCCCTGCGGCCCGCCCCCCCTGCACACCCATTCGCCTCCCCGCTCCCACTTCCCAGCTACTCCTCCCTCCCAAGCCACCTCATATGCGGGTGGCCACGCGCAGTGGATGTGCCGCTGGCGCGCCAAAGGCATGCCTAAAGCAAGCCTGTCTGCGCCTGTCCATGCCTGGACCGCACCCAGTGCCAGAACCCCTGGACCCCGCGAACGCCACGACACCAGAATCCACTATAATGCCAGCACCCTCAATGTCAGCCAAAACCCCGAAACTGACCCACGGCCCCTTCTCCTGACACACCTGCAGCTTCATCTGCGAACCTCCAAACCTCCAAGGACTGGACCAAACCACCTCCACTGCATACTCCTCAACACCCGCTCTGCACGCAAACACGCCGTCGAGCTCTGGGATCTGCTTGACACCTCCGCCCCAGATGTGGCCTTCCTGACCGAGAACTGGTGGAACGACTCCTCGGCGCCCCACATCGCCATAGCCATTCCAGATGGCTACAAGATTACCCGCGGGGATCGCGCCAACAGAATCGGAGGAGAAATAGCCATCGTCCACCCTCAAGGTCCCCACCCATGCAGATGACACCCTCAACACCGCTGAACACCTGCACTTCCGTATCCACACCGACCCCAACACCACCCTCAGAGGAACACTCATCTACAGACCCCTCAGACCTCGGGCTCAGTTCTGCGACTCCATCGCCGACCTCGCCAGCACCCACGCACTCGCCTCCACGGACTACATCCTCCTCGGGGACCTGAACTTTCACCTTGAGAACAACAACAACGCCAACTCCGCCACCCTGATTGACAACCTCGGCCTCAGACAACTCATCACCGCACCCACCCACCCCGCAGGCCACACACTGGATCCCGTCTTCTCCACAGGCTCCCACATCGCCTTCGACCACACCACCAAACTCCACTGGACCGACCACCGCTGCATCCATTTCACCTTCAAGAAACCAACCATGCACCACCGCACCCAACAGCTGCCTCGCCGCTGCTGGAGAAAAGTTATCGAAGACCAGCTGATCACCTCCCTCGCCAAGAACTGACCCCACCAACCCAGAAGCCGCAGCCCGAAACCTCAGAAAGTGGATCGAGGACTGCGCCAACACCCTTGCCCAGCTCAAGAAACCCTCCAACAGCCACACCAACAAGAGAGCCACCTGGTTCACCGTCGAGCTCCATACCTCTAATCCCGCATGCCGGAAACTGGAGAAGACATGGCTCCACAAACGCACACCGGACAACCACGCAGCCCACAAGGACACCACCCACAGACACCACCACCTCATCAGATTAGCCAAGAGATCCTCCTTCAAAGACCGCTTGGATACCAACGCACACAACAGCAAAGAGCTCTTCAGCATTGTAAAGGAACTCTCCAACCCCAGCGCCAACGCCAACGACATCCCGCCCTCACAAGAACTGTGCGACTCACTAGCCATCTTCTTCCACCGCAAGATCGCTGGCATCCACAACAGCTTCAACACCACGACCGCCCGACTACGCCAGAGTCCACCTCCCCTGTGAACACCACCAGCGCCAACCGCCTGACCTCCTGGTCCAACATCAATGACGACGAGACACGCAAGGTCATGAACTCCATCCACTCAGGATCTCCGTCTGACCCATGCCCACGCCACGTATTCAACAAAGCAGACGCAGCAATCGCACCCTAACTACGGAAGGTCATCAACATCTCCTTTGAAACAGCGACTTTCCCGGAAAGCTGGAAGCACGCCGAAATCAACGCCCTCCTCAGGAAGCCCAAAGCGGACCCCAAGGACCCCAAGGACCTCAAGAACTTCTGGCCCATCTCCCTGCTCCCGTTCCCGGCAAAGGTCATTGAGAAAATCGTCAACATGCAACTGGCCCGCCACCTGGAAGACAACAACATCTTGGACCCGTCCCAGTCCGGATTCAGATGAAACCACAGCACCGAAACAGCCCTCATCGCCGCCATAGACGACATCAGGCGCCAACTAGACAACGGCAAAAGATCAGCCCTCATACTCCTGGACCTGTCAGCCACCTTCGACACGGTCTGCCATTGTACTCCAAATACACGCCTCCTAGAAGCTGGAATCCAAGAGAAGGCTCTTGTCTGGACCACGTCCTTCCTCTCCGGCAAGACCCAGAGTGTCCGCCTCCCACCATTCTGATCCGAAGCCACCAACATCATCTGCGGCGTCCCCCGGGCTCATCCCTCAGCCCAACTCTGTTCAATGTCTACATGGCCCCCCTCGCACAAGTGGCCCGCCATTATAACCTAAACATCATCTCCTACGCTGATGACACCCAGCGCATCCTTTCCCTCACCAAGGACCCACACCCCGCCAAAACCAACCAACACGAGGGAATGAAGGCCGTCGCTGACTGGATGAGGAACAGCCGTCTGAAGCTGAACTCGGACAAGACGGAGGTCCTCATCCTCGGACCCACCCCCTCAGCCTGGGACGACTCCTAGTGGCCGACCACACTGGGAACAGCACCAATACCCACCGACCATGCACGCAATCTAGGATTCATCCTCGACTCCTCCCTCTCCATGTCTAAGTAGGTCAACGCCATCTCCTCCTCCTGCTACAACACCCTCCGCATGCTCCGCAGAATCTACAAATGGATCCCGACCAAAACAAGAAGAACGGTGACACAGGCCCTCGTCAGCAGCAGACTGGACTTCGACAATGCACTCTATGCAGGAATCCCAAACACCTACGACGTCTACAACGCATCCAAAACGCCTCAGTCCGACTGATCGTCAACGTCCCCCGTCGCAGCCACATCACCCCCCACCTCAGAGACCTACACTGGCTCCCCATCGACAAGAGGATCACCTTCAAGCTCCTCACCCACGCACACAAAGCACTCCACAACGCCGGACCAGCCTACCTGAACCGCAGACTCAGCTTCCGCACCCCCACCCGCCAGCTCCGCTCTGCCAGCCTCGCCCTCGCCGCTGTCCCCCACATCCAACGAACGACCTCCGGCGGCAGATCCTTCTCCTACCTCGCCATCAAAACCTGGAACACCCTCCCTACCCACATACGGCAGACCCAAAACCTACTCGCCTTCAGAAGACACCTCAAGACCTGGCTCTTCGAGCAGTAGCAGCACCCCCTTCTCCCCTCAGCACCTTGAGACCCTCACGGGTAAGTAGCGTGCTTTACAAGTACTCTGATTGATTGATTGAGAATCCTAGGGGACTTCTTCCATCAACCAACAGTGACCCAGGAGGCGTGTTTGCAGAGTGGTGGAGAAAGGGGGCATAGCAATCAGGCAGTGTGGGAATTACTGGAGGTGGCAGGAGGGGTAGTTGGCCCCCAAGGACACTCAGCAGCCAAGGGGAGTTCATCCCACAACCAGTTGTGCACCAGGTGGCACATTTGCAAAGTGGTGGAGAAAGGGGACGGGGCATCCATTCACTGCTCAGCAACCCCCATGAGTTGTACAAACTGAGGTAACAGGAGGGATTGTTGGTGCCACAGGTCCTTCGCAGCCAAAGAGATGTCATCCCTTAACCTCTTGTGTAACAGGTGGCACATTTGCAGAGTAGTGGTAAAAGGAAGCAGAGCCTCCGGAGACTTGTCTGTTTGGCTTTTTAAACATTTATTAAGAGAGTGGGCTGTGTAAGCCCCCTTTCCTGGGCTGATTTTAACCCCACCCCCCAGGGCCAGGGCTTCTTTGAATGGAGAAGGGGGACTGCATGCCACCCTCCTCAGGCTGATTTCAGCCCCAGGGACATCATCCCCCACAGCCTGGCCTATATTTTGGGTGCCCTGGTCCCACCCAAGGCACCCAATTTCATCTGTTGGGGACCACAAGGGGAGCCTGAAGGCCCCCCTGGTCCCTGCCAGCTACCTGCATCCTGCAGGAGCTGCATTGCTATTATTAATCAATCGGGGGCTTAAAGAGCATGGCTACTCACCTATGAAGGTCTCTAGGGGCTAAGGGGTGGGAGGGGGTGCCTCTGAACCATCTAGGGGCTGGGGTTCAGAAAAAGAGCCAGGTTTTGAGCTCCTTCCTGAATTGGGTTAGTGACTGGGACTGTCTGAGGTGGAGAGGCAGGGTGCTCCAGGTCTTGGCGGCTAGTTATGAGAAGGATCTTTCTCCTGCTCTGGTCTTGCAGTTACCTGTGACAGTGGCGAGGGTCAGCTGGGTGGAGCGAAGATGTCAGGCGGGTACATGGAATGACAGGCGTGGTTCAATATGCTGGTCCTGCATTGTGGAGGGCTTCGTAGGCATGTGTGAGGAGCTTGATGGGGATTTTTTGTTGACTGAGAGCCAGTGAGGTTCTCAAAGGTGTTCGGTGATGTGGCTGCAGCATGGGATGTGGAGGACCAAGCTAGCTGTGGCATTTTGAATGTTCTGTAGTTTTCTGAGGAGTTTCTGGGTGACTTTGGGATAGAGTGCATTGCCGTAGTCTAGTCTGCTTCCGATAAATGCGTGGGTGACTGTCTTTCTGGATTTGGCAGGATCCATATGAATGTCTTTCTAAGCAGGTGGAGTGGCACTTGAAATTGTCCCAAGTTTAGGGGGTGGGTCCAAAGATGAGTACTTTGTTCTTGCCCAAGCCGAGTTTGATGCAGCTGTCTTTCATCCAGGTGGCAAAGGCCTTCATCCTGGTATGAAAGTTTATTCTAGCACATGTGGGTTTGCTGGTAAGGGAGAAGATCAGCTGGGTGTTGTCAGCATAGGACACGAAGTTGAGTCTGTGGTTTCTGAGGATGGCTGCGAGCGTGGCCATGTAGACATTGAATAGGGTGAGGCTCAGGGAGGAGCCTTGAGGCACTCTACAGCTGACCACCTAAGGTTTCTGAGAAGAACGGAGGTACTCTGACTCGCTGTGTTCGGCTGATGAGCAAGGATTGAATCCAGTCCAGGGCCTTGTCACGGATGCCGATGTTGTGGAGTCTTGTGATTATTGTGCAGTAAGAGATGGTATCAAAGGCAACTGAGAGGTACAACAGAATGAGGGCTGCCGTTTTGTCCTGGTTGAAGAGGGAGTGGATGTCTTTAGTGGCGGCGAGGAGTGCAGTCTCTGTGATGTGGTTGCTTCAGAAGCCAAATTGAGAGATGTCCAGGATGATGAACTCGGAGAGTTGGCCTTGATGGCCTTCTTGATGACATTGGCTTGGAAGGGGAGCAGGGAGATGGGTGTCAAGTTCTTGAGGTCTGTTGGGCCTGTGGATGGCTTCTTTAACCGGGGGTTGATTATGGCATGTTTCCAGTCATTAGGAAAGGTAGCTGTCTTGTTTGGAGCAGTTGAGGGTGTGGCAAAGCTTGGGGGCAATTGGGGTGGCTGCTCTATGGAAGATGTGGTGCCCGGGCAAGGATCAGAGGGTGCTCTGGAGTGGATGCTATTCATGGTCTCGAGTGTGTTGTCTGTTGTGAGCGGGGTCCAGTTGAGCAGGATCTGTTGGGGTGCAGCGTGGTTTGGTACAGTGGTGTAATGCATGGTGGGCATGGTGGAAGGGTCATGTATGTTGAAACTATCATAGATATGCCTGATCTAATGGTAAAAGAAGGTGCTGAGGTTGTTAGAGTGGTCTTGGGAGGGATCGATGTCTGATGTCTCGCTGCTCAGCCTAGAAACCCCTTGATAAAGGCAAAGAGTTCTTTGCTGTTGTGTGAGTTGGTATTGATTCTGTCTTTTAGTATGTAGTTTTGAGGATTGGTAGATGCTGAACATGCAGCTCCCTCTTTGCAAAAGCAATTTAGCTCTGCTTTTACCAAGTGAGAGCATTTTTTATGCTTTTGCTTGCCAGAATTGTAGCACAGTTTGCTATGGCTTGGTGGGAGCGGTAAAGGTCCTGCCAAGCCATAGCAAACAGCTTTGTGCCCGGGGTAGGCACCCCAGGACATATGAGTGCAAGTTTTGGCTCCAAGAGTGGTGCCACACTGCAAGTTTGGGGGCGATCTGTACAGTGGGGACTGAGAATTTGGGGCACGAAATAAGGGTGCATTTGTAATGTTAATTCCCATAGAAACCTTTAGCCACAGCTACAGCCCGAAACGTGGAATGGACCTACACCAGACTTAGCTGAGAGGCAGATGTTCATTCAAGGAAGTGCCTTTTGCCTATTTCGTGCACATCTGTTCAGTAGTTTTTGAGAGATTTGGGCAAAAATGTATAGTGATATCTCTGGCCACAAATACTTTGTGGTAGTTTCGCGATTAATTGTGAATGCACACACCAGTGGGAATGCTCTAACTGCCTGGATGGAACCTGAAAAGAAAGTTGCTGCTGCCAATAAATGATCGGGAATGGTTCCCGGACAGAACATTTCTGAAAAAGCTAACAAAAGGGATAGGGTAGAGAGGTACTTTGACCTCATGTTTGAGAAATGAGGGTGTTAGTGAACACAAGTTATGTGTCTAAAATTAATTTTTTAAATCATGTGTAATATTCACAACTGCATCGCAACTGCCAGAGTGGCCTCCTCATGTACCATCGTGCGGATTTCATCACTACCAACATTGTTGCAAAGATTCGTGGATATTTAAAAAAAAAATACGCATTGTTATAGAGATATTGAAATTCTGATAAATGTTTTTAAAAAGTTATTTATATAGTGAGTTATCCATGGTGATAGTTGTATTCATTATATAGTTATTATTTTTTAATTTAATGGTGGCTTTGGCTTTCAGTTTTCATGACGCGTCTTGGGGGATCGTTAGTACTGCCGTCATTGCTATCGCCTGAGACACCACGAAAATATAAAATAGGTTTTAGGGAGTGTTTTTATAGAAACCCTCTAGAAAAACACGACTTTAGAAAGTACTGTAAGAAACCCGTAGTGTGTGAAATACTGTAATATGTGTGGATATATGTGTTTTAGACTATGTAAAAGGCAACATTGTCGCGGCTAACAATGTCATTGCGGCGCAAAAATGGAAAATAGATCTTAATGATGGACTTTAAAGCATCTTAGTAGAAAAATATGTTCAGAATGTATTTTTTTCCATATTATTTTTGAATGGATTGGTGGTCATTGAATATCTGCTTTTGTTTTCCTTTTTGGTGACCTGTCCTTGGAATCGCGATGTCGTCACGAAGATCCCCAAAAACTAAAGGAAAAAAAACCTTTAAAAAAAGTTCACAATATTTCGGATACTAGGGAGACTGCTACATCTAAGACCGGATGCAAAGTTTCAGGTTACTTAGAAACACCCTGTTGCCTTCATCTGTAAAGTGCATCCATCAATTCTGTAAATTCCATGCATGTCAAAACGCAGATTGTTGTTAAAGATACAGCACATGCGATGGTCTCTGAGGAATGTTTCCTGGCATTTTCAATCTGTGGATAGAGTTGATTTGACCACTGTCATTTCTGTCTGTGGCATATAATAGAGTACACCATGACAGTCTTAGGGAAAAGCAACATCAGTTCTGCAAAGGTTTTGTTCATTAGGATTTCCAGCCCTACCCCAGTCAATGTGCCTAGGTCATTGCCACCACCGTGAAGGAGCATTTGAAGTCAGGAGAAGGCTGGAGCCAAATGAGTTAGTTTTCTAAAGGAAAAGCAATCAAGATTGAGGTTTAAAAAACAAAAGATGTTTTTCATTGGATGCTGTCAAAATGAAAGTGAATACAATAAGGTAGTGTGCTGGGTGCCTTAGCAAAACGTCTTATTATTGATTATTGTTTAAGTAAAGAAATGTAATACATACATGAATATACTATTGAATGTGTGGATTACAGCACACCTGCTGTATCTTAGTTGGAAGTAGCATGTTCCTTCTTGGATGTGCTATGAACGTGTGGCCTACTGGTTCCAACGTGTTGCTAGGTACACTAAGCTAAGAGTGTATTGGGGAGGGTGTTAAAGAGACAGAAATTGTTTTTCTAATTGAGGATTGATGACCCCATATTAAGTAATCAACATGTAAGAAGGGACCCCCTCAAAAGGATAAGTTATGGCCCAGGAACAGAGGGGAAAAAACAACAATTCTAATGTAAAGGCGTTCCTGCAGTGGCCTTCTAATTCAGTTATACAATTAAGTTAAAGAATATCCAAACCAGGTGACAAAAGATAGATACTATACTGAAATTATTCAAAAAGTATAAAAGTTTATTTTTTCTCTTTTTATCTTTTAATTCATATAAATTCTGTTATTAATCAGAAATCACAAGACAAACATTTTTCAATTCATATCAAAAAAGAATTTTTTCCAAAACAAGAATAATTGAGTCATAAATATCTACAACAAAGAATATATAATACACATACAATATACAAAATAATTTAATAATAGCCCTTGGTAACAGCCATATCTCTCAACACACTCACGTGCTAACACTCATACCACACTCAAACTACAAACTAGGATGGTAAAAGGAACTGAATTAATTTTTAGCAAGATGACAATGCTAAAAACATGGGCCAAGATGTAATTTAAGGCTCCCGCAACAGGTCTACGCGCGTTTCGGCAGCTTTAAGCCGCCTTCATCAGGACCTTTTTCATCGTGACTGTGCAGATACCAAGGGCTTCAACGGTCTGCTGTCCTGTTTTACACCATAATTTCAATATACGAGGGGAGTCATTTATATATGTTAAAGTTGCTCCACAGTCAGTCCCCTCGTAAAAACCACAATTGGGGCCGTATATCAGCACCGCACCAAGCCTTCTCCGCCAAGAGCATCCCCTTGACTTCAATTTTCTGTGAACAAACGGCGAATTTGTGCACTTTTCAAATATTTAATAAATTTCTTAAAGGCCAAAAAAAAAGTTACTTATTGGCGGCATAGGATGCTTTGTCCCCTTATATGCACTGAAGACGTTTGGTGATATCTTTGCTGCTTGATGCAACTGATCCCTTGGTATCTGCACAGTCACGATGAAAAAGGTCCTGATGAAGGCGGCTTAAAGCTGCCGAAACGCGCGTAGACCTGTTGCGGGAGCCTTAAATTACATCTTGGCCCATGTTTTTAGCATTGTCATCTTGCTAAAAATTAATTCAGTTCCTTTTACCATCCTAGTTTGTAGTTTGAGTGTGGTATGAGTGTTAGCACGTGAGTGTGTTGAGAGATATGGCTGTTACCAAGGGCTATTATTAAATTATTTTGTATATTGTATGTGTATTATATATTCTTTGTTGTAGATATTTATGACTCAATTATTCTTGTTTTGGAAAAAATTCTTTTTTGATATGAATTGAAAAATGTTTGTCTTGTGATTTCTGATTAATAACAGAATTTATATGAATTAAAAGATAAAAAGAGAAAAAATAAACTTTTATACTTTTTGAATAATTTCAGTATAGTATCTATCTTTTGTCACCTGGTTTGGATATTCTTTAACTTAATTGTATAATTGAATTAGAAGGCCACTGCAGGAACGCCTTTACATTAGGACCCATATTAAGTAATGGCATGCTGTAATTTCCAACTCAGGACTATGTAATAAACTGTTGTGGAATATTTACATTTTAGAAAAATGAGCCTGGATATACGTTTAAACTCCCATTTCTTTCCTCAATTTCTCCGCGATTATCGCGAATACATTGCAAACACACATAGATAGGAATCTCTTTTTGAAAGAGTGGTCAAGAGTTAACAGATACAAACCATTCACAAGTGGAAATACTATAGTCTAAAATGAAAGACATCATTTCATTTGCTACCTTTCTCATGATCACTGAGTGCAAAGGGAAAGAGTTTGCCTTTTTATGGTTGGTTTGTATGAGAGTTGTGTACCATTCTTGTGCTTAGTTTTTACAAATCCTAACAGTGTCAAAACTATCCACAAAGAGCTAAAACTACAATATAAACTACAAACGGAATTTACTGGCTTGTACAATACTTTTTAATCCTTTACAAAACTTACATTAGAAATGAAGATGTGTATGAGAGTTTGATTTAAAAAAGAGTATCACGGTGATGTGAAATAATATACGAGATGAACTGTATCTATTAGAGGGTATGTGTTTAAGAGGTTAGTGGTGAATATTTGTGGAAGTAAGAGAAAATGAATTAGCGCCTCTTTATTACATTGTGTACTTTATTGAAAATATTAGTAAAGTATTGTGGAAAGTTGCAATGAGGAACTAAAAATGTTTTAAATGTCTAGATACATCTGTTACTTGCATTCTGGGAGTTGTAGTACTTTTAGTAACATAATTAAACAGTGGTAGTGTAGTCACAAATAAAAGATGAGAACATGTTGTCTACCTGTCTATAAATTAGAAAGAAGGAATACTTGTTAGGTATGTATGGTGAAGTGTTTGTCAATGTGGTTTTTAACATTTGTGACAACGTTGCATATGTGCAGATGGTGAGATATGGTTCTTGTGGTTGCACATAGCTTTATAATGGTGGGACGTTTGAGTTTACTTGAAAGATGGCTTGAAGGTGTACATCTATTAGGAAATTGCATATATGTTTACATTGTGATCTATGTTCAGTATGGATGATGAAAATGTAATGAATATGATGAAGATCGGATTTTTTCTTTAAACATGGGTTGTTTAAAATTGAGGAGGATTAATAGTGCAGAATGCCTCTAGAGCTCTGGTGCTAGCTTAATTTTAAATGCAACTTTTGTTTGAGAAATGCTGAATATATGTTTTAGAAGCAGAAGAAGTATTTGAGAAATGATGTAGGTATGTCATTCACAAAAGGGTTTGTGCTTCTAAAATATTTTAAATGTTCTTTTCCATTTTAAAAATGTATTGATGCATGTGCACGCTCAGTAACAAAGAAATGTGTGCTCCTAGACAGCCATGCATGCAATTATATACCAAGTGTGATATTGAGACTTGACTCACACATAGCTCAGTAGAAAAGCATATGTACAGTAGTACAAGTAGTTTGATACTGACTGAAGAAGATAACCAACAAGGCAGAGATATAGTCACAACTGTTATGTATCTAACAGCAATGAAGGTTCTTTCACAGTCAGTCAGGCAGTATGCAGGCACTCATAGAAACACCCAGCAACGAGTCAGGCAGTCATTAAATCAGTCATTCACTATCCATAAAATAAAATTGAATGAATATAAGTTACATAAAGCACTTGAATGCCGTAGGATGTCTTTGCGCTGATAGCACAGCAGAGGATGTTTATGGCCAAAAAAGCAGAGGCTGTAGATTAAAAAGCCAGGTATTAAGGTTCCTCTTAAAGATTAACAGGGAATAGCTGGTCTTTACGTTGATGGGTAGAGCATTCCATCATTTGGTTGTACCATAAATTAAACTTTTACCCCCCCACTGAAATCTTCTGAACTTGTGCATTGTAGGGTTGGCTGCTGAGGATGATCAAAGTGTCCTAGTGGAGGTACATGTAGTCAGTTTATTTGTTAAAATAATCAGGGCCAATCTCTATGTAGGGCCATGTAGGTGATGCACAGTGCCTTCAGCGCTTAAAGTCTATCCTCTTAATGACTGGCAGCCAGTGTAGCTCCACTAGAGCCTTGGGCTCTGAGCTTTGTCTAGGTATTCCCAGCAACAAAAGAGCTGCCAAATTCAACAAGATTTGTAATTGCTAAGGATTAATTTCTGTATCCTAATGTCAAATAACAGATGGTTGGTAAAAATCATCACCTGATTTTTCACCTTAGTCACCAGGTTTGGGATAGAGTCGAGGTCCTACAGGCACCAATATGGTCACCTAATGATTCATTATTTCCCAGCAATAACAACTCAGTTTTATCTGAATTCAACTTCAGACAGTTGCATGATATCCAGTTGTTAACTTGTTGCATGCAATTTCTGGATGTGGCCGCAGACTCTCTGTGGTTGCCGGCAGCAGAGGTAATAACTTGTGTGTCATCAGCATAGCAGACCACTGAAAAACCAAATTTCTTATCAATGTGGCCAATGGAGCCATGTAACGATTAAACAGGGTCGGGCTCAATTATGATCCCTGCGGAACCCTACATGGGAGATAAAAAGAGTCTGAACGGTAGCCATCCAATAACACTGCCTGCACTCTGTGAGAAAGGAGGTTAATAATTAAAGAGCTGAGCCGCAAATACTCAGAGACTCAACACGGTCAATTAGAATCTCATGATTGACCATGGCTAAAGCTGCCGAGAGGTCAAGAAGGATGACCACTGCTGAGTTCCATGAAGTTATTCAATAACCTAGACACTAAATATGTACTCTTGCAATCAGGCAGGTAGACATGATGTAATCATTCAACTATGCAGGCTCTTCCTATACATTTATCTAATCACCTAGACGCAAACCATATACTTATGCAATTAACACTGCTTTAACTATACAGTCATTATAACACTTGTGCAGAACCTATGCAGTCATTTAAACACCCATGCACTCATTGAAATACTGAGCCACATATGTGCACTCATATAAGCACTCAGGCACTACTCACACACTCATCTAATTAGGTAGAGAGTACCATTGTAGTAAAACTATCATCCATCCTGTACCTATGCACTCATTAAGTTACTGAGGCAATACTCTTGCACTAATACAATCACCACAGCAGTACTCTTTCTTTCATTCAATCTCTCAAGCTTTAACAATTGAGTCATGCAATCACATGGACACCACTCATGCACTCATCTAATCAGCCAGGCACTACTGACTAATACACTCAATGAATTATCCCGGCACTACCAATGTAGTTATTTAAACACCCAGGCACTAACTGTTTACTGAACCAAAAACACATGGACAGCAGCATGTAGTCATTCAATCACTGAAACACTACTCATGCACTCATCCAATCAACTGGGTTCTATGCTTGTACTTAAACAATCAGGTACACACTATCTATGTACTATAAATCACCTATATGCTATCTATGCACTCCTGCAATCATGCAGGAACTGGATTTGCACTCATTTAATCACCCAACCACTATCTATGCATGTATTGAGTTATTGAGCCATTAGTCATGCACTTATTTAATCATTCAGTTACTACTCATGCATGCACTCAAACACCCAGATAGTAGTGATATACTCATGAAAAAACACAGGCAGTAACTATGTAGATATGGCCCAATCCACGGAGGTCTAATATACTTAGGGACTCATCCAGCCACTACCTGTATCCTCAGTGAATTCCCTAGGCCAGTGATTCCCAATCTGTGCGCCGCGGCACCCCAGTGCGCCGTAAGAACTACACAGGGGCGCCGCGCACTAAACGCACAGTTGGGGAACCAAATTAATTTGTTAATCCTGGCATATTAATAGATCAAGACAGTATGTGGGATGAAAGGTGCGGAAATGCCATTAAATATGAAAATCGATTTAAAAAAGGCAGATTTACTTGTAGAGAAAGTCCACGATCCACAGTAGCAATGCACACCTGCACACAAACAGGGAAATACTGCAGAGGGGCGCTGTACCTACAAAGGGCGCCGGGGTCGGGTCACTGTCCCTCCTAGTGTTTGTAAATAAATCTCCGGTGGCAGCTGCTGCACAGAGACCTGGGCTGAACCTGCCAACCCGGGGCTAAAAACGAGACGAAGGAGAAAGAAGCCTCGGTGGAGAGAGGGGCTGACAGAAGGGACTTTACAAGGGGAGCAGGAATGAGGCGCAGACGTAACCAATGGAAGCCTTTACTGAAGTGTTGATTACATGTTGGGAACACAGGGATGGCAGCTATGGTAGAGCTGGAGGCTAAAGGCAGGGTCTATTCACCAGTCACACTATTCAAAGAAGCCTTCAGTGTATAGCAGCGCGCTCTTGACCTGTGTTTTTGTGAGGTAAGAATTCTATGAAGCTTCGAGATTAAATAATATAAGCAGAAACCATTAAGGACAATAAAAACTGAATTAACACACTGACTGAAGTACTTCATGTGCACAGATTCCAAGCAGACAAACAGGTACGTCCCTCCGCCTCCACATAACTTGTTGGGTATATAAGGATCTTGATTGCAGGCACCTTAACCTCATGTTATTTTAAATTGCAGCCCATTTGCAATATATAAACATGCGAGAACATATTTACTACCACATTTGTTCTTGTTGCCAATTGTGTTGCAGCAATTACATATGGATCAAGCAGATGCCCACTATTTAACAAAAAAGCTTTTATTGTACGAGCACTTTAAACAACAGTTTTCCCTTTAAAATGAATACATTCAAAATCTTATAGTTTATAAAAAAAAGTACTGCATTCTGTTTCATTTGGTAATTGCATGCCCATTCTTTTGTAGTCCAAACTTGTGCCCGTAATGTGCTCAACCTACTTAGAGCTGGGGCCCTGCATTCTCACCTGAGCAGATTCTGCAGGGGATCACATACTGTGTGTGTCTGGGTCACTCCTTTTTCTTCTCACTGCTGTGGGGGCGACAATGCCCCTGTATTGGTCCTACCAATCCTCTTGTTGTAACACCACAGGGCAGTGAGTGACCTGACCCAGATAACAAAGAATACTACGGAGAATATGTCCTAGCAGCATCCTGGTAAAGTGAGTAATGCACTGCACTGGACAGTGCCTTTCCTTATTGGCTGCCATAGTATCTGATGTTTTACCATAACACACAGTGCAATATGTTGCACATAGTAAATTGTGACCCATTCTACTTCAGTTTTGGCATTTAGGGTTTTTAATGATGTAAATACCAGGTGTACCTGTACCTGCAAGTTGAGGGTGAATGGAAGGTGGCATATTTCTACTAGTGAAGTAGTTTGCTTTTCATTTCCTGCTAGACTAGCAAGGCTCTCTGAGAGAGGGGGGGGGGGTGGGTGACAGGATCAAGGGCCTAATGCCACATCAGCCTAGTTTGGTGTTTGCCAGCAGTCCATTCCATGCTTCCAGTATTTCACTTGCTTCATCATTCATCCTGCCCAATCACACTATGGAGCAGGAATGCCACATTTCCCCATCTATGTAAACAATCCAGTTTGTTGCATAAAGCAACGTATGTTAGTGACGAGCACCGCAGGCATACATGCAAATTCTGGTGTTAAAGCAAAAGTTCTTCAAAACTCATTTGTGAGTGAAATGACTGCATGGAAGTACTGACCTAAATGTCTTACCATGTCATGTCAAATCAAAGCCTACCATCGACACACTTTTCCAGACTGCATGATTATAATACCTTCATCAGCTTCATCCCAAAGAAAAATTAAAGTACCCCCGAGGCTGGGCTTACATTCCCCCAGCTCGCCCAAAAAAAGTAACATAAGTGGGAGCCGTGGCCAACGGCCGACTGGTCAAGGGAGCCGAGGGTCAATAAAGTTTGGGAACCACTGCCCTAGGCCCTACCTATGTACCGATTCAATCATCCAGGGAGTGTTCATACATTTAACCACAAACATATATTTTTACAAGTTTTACTGAGGAATATGTAGTCTTTTGGGACCATCTGCTGAATTACGTATGCAAACTGTGACACACTCTTTGAATGTACTTGGAAGAATTAATGAGCTTGATGCTTTGATAGAGATTAACGTGCAGATTGTTATAAGCATCGTTTCCCAAAATTTGAATCTGAGTGATTTAAGTAGAACCGTGCTTAAAGCAGAGGGATGCATCATATATATTTACACCAATATGCTGGATCCCTATGCTCTCCCATGTGCTGGTGCACAACTGGCTGCCATGCGCCAACAGAGGCACCCTTGCACCAAGGGTACCTGTGTAATAGGGATGATTGTTTTTGTGAAGGCAGGGACACCTTCCTGTAAATAAACAATCACAAGTAGTACTTTACTCTTTCTTTGTGTGCTGCAGAACGCCTGCCTTACATCAGAGCCAGAACGTCCAGCCTGCCTGACTTCAGAGCCAGAACGTCCAGCCTGCCTGACTTCAGTGCTAAAACATCCAGTCTGTCTGACTTCAGAGGCAGCACGTCCAACCTGCCTGACTTCAGAGCCAGAACGTCCAGCCTGCCTGACCTCAGAGCCAGAGCATCCAGGCTACCTGCCTTCAAGGCACCAGGAGAGACCATAATTGTGGGGGTGCACCAACCTTGACGACTGTGTGGCTACAGGGTGTTGCTCTCTTGTCTTGTGCCAGTTTTAGAGAATAATACAGTAAACGCGATCTCAAATAAAACAATGTGTACTGGACCACACCACATAATACAGGTGAAGTAACCTTAAGTATATTGATAGACTAGTAGCAAGAAGGGAACTTAGCATAGGGATCCAATAGTCCTGATGAAAGCCAGTAGAGATACGGTTTCCTGCAGAAACATGTCAACCTTTATGGAGAACAGAGGGGTGTAGGGTGCATAAAACACTCAATTCACCACCATCCTAGGGTATGAATTTCCTTTTTTACCCTGACAAGGGAATCCAGGAATAAAATTGATTTTAGGATATCCCTTACTTAGTTTTAAGATTCACTATCTGCACTTTCTAGTTGGATCCTTCTCCTCCCTTTCTTTATTTGTTTGTATTGCCTCCCCCACCCTATTGCTCCACCTCAAGCGTTGGTCTGCGCTGAGGCATAGCAGCAGCCCTATGATGAAGCATGCCACAATAAGTTGCGGGTGAGGGGCATGCATGCTTCCAATCACCCAGACAGTACCCAAGCACTTATTCATTCACCAGCCATTATCCATGCACTTATCCATTCAATCAGGCACTACCCTTGCACTCATCCATTCAATGAGGTTCTACCCATGAACACATCCAATCACCCAGGTGCTACTCTTGTTCTCATCCAGTCACCCTGGCACTACCCACATACTCATACAATCAGACACTACCCATGTACTAATCCAGTCACCCAAACAGTAACCATGCACTCATACATTCACTCTGGCACTACCCATGCAGTAATGCCATCACCTAGGCACTACCCATGCACTCATCCAATCACCCAGGTACTACCCATGCACTCATCTAATCACCCATGCACTAGCCATACATTCACCTAATCACCCAGTCACTATCCCTGCACTTACCAAATCACCCAGGTACTATCCTTGCAATCTTCTAATTACCCAGGAACTACCCTGCACTCATTCATCTAATCATTCTGGCATGACCTGTGCACTCATCCATTCAGTCAGGCACTATGCATATTGTCATCTATTCACTCAGGTAGTACCCCTGCACACATCCAATGACCCTGGCACTGCCCATTCACCCATGCAATCACTAAGGCACGAACCATGCATTTTTCAAATCACCCAGGTACTACTCTTTGCACTCATGCAGTAACCCAGGCACTACCCATGCACTCATCCAATCACCCAGACACTCATCAATGCACTACCCCGATCACACAGGCACTACCCTTGTGCTAATCTATTCACCCAGGCACCACCCATGCACTCATCCATTAACCCAGGCACAACCCATGCACACATCCAATCACCCAGTCACTACCTTTGCACTCATCCATTCAGTCAGGCAGTACCAATGCACTCATCTCTTCACTCAGGCACTACCCAAGCAGTTATCCAATGACCCATGCACTATCCTTGCACTTAACCATTCACTCAGGCACTACCCATGCATCCATCCATTCACTCAGGGACTACTCATGCAGTCACCTATACACTTGGGCACTACCCATGCACTCATCTATACACTCTGGCACTCCACATACCCTTATTCTTTTATCCATGCACCATTCATGCATTCATTCATTCTTCATTACGCCACTCCTCCAGTCATTCACTATTGCAAACATTATAGGTATCATTATACTCTCAGTCATTCAGTTTTTTTGTAACTGCAAAAATGTTTGTTTGTTTTCAGGGTTTTTTGTAATTTTTGTACTAATTCATTTTTTTCTTTTTTCAAGCTAACATTAATTCAACTGGCAGTGGAAAAACTTGAAGAAGCTCTCAAAAACCATGAGAATACTGAAAGGACCAAAGACAAGTTCAACATTTGTGAGTCTTGCAAATGTTGCTGAAAGCTGTTATGCTCTGCTCACCAGCGCTAACTAAAATTCCACAGTCCATACAATAAGTGGCCATTTTGCTGTATTCAGGTGCGATATCATGAGACTGTTGCTGACCTTCAGATGGCAGACTTTGTCCAGATGTTTATGCACTTGCTAAAGATGTGGAAGGACATTCAGCCTCTCATCATTTCTTCACAGCATTTACTCAGTTGTTGTGGAAAATTTTCAGATGGTAGAGCATTGAAGAGTATTTTTTATTTGTATCTCTCAACAACTTCTTCTCACAAATTGTGCATTGCACAATTTTTGCCTCAGGTTTGGATTCTCTAGAAGGAATTGTGAAGAATTGCCATGCGAACGCAGCTTTTTTTCTGTGGCGGCCCTCATCTTTAGACTCTTCAGAATGTACTTCCTGGATGTCCTGGATTTCCTGTTATTGCTGGTCTTCCTCCTGTTGTTGTTCTGTTTGAATTGACATTTGTTTATTAAAGTTGTTAAAACTACACCAGAAAATACCAGACACCTTCTCTCACTGAAGTGCTGTTAGAGAATGAACCAACAAGGTGAATCGGTGTGTTCTTCCCAATGTTATACCTGAAAAGTTCCTAATCCAATCATATTTTTTTGTTTCCAGGTCACATGATCTTTGCAATGAGAAGCTTCATCGTGATGACCGGACATTGAATGGAATAATATTTTGTTTGAAAATAAGTAGTCAAACAAATGTTAATCGACTAATATTTAGGCCTGGGCAGTGAACTCTGCTCCGTTAGAAGAGTTTTCTGCGCTCCTCACTCCACGGAGCTCTGAGGTGCAGAAAATTCTGCTTTGCGTAGGGAAGCACAGTTTTTTTTACCTGCTCGTGCTCGCATGCGGTAAGTTCGTGAGTGAGAGCTGCCAATCGGGCAGAATTTCCACCCGAGCGGCAGGAAGACCAGCGCGTATGACAGTTCACACTGCACTACGCCACTTGCGGAACACCGATGAGTTTTGTCACTTTGCAGAGTTCCGCGTAGCAAGTCTCCGCATACTACAGCCAGGCCTGTTAATATTAAACCCCAAATATGTATAATACTATGTAATATGTATAAATTTATATTAAACACTTTACCAAAGACACACGTTCATGGCGGTTATCTACATCATCGTGACTTCCGGCATTACAGCGATCACCAAAACACCAAAAAAAAGGCTTTTAATTGAGAAACATCCTCCAAAATGTATGTTCAAAGAGTATATCAATAAACAATTTGTGTCAAATATTCATTTAAAAATGTCTAAGTATGTGTCCCCAATTTTTTTAAAAACACACGCATTTCACTACTTCGAACGATGCAGTAGTCTACAGACTCAACTGGAATATATAAAACACCACATTGATGATGTTCTTTCACAAAACCACAACGCAAACTCAAATACATTCTTTTTGGAATAACTTTGGCGCTGGTTGATGAATCATCGGAAAATTTTCAAAACGAATGGCCAGCTTCCTTCCGCTCATTACCTGAAAGTTTCGGGCTGAGAAAAAAGTAGGGTCCCAAAACGTGTTTTCCCCATGCAATTTCTCATAGGACCTTTAGCCACAGCTACAGCCCAAACTGCTAAACGGAATTACGCCAAATTTGGCAGAGATGTAGTCTTCAGTCCAGAATAGTGCCTTTTGCTTAAATGGTGTCAATCTGTTCAGTAGTTCCTGAGAAAATTACAGTTAAAAGCATATATGTATCTATGGGCGCGGTGGATCCGCGGACTATGAGCGCACCGTGAGTGTATCATAATCGCACCCTTCTGATCACGCGCTGAATGCTAATTGGCTGTCAAGTGGTTGTCAGCATTCGAAACCAGGAACTGTTGGCAGCTATTTTGTGCCTCGGTAGAAGCGAGGCTGAGGAAGTGTGCAAAACGTAGACAAGGGGCAGGGTAGAAATACTTTGACCCTCTAGAACCGCTTAGGGGTTCCCAGAAGGACCCCCAGGGACCACTAAATTTTTTTGTTGTTGAAAAAACAGCAAGTGGCGTAGGATGCACGGACTCTGTCGTAAAATGAATAAATAAATAAAATTGAGTTTTTTTCATAATTAGCCCCGGGGTCCAAATCCCGGAGCAAAATTATTAAATTTCATTGGGTGCACAGAGGGGCCTCTAGCCATGCGGATCGTCACCCCCTGGGGCTTCAAAAAAATGCTTTGGGGGCTCCAAGGTCCCCAAAGCCATGGGGACCACCACTCCCAGGGCTTTCTGTAGTGTGGGAGGGCCAGCTCCTGCAGTGTCCCGGGGTGCCCATCCCGCCCTCCCATAGCAAGGAAATCTGTTCTCTCTTTCAAAATTCAAATCAGATTGCCGCGCTGGATGCGCAACTTCTAATTTTACAGTAAAAAAATAGCCCCTATCAGTAATTTTTAATATCCCCGGGGACCCCATTCCCAGGGTCTTATAAAAAATGTTGGGGACTGTGGGGGGAGCACAAATGCCCCCACGGTCCCGCCGGCTCCCCGCGTCCTTCGGGAGCCGGCATTGCTTTTCCACATGGGGAAATGCTAACATGCATGTGGAAAGCAATCTAGTTTGGATTTTGAAAGAGAGAACAGATTTCCTTGCTCTCTCTTTCAAAATCCAAACCAAGTTTGCTATGGGAGGGCGGGAGCCGCGAGATTCCCGCCTTCTCATAGCAAACAGCAGTGTCCCAGGGGTAGGCACCATTTATTTTATAGCCCCGGGGGGGTGGCTCTCACTCTTGCATAGCAAACAGCCATGTTGAAAAAATCTTCCGGTAAGATAACAAAGGATTTTGAAGTCAATTTGTGCTGTCTTTGTTGTAGATTGCTGCAGTTAAAGCAACTACAATTTTAACGCCGTGTTTATAAATATGCCCCTACGTTTTGTAATGTCGAAAATCCCGTTTCCCATTTAAATAGGCACGTAGTATTTATTGAAGTGCACTGCAAATCGTGAAGCAACACTGTCTAATTGTGATCGATAAAGAATTGAAAGAGTTGTGTACTTCTTTCGCTCGTAATGTGCACAGGGGCAGATTTACAAGTTTATTGCGTTACTATTGCATAATTTTTAAGATCGGAAAAGTGACGCGAAAGAGGCGCAAGGGGCTTGTAAATCTGCTACACAGTGTTCTTTCTTTCTTTTCTTTCCTTTCTGTTATGTAAAGGATCCTGGGTAAATATAACCGTTTCTGTACAACCAGTACTTTTCAATCCTACCCCCAAACTGCTTACTGCCTGTTACCATAGTAACAGTTCATGGAACAGTTAAGTGAGCACAGAGGTTAGAAGTTCACCACACAATGTTGGTAATCGAAACAGTTACTGTGCTGGAGTTTTACATTTTTTCCATAGGAACCGTTAGTCATAGAAGAAGTTAATGGAAAATATAATACAAATATTAGCGGGGGATTGCTGGGGTCCCCACAGTCCCGGGGCATCACTCATGTTGGAAGTGGGGTGCAGTAGGCTGTGGAAATTATTTCAGGAAAACAACAATGTGGCATATTTGCGGCTTTTCTTTAATATAATGTGGAATAATGTTTATTTATTAGTCAGTGTTCACTTTTGTTATGGATAGAGTCACTTTGTTACAGGAAATTTATTAATATGTAGTAGGGCGTGTTTTGTATGTGTGCGTGGAACAAATTTAACGTTTAATTGGCTAAGGTGTTCCAACAACAAGCTTAATATTCATTGGGTGCTAACTATTGAAAATAGAAGTGTTTTCTGCAATTCACTTCTGCTCCAGTGAGTAGCAAGGACATCTAATTGGCTTACATGTTGTAAGGAGAACTTTCCTGAGCTTTATGTTGGTTGGTTGCAAACTATTGAAAGTAGAAGTGTTGCCAGCTATTCACTTCCGCTCTGCAGAGTAGGAGGGACATCTGATTTGCTGACGTGCTCCAAGGAGGACTTTCCCAAGCTTAATGTTAATTGGCTGTAAACTGTTGAAAGTACAAGTGTTGCCAGCGATTCCTTTCCTCTTCGCGGAGTATTAGGGACATTTCATTGGGTAACGTGTTCCAAGAGTGACCTTACGAAGCTTAATGTTCATTGGCTGTGAAGCATTAAAAGTAGAAGTTTTGGCAGTCATTCCTTCCTCCTCTGCTGAACAACATGGACATTTTATTGGCTAAAGTGTTCCTAGCACAAGTTTGCTCCTTATTGGGTGGGAACGGTTCACTGTTGTCAGTGATTTTGTGATGCACTTCCAAAGGAGTATGGGAAAAGAAAGTAGTAGAGGGAAGGTTAGAAACACTATTAACTCTGTACAGTGGTCACAAGGTGGTGGACAGGGATTATGAAGGTAAAAATGTGTTTTATATGTTTTAAGGGCCATTTATAAAATTGCCGTGTGGTGTACAAATCATGGCGGAAAAATGACAGTGTCTTGCTGTGCTTTTTTATCAAGTTTGTGGGTGGGATACTTCCCAGGAGCAATATTTACTTATAATGTGGTGTTTACTTTTCTGATGGGGAGGTGTGGTTGCGCAGCGAAAATTTTAGTCTAGGTTTGAAACAGTTTTTATTTAGCAAATACAAATAAACTTTCTTCAGAAACTGACGCTGTACATATGAAAGGGGTGACAAATAAAAATGGAATTTCATAAAATATCAGTTAAGCGTGGCCATACCCTTCTTTTTTCTGCTATAGTTTGTAAAAGTGTTGCCCCATATGCTACAACAAACACTCCTGCACTACATTACATGAGGTCAGGAGAACAAGTAAACAACAGTTAAATACAAGTGACTTCATATTACAATGAAATGTATGCATTATTATTTTTCAAATTTGTATTTTGTAGAATTCAGGAACGTTCTGTCGTAGTGCTTAGAGTTTGCACACTGTTCCGCTAACAAATCACATACTCACTTAAGAATATAGAGGATAGTACTATTGTAATATACAGAACTAGTCCTATATATTCTTTAGGGAGAAGGTGAATAGGAACCACACATGAGAAGAATAGAAATTAGAAAATAACATTCAGAAATGTTGGGTTTATCAAACATTTAAAGTTACAAAGTATGTATGAAAGCTATATTTTTTATTCTGCAATTTCGTAAAATATGCTCCCTGAAAAAAATATCTGATCAAGTACGTTCCAATGTTACGTAAGCTGTATTACAGATGGCGCCGAAAAATCTCCTATTCCTCTTCTGTAACAATAGGACAATCTATTACAATATAACGATTGATACCATTGTTACAGTAAAAAGAAAAGGAAAATAAAGTTATCTATTTAACTGAAGATCCATAAGGAAATACTTTCGAGCGGTAATTATTTTCTGATCTTCTTTTCTTTGGGAGGTCGAAAAGTTTGATCTTCGTGGCGACGGGTCATAAACTCCTCTGAGATCAGTATGACTGTGAAAATTATAATATATATATTCACAGTATATGATCAAAAGGGGGGAACAGACTAAAAACCAGAAGCTTGTGATGTTGCCTATATATCTTTACTCTTTGTGCTGACGGGTCAGCATAACTGTTAATATTATAATATACATATTACCAGTATATGATCCCTAGGGGAAAAGACACTAACAACTGGAAGGTGGTGACGTTGATTGTAAATGTTTAGGGTTTGCAGCGACGGGTCACCAACACCTCTGAAGCGAAGTACAGTGTCAATATTATAATATAGAAAGTCACAATATATAAGCTGAAAGGAGCCAGAAAAGGAGCAATGTTTGTTGTAATCTATCTGTTTCTGAAAACAAGCTGCTGAGGTTACAGAGAAAAGGGAAAAACATGCAATAACACATTTTTCTGGATATAAATGTTTAAATATTGACAAATAGCCACAAATTATAACTATCTACAATGCCATAATGAAACAACTTACAACTTCGGAATGTATTTGTTGATGCAAAACAAGAATCCAATGCTAGAAAAGGGAACCTGCATCACAGATTGGCGATGCAGAAATAACTTGCGAAAATGAAACAAATTGCACCATAGGTGTGGTTTATATCGTTTTTGGTTGTTTAGTAGTCTATGGAAGGAAGATTTGGCTCCACCTATGTAGATGTCACATTTTAGAGTTTACACGTGCTCACGTTTTAACTGTTTACTTGTGCACGTGTTGGGAAAAGTTACAAACTGTGAAGCTGTAAAGGTTTCGATTTCCATGGTAATACGTATAAGGTTCTTATCTACATACTTTGGAGAGTTTAAAAAGTGTTACCCAGTAAATTGTGTTCTTTGCATTCTCATGATTAAAAACCTCTAAATAGAAGACATTAAAAAAATATTGTTAACAATAGAAGAACAAAAAGTGTTAATATTTGTTATCACTATGCCGTTACATTAAAAATATGCCAGCATTTGTAAAGCGTTAGGCTGCCCCGGAAAGGTGTGCCGGCGCTTAGGGCGTTGGGAAGATTGAGCAAGGTGTAACCTACAGTGAGATAGTGGTGGGCTAAGATGCTGATGGACTTTGGAATCGAACTGTGAACACTTGTTTGAAGGCAGGTAGGATAGATACTGCGTCATACTTTTACCACACTTACATGTTAATTACTGCTAATTATGTTGAAAACATTCTTAAATTATAAGTAGGGCTCCTTGTTTTGTGTTTTTACTGATTTTTACAGATACATTCAGACAGAAAAGTATTTATTTTTCTCTCTGTATTTATTTTAAAGTGTGGATAAATACGGAAATTGGGTTATTTTTTAAGCGATTCTAAATGCTGTCAACGATGAGTACTAGGCCAATAGGTCTGTCTATCTAAAAGTAAAAGGGTAAAAACAACAAAAGACTTTTAGTAAAGAGCCTTAAAGAGCAATATATATGCTCGTATAAGAAAACTTGCAAATTTTAATATGAAGGTTGTGTATAGTTTATCATCCAAGAGTGTTTACATGAGTGAAAACGGTCAGTCTTTCAGCCATGGTTACTTATTTAGCATTTAAAAAAACATTGAAATTCACTGAATAAACCATAGGTTTCAGACATGTTATAATTAGGAATTATCATTTTAAAAACCCTTGAAATTCACTGAAAAAATAATAGGTTTCAGAAATGTTAAAGTTAGGAATTAGCATTTAAAAAACCTTAGAAATTCACTGAAGAAACCATAGGTTTCAGACATGTTATAATTAGGAATTATCATTTAAAAAACCCTTGAAATTCACTGAAAAAAACGTAGGTTTCAGACATGTTATAGTTAGGAATTAGCCTTTATAAAGCCTTAGAAATTCACTGAAAAAACTATAGGTTTCAGGGGTGTTATAGTTAGCTGGACATTTCACTCATACAAAACCAATGAAATTCCTCCGTTATAGTTAGTTGTACTAAGTATAACTCGCGCACCCGCAATACACTGCTGATGATGTCACATATTACATCATTCATGACATGTACCGTGACATCACTGATGACATCACTGATGACATCTCAAATGACATCACTGATGACATCACTGATGACATCATGTACATGACAATCAGATACACCTCATCATACACTAGTATAACCTTGGATCACTCACTGTAAAATACAGAGTACCATATTTGAATCCATTGACACACCAATACAACTTTCTAAACACCCACTCAGTGATTCCTAGATCTACACACATCTAAACACTTGCCTATAGATTCACTCATACATGCTAACAAAGATCAATAGAACACTATTAAATATAATTATGCACCTACATCGACATTACACACCAGCACACACCCTATTCACTTATGCAATCATCCTACCCACTTATGCAAACAATTGATCATACTTACATTTACTAAGCTATACACACTTATACAAACACCACTTTATTTATCCATATAGATAATAACTCATACTTAGGGTGTTAAAAAATGAACTATTACAAGTATACAGTTTTCGATAGTCACTCATACATTCACTGTGTCTTATGTTTACTTATCTGTATAAAACTGTCACATACATTGCCTTTTATATTTCTAGTTTGCTGGACATATATCATTGAGAAATATATTTACTCATCAACACCCCCATAAATATATTCACTCACCCAAAACAACTGTTTTTACATACAGTCTTAACCTCATATATGTACTTAATCAACTATTTACACATCTTTAGACAGTTACACACCTTCCATCCAACTACACACACATTCACTCTCTCATACAAATACTCACTTAACTCATTAAAAACTAATATAGAGTTTCACATACCTAGTAACCAACTTATGCAGTAGTTTACACAACAAGACCCAGAGTGAAACAAATATTCACACAGTTAAATCACTATACCATATATTTAGTGAGACACTTTAAATTACTCACTTACACAGTCAATCACAGTAGTACTAAATCCTCCATCCAGACACTTCTACATCCACTCAGGCTTCAATGCAGATTCCTATATATATATATATATAATTATATAAATAACAAACCAAACCACATTTACTGGATGATGTCATCAGTGATGTCATTTGAGATATCATCAGTGATGTCATCAGTGATGTCACTGACCATGTCATGAATGATGTAATATGTGACATCATCAGCAGTGGATTGCGGGCGCACGAGTTATACTTAGTACAACTAACTAAAACAGAGCAATTTCAATGGTTTTGTATGAGTGAAATGTCCAGCTAACTATAACACCACTGAAACCTATGATTTTTTTCAGTGAATTTTTAAGGTTTCTTAAAAGCTAATTCCTAACTATAACATGTCTGAAACCTATGTTTTTTTCAGTGAATTTCAGGTTTTTTTAAATGGTAATTCCTAATTATAACATGTCTGAAATCTATGGTTTCTTCAGTGAATTTCTATGGTTTTTTAAATGCTAATTCCTAACTATAACATGTCTGAAACCTATGGTTTTTCCAGTGAATTTCAAGGGTTTTTAAAATGATAATTCCTAATTATAACATGTCTGAAACCTGGTTTTGGTTTTGTAGAATTAGCCCAATCTCTAGCTAGAATCTGCAAGATGGGAGTCAAGTGGTGGACTGCATCAAGGACAGGAGGTTTTCTGACTTCAGGAGTCACACATCTCTGTCTTGTAGTGATGTCCTCAAGCACACACCAAGGAAAATATGTCAAACATCTCCCAAGCAGTATCAAACACTTTCATAAAACTTTCAAGAAAGATGCAATGTGTCATGAAATGGTATTTGCATACACTTTGAGTAGCACTCAAAAACAGGGCTACCACTTATGCAGTACAGTAAATAAAGCAAAAAAAACCTGAAGACAGAGAATCAAATTATTTGAATAAAGTAACAGAATAACACAAAGATATGCAGTGGCAATATTTTTTTCGGAGGTTACACATACCATGGTGCTTATTACAATGGCATTTTGGAAAGCCTTCGGCCTTCGGTCAGGTGCTTTCCTACCACCATTGTCGGTTTCAATTCCAACCGGCTGATAATGAATCAGCCAGTCAGAATTGAAAATGGCTGGTCATTCCAGCTGGCTTTCGACAGGGCCAAGGAGCCCATCAGCCCATTATCCCAAAGGGTGGTCTTCTTGCCCTTGGGATTACAATGCATGGTTTCAGGCAGGGTTGGGAACCCTTTTGGGAAGTGTGTTTGGGGGCTGCTATCAGGGCCCCCCTTGTGTGCTAGGCCTCCCATAGGGGGCCAAGGGGGCCTCCTGTTAATCCCTACATCATGTGGCAAGCACCTTGAGGTGCCTGCCATGGGATGTAGGAATTATCACTACCTACCATTTCCCAATGGGAGCATGTACCACGGCAGTTCTGAAGGAAGTGCATTCCAGGGATTTCCACAAAGGTTTAATGTTTGAGTATGGCACAGTATCAAGGGTCTTGTGAGGTCACAACTCTGCTGTTGAGATGGCAAAGTACCCTGGTTTGGAGAAACATTGAACAGAGTCAGTAACTCAGGAATGTTGTTGCTCACTGTTGCTAGCAGTCTCAGATAAAGCATAAAATGTCAGTGGCAGCACAAGCTAGTATTGAATGTATCATTCTACATGTCACCTGTAAATTTTGTTTTAAACAATCAGTACAAACTCAATGATAATTGAGATACACTCAGCAGCATACATACACATTGGACAAAAGCAACACTCAAACAAACATTTTTGGGTTGACACATCTTATTTAATACTCACATTCAGGTAAAGAAGCTACGCATAGGTTTTTGTCGAAAATCCCCAACATCATCGTTATCATCACTGTCATCATGTCCCAAGCCGGGATCCTCTCTTGCTGGTGGCTGTTGGTATCCGTCATCCAGTATCAGTGGAATTTCCTGCAGAATTGCAAGGTTGTGGAGCATGCATACAGCTGTGATAATCTTGCACTACTCCTGTTTGATTCAGACACAGGAACCTTGTTTTCAAGAGACAAAATGTACGCTCGGTCACTCTCCTGGTATGACCCTGTGCTTCACTGAACCGCACTTCTGCAGGGGTGACTGGATTGCGCAGAGGTCATCAGCAACCAGGGAAGGTTGGCGTATCAAGAGTCACCTACATAGAACATAGAAAAGTTCAGTTGTCTGACAACAGAGAACTATCTGACATGCAATCAACACACACTACAACATGTTCTACTATTTTTTGGGGCTTCTTAAACGCAGGAAAATCCTTTCTTGGGCATGTAATTATTTCCGGGGAGACACGCCTAATTGACAATTAACTCCACTTACCTATGATGAGCTAGTATAAATGCTGGGCGCAAAGGGCTCTTTAACCACACCAGCGGAGCCGCGCCTGGGGACACTTGGACCAGAACTCCCATTGAGTTTGTGAGTATTCTACAGAGTGCTTTTGAATCAATATCCAGAAGTAAGTTAAACCGTATTGTTTACCACAGCAACTATTTTTAGATTGCAGATTGGCAATTACCACCCCAGACGTTCAGGAGGCTCATGATGCGAATAACATAAAAAAGATAAGTATGCCTATAAATATGTCTTTTTATCCCCCTTTTCCATTTCCCCCACGAAGTTGCATGGGAGTGTGTGTTTTCTGTTAAGTGTTTGTCTGTCATGTATGTTCCTTTCTTACAGGGGTATATCCTCACGGGCAGTGTAACCGTCACTAATTTTCTCTAGGTGACTACACCAGCTAAAATGTTCTATTGAGGTATAAAAAAAAATGTTCCAAACAATTTTTTTTCTCTCTTTTCCCAGGTAAAGCGATTCGCTTATACTTGAGCTATACCGCTGTAGGTACATTGTAGCCTATAGACTATACACATATATTTTTTTTATAAATACATAGCATTGCTATTTTCATAGTGATACGTGAGTAAGGTGGGGAAGTTGTGCACCCTGTCCTGAAGAAGGAGCTGTGTCTCCGAAACATGTCGACGCACACATGAGGTGATGTACATAATCACGACACAAACACCTCGCACTTCACTTCTTTTAATAGCACCAGCCCGGGGACCAAACTAAAGGTTTTTTCAGTGTCCTACGAGCCAGGTACTTTTTAAGTTTTTCACGTTACCCACCATTTACTCACTTTATTGTTAAATTACCCTCAAATGCACCATACATAGTCTAATAAAAAGTGCTCCTGCGTAGTCGTAGGTCGTAGCACGCCGCATCCCGTAGAGGGGTGCGAAGACCCCTATGATGAAGCATGACACCAAGAGTCCTTTTGGTGTGTGAGGGGTATCTTTAGAAACACTAAGTGCTCCACACCACTGTGAGGAACACTTTCACTACAATACCAGGTGGATTCTCTTTGATAATTTAAACTAGCTTTGGGAGTACGAATCCAGCCGGAATACTCTCTCTCCCTTCCTCTGTTGTTTAATATTTAGGCAGCGCACAGCTGCTGGAGTCTCTTTCCCCTTTTTTTCAACATTCATGACACACACATAGGAACACACACTATACTTATAAGAAGCCAGCAGCTAAGCTCAAAATGGATGACGAACATGGACTCACCTTTGGGGAAGATGAAATAGATAGAATCCTGACAGCGATACACCCTTTTGAGGGCCTGTGTAATACCGACAAAGGTCCTAATGTTGTTGACTGGGATGAAATAGTCAACCTAAGACGCACACAAATAAATGCGGCTCTACATGGACTGCTTATGACAGAGTACTTAAGAAATAAAGTGGCACCTCAAGGACTAATCATAAAAAATTAACCCTTTATTTTTCAATCAGACATACAGTTTAAGAAAGAGTGGTCCTTGATCTTTTGGCACTGCACAAGAGACTGGTTAGTGCTTATTGTTAAGACTGCAGCAAGAATCACACAGGAACTCAAAATTGAAATACAAAAAATAGAAGTTCAACTAAAAACGTACCAGACACCAACAGCCTTGAAAAAAAGACTCGATGAGTTGAACCAAGAGATGACCGAATTTGAATTCACTTTGAAAAAAAGTAAATTTAACAAACTAAAAAAGGACATAGACCGTTTTTCACCAGAGGGGGCATACCCATACACAAGAACTGATTATGTGTCTAGAAATAACAACAGTGATGTAGACAGTGATGGCTCGGACAGCGGTTCATCTGGCTCAAACTCCAGTGGCAATAAAAGGTTTAAACAACCCAGGGGCGGTTGGAGACAAAAAAGACAACAATTTCCGAGACAAAGAGGGTGGAGAGGCTACCAGGCACCTCCGCATTATCAACAATACATGGGACCCCCTCCTTTCACACCTTTTCCGTACGGCCCACCGGCACCAGGGTTTGGTTATCCACAATGGAATCCAGAATGTGATGACGGTTTCTACGGTCCTCAGCCTTTTTTAGGGACCCACCCCAGATCACGGGGAGAAACAGAAAAGCAACAACGTGACATGGCAGACCCCTGCACAGGGCGACCCCAGGATGGCCACGCAGAGCATGACAGGGGCACTAACCAACCAACCCTCAACATCATCCAACAAGAGAGGGACCTAGTGGTAAATCTAACCCCTGACCCACTCACTGACATACAGAAGGAGGTTTTGAGTAAAGGTTTAGGTTTTGTTCCGACCAATAGACCAGATATATTCAAACTCAACACTGAGGTACAGGATTTCATTAGGAAATTGAAATTACAGGTCTTCTTCCAGGGTAAAGAGATACCAGATGTCACAACTGATACTGGTCTAAGACCTAGATCAACATTCACCCCTCCTGACTCAATGCTGCCTGTCGAAGTTCTGACTTTTGAAAAGGCAATCATGAGTGAACTGAGTAAGCTGGAACCTTCACGTACTAGCACCTTCCATAATACAAGCACAATTGAGCAAATAGCAATCAGAGATTTGGCCAACAAACATGAAATCATAATAAAACCAGCCGATAAAGGAGGTGCCATAGTGCTACAGACTGCCACTGCCTATGATACCAAGTGTATGAGACTACTGTCCGACAGACTGAATTATACCGACTTACCTTATGACCCCACTGAGTCTATCCGCGTCAAAATAGGCGGCAGGATTGAAGAAGGACTAGCACACGACTGGCTCAGCAAAAAAGAAGCAAAGTTCCTGGTACAAAAGACACCCCGAATTCCCTACTTCTATTGTATCCCCAAAATACACAAGAACATAGAAAGACCCTCTGGAAGACCCATTGTCTCTAGGATTGGCTCTATCCCAGAGCCTCTTTCGAAATTTGCCGATGCTTTCCTCCTTCCCCTTGTACAGGCCACTAACACCTACTTAAAGGACACTAAGGCAGTCTTACAACTTCTGAGAGACCTACCGTTTGACCCTACAACTCAGCTACTACTCAGTTTAGACGTTGAGAGTCTATATACGAGTCTGCCACATGACGAGACACTTGCCATAATTGAAGAGATACTATTTACCACGCAGTGGCAATATCAAACACCTAGAGGGTTGGTTCTGGAATGTATCTCAAAAGCACTTTGACAAAACTTCTTTAAGTATAACTCCACCATATACCTAGAGAGCCATGGGACCAGCATGGGCAGTACTTTTGCCACAAGCGTAGCTGGTCTCTACGTTCACCATTTGGAGACCCACAAGATCCTAAATGAACATAATCCCTTCAGACAGAACATCAGTATCTGGAGGAGGTACATAGACGACGTTTTTGTCGTCTGGCAAGGAGACTTACAGTCAGTGACAGATTTTGTGAATTGGCTGAACACTCAGAATCCCTTTTTAAAGTTTACCAGTTCAGTGTCAAACGAATCACTGGTTTTCCTTGACCTGGATATACATGCGGTGAGTGGCCTGCTGAAAACAACCACTCATTTTAAGCCGACAGCTAGGAACTGTTTGCTCAGATTTGACAGCTTCCACCCGAGACACCTAAGAGAGAACCTACCATATGGCCAGTTCTTGCGTCTCCGACGCAACTGCAGTGAGGTGACCGACTATAGGATACAAGCGCAGGACCTAAAGAACAAACTCAAACTGAGGAAGTACCCAGAGAGGATAATAAACTCAGCCATGAATAGAGCAAAAAATAACAATTGGGAAGCCCTTTTGGAGGATAGAACACCACAAGACTCTGACAAAAGACGACCCATATGTGTCACTACGTACAACACCGTCTCAATCGAGGTTGCCAAAATAGTTAACAGAAATTGGGGTATCCTTACGAGTGGCAACCTGGATTGGAAAAACCCATGTTTGCTCACAGAAGGGGCAGGAATTTAAAGGACATACTGGTCCATACACGCCCTCGCGAAACACAAGAACTCACTGTACCTAGCATTGGGGTACAAGGTCATTTTCCGTGTGGAAACTGTAGCAATTGCCACCTCACAAACAAAAGCAAAAAACTGACATTCAGAAACAGAACAAGCTGGGAACAGAGGAAAATGACTAATTGCAACAGTAAGAATGTTGTATACCTTATCACCTGTCCGTGTGGCTTAGAGTACGTGGGCATGACTACTAGGGCAATAAAAACACGTATGAACGAGCACAAGAGCAATGTACATTGCAAAAAGACAACAACCAAGATGGCTACTCACTACCTCAATGCCCAACATTGTGTTAATGACCTTCGGTGGACCGTAATAGAACAGTTAAGGTCTGAGGTGGACTTCGTCCAAAAAGAACAACGCTGGGTATTCCGTCTGGGGATACATCTGAATGGCCTAAACGACGACATACCGTGGGGCCAACTATCTAATTAACCTATCTGGCTGGATCTGGACTGGAAGTAACAAGTACTAAGAATAAAATAACTCAGGTACATAGCCTTCTGCCACACCAGAACGTAACTGAACTATCTTTTATATGATCTATGAACCTCACTAGTTTTGTCTACACAAACAACCCACGTTTGTTACTAACAGTTTCTAATGAGGAGGTTCCCAGTGATCATGTTCAATTGTGGGTATTAACAACCACAGTGTAACTGAGAATGGGACACTCTAATGTAGCGGCATTGCTGTACATTTGAATACTTTTTAAATATTTTTTCCAATGAGGTGATCCCTTTTCAAGTGTGGGAGAATTACCTTCATGCTAGCGAAACTGATTACGAGACACTTAACTATAGCGGGATGGTTGTGCGTGTAATCCACACCCACTACGCAACTTTTTTTCATAACGTGGCAAGTCCTTTTTCTATTAACCTCATCAAACTCGAGCATTTTAGACACGCGCATGCGCACGCATGCGCAAGACCTCCGTCTTTGCCTGACGCATGCGCAGAGCGTAACACGCATCTATACGCATGCTCGCTCGAAACATACTATTTTTTGGGGCTTCTTAAACGCCGGAAAATCCTTTCTTGGGCATGTAAATATTTCCGGTGAGACACGCCTAATTGACAATTAACTCCACTTACCTATGATGAGCTAGTATAAATACTTGGCGCAAAGGGCTCTTTCACCACACCAGGGGAGCCGCGCCTGGGGACACTTGGACCAGAACTCCCATTGAGTTCGTGAGTATTCTACAGAGTGCTTTTGAATCAACATCCAGAAGTAAGTTAAACCTTATTGTATACCACAACAACTATTTTGAGATTGCAGATTGGCAATTACCACCCCAGATGTTCAGGAGGCTCATGATGCGAATAACATAAAAAAGACAAGTATGCCTATAAATATGTCTTTTTATCCTCCTTTTCCATTTCCCCCACGAAGCTGCATGGGAGTGTGTGTTTTCTGTTAAGTGTTTGTGTGTCATGTATGTTCCTTTCTTACAGGGGTATATCCTCACGGGCAGTGTAACCGTCACTAATTTTCTCTAGGTGACTACACCAGCTAAAATGTTCCATTGAGGTATAAAACATTTTTTTCCAAACAATTTTTTTCCTCTCTTTTCTTAGGTAAAGCGATTCGCTTATACTTGAGCTATACCGCTGTAGGTACATTGTAGCCTATAGACTATACACATATATTTTTTTATAATTACATAGCATTGCTATTTTCATAGTGATACGTGAGTAAGGTGGGGAAGATGTGCACCCTGTCCTGAAGAAGGAGCTGTGTCTCCGAAACATGTCGATGCACACATGAGGTGAAGTACATAATCACAACATTAACACCTCGCACTTCACTTCTTTTAATAGCACCAGACCAGGGACCGAATTAAATGTTTTTTCAGTGTCCTACGAGCCAGGTACTTTTTAAGTTTTTCACGTTACCCACCATTCACTCACTTTATTGTAAAATTACCCTCACATGCACCATACATAGTCTAATAAAAAGTGCTCCCGCGTAGTCGTAGGTCGTAGCACGCCGGATCCCGTAGAGGGGTGCGAAGACCCCTATGATGAAGCATGATACCACTGGTCTTTTTGGTGTGTGAGGGGCATTTTGAGAAACACTAAGTGCTCCACACCAATGTGAGGAACACTTTCACTACAATACCAGGTGGATTCTCTTTGATAATTTAAAGTAATGCAAATGCCAACATGTGCCGGAACATTGACCAATGTATGACCTGTTCGCATTGTTGTTTTCACAAATTTGTAAGGCATGTTGTTTTTAGAGCAAACAAGTGTGAATAGGCCATGCTATGCATCCCTGCAGCAGGTAGCATCAAGATTGAGGCTTTGGTGAGTAGTTTTTCTTGCTCATTGTGCCACTGTTAGGTCCCAGCAGTGGTGCTCAGTGTTATGAAATTCATCCCATGTGCCAATTACAGTTATGCTAACTAGGGTTATCTGTCACACTGCCTTGTCAAATTATCGTGTGGAAGATTAAATTCTCTCCATTCAAAGGAGTGAGTCCATGTGCCTGTCTTTGCAACAGTGAAAACACATGCCATTCACTGACAAACACAGGTGGTCACTGGTTGAAACATGGCTGAAAATGTGAGGTCTGATGTTAGATACACATTTGTTTTGTGGTATATTTGTAGAGCGCAGACCTGTCACCCCAAGGGCATCCTGGCGCTTCGAACCATGAACCAACAAATATGCAGCAGCTTAGCCTATCCTGGGGAAGAGATAGGTTTTTAGCGCCTTCCTAAAGGCTGAGAGATCCTCAAGACTCCTTAGAGATATCGGGAAGGAGTTCCAGAGTTTAGCCGCCGCTACTCTAAAGGATCGGCCGCCCATCCTCACTCTCTGGAAGCGCGGAACTATGAGTGACCTGGATGAGGAGGAGCGTAAGGCTCGAGGTGGAATGTACCAAGCGAACATCTTCCGCAAAGAGACCGGGCCAAGGCCATGAATAGCCCTGAACACGATACAAGCTGCTTTGTAATGTACGCGTAAATGGACCGGCAGCCAGTGAAGTTCCTGTAGCGCTGCAGTGGATGAACTGTAGTAGGGGTGAGAAAGAGCGAGTTTGGCAGCCATGTTTTGCACCCTTTGTAGCTTACCCAGTAGTGTCATCGGGGCCTCCAGAAGTAGTCCGTTACAATAGTCAAGTCGACTTAAGATGGTACTCCGTACTACTTCTGGTCTGGCTTGCTCAGGGAGGAGGGGCAGAACTTTGCGCAGCATGCGGATCAGCATCATGCACGTCGAGGTGACCTTATTTACGTGCAGATCTAACTGCAAGTTGGGCCCAAAACTAACACCCAAGTTGCGCGCTGATTGTGCGGCTGACACCGTCTCTGAAAATGACGAAGGCCAGAAGTCGTCTGGAAGAGTCCGAGGAACTCGATCATTGGAACAATACAGGACCTCTGTCTTAGTCCCATTGAACTGCAACGAGTTCAACCGGAGCCATTCCGCTGTAGCCTGCATGCATCGATGGAAAGTTTCCAAAGGGACTGCGTCCTGTCCCTCCAGTGACAACAGTTGTCATGTGTGTAAATATTGTTGACCATACAGACTTGGGGCTTTGTAAACCAGGCGTATGCTGCGTCACTATCAGCCTGAAAGGTGTAAAATATAGGGAAGAAGAGCAATCTAAGGTGTTGGCAGTGTGCAATATGTCTAATGGAAGTGAGGGGCATTCAGACTTGGGCCAGACAAATGGGGACCTCTGCAGTATAGACAGTATTGGTACACAGTGTTGACTGGACTCATGAAGAATGGAGGCTCTGTACTGATAGGCTGTACAGACAGTGCAACTATATGGGCCATAGGAATGAAGTTCCACCAGAAGCATTATGAAGATGCAGTTATTGGACTTGGAAGTGTGTTGACCATTGCTCACATTTGCAAATGGTGAACTGTTTATGATGTGCACAACATTCTGATTCATCCTCAGGATACTAAGCATTGATGACACAAGACAGTGGGCCACCTGTCTCTCACCCTAGGATACCATGTCTCAACATCAGAGTCCACCACCACCACAACTGCCATCTTCATCCTCCCAGCTGCTCCCCATCCCACTGTCCGTGGCTGCTTCCCTGGCAGGGGAGCTATCTCCTTTGGGTGAGGCAACTCACCCCTGCCTCTGTCTCCCCTGCTGCCCTCAGTATGGAGGCAATAGACATACTAAAGCAGATCTTTGTGGGGCAGGTATCAGTGCTGAATGTCCTCCATGCACATACCAATATTTTGATACAAATGTTAACATGCATGGAGGGCAGTCACTCTGAAATGTCTGCCCTACAGAGTTCCAATCAAGCACTGGCCTCCACACTGATGGCAGCAGTGTCCCATCTGTCCCTACCCTTCCTACCTCTTCCCCATCCACAGTCCCAACTACCAACCTGAACCAAGCACACACAAACATACACATGTACACACCTCTAAAGTCAGATGCAGCACTCAAACACACAGACACAAAGGCAAACACACACACACACACCCCCACACACACACACACACACTTAGGTGACAGACTACACACTCACCACCAGGGACATACTACCAGATGACATACATGCATCCACAGGCCCTCTGCAGACTTCAGAACCGTCTGCCTCAACAACACCTGCCCTTGACCCTCCTGTTCTCCCCTCCGGCCACAAAGTCTTTCTCTTTGAACTCTTTGAACCATCCATACCAAAAAGAAGAAGCAACGCACTCCCACAGACCAGAGATTTAAATCGCCCCCCGCCCCGCATTGGAGAAGAAATGTCAAGACCCCCTGCAATTCACACCATCTCCCATGGCCAAATCCCCACCAAAAACCCTGATTACCCCAGCCAAGCCCCTCCCCATCACTGTATATACAATCCATGATTATATCACCCCAAGCCGGTTAACCCAAGCCCCCATCCATGAAACACTCCCACTACAGCTGCCCCTACCCCCCGTCTGAGCCTGCCACTGCAGTTGACCCACCGCCCCCTCAATTGGATACAACCACTGCAGTGGACCCAACCACCCCTCCTGATCCTATCCCTCCCAAAATCCAACTCAGTTCTTCCTATTTTTTTCCCATTGGTGCCTGGTATGCCTCATAGATGCCCCTCCCAGGGGAGGTGAAACCTTGCAGCTTCAGTGCAGGCAAGATTAAATGTGCATGATGTTTGTGCCCATTGCACATATGGACAAATATGGACTGGCCATTGGCCCTATGTTGGTTATAGTTTTGGTTTTAACATGCAGAACACATCCTGTCTCCAGTTTTTTACTGCTGATTTCTGTGTCCCACAAATTGGTTATAAGTCAAATGTAAATCATGTACAATTGGTAGTGTAAGTATCCAATGATGTTAGTATGTCATGGATTGCATCTGGTCCATGGAATATGTGACCTTTCACAGTATGTATTCAAGATTTTCTTGTTTACATTTGCAGGATGCCCTCGTCCACATCAGTTCTTGGCTAAGAGGGTGCCATGAAGTAGCCAAGCTTTTCTTTTTACATCACCATTGCACATAGGTCATGCTTTCATATGTCAACATAGTGCATGTTTGTGATGTGCGGAACGTCACCCACATCACCATTACACAGGGTTACATATGGAGTTTGACTACGTGATGGTGACCTTGAACACACACAAATGCACAAGGTAATGGTACAATACTTGTATGTGACTTTATAGTGGTTGACCCATGTCTGTGTCTACTATAGATCTGGTAAACTCATGGCAATGACTACCTTGCCTCAGGTGGAATGCCACAGTAGGCAATTTCCCTTCATGTTCGTGTACTTATCTTACATATTGCCTGAGACCATGTGAGTGTATGGTGAGGAGTACTCTCACAGTCTTCAGCCCTGTTGCCTCCTAGGACCTAACTTTCTGCAGACATTCCTATTCCACAAAGTGTCTGTGGTCTTAATAGTCCAGTGCTTTTTTATTCATATGTGAGTTCGGCCATCCTGCTTTGGTCTGGCTATATCATGTTGATGTTGTGTTTTGTCTTTCCAAACTTGACTTTCATATTTACTTCCACTCATCATTACTAGTAGAGCATATGATTGTTGTGTAGGTTGCCATTTGTGCATGACTGAGAATGGTGTCCTTTTGAGCTACGCGTCATGCTGTTCCAGATCACACAGAGTTGAACTAGGGGTGCTGTGATGTCTGTTGGATTGCCCTGTGCTACATGTGGTAAGCCGAGTGGACAGTGAGTGCAGAGGAGTGTTGTGGGTCCGTCTGCCGTGCAGATGCCACTGGAGCCAGTGTCACATTCATGCTCTCAGTTGCCACACAGGGGAGGAGGTGGAATTTAGGTTGGGAGGCTTAGATGCAGGTGTATTTAGCAAGGCTAATGTTGCATGTGCTTAGCTGTATCAAACAAATATAGAGGTGGGAGTGACTGGTGTTTCCAACTTTGAGGCAGGACAAATATAAATATTGTCAGAGAGTGTAAGGTATGGGTTAAGTTCATGGACATTTCTTGTGTAAGAGATGTGAAGTACCCACATTGTCCCAATGTGAGTAGCGGTACATGCAGGGGTGTAATTCAGAGTATGGAAGCTCGTTACTCTGGTTTAATCCTGCACAAGGTATTTTAGGAATAGGTTGATGTGAGAGGGGTATATTCAGCTAGACATGGGCAGATTATGGCAGTTGATGAGAGCTGTAGTCCATGGCACTATCGTGAGATATGACAGGAACAGTGCATTTACAATGTGTGAGGTTAGTTGTTAATGTGCATAAGTCAATGGGGTTATCGGGCATTGAAGTCATGTGTGGATGTGACAGTCCCACAGTGAGACAAGGTTAAACGAGTCATCTTTGACAAAGTGGATACATGTATGTAAAGGCTATACACCAGTTGTGCAATTTATAGTGTTGAATAGTTAAATTTGAGGAGTTGTATAGTTGATGTATGTTGTTTCTGTATCTGTGTATGCATGGGTTTTAGAAATGACAATCTGTAGAACGTAAGCAGAGTAGGATGGGTGTGTAGCGATAAGTGAATGACTGAGGACATATCCATTGAGCAATGTAAGTGCCTTGTTGTAAGATGTGGTTATGTGTAAAGTATGTATGTCAGAGCGGGTAGTGATGCTGCATGTTGTGATATGAGTGCAGTCCAAGACATTACTGACGGTGCAATTGGTGATGTGGTGATGAGCGTGGTCCTTTTGACATGTTATGTTTGACATCTGTTGAGGAGATGATAAGTACAGTGCATTGTGTGCATGTCTTGTATGTGAGAGTTGTTGTGTACCATGTGATATAGAGTGGTGCTGTGCATGTATGTGAGAATGTGAGAAAGGCACCACCAGTGTGAGATTGTGAGAATCAGGTTTGAAGAGTTTGAGTACAAGGCTGTAGCTTGCGTGGCAGGCATGTTTTCCATCTACCTGCATCAGTGGGGGTTTATGACGTGCTTGTGTGTATGTTAGTTTTGAAAGTTGAGCATGTACTTTGATATGGATGTGAGAGATGTCATACCTGCACAAGTAGAGTTCATGCAGGCCGTGAGGTAATGTTGCTATGTACATATGTGTAGCTTTTGTATATGTAAGTGGTATAAAACAGTTGCCTGAGTGCATATGAAGATGTGGAATGTGTTGTCTGCAGCTTGCTGTCTGCCAATGGATGTACATGACTGATTGTTTGAATGACCACTTTGAGTACACTGTCATATGCAAGACCTATTGGCATCACTGGAAACGTTTTGCTCCACCTAGCCTTGCCTTGTCTGAGTTGTGTGTTGCCATATGTGGCATTTCACCCTTTGTAGGTAGTTGTACTCAATAATTAGTCATTCTTGCCCTTGGAAAACGCCCTGGGATGGATGTGGTGATTGCTAAATTTGCAATCTCATGATTACTGAACATTGGACACCAGTCCATTCCTAAGAGGGGTACAGGCCCATCAATGTTCAAGTCATGTGTGTTGTTGTGCTACCTAGGGTCAGACTACTCCAAAATGCATCACCACACTTGCCAGTACACTACACATGCATGGGTAGTGGTGGCTTTCTGACTTTGAATGTCCAAGGTATGAGAACACCAAGGGAGATGTAGTCATTTTGATGATATCTCTGGCTGTGCTGAAGAAATGGGTAAGCAAATGGAGAGAGCAAGGATTATGTCAGGGTACGTCCCTAACCCCAAAGGTAATGTACAAACAAATAAAGTAGACGGACCCACTAGCAATATCGACTTACTCATATTTTAATTAGATGAGTGCCAGGAAACCATTACATTTATTGAAAGACCCCTCATCCCCCAACCTAGTTGGTGGCATGCTTCATCATTAGGGTCCCAACTGGGTAGCTGAAGCCACCCAGTTGTGCTACGACAGCTGATTACAGAGGAGCTGGTTTTGTGTGTTTGTGAAGGAAGTGGTGCAAATTAAAATTATCTCTGGGAATCCTTACTAAATAGACTTTATTCTTAGTGGCCCAGAATAAGGTTAAAAAAGAGGAAAGGGCAACTTCCAAGATTTAATGATCCCAGTTGTCACAGTAATCAGTCTACATGTTTCAGCATGTTCAACTATACACATGCATTTTGCACCGCTACCTCTACTGTTAGCATTCTAGTTTCCTGTTCACCGCGTCCCACGTGGACACGATGATGTCAGCACCGTCTGCTCAGCCCCTGTTACGGGACCCTCTCCATACTTATACCCATTACACGGGAGTACGCAGTAACTTCCAGGACTGTGAGTAGACAGCAATAGGTGCTTCCCGCGGACGCTCCATCTTGAAGAAGTAAGCCCTTTCTTTACAGCTAGAGTCGGGGCACGCCCACGAGCAGCTCCGTAGCCAGCGACTCACGTACTCTTACTTCTATTTGACTCTGCTTACATTGCTCCCATTTTCACCCTCAGTGTTTGACTACAGATGGGTGCCTCGCCTGGGTCCTGCTAAAATCTACAAGTAACACGTAGCTAGTGTAATTATGATGTTTTTCGCATCTAAGTATTTTCGTACTTCTACTTGACTATTATAATGATATGTTCGTGTCGACAAAGGCACTTTGCCCTTAGTATTTATTAGCATAGCTAATGGCACAAATGGCACTTCACAGGGCCTAACCAGTCCTTTATTTTGTCATAATTTTGGTGCTACAAGTACGCCACAACTAGCGGATTGATGCATGCCAAATGAGCACAGTATACCTGAACAGCATGCATTTACTGTCAACCATCCGGTTGATACAATTGATCGACTCACGCCTGTGCCTACCCACCTGAGACACCGCAAAAATACAGTGACACATTAATGTTGCTATTAATATTGCATTTTATGTTACTTGGTTTGTGTCTTTGTCTTTTCTTCTTAAAGGTTTTTACCAGTGGGTCCATAAGTAAACAGACACCACTCATCTCACAACACACCTTAGCTTGTGTGTTGATAATCATGGTACACCTGGCAATTCTTGCCATACCCCCACTTCACTCACCTGGTCCTGATGAAAGCCTCCCACTTCTTTACGAGGCTGAAACATGTAGACCGATTACTGTGACAACCTGGATAATTTTATATCCAAAGTTTTCCTTTCCTCTTATTTAACCTTATCCTTATAAGGATTCCCAGCGATAAATTTAATTTGCACCACTTCCTTCACAAACACACAAAACCACCTCCACTGTAATCAGGCGTCGTAGCACAACCTGGTAGCATTCGGCTATTCAGTTGGGACCCCAATGATGAAGCATGTGGTTGAGGGGTCTTTTAATAAATCTAATGGTTTCCTGGCACTCATCTAATTAAGATATGAGTGAATCCCTATTGCTAGTGGGTCTGTCTACTTTGTTTGTGCTGAGGAAAACACATTGCACTGTAAGCAAACACACATGTGACATTGGAACAGTACACCCAGTTCCATAAGTGTTTGCATTCTCAAAATGTTGGTACCTCTGATCTTGTTTTGCAAGGGTAACCCTTGTTTGTGTCCATGATGTCTCCCATTGTGCCAATTAAATACTGTAGTAGGGCCTGATGGTAATATGTGTTTGTTTATTGTCTCCTTGATGTTTCCATGTATTTTGTACAGTGTATCAGTGCCAAATGTGGACAAAGCAGGATTCGTTCTGCACATGACTTTCATCCTCACAAGATGTACCCATATCCCCGGGCTTGAGGATGATTATGGCAAATGTATTGGTAAGACACAGATTGAGCCAGCCCCAAGCATCCTCACCCGTGCTGGCAGCTTATCTTACACAATGAGCTGTGCACTAGACACACCAACACTCTTTGTGATTCCTGCATCCTGAAACTCCTGTGTACCCCTACTGCTGTGCAGGACACAATCTACACATTCAAAATGGCATTATTCTTTTGCATCACACAGTACAGCCTGAGGAGCTAGATGATGATTTGCTGGAAATGACATTCTCCAAAGATGACCGTAGACACACTCAGATTGGAAATTGTGTGCAGAGGCACCAGTCCAAATATGGGGACTGTAGCCTACATTGTTTTTTGCCCATGCTTCTTTCAAATCCAAGATTGAGTTGGTCTACAAATATTTCCATGACGACTGTGAAACAAGCACTTCTGTATTGTTGTATTTGGAGACACTGAAATCAGTAGTCAGTCAGTCAACATCAGCTTTAGTCATCAATAACTGTTATAAAAGTTGGATTCTTAAAAAAACAAATTTCACAATTTAAACATTGGCTATAAAAGAGTGAGTTGGTGGATAAAAACAATGCACAGAATCATATAAAAATAGAGAATAAATGTAAAACAAGTTTGAAACATACACACAGTAATAGTATAAGTTAAAGCAAATAGTTAATTAACACTTTAAGAGGTCGTGACTGGACTAATGGCAAAGGCCTTCCTTCAAATCTTTGCAGGAATCAATTTAGATCTTCTTATCCACATCCATCTTACAAATGTTGTCATTGCTACTGCATACGATGTGGATGAATAAGTACATAGAATTCTCATTGTGCACTCGACTATTAGGTGCCCATATTCCTGCAAGTTGGCACCAGTCATGCTTTGAGAGGTGTGACATAGGCATGGTATACAAACAAAACATGTGCATAAACTTCTTCCAGGTCAACACAATTAAGACATTTGTCATCAACAGTGGCAAACCATTTAGCAGTAAAAGACTTAAGGGGTAAACAACGTGCTCTAAACTGAAAATACAGTTTGCGTTCTAGCGGCTTGGAGATTACATCCCAATAATTCTTTACAGCCGGGCTTGGTTTTATTTGCAAGAACTTTCATGTCAGTGTTGTGGCGTGACTTTTTCTGTTAACTTTTGTACAATCAATTCCCTGTACATTTGCTTAATTAGGTCGGTGGTCTGAGGGGCTTCCCAAAGTGATGGCATTCCCATACCGGTTAGGGAGCTTCTAATGCCTCGCAGTCAGCTAATTTGATGGAAGCAATCAGCCTCCATTACATCTTTAGGGCCTTCTTCGAAAATGGCCAGTTCTGGCGTACACCAAATTCTGCACCAATAAAGAATAGGGTGTAGTCCTGCTAGGTCTACTATTGTTTTCTGCCTAGATTGTAACGCATGGGAAGCATGGATGTACTTTTAGGTAGGCTTATGATCCCTCAGAAAAGCCTGTTCTCTGATGCAGCTAGGGGAAATAATTTCTCAAAACGCCATAGCTCAGCACAATACAGGACTGAGATCAGTATTGTGGAGCTGTAGATCAGCAGAACCGGGGTGAGAGGCTTAGTCAATGTAGTTTTAAATTCCTTATTCATAACACTACCTAGTTGCCGGTGTTTTAAAGCCATGGTGTCAATGTGTGACGACCAGCTAAGACCTTTATGCAGGGTGATGCCTACCTAAATGAATGCATCAACCTGCTCCAAGGGTAATCCGTCCATAACCATGCCACCGTTAAATGACCTGTGCTGGTTAAAGGTCACAAACTTTGTTTCTGCAGTGTTAATTTTTAGGCCACGCAGTGAGCAGAATTCTTGAAAATGCTACAGCGCACGCTTTAGCCACCTTGGTGTTTTCGATAATATGAGTGTGTCATCCCCAAACATTAATATCGGAATTTTTTTGCCTGCTCGGACTGAGGCATTTGTAGGAAAGGAAGCAAAATAATTAACTAAGAGAAAATAATGTGGGAAATAGAACGCAACCCTGGCATACTCCCTTCTCCATGGGGAACAGATCAGTCTTGATGTGGCCCCCATCAAATTAGTCTTACCTTAGAGACACGACAGACTTTCTACTGAAAGTGGAAGGTACCCCATTTGATGCCCAGTCACAAATAATGGTTACCCTAGAAGTCACATCCCTTTATACTCAAATTCCCCAAGAGTAAGCACTAGAGGTCATGCAAATATACCTTGATAAAAGAGAAAGACCCCATAGGGTTCCTACAGCGTTCATTTTACAACTAGCTGAAATAGCACTGAAGAAAAACTATTTCATCTTAAATGGTGAGTATTTCATGCAAGTGAAGGGGACTGCCATGGGTTGTCCTTATGCCCCGAGGATGGCAGTCCTCTTCATGGCACAGTATGAGGAGAAATTTGTAGAGGTGAATAACCCCTTCAAACATCACATCACACAGTGGTATCGCTACATTGATGACGTCTGGCTCCTGTGGCAGGGGAGCCAGACCGAATTAATGGGATTCCATAGTTGTCTTAATGCTAAACATAGAGATATCCAATTTTCCATCGAGCACAGTACTAATCGCATGATATTCCTTGACGTGGAGCTCATATGTGACCAAGGTCAATTAAAAAACATCTTTGTTCAAAAAGCCCACCAACAGGAACACAATTTTACACCATAAAAGCGCTCACCCGAGAAATCTCAAATCCAATTTGCCTTACGGCCAACTACTTAGGATCAGAAGAAATTGCTCTGACATCCAAGACTATGACAAACATGCCCACAATTTTTGCTCTGCCATGCAAGAAAGAGGCTACCAAAAAAAGCTCCTCAAACATTCTTTGAAAAGAGCTAGATATACGCCTCAGGAATGCCTACTTCAGGTAAAGAAACGTACACTGTTAGATAAATTTGTATGTGTCACCACGTTCTGCCCTGATACACACAAAGTACGACAGGCTGTGCTTAAGAACTGGCACCTTTTGGAATGGCTGGATTGCCCTTTCCCTAAACCGATTTTTGCTTATAAGAAAAATCATAGCATTGGGCAACAACTGATCAGAGCTGACATTACCTAAGCCAAAAAGCGACTTGCTGTCTCAATGGAACTTGAGGCCCATTGAGGGCCACCACAAGTGTGGCAACTGTGTAGACTGCCCCAGCACCATCGAAGGCAGGGAATTCACACACCAAGGAGTCAGATGGTCACACACAGATTTTTCTAATTGTAGGACCAAAAATGTGGTCTACATGATACTGTGTCCTTGTTCGAAAATGTACATTGGCAAGACTAGCCAACAGATCAACCACAGGATCAGTCAGCACCGGTCCAGAATCAAGAAAAAAGTGATGTCAGCTCCCATGGTAGAGCACTTTTTGGATAAGGGTCACGATGAGCATGACTTCAAGTGGTCCGTCTTACACATAGTAAAACCTACAAATCAATTCCTTGATGTCGAACGAATTCTGCATCAAAAGGAAGCATACTTGATTTTGAAATTTAACAGTGCACAAACCAGGCTTAACAATCTCTCGGAGATAGCGTGGCTGTGAGAACTGAAAGTTTTTTCGTGAGTGACTTGTATGTCAGGTTTGACTCGCCAGGCTTGGCCAGTGGGCCCGACTCTTCTATTTTCTGTACAAATATAACTTTCATGGAGTCTATGGGGACCATGATACTCCACCAGCATTGATTGATTCACACAATTTGTCAACAGGCTGTTCTTAAAGGGAACTGCATTTGAATGCACATTCCTTTTAATCTATCAAGCATATGTTCTCACCTTGAAATTAACCTTTTAAATAATGTAGCGCCCACACCATAATTTAGCAAAACGTGGCCTTCCACACACATTCTATTTGTTGAATTTCGATTATTTTTTTTTTTTTAATTTTGATTTGTTGAAACTACTAGATTCATAATGCACTTGGGCCCCATTCATATAAATCCAGCCCACAAACAAGCCGGCCATTTTGAATCATACCTCGAGGAACCCGGTTGCTGCAGAAGCACTTTTGGAGAAGGTAACTTTTTAATCCCAGGGTCATTCCTCCAAAGCAAAAACTTATTTATATTTGAATCATTTACAAGTGTTCCTTTTTACTTGACAGGAATACAAGTGTTTGGACCATTTTCAATTCAAGAATAACGAAGCCTGCACAAGGTAGGCTCTTGCTGTTACACCACAGCGTCCTTTACATATGTAGAGAACGCCATAGCCCTTCACTTTCTCGTTTTTTTCAAAAAAAATTCAAATCGATTAATACGTGCTCACTTTATTTCTGGCAGGGAAACACACGGATGGTCATATTTTACAAGCCATCTCGCCGTTTGGCGGCACATACAAGGTTAGTGCTTGGTGAGACCTTTGCAGTCGACGTAGTCGATTTATATATTGGTATGGCACCAATACAAACGCTTAGTTTATTTTAATAAATCATGCCCTGATTTTTCAGATTGAATTGTCTGCCCATTGAAAACGATTGATTCCCTTGGTCCCCCCTTTCTCCTGACTACAAGTCCCACAAGCCTTCTCCTTCCTAGAAAAAGAGCCTGGTATGTAGAATCTTCTTATGTACATACTACTAGTGAATGCATTTTTAAAGTTGAGGCTTTCATTTCAACAAAATGGTGAAACGCTTTTTTCTTTGCATCTTTCAGACACAAAGAATAAAAGCCCTGATGAGAGCCCAGGGACACTTGTCCTGGTCTCGAAACGTGTCGGCAGCTTTGGTGGAATAGAGCATTATCAATAAACAATATTAGGCTTGGCCAGTACAGACATTATCAATTTTGAGTCATTCAGTTGTTCTCTATTCCCCATTCTTTTGATTTTTTCATTCATTGATTCTATATGTATGTGATATTTGTTTTCTGTTATGTATTAATTTTTTTGTAGGATGTTGGATGTTTAAATATTATTTTGACACTGTTCTGTTTCTATGTGTATCAAACCATTTGTATATAAATGGAATGTACAGTCCTTGTTTCTGTCTATTGATGTTAAAATATATTTCTAAAATTTAAAAATAATTGGCATTGAATAAGCATGCCTGGTTGGGATGTAATAAATAATTTTCTAACCTGAAAACTTTTTTTCGTTCAAGTAAGAGTGGTTGAGGCAATTTTCATGTTGTACCCCATCAAATTAGAGCATAATTATTTTCATGGAGATGAACAATTAGGGAGAGTAGGTCAGTAGGTATTCCAAGCTCTTGAAGTACCCTCCACAATTTGGGACGTGAAACTAAACCAAAGGCAGACGTAGGGACAACAAATGCAGCATAAAGCTGCCTTTTCCTAGAGTCACCGTGGCCAATAGATTAATAAAAATCGGAAGACCTGATCAATTGTACTTAAGTGGGCCCAAATGCCTGCCTGAAATGGACTCAAAATGTCATTATCATCAATCCAGGTTTGATTTTTTGCTGAAACAAGTTATGCTACAACTTTCTGGATTGCGTCTATAAGGCTTATTGTCCTATAATTCCCTGGTATGGATTAATCCCCTTTTTTATATATCTGGATGGTCTTTGCCCCCGCCTGGTAACCAGGATCAGGGCACCATGGTCAATAGCATTCACTAGGAGCATCATATACTGGCTCCATTTGGCCTTATCCTTCAGAAAAATGTCAGTGGGTACGTTGTCAATGCCTGTGGCTCTCCCACCAGTAATTGTGCTCAGTGCAATACTTGCATCAGCTAAATTTAAAACTGTATCAGGTGAATAGGAGTGAGCCCAAGATGGATCATGGTCCTTATTATCATTATCTGCATATTGCTCTGAGAACAATTTTACCCCCAAATCAGGATCCACATGATTTTAGGGCAACTGGACTACTCCGCCCGCACCCCATTTTACCAAGCTACAAAAGTGTTGCATGTTTCTCTTGCTACATGCTTCTTTTAAGTCCTGCCATCTTTTCTCATCCCCGGTCTTTTTTGCTACCAGGATTGCCTTCTTATAGAGCTTCATTGTGTGTTGGGCTCTAAAGTGGTCTCCAATTCTTATTGGCCCCCCAAGGCTCTAAGCGCTTGTTTGCAATCCTTGTTATACCATTGTTGCTGTTGTTGTCTACCTTCGCCTTGGCTCTGCAGTGAATTAGGAAATATGAATGTATTCTTTTGAATATGATAGTATGCAATAGTGTTATTTCCTATGGTGGCTAGGAGTCACAAAGAGAAGACACCATCTCAGTTAGATTGTGTTCAATGGCTGATAGTATTTCTGGTTGTTTAATTTCCATTGGCCATTTAAGGTGTTGCATGTAATCAGTTAATACCAGTTCACCAGTGGAAGGTGGATGGGAAATGTGTGATTGCTCTAATAGATCCTTAATTGTTAACGTGGTGCATAATGGATTATGATTGCTCTCAATTCTGTCCATCACAACCATATCTTCTTAGGTGTGCCAAATTTTTAGACTGATTAACATACAATCAATACAGCTTGACTGGTGGCCATTGCTAAACTTGTGAACCCCTTGCTTATCAGATCTTGTTCTTCCATTGACCGCCCTTAGTCCATGTTCCACAGCTCCACTGTGACTCATGACGAGCTGGGCTCGTCATGAGCGCCGAAGAGTTTTTTGTGAAGGGTGCAAGAGTGCTGTCAGTAGTGTATGACTGCTAATCTGTGTGGGGTGCCAGCATGATGTTGAGAGTGTGTGATGACTGCTCTGTGAATTGTGTGAGTGCTGCCTGTAATGCTTCACTGCTAGTCTATGATGTGCAGGACAGGGCATACATTAGTCTATGCCAGCTATATTCCCTTCCATGCTTTGACAACGGTCAACAGTGCATGCGTTTATCAGCAGCCTTGAACATAGAACTCTCCTTCACAATCTATGAAAAATAGAATGGACTTCGATGGCATCTTAGTTGTGTAACGCATTCATGAAATGTCCAGACCACACAGGCACGCATTAACGGTTTAAAACCACGTGATGTAGTATAACTGACTTGCACATGCTAGAGAAGGTGATTGGCAGTAGGAGCGCTGACCCGCACACTGTAATGACAGTTAGCAGCCTTGTTAAGTTAACGAGGCACTGACTAGCAGAAGCCAGATGCTTTGAAACTGCCCTAAAGAAGCAGCAGAATAAATAATAACTGCTGAATTCGTTTGTACAGTGGATTTGGAAACAGTTAAGCAAAGGCGGTTCCTGTAGCTTGTAAACATGCTGTGCTTGTAGAGCTTTAAAACACAAGCCTTAATTATAGCACTGCTTTAATTATATAAGAAAAAAACACACACCGGCCCTGATTTTGCTGGACTTGGTGGCATCATAATGTGATGTGATAAATGCATAATTACTTGTATTGAGGAAAGTCTTTTTAATGTCTTGTGGATCTGATTTAAATGTCTTCGTTTTGGTAATTTATGAACATTTTCTATCCTGCTCTTCATTTGCACCTGTTAGCTTTTTTAAACATATATTTAGGTTTTGATGGTTGCTACAATTTAAAATGCTAAACACTTCGCTATTTTGCATGCTTATTCTAAAAAGGGGTTTCCGATTTCAGAATCAGTTGGTAATTACTATAGAATGTGTGAAAAATTCTTAGCTCCGCTACTCCCAAATTACAGAAGTCATAGTTTCATACCTCTTTAAGTTCACGTATTGAATATTTCACACGTACGGATCACCCCTTCAAAAATAAAGGTACCAATGATTTGCAAGAGGAAAATTAGGTACTCTTTGAATGTGCAAATGACCTGTGATGCAGACTTTATCATCCAAGACTGCTATATCGATTTTTCTGGGTCCCTGCATTTATCTTGTGGAGTATCAGCTTTTCATGCCTATTGCAGATTGGTTAAATGAAAAGCAGGACCTTCAGCTTCTTGGAAAACTAACGAAGAGAGCAGGAGGCTATTCCATGTTGTGATGTAAGAGAATGCCCTACCCCCTGATTTGGTTATGTATATACATGGGATGTGTGCAAGTAGGAGTCCTGTGGAGCGGAGTTGTTAGGTGGTTGGTGGAAGTAGGTGCGACTGTTCAAGCTAGGTGGGGCCTGAGTTGTATAGTGCCTTAAATGTGTGTGAGGAGTTTAAATTGAGTGTGTTTGTGTATCGGGAGCCAGTGTAGTTCCCTGAGGTGTGGTGAATGTGCGCTTTGACTGGGCGGTTTAGGATAGCCTGGCTGACAAGTTCTGGATGGTTTGTAGTCTTCTAGTAAGTTGCTTGGTGATCCCAGTATTGAAGGTGTTCCCATGGTACACTCTTACTGGTGACTAGTGTGAGTGACAGTTTTTCTTGTGTTGCTTGGGAGCCATTTGAATATCTTCCTCAACATCTTCAGGGTGAGGAATTAGGATGCAGAAATGGCGCTGACTTGTGTTGTCATGCCCAGTTAGCTGCTAATGAATATCCAAAGGCTCCTGGCGTGGGTTCTGGGTGTGAGTCAGTGGTCTGCTGGCCACCAGTTGGTGTCAAGCAGAACGGTTCTTGCAGAAGTAATTTTTACCCCTACGCTATCCAACACTTTCTCTACTGTTGCACTCTCTGGAGTTGGAATAGTAATTTTTACCCCTCCGCTATCCAACACTTTCCCTACTGTTGCACTCTCTGGAGTTGGAATAGTAATTTTTACCCCTACGCTATCCAACATTTTCCTTACTGCTTTTTTTGGGCAGTTGGAATAGTATTTTATTCTCTCTGTTACTTAATATTTTTTGTATTGTTTTAGTTAATGTAGTATATAATTAATTTAAAAAATATTAAAAGTAAATTAATTTTTTTAATTTGTTTTGCATAATTATTTAATTTGTATGTATGTAATTATTTTATGTGTATAGATGAATTTGTAAGGTATAATATTTTTAATTATTTATAAGTTATTACAATAAATATTAAAACAGAATATTAAGTGTATTATATATGATATGTATATTTTTAATTAATTTTGTATTAAATTATGTATATTACTTATTAATTTAAAATAATATAAAATATGTTTTACTATGTTTATTATATTTTAAAGTATTTTTTAAATAATGTTAAATTTTTTTAATAAAAAAACAATATTTTTCTAAAAACGATATTTTTGACATCGATCTTTTTTTCTCTCGATATTTTTGTACTTACCTTGTTGTAGATAGGATGTCGATATTGTTGACATCGATATTATTGCTCCAATATTTTTGCATCTCAATATTCAGTGTTTCAATATTTTGTCAGACATTCTATTAAACAATGTTGCAACCAACCACACCTTGCCTATAATAATGGATGAATTACTGGTTAAAAGACATTGAAGATAGTGGTGAGTGGGTAGACGTGCAAATAGAGAAAGGAGAAAAAGTAATTGAAAACACTTTTTGGTATATGATCTAGATAGCTCACACATCTTAATCATATAGGGCCAGATGTAGGAGCCAAAATATCGGTCGGTAACGGCAGATTTCGGCCGTTACCGACCGGTATTTAAGAATTGGCATGTAGGGGCATAATTTTACAGAATTGGTAAATGTACCGATTCGGTAAATTTACCGATTCTGTAAAATACCGAATCGGTATTTTTACCGATTCTAATCGGCCGTTACCAACCGGTATTTAAGAATTGGCATGTAGGGGCATAATTTTACAGAATCGGTAAATTTACCGATTCGGTAAATTTACCGATTCTGTAAAATACCGAATCGGTATTTTTACCGATTCGGTAAATCCCAGATGTAGGTGGGACTCTTCTGAGTCCCAAAGGCCCTACAAATTCGGTATTTTACCACCCAATCCAATTGGGTGTTAAAATACCGAATCCAGGTGTGCATGCACATGTGTGCATGCACACCTAGCCATGTGACAGACAGACATGCCCTTAGGGCATGTCTGTGTGCCACATGGCGCACATGCCTATTTTTGGGGTGCCAGAGGGTGTCAAAGTGACACCCCCCTGCACCCTTGCTGGAATCGATATTTACCGATTTGATAATTACCGAATCGGTATTTCCCATTGATTCCTATGGGCTTCACAGCCCATAGGAATCAATAGGAAATACCGATTCGGTATTTACCGAATCGGTAAATACCGAATATTAACGATTCGGTATTTCAACATCTGGAAATACCTACATCTCCCCCCTTCATATTTACCGATTCATAAATACCGAATCGGTAAAATTCGGTATTTATGAATCGGTAAATAACATTTAACTATAACTACCCAAAGTCATCACACACCTCAGAGTGTAAAACGTTACAAACAAGTGCAGATCTCACTAATTTATTTGTTTTTTCTCTTGTTGTTTATCACTAGTACATGTTATTGAGCACAGGAGCCGGAGGCTCCCACAATGTGTCATAGGAGCAGATATGTGAACATTAGAAATTTGGATATCTGAAACTGCCAGCAGAATTCTAAATGTAATTTTTAAGAAATCAGTATTGCAACAGATACAATATTGACCCGAAATGTTATAAATTACGTTTATTCCATGTCTTAGTGAAATCGTAAACATTTTCAATAATTCATGTCCAACCTGATTGTTAGAAATGCGGTTTTTTGGTTGGCTAGGGGATGCACCTAAGCCAGGCACAACCCACCACTCTAGTCAGGTTAAGGGAGTCACACGGCCAAGCTTGGTACAGCAGTCAGGCTTATTCCAGAGGCAACGTGTGAAGCATTTGATCAACACTTACACACATCAGTGACACAATAAATAGACCCCAAAAGAGACACCACACAGTAGCATATCAAAATACATTTCTGTATTGCATATAAACATAGACCATAACAACCAACAATCAAAGTTAGTGCAATAAGAAAAAGACTTATATGTTGCACACGTCATAAAAACATCATCACTGTACATATGATGAAGATCCTGAAATAAAACTTGTTATCCTGTTACTGCAAGTCATAAAACAGCACATATCAAGATATCAGGTCATAAGTAAGATGCAACAGACTGTAAAGACATATCAATCGCCATATTTCCTCATAACCACACAGGCTATCACATTTTTCCCACAGAGCACCGTATGCAGCACACCTGTGCTCCAATTCTGTGCTATAAGGAATTAGTGATACGATGAGCTCTTTGGAGATATGCGCTGGTATAAACTGTGGGCCTCAGAAACATCAATGTGCCTATAACACAGAATACATTAATTTCTGGGAATCCCTTAATACCCGAATACGGGACCTCCATCAAGGTTTTGCCCCGTATCCCAAAAATCAAGCAAATTCCCCAAGGTACGTGTCACGACTTGCGTCTAGGTGGAGCGCCCACTTTGGACCAGTCAGCTGCTAAATGAGGCAAGGTGCGACTCTCTGTACCAGTCGGCTGTTTGATGGGGCAAGGTAGGACCAACATGGGTGCTCTACCTTGACGCAAGTGTGACTATAGGAGGCATCCACCCAAAAAAGACAATGAGGCATTTGTCCTTTGAGCACAAGGTCAGAGTTCCTGGTGAACATTTGATGAGTTACGTCCTCTCAATATGCTTTCCATGATACTCTTCACTATTAATATATAAGTGTAGGGATAGATAGCCCAGGCCCTGAAGAATGATGAGACCGTTTAACTCTAGTGGAAGGGCAGAAACATGCTGGCAAGATAACTCAGTGGCATATAAAGGTCATAGTAAACATATACGTCTGTGGGAACACATTATGTTATATTTTAAACAAGCCTAGGATACCACCTCAATAAAGGATACTTTCTGAGGTAACCTAACACTTTTCGAATCACTGAGCTGGAGCCAAAATGTTTTATCCGGAAATAATGAGTAATTTCTAAGAACCCCCTCTGGTTAGAACCCTCCTGAGATTGAGTCCATACTGGTAGTATCATCTGACCATTATGGGACGAGGTGGGAAAGGATGAAGCATGACACATTTCGACATTTCGTGAGCGAGCCTACCTCACACAATTCTTGGAATTGCCTGTTTCCCTGGAGGGAGAGGAGCAGTAGGTAGTAAGGCTGTTGTTGATTTAGGCATGTTGAAGAAAAAGTTTTTTTGAGCGCGCAAAGAGGGTGCCACGGCAATTGTCTGTTTAGAGCGTTTATGAAAGGCAGTCGAGAAACCGAATGTTTTTTTTACTCTCTCTTTTGTGTTGTGTGGCAACCTAATGTACTTTCATCTTTTTTTGGGGGGGGGACAGTTTGCGTAACTCATGTATTTATGATACTTCTTTGACTTTCAAAAGACTATAAGGGCATATTATCAAGAATGGGCGTTGCATTATCACCGCTTTTATCGGCAGGAAACTGCCGATAAAGCGGCGGTAATGGGCTTGATAATATGCTCTATGAATTCCAATCGAAGCCAATGTTAGATGTCTTCACATCTAACATGGGCTTCGATTGGAATTCATAGAGCATATTATCAAGCCCATTATTGCCGCTTTATCGGAAGTTTCCTGTCGATAAAAGCGGCGATAATGCAACGCCCATTCTTGATAATATGCCCCATACTTATTAGAAAACGTGTGTATGTATGTGAAACGACATGACTTGATACTTTTCATAGAGCATTAATGGAAATTGATAATTAAATACAGCTCATATAAAGAAAAAATAAACATGTTATGAATAGGTGTGCTGGAATAATGAAGAACTTTCAGGTGAGAGAATGCGAATACATCAAACAAAACAGCAAGTCTCCAAAATAAATATCCAAAGCGATTACGTTGAATGCACCTAGCCTGAAAAAAAATGGAATACGTCCAATAATAATCTTACTAAATTTACTAGTCTCTTACTAGTTAGAGTTCAGTTTCAAACAAGTTGCCACACAGAGTTCATCAGATAACAGTTAATTCATTCAAAGAAATAATAATTATGAACTCAGACTCTGAAGTATGATTCTGTACTGTAGGACGAAGCACCCATGTCCCACATAAACATAATTGAATTGATGAGCATAACCATTAATTATGGTACAAACTTCCTTCCAAGAGAAAATGTATCCAGCCATCTGGTCTCTGCAGTTGGCGTGCTGATACTGGAAGTGACATCATGGGTTGACCTGCACCACTAGCAGAAACTTGGAAACAGTAGTTCCTGACACATATAGACATATACGGCCACATGCGAATCCTTAATTGCGAAAATTAAGGAATCGCAATTAAGGATTCGCAAACGGCAATGCATGAATAATTCGCTTTTTTTTTGCAATTCGGTAATTTTCCTTAATTGCGATTCTCTAATTGAGAATCGCAATTAAGGAATTTCTACACATTCATTCCTATGGGCCTAGAGGCCCTTAGGAATGAATGGGAGGGCATTCTCAATTTGCAATTCATCATTGGGAATTCGCAAATTGAGAATGCAATTTCAAGGGTGCAGGGGTGCCCAAAAGACACCCTGCTGCACCCCTGAAATTTGCTTTTGGATACATCTTACACACACACATGCCCCAAGGGCACGTGTGTGTGTAACATGTAACAAAGAAAAATGCATTTAAAAGCATTTTTCTAGATTTTCGCAAATTACCATGAAGGTCTACTTCATGGTAATTTGCATTTCTAATTTCAAAATTCGCAATTTAAAAAAGTATGATGAATTGCATTTAAGGAATCTCAAATTGAGATTCATTAAATGCATTCGCAATTTAAGAAATCGCAATTGTGCACTTTCTTAAATTGCGAATTTCTAAAAAGGGTTGGTGCATCCCAAATCAGGAAATTGCATTAGCAAACGGCCGAAAAATGTGATTCGCACCGTTTGCGAATGCAATTTACCTTGATGCATGTGGCCGATAGTGGCACAAAGTATGACATGTACTGAACCACACAGGTATTGTCACTTTCTTTCTTTTGTGTATTGATCGTAGCTTGATAAGAACAAGGGTACGTTATAAAAACACCCTAATTGAGGACTACATTTGGCAATTATTTCACTAAATGTACACACAGACACAAATAAAGTTTAGAAATACATGTGCATGCTGTAACAAAGTTAATTACACTTCATAGTGAACGTGATCCGCGCTATGATCTCTAAATATGAATTATTAGCAAGTGTGCATGGGAGTCGGTGGGAAGTCTAAGCTGTATATTCTAATATGAACTATTAGAAATTACACTGCACATTGTCCTGGGCAGGAGTGCTATGCTGCCCGATCTCAAATAAATATTGGGAGATAGACAGACCATTGTCTCCAGTCCCTGCATTGAATATGAGGGGAGCTGGAGACCGAGTGAGAAAGAATCACCATGGAGTGGAGACTGACGCTATTGCAGCAACAATGCGAAGGTAATACGTTCTATTTTACTGTTTAACACATGGCCCCATGCTCCTCCTACTGCATTCTTTAAGCACAAGGCGTCAGGTTTAATTTTGCCTCATGTTCTGATTTGGCAAAAAAATAAAAAAGTGCAGTGCTGTAATGAACACTTACGGCTATTTTGCCTAGCAATAAAAACAGGTAATATTGTGTTTGGTTCCATGAACACTTAAACCATTATTTACAATACTTGCAATGGTCCCAGACAATGTAGCAAATACGCGCTGCTAGAGAAAACATTAGTGCTTGTTCTATTTAAGGAATAACATATGCGTACCAACACAATTAAGTTTGAAAGAGTTTACAGAAAATGATTAACTATTATAGTGAAGTTGTACTCAGCAGGAGTTCTGAGCTGAAAATCTCAAGTCATTTGCAGAAAAGCTGACATTACTTTTTTTTTTTCCATGTTAGTAGGAGACGTGAAACAGAAACAAGCATTTGCAATACAATAGTTCTCACATTTGCTTGAGTTTAAGTTATTGGCATTGTAAACTACAATGCCTTTTATTTATCTGTTTTGATAAATAACACATAAATAAAAGGCATGGGAGCATATGTATCAAAAAAGACCTTTGCGATTCTTTTATTGCGAATTTTCGAGAATAGCAATTAGAGAATCGCAAATTGCAATGCATGAAGGATTTGCTAAATATTTTGCGGATCCTACATATTCCTTATTTGCGAATCGCAAATTGAGATTCGCAAATAAGGAATACCTTCCATATCATTCCTATGGGCTAGGAGGTCCATAGGAATGAATGGGAAGACATTCTCAATTTGCAATTACCAATAAGAGAATCGTAAAATGAGAATGCAATTTCAAGGTTGCAAGGGTGTCAAAAGGACACCCTGTTGAATCCCTGGCATATGTATGTGTGCATATCTAGAGCACATACATGCCCTAAGGGCATGTTTGTGCACCACATGGCACTTTGAAAAATGCAGAAAAGAGCATTTTTCAAAGAAATCGCAAATTACCACCAACTTGAAGTTGGTGGCAATTTGCGATTCTTTGTGGCCAAATCGCAATTTTTCTGTGCTTCCTACATTGCATTTAAAGAAACGCAATTTGTGATTCCTTAACCGCTTCGACGCTCATGACGAGCTGAGCTCGTCATGAGTTGTGCCGCTCGCACGCTGATGACGAGCTGAACTCGTCATGTAACGCGGCTTTTTAAAAAAGCCGCGAAGTGCGAAAAAGCCGCCGCACGCATGCGGTTAAATGCAAGCGCAAAATAGAGAATCGCAAATTTTGCGATTCTCTAATTTGCGATTCCCTTTTGGGATGATACATCCCAAGAGGTCTTTTCCCGTTCGCAAATGGGCCGATTCTGAGAATCGGCCCGTTTGCGAATGGGAAAAGGGCTTGATACATATGCCCCATTGTCATTTGCAATGCCAGTAGCCCAAACTCTTGTAAATGCAAGACATATTTAATTTTAAAAAAGCGGCAAACATTGTCCTGGGCTGCTTGGAAAGTGAAAGCGACCATGGCTCACTTAATGTTGCAGTAATGCATATCATGCCAGCAGTAGGAGACACTCATAAAAGAAAATAGTGCCTACAAACTCAATAAGATGTACTGTGTAATAACAGAGGTAAAAGGGCCAGTCCTCATGGAAGGTTACAAATGAAGACAATGGGGTACTAAGGAGAAACTAACAAGCCTATTAACGAATTAGAAGCCAGCATTTACGAAGGACACTGACATAAGCCAATGACAAATATCGGCGGAGAGTGGGCGGGGCTTCAAGTTGATACTCAAGTACAGCATGCCTCTCAGAGCAGTGCATGCGCTGCCCAGGCTCGCCCTAAAAAAGAGGGCCCATTAATATTTGCTTTTTAAGTAACTATTTCTCAGGATAGAAAAATATTAGGTGTGCCTATTGAACACTGTGAAGGCACATTGATTGGCAATACTGCATATGTGTTATATACGTGAAATACACTTCATTTAGCAGAGTGAGAAAAGGGGGTTTATTTCACTAATCCTGAGTGAGGTCTGCAAGTGTAAATCATGAGAATTTAAGACAAAGAGACTTAATTAGAGTTTGGCTGATGGGGGAAATCCACTAAAATGCATTAGATGTTGTGCTTGCCAGTTAAAGAGTGCGTTGGTATCAATAGCACTATGAATATGCTAGCAGGAACCACCACCGTTGTTGGCAGATATCACTCTGTCAAAGTCTAAATAAGTCCCAAAGTTCTTACTCTCAGAGATGATGAGGAAAAGAAACAAGGAAGCATTACACACAAGACAGCAGCTTGGGGAGAAACGTAAGTTCCACCCTAAAAGGTAAACTGTGGAAATTAAATCATGTCTAGTAAACATCCCATATTTTGTATTCATGTAAATTACCTTATATGATTGTTTATAAACCAGTGGCAGTGATTATCAACATTTCTAAAGAGTTAACTTCAGAAAAAAGATTTTTTTTTAATTAAACATTTTTTTTTCTCTTAGCAACTACAATCCACACTTCCCTTTGATTTTTCTCCCTTCAATATTTTGTTGTGTTTTTCCCTGTATAATGAAAATCAAGATACGTGGTCTAAACGTAATGTCATTCTGGTACCTTTTGAAACACACAATAACAATTTCCATTTTATGGTTGTCAGACATAATTTTTAATGTACCTACACAAGACACGTTTTTTTTATTAAAAAAATACAATAACATTCTGAAAAAAAACCTGCTGTTTTAGAATTAGGAATGTTGGAAGGGCAGGGGAGGATTACCTCTTCAAATACACTCTTCATGTGAAATATTTTTCACCACCTGAATGTAACTGGTATCTTCAGTAAGGCCTCCGTGGAGGCTAAACTTGAGGCCTGGTGTTCTTCTGAAATCAAAATCCACCTTTCCTCTGTTTACAAAACGTATGACTCAAATGTTACAGTCAAGCACTTAAGTTCACGGGGATACAGGAAAATGAGTTATGCACTGTGTCTGGTCACCATTCTTCATTTAACTTCTAATGTTATTTAAATTTAGTTGAAAACGTCTCCCCCCAATCGTGTTCCAAATGCTTCCTTGAAATCCTATATCTCTTTAAGCTTCTCAACGAGAAACTACATTCTGCCAAAGTGTGTGAAATACCAAATTGGTCACAATTGGATCATGTTTAAGGAAATTATTCTCAATGTGCAACATACAAGAGAGGAGCAGGGAGACAGTGTTGCTATTGAGTCTGATATGGAGGGTGCATAAGTTGCACATGTCGATGTTGTGCTAAAATGGTGATTTTCAGCCCACATTCAGTACTACAATGTGAATGGCAGATACTTTTGTAATAGCAATTATCTGCGGCCCCTAACCTACCCGGCACAACCAGCAGAGCACAGGGTTGCTAATCCTCTGATTTAAGAAAAGAGCCAGAACAATCAGCGAAACGGAAGCGGGGAGCTGGTGCACAAAATCCTAAGAACACAAAGGGATCCCAAACTGAAAATCGTGTTAAAAATGCAAATCCATACAAGTCAATGAAAACTATTTCGGTTGGCACTCAGACTGATCTGGCCCCCTTTTATCCTATGCCAAATTACAAAAGTACTGTGGATACTTTGACCGTCACTCATTCTAATGTCGAGGGCTCTGTATTAGGATCCGTGCCAGCTCAGGTCCTTGAACTGATTGAAAAGAAATGTACCCTATTATGGGAAAAACTGGAACATATGGACACTGCTATAAATAAATTAAAGTGTATTAACGTAATCCAACAACCAAATATCATAGAAAAAGTAGGTTCAAATATTGTAATGGAGGGTAACCAAAGTCGGATTTTGCATAACCCAGATGGTAAAGTGAAGAATGGCCATATGACAAATAAAATTGCTCTGAAAGGTAAAACACAGAAAGATCTTAAAGGCTTGAGTGAGAAATGTGGGGGTTCGCATAATACTTATTCTGAACACTTAGATTCAGGCACCGTACCGAGCACCATGTTCAATAATCCAGTATATGACGCAATTAACCCTTACCTAAAACCAAGCATTGAAGTGCTGAGTTGACCGCCATCCGTGTGCCCATATGTTTTAATTTTGGCTAATGTACCGTTCCTCAGGAAGGGCCAAAGGAAGACATGGGCGGAGTTACGTAACAAAACTCTGGATTGGTTAACACAACATAACATATTCCATCCATCTGCTACTAGAGAGATTTTATTGGTTTGTAGGGTTGGGTGGGTGCATGCCCCAAGCGTATTGATGGCGACTGTTTAGTAGGTATTTTGGCCAGCCACAGTTGGTTCTCTACTTACTAAATCACAGTGAGACACTACACACCAGGAGTAGTGGTGTCTGTGTTCTTCCTCTGGTATATTTTTACAAACCTCCACTCGGTTCACTTACAAATAACCCCTTTCCACACCCGCTGTTCAATAGGTTTGATGCCCTGTCAGATTTAAATGCCCAAGACTGACAATTATCTGCAACACAATATGAAACACATTTAGCCTAGGGGTATCAGACTCTAATACTTGCTTCCTCAACTAATATTCAAGATAGACAGCTAGTTTCAGATAGAGATCTAGACTGGATAGGTGTGAGAAATAAACAAGAAGCGGTTAGGCCTCATGGATTATCGGATGTAGTACTAGTACTGGCGATAGTGTAGTTGCTGTTGTGGTCAACCAGCCTTTGCACCCTAATGGAATGGATTCCATTAATTCTAATTGCCACATTGAGACTATGGGAGATGGGAGTTTAGAAGTAAGGAATGACACGGAAATAGCAACCAACCAGCAAATAAGGAACAAAGGGCAATCAGAAATACGATTCAGATCCTGGAATGTAACAGGACTGACAAGAAAACAAGTGGATGTAGAGTGACAGGAGTACATCGGGCTGAGCGAAATAATACTACTGCAATAAACTTGGGCTTTGGAAATTCCTCATAATGTAGGTTTCAAAACATATAGCGTTAATGCTATTCCTTCGGTCAGAGTAAGGTCATCGGGAGGTCTTGGATCAGTTGGAAAATCAGTTGGATTTTCCCTCACAGGATATAGTTGGTTTGAAGATCCAAAGGCAAGACAAAAGTGATATATATATATCGTAAACATTTATAACAGACCGAGCAAAGCTAGTAAAGAATCACCTGTAATAGAACAATTAGACCAATTTCTTTGTTCAATTGACCCAAGGGCAAGGGTAATTGTGGGGGGAGATTTTAACCGTAAATTTGAACCTGTTGTTGGGATTTAAAATATTTTCAAAGAAGAAGACATGGCAAATAAGATTCCCCCATTGGAAAGTAGCCCGGTAGTACCCTGTTCAGTTGCCATTGCACAATTAGTGAGATTAGTGTCAGGCCTACGTATGAGCGAAATGCGCAAATTTTTGCGTGTTCGCGGGGCGCTTTGCGTGTTCGCGGGCCCCTTGCAGCGCACCGACTGGAAGTTACCCATGCGGTCGTACATGGGCGCGGCCATCTTGTCTGCATTGCGTATTTCCGTTTCCGGGCGCTAGTTGCATGCTCGCGTTGTGCGCGGGGCACGATTACGTGGTCGCGGGCGTTTTTGCGTGCTCGCCGGGGAAATATCGCGCAAACTTACCCACGCGGTCCACTATGGGCGTGGCCATCTTGTTTTTCATTCACTGCTATGGTCCTGGGCATGCTTTTTCAATCCTCCCCTAATCTTTGCAATCCAATATTTTTTTGCACTTTTTAAAAATCTTTTTTGCTCATTATCTATCCCTCTATTTTTCTACATCTATATTTTGTGTTTTTTTCAACTTTTCATTACTTTAAAAACTACTTTTTTTACCTCTTTATTTTATTTACTTTTTCCCTATTCTTTCCTATTTTTTATTTAACTTTCCTGTCCAGGACCATGGCAAAGGGAGCCGGGAAGAGCAAGGGGAAGGGTCCCACACCCCGTACCTGGCTCCCATGATGGCGCTTAAGGGGGGAGGCAGTAATAGCCCGGGAGTATTTCAGCGCGTGGAGGTGGCCGCACTGTTTTTTTTCGTCCAGCGCCAAGACCGTCGTGGCAGGCGGCAGGCGGCAGGCGGCAGGCGGCAGGCTCGGTGCCGGGTACGGGCTCCGGGAGCATCACAAGCTATGGGAGAAGGTGTGCCGGACCATGTATCAGGCATCTGGGGTCCGGCGCACCTACAACCAGGCGACGCACCGGTGGTCCGACATCCTGGACCGGGAGCCAGACCTGCTTGGAGTCAAGATCCCGGGCCTTGGTGAGTAGTAGTAGCTAGTTATGATATTGCAATTAGTTTTTTCCGAAGAGCAAGAATGCTGCCAATTACATTGCAGGTAAATTATGTTTCAAAAGCTTCTGTGATTGCAGGTGCTCGCCTGCTCACTGGCGGTGCTACTATGCTTACTTGTTTTCAATTTTGTGCCCATTTGGCCTGGGTGATGATTTACAGAACTGTGTAATGCTAGACATTAGAGACTCAAGTCCAGTCCTTCTTTTGTACTCCTGCCACTAAGAAGAGATAGTGGTGGTGGTCATGACGGCCTGTGTCTGTCACTTCGCGTGCAGCGTAGTGCTGCCTGCCAGTCCTAGTAGAACCTTTTTGTAGTTGGTTTAGTGAGTTACATAACTTTCCAAGTAGACGGTCCGCGAATCCAGCAATACTATATCCTAGTAGACCACATCAGATATGGGTCAATAAATTTAGTACAATTGTTGTCTGTTTCCCCGAAATAATTTGTTATTGTTTTTTTGAAATGTTTGATGTGGTTGACAACAATCATCCATGTTTGTGTCTTTCTTTCATGTTGTACATCAGCTACCCCCAGGGGCAAGGGGACACAGGAGGAGGTAGCGGCACTGGCGGAGCAGGGACAACAGCAGGAAGGCCAGGATCGGTCCGGCGAGGGCTCCTCTGCTGGCCCCAGTAAGTTTTCCTGTTAATATTAATAATTATACTTCCCTATCTTTTACAGCACTTGTATTTTTTCCAAACGTTCCTCATTCTATTTTTTCCTAAATCGTCTTTGATCTTCTTGTACACTGTTTCTAAATTCTTATCCTGCCTCTAGTATGACTCCCTGTGGTACTACTAGATTATTATTAGTCTGTCTGTGTAGTTGGCAAAAGGTGTTAAACAAAACTCCTATTCTATTCAGCAATCCTCTGGGTTGTCCATAATGTCTGTTGAAGTCTTCTAAATGTTTATGCTTTGACAATTCCCAACAATAAAATGTCAATGGCCACCAAGAATAAGATACTAGTTTACTTTTTGATTGGATAGGAGGACAATCGATAATACTACTGTTGCAGGGACTATTCTGCACAAACAGAACTATGGACAAGAAATAGGGCATTGGTTATAAATTATAATAGGCGCAGTTAAACTTTCCACATACCTCAGTCATAACAGAAGTTGAACCCTCAATCTCCTTACTGACTAGCTAGTGTGTCAGAGTCATTATTTAGCTTCTGAATGCAGCGATGATTGATCCCCAATGATTATACAACCCAGGACATAAGACTACGGAGTCAGAGTCCCGACCTCTCTGAGCCACGGACTCATGCTTGCAAATTGCAAACCCATTCGCTCACTCACTCATGACCAAAAACAACAGAGTCTATGTAAGTTTTTAGGCTTTATTAAAAGTAAAAACATTTATTAAAATCAACTTCATCATATAAGCTAAACGGTGAAAGATTCAAAACTGAAAAGTGGCTGATTTCACACATTAATTGTGGGAGAGCCCTCACCTGGTTGGAACTTCAAGTCTTCTTGGTGGGGATGAATCGTTGCTGACTCCGTCCAAGTGATGATGATCTGATCTTGCTCTTGTTCTTAGAAGGGAAGCTTCTGTCTGTTATGAGAAAAATGGTGCATGTTAAAAAGCAAGCATTCATCAGTTGTGCCAAAAAGTGTAGCAAGACATGTTATGGCTAAGCATAGATAAAAAACACCCTTCCCTGAAGAAAGGGAAATTTGTAGTTTAGAGACTAGAGAGTCACAAATTATTAAATTTGTTTATGTAGTACTAGTAACATTTTTTCATTCCTAGACAAAATAGGGAGTGTTGTATATGGCATCTAAGAATATGAAATGTATTTTCTAGGCAGAACGTCGGCACGGCCATCCACCAGTGCCGGGGCCAGCGCGGAGATTGGCACTCCTGGGGCGGAGGCGGTGCCACAGCCAGCGGGAACAGCTGTGGGGGATGCCACGGTAGTGGCGGGCAGTGGTAAGCTAATATTTTCCTTACTTATTGAGATTCCAGACTGCAGAGTGTGCTCTCTGCACGGGTGTATATGTTGTACAGTACAAGTAAACTTTACTGTTAAGAAGACTTACAAATTTAGAACTAAGTTTTTGTCAACCAGGTAGAAGACATTCACCCTTGACTTCTCATTAGCAACAGCATTAGCGGCGGGAGTTGACGATTAACCAATGGCCTCCTCTAAATTTGACTTCAACTCAGCTGTGAAAGTTTTATCGAGAAGCCAAGTCAGATCAGAGATGAACTTGATGGATGGGATGAACGAAAAGGGAAAGAAGGGTGTAAGGAAGGACGAGCGAGTTAACACCATCCGCGCGGCGCATTTTCCCGCTGTGCGCTGCATTTTTTAAAAACCCGCGGTTCATGACGAGCTCAGCTCGTCATGAGCGTACGAGAGGTGTACCTCATGACGAGCTGAGCTCGTCATGAGCGTCGAAGGGGTTAAAAGTAATGACTGGCAAAGAATGATACGTGTTTTTGAATGCTGCCCGAGGTGGCTGGGAATATGATGCATGGCCGGTTGAAGGCTGAAGCAAAGATGGGTGGAAGGAGAAAGGAAAGAGGACTGCCAGGGTGGGTGAAACAGAAACTGTATGTGTGCGCAATATATCCTTTGGTTCAAATTCAAATGTAAGTCAAGCACGGAGGCATGGCTGGCGGTTTCCTTCCAAAATAAAATAAAAAGATTGTTTTTCAGTGAGAAAAACTAAGGTTTGTCCAGTTGAGGCATTAAGAAGAATGATTGACATTTACTTTGAATGGATGGATGCCTGGATCATGGTACTATCTTACGCATAGATAGTATAGGTGTATGTAGACAGAGTAGACGGTCACTGGATGAAGTAAGTGTTACTTTGAAGAGCATGTAACACCGCACCCGCACGTCCGTTCCAGTGTAGCAAAGGCGAGGAAAAGAAGTTGTAATTTTTCAGAATACTACCATGACTAGTAACAGTAGTTTGCAAGCACAGCATATATCCTGTGATTACGGGGGCCACTCACTACCTCTGTTAATAATTGTATTACAACTCTGTCATTCATGTGTGGCCTATCAGTGTTCACTCATTAAAAAACAAAGCACCTAAAGTCATCCCATATGTATGCAAATATCCTGTGAAGGGATAGATAATCATAAATGTATTTATCTTCTTCATTTTCCTTTTCTAGTAGTCATTGGCACTGCAGGGTGAACGTTAAATTAATAAAGCAGTAGCCCTTGTAACAGAGTATGGCCAGTGCCACCGGTAATAGAAAAGTAAGAGATTCACCACCTGCATGTACTAGAGTGGTACAGTTTATGGAGAGGTGTGGCGCCGCGGCCAGGGCGACTGATGCTGGAATCTGGGGATCAGGGTTCGATCCCCGGCTCCGGAGGCAGGTTAGCCCAGCACCATGTGACTCTGGGCAATAGCTCGCTTAATCTTCCCGACGGCCCCCAGCGCCTAGAGACCCTTACGGGTGATTGTGCGCTTTACAAATGTGGATTATTATTATTATTATTATTATTAACCCAAGTCTGTGTCATCATGGCTTGTGTCTGTTTTTCTCGGGTGCAAGTTGACTGCGCTGGCATTATGCCGGCTTCCAGAAGTTTACATACCAATTTCGCTAAACAAGAGAGAAGAAGAAGAAGAAGACTGGTGTACTGTCTGAGTCTAATGTAGTGAGTCCATATAGTGCTAGTAGAATTGATTCCTGAAACTCCCACTAATGTTAGAGCAGAGGTCGACGAAGTGGGAGGTTAGATAGATACAGGCCACAAATGTTATGTACTGTGCTTGCAAGTTGCTAGTGCTACTGTGACACAACTTTCTGCAGAATTATTCTCTGTTAACCTTAAAGAGCATTGGTTACAGTAAGTTTTTCTTTCTTCATATAGATCCTCCTTCCAAACCAACACGGAAGGAGCTGGCTAGATGGGCCCGGCAAAGGAAGCTGGAGGCGATTGTCGCCGAATATTGGCGGCTGGTGGCCCAGGAGGAGGAGGAAACGCAGTCTCAGTCCACAACATCCACCACGACAGCTGCATCCTCCTCTGCGCACCCTTGGTGAGCCAGTCAGCGCAAGCCTCCAGCGGTACAGAGCTGTGGTACCACAGCCACCCGCCAACGCCAAGCAGCCAAAAAATCAGCTGCCCCCCACAGCAGGTGCAAGGCACTCATCCACCGCCTAACCCTCAGGGTGTCCAACCTTGAGCAAGAGATGGAGAGAGTTAAAATCCTGCTCAAGAACCTCCACAGGGAGCAACGGGACCACTTGGCCAAAGGACACCGCCGGTGGCAGTAGAGGAAGAGAGACTGTCCCTTGCCCCTTTTTTAAAGACTTTTGGGGGGGTGGGAATTGGGAGTTGGGTTTTTTTAACTTTGGGGACTTTTTATTTCACGGACATTGTTTGGGGTTAGGGAGGGGATGGGTCGGGTCTTGTGTGATAGTTTATTTTTGTTAGGGATAAAAATAATTATTTACTTTCAACTTAAATATAGCATACGCGTTTTTACTGTTTTGTGCGGGAGGCGGGGGGGTTAACTGTACATTTGTTTTCCTGAAACTTAACTGGCTGCTTGATTCAAATTGTCTAAGTCAGTGGCGGCTGGTGATATTTGAAAGTGGTAAGGCGTAAAGGTTTGTGATGAGTCCCGTAGCCGGTGGCGAGCGAGTCCGACCGTCAAAAGTTGGGTTCCGGGGGGGCGGGGGGGGTTCTTCCCCCGAAAATGTTTTGAAAAAAGAGTGGGCAAATGGTGCATTTCCAAGCAATTTTGAGAAAGCCAGAAGGTTAATAAAGCAATTGTGAAGTTGTAGTTATGAATCAATAAAGATATTTCATATGATAATTATACAGGTAGACAAATGGTAAAGCTTAAGCTAAGAGGAACAGATAGGTAAAGACTGGTAGAGCAACTTTGCAGTATTATCGACAGTGAGGCTGGGACCTTTGATCCATCTTCCTTTCAGTAGTTTCACAACCACTGCCTCATCCAGCTGAACCATTGTACTGGTTCTTTAAATATTCTGGAAAGCTTAAAGCCTTTATTGGGTTTTCTGTCCAGCCAGGGGACACAGCAAAGGTTACTATTCTATTGCTCTGCTTACTTCCTTTTTTTTAGAGCTAGGTGCACAGTTTGCAACAAATTACCAACAGATTTGACAAAAGGGCTGATCTTCAAAGAAATCACACAAATGCGGAATTAAATCAAAAAGTCGGTAACCACCAAGAGGTGATATCAAGTGCGGCGTTTCAAACAATATTAGCTTATCGCCAATCACAATGCCAGGGACCTAGATCAGAGGGTAGGGGGGCAGATACCTGCACATTCATTACTTGACAGGTTTTCAGCTGTGTTGCCCAGGCCAGAGGAGGTAACTGGCCCTTTGAGGTCTATGTTTTTTCCATCTCTAGCTAAGAGATTGTTTCATAGGTTTGTACTTTACAACACGTGAGAACCTCTGGTATGAAGGTGTTGTCTATTTAGTAAACAAGGAAGGGTGATTAGGTATTGGGTGCCCTTAATAACTACAGTTTTTTTGCCAGATGCTGATATATAGGCCGGTTTCCATACAGGACTTAGCAGAGGTGCACTAACTCGGTAGGGTGGCATACCCCTTCTTCCCACACTTTAGTAAGTGGGCAGGGTGCCTCTGGGAAGTGTGTAAGATAATAACCTTTCACATGTTGTTTATGACTTCAGTGACTTTGATGGAAGGCCATTATAAATAGCACTGCAAGAGAATAGTATGAAGAAACTGTGGATTAGGGGAACAAATGCAACAGGACAACACAAAAGGAAGAAATGGAGAGAAGGGTAGAGCAAAGAATGGAAGAAGAGAAAGATGGTTGGACTGGGAGTTATGACGAGGAGAAAGATCGATGGATGAATAGACAAAGGAAGACATATTGTTGGAGAGATGGGTTGATGGATTGAGAAATGAATAGATTTAAGAAGGATCATTAAATGGGGTGGAGAAGGATGGATAGGTGCACGAAGTGAGGAAAGGTGGATGGAGAGTTGAAAGAATTTAGATGGATAGGTGGATGACCAAATTCACTGAGAAAGTAGGTGCAAAATATACCATTTAGTTTATTTCTATGCCTACTCTATTGAATCTTTGCGCTTTGGCAGAGGCGCTCGCTGGAAGTAAGGCTTCAGGGGTGCTGCAACATGTCCTAAATAACAATACTGGAGTTTAGAAGATGAAAGAGCAATAAAGATAGCTTCACATTTTGTTTTTATCCTTTCACATTTTCTGTGCATTCAGAGAGGTCCAATGTCAGACTCAGTCATTTGACAAGTTGCTGCCTATTGTTTTAAAAGGGAGATTGGTATTTAATTTTCTTTCTCTGATTGCAGTGAAAGAATTTGTAAAGTGAAATTAGACGATTTTGCTGGGTACAAAAAAGGAAAGGTGTAGGATACCATTTATTGTCACAAAATCAGAATTCAAAACCCTGCTGCAAATGAACTGTACAAACATCCCAGAATGCACAAGCAGTTAGGAGCACAAATGTAAGCACGTCTCCATAATTCTGAAAGGTGAAGGAAGCAGAGACTCCAATTGGGTCAAAACAAATAAAGTAATTTTACTTTATGATGCACACATTACATTTTCACTGAATCCCAATTTCCAGACGTTATCATTTGTGTGTTTCATAATCCCACCAGCACACCTGTCCCTGCGTAAATCCGGTGGCCAACTCAACGGAAGATGTGCCTTCTGTAAATGACGGTGTGCTACCGCATGATGCTTTAGTAATATATTTTCAACAGTGTGCTCCAAAATCCAGCATAAGCTACATGCTAACTACAACCTTACCACTGTCCACTGAATACAACTGTAGTCCTTGCTGTTTGTGTGATGCTTTTTTACAATTCCTATGACTTCAGTGATGCAGCACTGAAAAACTGTTCCAGAACAACTGCGCTCCTATCTGTGACTGTGAGTGTGGTAAAGTAGCTGGTGTAAGGTTTCACACACTTCAAACGTGGATTTCTCCCCATGGATGGAACAGGAATCCTAGAATAAGGCCTTACCTAATGCTTCTCGTTCATTCCTTTAATAGTCCTTTTGCACTGCTTCTTTAAAGCAAGTATGCACGTATTTCAAATTCACTGAAGCAGCTTTCCTTTGCAGGTGTGGACAGCAGCCAGAATTATATGAACACTGCTTTTGAATATTGTTTAGCTTTGGTGCAGAGCTACCCAATGTGGCGGTAAAAGAGACTTTTCACATGCCTGCAGAGCGCATGGAAGCCGCCCTCTTCCAGATAAGCATGTCAAACATAGCAGCTCCGTTTTCCGGAGGTGGCGAATTAGTGAATTAACGACCACCCCAGGCTCAGTGTTTAAAGTAAAAGGCGAAAGTGACAGGCCCAACTTAGCAGTTATATAACCATATGGAAAGGAAAGAAACTCGGCTACAGTTACAGAGTCTATTCCTCGCTCCATTGTACTTTTTTTTTAATGACATACCAACCCAAAATAACCTGCCAAAAATGACACAGCAGGGCATTTTATTCCCCAAAAATCTAGTACGTACATGGCATGCAACCGACAGGCATTCGTTTTTGAGGTGCACAACAAACACTTTGACGGACGGCAACTTACTTCTAGAATAAGAATCTTGAATACAATGCATTTCAGCGTTTCCATACTGATCAAGCTCTCACTTGCTTCACTTACCACCACCACCTTTGAAATGTCGATCTTGGCCTGCTTGGGGTTTTCCTGCATCGTGCTGATACTAGAGCATTGGGTTTAGTTGCGGGCACCGACTTTCCTCATGGGTTTCTCGTGGCACAAGAAAAGAAGAAAGAGAGAGACAGCCCCTCATCCCTGCCAGGCTGCCATGTCACGTGTGCACAACAGTCCGGCAGAAGCCCGGACTTGGAATGAAAACACTGCTCTATGCTCACGGGAGGGGAGGATGGGGGGGGCATTTGGGGAATAAAGAAATAAAAATAAAACGGACGGTACCATACTGTTGGGTACCGCGCAGCCTCAACTCCTAGCCGGACACGGTCACTACTCCTGGGCCAGGGTCTCGCGCTCTTGGAACAGGAACAGCCGCGACGTCACTGCCAACCCCTCTACTGACGCTGCTCCAGCAGCGCCAGTATTGGCTGAGGGCAAGGATACTCCCTGCCCGTTAGGAGACCGGGGGCTGCGGCATGAAGCAACCCTCGGTCTCTAAAGGGAAGGCTGGTGCGCATGTTCAGGCTGAGCACAGAAATTACAAGCCCAGAAACGAACATGCGCACTATTGCTGACCGTTGTCTAGTGCGTTTAGCCCTCCTGTCACTCAACTCCCTGAGTGCTACTGAAGCCCCGCCCGGGCCCCACCCCCTCCCACTCCCTTCAGCATCCCTCGTTCTACTTTAACTACGCTAATTCCAATCAGGAGTCCTGATTGGAATCAACAGCGTCGGAGAAGTAGAACTAAGAATTTGAATAGGGCCGTGGCATTGGTGGGGCAATGCCCCAGCGCCCCCAATGGACGCACCGCCACTGGTCTAAGTAATTGCCAAAATGTTTACAAAAGTAAGTGCCACTCACAGAGTTAGTGAATTCAATTGTCCTACTACTTTACTAGTACTGCCGTCAGTCTCTCCTCTCTCCTCCTACTCCATTATTCTTCCTCCCCCCGAACGCTTATCTTACCTGTGATTCGTGTTTGAGAATAGGGCTAGGCACAGGGCTGGCTGCATGGCAAATCGCGATTAAGGTTGGCAATCCTGGGTAGATGAAATGGCATCGTTGTGGTGCTAGTAGTGGTGGTACACAGTGGCAGTAGCAGCATATGAAAAAAAAGAAAATGAAACCTTGAGTGACCTGAGCGGAGCATTAGGACAGTACGATAGATAGCACAGCACACAAGAACAGTGCCATAATTTAGCCTAAAAATGCTAAAGTATTCAAAGTATAACTACTAGTTGCGTGGAGTTTGGCTTTGGCTACTACAAGAAATAGTACTAAAGGTGAAGGACACATCAGCATAATCATTCGCCACGTGTAGGAGGAGGATGTTCTTGATGATCAATCCAGTTGATGGCGCCCATGAAAATCAGATTAGATTTGCAAATAGTCATGGGTCTGTGTCAAGCTGAGTAAGAATATATCCTCGGATTCCTTCACCAGCCTGGAAATTGATGTTCTGTTGCTTTGACCTTATCCTCCCCAGCAAGTGTGTGGAATTATTGTTGTCATTTAGTCACACCTCAATGAAAACCACACAGCCCGGGGGAAGAGGGTTAGGGTTTGAAAATTGAATGGGATTGGGATTTTTGGGAAAGTTTTGTGGAGAGAGGAAAAAAAAACACAGCATGGACAAACAACAAATGAAGATAAACAAGTCTTTGGATACAAAGATATCCATAAATCTTTTAAGGGACATAAATGAAGTGCATGCACTACTGCATGCATGAAGTTGATTGCTAAATGGATGGTTAGGTTACTTAAACTAAGTAGTACTTTCTACAACTTACTAACTATGAAGAAACAATGTGACAGTACAGAGCTGCAGTAATTACGCAATTTCACTTACCTATCTGCCCTCAGAGAGAATAAACAACACTTAGTACATGAAATTAGTTTTAAAAATAGTAAACAAAAATGTATACAATGGCTGGAGGGATGAATCTGAAGCAGAGAGCAAACAAATGCACAGAGTCACACTCATAGAGTTCACAACAATGACATTATTTAAAAGATAAGGAGAAGTGAAGAGGATACTGTAACTGTATGTTGTAGTTGTCCTGTTGAATTTGGGAAGTTGCGTGCATCCAGCCATTCCTCTTATTCGCGGTACTCCTCTATTCCATCTGACGCTCGGTCGATCAATCTTGGTGACCAGACACACTGTCCACTGCCTGCCTGGCGGATGCGGAATTGCGAATCGCTAATGATAAGCCAGAGTTAATCGTTTTTCCAATCGCACAGGGTAAAATCCACCCTGTATTGTTGATGGAAAAACAGGAAGTAATATTAAAACACCACGGAGAAAAAAAATTCAGTTTCAGAGGCGACAGTATTACATGCAAGTATCATTTAGAAAGTGCGTACTCTAAGTCTCCTTTTCAAGGATAGTAATTAGTATGGGCAAATTGTGCGGATCTGCGGTTGCGAATTTGCGCGAAATCGCAAAAAAATGCAAATTCGCAGATTTTTCCGCAAACTCGCGGACTTTTTTGCGATTTGCATAACTATTACTGGAGTACTTTCTATTGGCTAATCCAGTAAGTGCTACCTCATTGGGTAAATGTATAGTGTTTTTCCTACACTACAGCTGCGTAAAGTGCCAGAAAAGTTGTCTCCAGTGACATCTGCAACAACGCATTACCGGCAATGTTAGCCCACGGGCTGAAATGCACCTTAGAAACAGGGCCAAATCACATTTGCCCTCAACCTATGACCAAACTGCTCTTTTGACACAAAATTAGACCTTCCCAGCAGTGCTCCCAGACCCCTAAACCCACTCCCAAAAATCTAGAACACCCCACATTACCCTCCCAAAAACGTGCATTACCGTGACCTTGCACAGGCCTTAAAATCGTGCCAAAAGGCACTCTGAAACTAGGCCCAAAACACCCCTTTTCCATCATGGATTTTCTTCAAACGACTTGCAATCAAAACTAGACATTCCCAACTCTCATCCCAGCTAAGAAAATCCACTAAGAACCACCTACAACACACTCCAATCGCACCCTAAAAACACACAATAATCAAAAATTAACATGGGCGCCTGTGGAAACGGTTTCCCTTCCTCGACTTTGCCTAAACACACCCTTCCCATCAATCGATTCCTCCCAAATTTCCTGCACAACCACCAATTCCCCTCCCTACCACTCACAGAAGCCCCGTTCCCCTAGCTCAACTGGAACACCCCAAACACACTTTCTCCTTGCGCCCCCAAACCGCCCATTGGATAACATGGCAAATTGCGCCTTGACAAAAAATTGCTGTTTTCAGCATTTCCACTACTTCGATCCTCTTAAAACTTACCAGCACACTTGTTCCAGCGATTCCCAAGAATCTCAGCAAGGCAGAACAAAATCGATCCACTGAAAGGTGTACGACTTTTCACCCAAACACACGCGCCCGCAAAACACCAAAAAAGGCCACAAATCGGCCAATTCTGGACCAAAAAATGTCAAACCCCCCTAAAACCTTGCCAACATCATTATGAACGAGCCTGCATCGGGCCCTGAGCCCTAGACTCCGGGAACCCTACCAAATTCAACCCAAAAACCCTCGTAAACCACACAGAACCCCCAAAACAGCCCTAAACCCTAAAAAACACCCAAATTCCCTCAAACCTCGCCCTCAACCCTACACTGAGTAGGCCTAAAAAAAAAAAAATCCACCTGCTAATTTGCGAATTTTCAGCAATTTTGCGAGATTTGCGGATTGCGAATTTGCCGGCGAAAATCTGCAAATTTCACTAGCGGAACGGATTTTTGGCCCATGCTTGCGGCAGGGCCATGCAGACAGTCAAGGCAGGCACCACTGAGTGAAGCAACCTGATGTAGCATACCTAGGCTCTTTGACACAGACAGACAAAGCATATCTAATTGTATGCAGCAAACCACATACCCCCAATTTTACATGAACTACTGTCTAGACTCTGCCTGGCATAACAACACTACACTGCCTCGACCACTCCATACCACAAAAAGACAGACATGTAGTTCTGCTGTAGTAGTTTTTGTAGACTGGTTTACCTGTTTGCCACTCACGAATTGGCCATAGTTCTTCCGTAAACCGACGCTGATGATCCATCCATCCCAGTGAGTGACTGTAAAGAAAAAAGATATATTATTTAATCAATCATCATGGTACATTGAATTGAATTGAATTGAATTGAAAGAATATTTATATAGCACCCATGCTACCCGGAGGCCTCGCAGCGCTTCAGATCCAAGAAGTAGCGGTCCCAAGATGTAACAAGGCTATCGCTCGAATAGGTGGGTTTTCAAAAGTTTGCGAAAGGCAATTAAACTGCGGGTGTCTCTTATTAATTGAGGGAGGGCATTCCATAGTTTGGCCGCTGAGTATGAAAAAGAGCGGCCACCCCACCTAGCTTTTTTTATCTTCCTGGTTGTGGCTAGGGTTTGGTTACTAGAACGAAGGGATCTGGAAGGTTGATAAAGTACTACCATTGAGTGAAGGATGGTAGGGCCTGTCTTCCAGATGGCCTTATGGGCTATACATATTGCCTTAAACTGGATCCTGGCTCCCATAGGAAGCCAGTGCAGTTGATGAAGGGCGGGCCTAGCGGATTGCCTCCTCGGGACTTGCAGGAGTAATCTTGCAGCGCTGTTCTGTACCACTTGAAGTTTTTTTATTGTGGATAATGGGGCTCCAAGGTAGAGGGAGTTCCCATAATCCAACCGGGACAGAATCAACGCCTGGATCATGGACCTGCGTGCTTCGAATGGTAGGAGAGGAAGAACTTTCCGCAACATTCTTAACAATCCATAGCATGTTGATGCTAAGACAGTGGCTTGGTAACCTAAATTAAGTTTATCGTCAAGCCATACGCCCAAACTCTTTATGTAAGGTTTAGGAGTTGGAGGTGGTCCCAGACATGGAGGCCAGATGGGAATTGGTGGAGTAGGAGAGGAGTTGCCTAATATCATAATCTCTGTCTTATCTCCATTAAGACGGAGATAAGAATCCTTCATCCATCCGGCTACGGCTTCAAGACAAGGTGCCAGTCTGTCAGAGGATGTCCCATCATGGCACAAGGATACCACTAATTGGGTATCGTCAGCGTAGCTGACGATCTCAATGCCAAAAGGGTGAATGACGGCTGCCAACGGTTGCATATACACGTTAAAAAGCGTTGGGCTTAAAGCCGATCCCTGCGGGACTCCGCATTTCAGAGCTTGGCTAGATGACACAACACCTCCTTCAAAGACTTGGAAGTGGCGGTTACTAAGGAAGGAGGTGAACCATTTTAGAGCAGCACCCGACACCCCGCTCATTTCGAGTCGGTTGATCAAGATGGAATGGTTGACCGTGTCGAATGCTGCGCTGAGGTCCAGCAGGATGATCGCTGCCTCTCCTCCCTTATCCACCAGTTTCCTCATCTCCTCAGTCACTCGCAATAAAGCTGTTTCTGTTCCATGGTTTGGACGAAAGCCAGTTTGAGTGTTGTCCAGCAGATTGTTAGATTCAAGATAGGCTGTAAGAATATTATTTACATGTTTTTCTAGCAATTTGCTGAGCCATGGTAACAGAGAGATTGGATGGTAGTTTGATAGTAAGGAGGGGTCCAAGCTGGACTTTTTAATTAGTGCCTTTACCATAGCGCGTTTCCATGTATGAGGGACTGTGCATGTAGATATAGAAAGATTTAAAACCTCCAATATAACGGTTTGGACAACTTTCATGACTGCCTTCAATTGTTTAGGCGGGGCAGGATCCAGCGGAGATCCTGAGACGACTTTACTGATAATTACATCAAGTGTGTCTAAGGTTAGAGGATTTACCTTATCCAACCTAAAACCATGAGTAGGATCAGCGAAATTTTTATGTAATAAGTCGTCTTCATTCGGAGAGAAGGCATCATATATTGTTTCAATTTTCTCTTTGAAAAATGTTGCTAATTGATTACAACGTTCATGCCCTTCTTCATTCATCGGACAGGGTTGTGGCGGGGTAATCAGTGATTTAGCTATTTTGAAGATCTCTTTCGGGCAATTTGCTGATGCCTCTATTTTATCCTTATAGAATTTAGCTTGGGCTTTTTTAATTTCCACTTTATAGCTCCTAATGGCTTTCCTATATCTTTGTTTAGTTTCTAACGAGGGAGCTCGTCTCCAAAGCCTTTCTAACTTGCGGCAAGATAGCTTTAGTATTCTCAGTTCGGGACTAAACCAAGGAGCCGGATTTTTCCTAATGCGACTTTGAATAGTGACTTTGGGGAGGGTCAAGTCCAATGTCTCTTGGATCCAACTATTGAAATTGGTGTCTGCTTCCTCAACGTTTGTTCCAACAATAGGCTTAGTGGCTATTAAGGACGCTTGCCATTCATCCAAAGGTAGCCTATTCCATTTTCGGTCCCACGTTGTCTTTGGGAGTCGTGTCCCTCGGACATTTTTTGTAATCAAAAATAGGGGGACTAGAAAATGGTCAGACCATGGTATAGGGATGGGATCTCCAGAGGTGAGATTATACAAATTACTGAATACAGGGTCGAGGAGGTGACCTTTTTCATGTGTTGGCAAGAGACATTTTAGATCCGGACCCAAAGCTTGGAGATCAGAGGAGAGATTCTTGGTGGAAGAGAGTGAGGAATCCTCTAAATGTATGTTTAAGTCTCCAAGGATAGTAAAATTGGCCATGGTTATAGCTTGTTCTGAGACCAGGTCTATCAATTTTGGAATAAATTCGCTTAGCGCATCAGGAGGTCGGTAAATTAATATGCCTGATAGACAGTCAGTGGGAGACAATTCTAGGGAGAAGGGGAGATTTTCTCCTTCTTTGAAAGCCGTTGGAAGAAGACGGCACTGGTAGATGTCTTTATAAATGATGGCTAAGCCACCACCTCGCCCTGTGCAACGATCCATTCTACAGATATTGTACCCTGTTGGAAGAGCGCGAACAATATCTGGCTCATTTCCTGCCTGCAACCACGTTTCCGTGAGAAATAGAGCATCCAACTTATAATCCTCAAGTAGAAGGGCTATCTCTAAGCAATGTTTAGCCATATTATATTGTATTGTTTTGTGAAAATATGGTCTCTGTCTTGATGGCCGTGTATTTTGAAATGCCTATTACAATGGCGACAGAGTAGGGGGAGCTTTGCAGGATCCAATTTATGCCAACACAACATCTTTTCTGTTGGTCGAAGCGTGTGTAAGATAGTATTGCTATATGTCAGAGGGCCAGAACTTATGGCCCCTCGCCCCGGCCGATTGCGGACGGGCGCAGACGGGCAGGACTCTGGCGCGACTCCGGCGCAGGTCCGGCGCGTCCGCTGCTCGCGTCCGCTGCGCGGATGCATGACCGTCTCCTTATATGTACAGCTAGAGCGCGTCACAGCGCTGACCCACACCCAATATGGCCGCTGTTTTTCCAATCACTTACCCGAGACCGGCTCTCAGCGTCGATGCTCGGCTGAGAGTGGCCGGGCAGCGAGGGGTGGGGAGAGATCTCAACCAGGTCTCAGGCGAGTATCCAGATTAAAAGCTTATTTAATCATTGGCAAATAGTGAGTCCAATGACATTTTGCATATTGGAAAATGCAACGTAGTGGCCCGTGCAGGTGAAGTACAATTTGAATTAAACAAGGTAAAAAAACAGCAGAGTAGACTTGAGTTAGATTTAGTGTGTAAAATATTAAATAATAACAGAAGACATATGATTCATTTCATGCACAACAAACAAACAGCAATTGCTTTCATCAGAGCCAGACAGCCATAGCTGTCCACTGCATGCCATCTTCTCATTATTCATTACCTGTTCCACTTTTTGTCCGCATCTTCTTCTGAAAGTGAGGGCCCACAGGGCAGCCTCTCCTGTCAATTTCAGAAGTAACTGTCAGCAATCAGCAAGCATGTAGTCAGTAATTCCAGTCCCACTTGAGGGGACTCGTCTACGAAGACAGAGTTTCTTGATTCTGCGTAATCCAGCCATCTGCCTTGAGGGAAATGGATAGGGGGAGTCTGGAGGAGGAGGATAGAGGAGCATGATTGAGTTGTGAACTTGTGAACCTCAGGAATGCAGACTGCGGCACCTTCAAATCAATAAGGAAATAAGATGAAGACAGTGCTGCTGATGGACTTGTTGTGATTAGGTGATTAGAGTTTTGTTGTGGTAAAAGTGGCAAAACAAAGAAAGACACACAGGAATAAAAGTGAATAAGGATAAAAAAAGGAAGTAATTTTCAGGCCTCGGTGTCATGGAAGTAGAGCTCGTCCTCAAACTGAGTGAATTGAGACGGGAGTAGGTCAGCTAACAGAGAAGAACTTCCGTCACCTAAGTCGGTGTCCTCTTCTTCCTGCGTGCATTCACGTATTTTGTAATCTGGTGGTATGAAGTGCTGATTCATCTTGATCATTGTTAACCTGTCCACATTTTTGGGTGAGAGGCGGGTCCTTTTTGAAGTTACAATGGCACCAGCAGCACAGAAAACACGTTCAGAAGACACGCTTGCGAGTGGGCAAGACAAATAATTTAGAGCAAGGTTGGTGATCAGTCGCCATAGAGGCCTTTTCCCATACCAATACAGCAATGGGTTCTGATTAACAAAGACCGCTGTTGGGTCATCCAGATAGGCCTGCACCATCGACTCAAGGTGCTCCACGGTTGCTCCACTTTGCGTACCATCTGTGGCCGTTGCATCACTGGAACGAGCAAACCCTTGATGAGTTAGCCAATCCGCTTCCGACAATATTATGGCTGGGCCTGGTGCAGGTGAGGATGATGATACGGTTGCTGGTGTCGTTAACGGCTGTGAGGGAAAGTGACTCCCTTCGGCCACAGATTCAGAAGTAGACCTTGACGCCGGATGGCCTGCTGATTCAGTAGTACTTCTGCCGGCTTCTTCAAATTTCTGCTGCTCTTTTTCGAACCGAGTGGCTGACAGAGCTAGCCAATGTTTGTACTTTGAAACATCTGCTTCAGTAAAAGGAATTAATGCTTTGCTGGCCACAGCCTTTTTGCAGCGCGGATCCAGAATAGTGGCACAAATGTAATGTTGTTCTGTATGTATTTTTTTAAGCCTTTCATTGTCAACTAGGCGGCTTAATAACCTCTCCGCCAACTGATATGCGTCTTGCTTTTCAGCATCATCTCGGAACGTTGAAGACACCGCCTTCAGTTGGTGCTCTAGCATGCGCAACAATGGGATAGTTTTGCCCAAAGTACAGTCCTCCCTGCTGACTTCACACGGGAAGACATCAAAAGGACGAAGCATGTCTGTCAGGCTTTTAACTAGCTTCCATTCCTCCAACTCTAGCAACATATCTTTCATAGTAGAACCCAGTGCAAAGACATACTGATTGATTATGACCCACTGCTCAGACAGACGCTCAAGCATGTAGAAGGTTGAGTTCCAACGTGTTACCACCTCCTGGATGAGTCCTCTGACCGGCAGTCTACGTTCACGTTGCATGTTCCTCAACTGCTTCCGGGCCTTAAAAGAATGGCTGCAATGTATGCAGATTCTGCGGCAGGTGGTTAGTAACTTGCTGACTGTGTTTTCTTTTTTCAAGAAATCTTGCACAACAATGTTAATACTGTGCGCCAAACACGGCACTCTGAAATAGCCACCCTCATGCATGGCCTTAACTATATTACTGCCATTATCCGTGAAAACATAACCAATCATGCACTTTCTTGGATGCAGCCATACATAGACCTTACTCTGAAACTCATCCAAAATGTTTTGTGCAGTATGAGATGTGGCAAACATGGCTACTGTTGCATGTTTCCGAGTAGCTTGAAAAACTGTGTTCGGGTCAACACCTGCATTTAACTTGTCTCTAACCCCTTTAAAAAGAGACCCAGTGTGCAGTGATGCACATGTAATCAAGGGCTTGGCAACTGATCCACATGTCTGTTGTCAGGTGGATAGTGTGAACAGCACTCTTCTGCAAAGCTGCCCCATCACCTCCAACACATCTTGATGTAGTGCTGTAACCGCAACTCTGGCAAAATAGGACTGGCTAGGAAACTTCCATTTAGGGCAGACTGTTGCCACAAATTCTAAAAACCCCATCCCTTTCATGAAAGAAAAAGGGAGAAGGTCCAGCGCTAGCATTTTAGCCAGCTTTGCGTTATATAGACGTGCCGTTGGGTGTTTGTGTTCAAATGGCGCCTCCGACCAAAACATGCTTCTAATGGTAGTCTGGACCGTATTAAATGATGATGATAATGATGATGCAGACTTCTTCAAACCAGTTAGGCTCATTGATGTACTTTTTCGCATTGGTGTCTCTCCCAGACTCTTAGTGTGGCTCATACATGTTGCTGGGATAGAGGGTGTGGGCGCCACCACTGCAGTGCCGCTGCCAGGGGTACTGGGTGTACCAGAAAAAATGTCTGTCACTTCTTCACTACCCCCCTGCACGATCAGCCCCTCGTCATAATCAGATGCAATATGAATGGATACATTTGGATTTGTTGTACTTTTGTATTCCCGGATCTTCCTTAGGTGCGCCTCCCAAATGATAGTGTGGTATTTTTGGAGATGACCTCTCTGGCCTCCGGTACCATAGTTGGTACCAAGCTTACCCCCGACTAATTACACTTTCACAAATCGAACAAACAACCATGTTTTCCGCCTTTTTGCTAACAGTAAAGAAGTCCCAAACTGGGGACTGGAGATGCCTGCTGGTGGTGGAGGTGCTACTTTCAATGTCAGATGAAGTGGAGGATGGGCGTGGCTGAATTTGACTTTGTTGTGCACTTACAGCACCACTACTTGAGGTAATGGAGGTCGAGCTGGATGGAGTTCCCTGCCGGCCCTTCTGACGAGAAAATATAGAAGCTGTAGGTCGTGTTGGTGTAGTAGTTAACTGCGTTGGTGGTGGTACCAGTGCCACGCCGCCCACGTCCCGCTCAGCAGCAATTCGGGATAGGGTAAAAATGTCTGTCTGCTGCATGGCCGCTGGGGCTGAAGTGAAGTCTGTGATGACTGGGTCATTGTCAGAGCTGTTCATCAGCAGAAGAATACACCACTTCTTGCTCGTCGTCATCATCAGCCATAAGTGAAAGCCTTGCGGGAACCTTCCTTTTAGGCTTAGCTACCTTTGTCGGCTCATGGCGTGCCTCACTCTCAGTTCCAATCAACATCAAGGTCGTCAGAAGAAAGGGGGCTTGAAACGAACTTGTAGTAGTAGCCCTCCTTGACCGTTTCGTTGCTGGGGATCTGGAAGACAATGGATCATCATCAGGAGGAGTGGCTTCCTCGGATGATACCTCCGCTTGAATTTGATTTCCTGATGTACCCCTACTTCTGGAGGAACAAGCATTGTGGGCAGTTGTGCCGCTTCATGCACCTCTAGTTGCGCCTCTCCTTGCACCTCTCCTTGTGCCTCTCCTTGCGCCTCTCCTTGCACCTCTCCTTGCGCCTCTCCCTGCGCATGTACTTGCGCTTGTACTAGTTGCACCTGTGGTTGTCGTTGCGGCTGTAGTTGTTGAACACCATGCATTGATTGGATGCTACTTTCTTGCGATGAGCCAACATCACTTGTTGATGGTGATTGAGCAATTACAGTGGCTGCCTCTGCAGCACTCATGGGCTTGGACCTAACTTGGCGTGGTGGCACTGAGCCCAATGAAGTGGAGGTGCTGCTCCCAGCTTGGTCCCCGGCGGACACCGCTGCTGCTGCAGGCGTAGTTTTTTTTTCCCCGAAAAGGTGTCTGTGGGCACACCAGTCTCCTTGGTAGGTGGTGCCACTTGCTTCCTCTGCTCCTTCTTACTGGCAGTGGCACTGGCAATTTTTTCGTAGAGGTGCTACGGCCACCTTTCTTTGGGATCATCTTCTTCAGATGTCAGAACAGCAGGCCGCAGTTGCACGAGTTGCTGAGTTATCTGTGGCCACACTTGAAGTCACGTTACGCTGTGCTGCACACACCGCTGCAGGACTTCTTCCTGGCACTGATGATGAACGATGACTGATGAGATTCTCTTGTGCACCTAAAAGCAAAGAAAGCCAGACGAACATCAGTTAAATAAATGTTGCATATGTCGTGCTTCAATTAATATTTACAACTAGGCATTGCATTTATTATTATTACAACAACACACCCAAAAACGGAAAGACACAAAATAAAAATTGCAATTCTAATCGAAAATGGATGTTTAAATTAATAGAAGAGAGACCACACAGAGAGTTGATCCATGCACCCCTGGGCCTAGTGGATGAAAGCAAGGCAAACTGGGTGCAGGCCTGAGCACACTGACTGGCTTGAAAATGGCCCCTTGACCCCCAGCCACATGGCCAGACCCTGTATGGACCAGGCCTCAAAATAGCCAGGCCCCAACATCACCCCAAAAAGTAAAAAAACACACAAAAATCACCACTATCCAATGCCATCCATGCCCTCAATGATGTTTAAATTCAAGACACCCCACAGAAAGACTTGGTCCATGCACCACTGAGTACCCCTGGGCCTAATGGATGAAAGCATGGCAAACTGGCTGCAGGCCTGAGCACACTGCCTGGCTTCAAAATGGCCCCTTGACCCCCAGCCACATGGCCAGGTCTTGCCTGGACCAGGCCTCAAAATGGCCCCCACTTACATGGCCAGGCCCCAACAACACCCCAAAAAGTCAAAAAACACACAAAAATCACCACAATCCAATGCCATCCATGCCCTCAATGATGTTTAAATTCAAGACACCCCACATAAAGACTTGGTCCATGCACCACTCACTACCCCTGGGCCTAATGGATGAAAGCAAGGCAAACTGCGTGCAGGCCTGAGCACACTGCCTGGCTTGAAAATGCCCCCTTGACCCCCAGCCACATGGCCAGGCCCTGCCTGGACCAGGCCTCAAAATAGACTCCACCCACATGGCCAGGCCCCGACAACACCCCAAAAAGTAAAAAAACACACAAAAATCACCACAATCCAATGTCATCCATGCCATCAATGATGTTTAAATTCAAGACACCCCACAGAAAGACTTGGTCCATGCACCACTCACTAACCCTGGGCCTAATGGATGAAAGCAAGGCATCTGGGTGCAGGCCTGAGCACACTGACTGGCTTCAAAATGGCCTCTGGACCCCCAGCCACATGGCCAGGCCCTGTCTGGACCGGGCCTCAAAATGGCCCCCACCCACATGGCCAGGCCCCAAAACTACCCCAAAAAGTAAAAAAACACACAAAAATCACCACAATCCAATGCCATCCATGCCATCAATGATGTTTAAATTCAAGACACCCCACAGAATGACTTGGTCCATGCACCACTGAGTACCCCTGGCCTAATGGTTGAAAGCAAGGCAAACTGAGTGCAGGCCTGAGCACACTGCCTGGCTTCAAAATGGCCCCTTGACCTCCAGCCACATGGCCAGGCCTTGCCTGGACAAGGCCTCAAAATGGCCTCCACCCACATGGCCAGGCCTCAACAACACCCCAAAAAGTCGAAAAACACACAAAAATCACCACAATGCAATGCCATCCATGCTCTCAATGATGTTTAAATTCAAGACACCCCACAGAAAGACTTGGTCCATGCACCACTCATTACCCCTGGGCCTAATGGATGAAAGCAAGGCAAACTGGGTGCAGACCTGAGCACACTGCCTGGCTTCAAAATGGCCCCTTGCCCCCAGCCACATGGCCAGGCGCTGTCTGGACCAGGCCTCAAAATGGCCTCCACCCACATGGCCAGGCCCCAACACCACCCCAAAAAGTCGAAAAACACACAAAAATCACCACAATCCAATGCCATCCAAGCCCTCAATGATGTTTAAATTCAAGACATCCCTCAGAAAGACTTGGTCCATGCACCACTGAGTACCCCTGGGCCTAATGGATGAAAGCAAGGCAAACTGGGTGCAGGCCTGAGCACACTGCCTGGCTTCAAAATTGCCCCTTGACCCCAGCCACATGGCCAGGCCCTGCCTGGACCAGGCCTCAAAATGGCCCCCACCCACATGGCCAGGCCCCAACACCACCCCCAAAAGTCGAAAAACACAACAATCACCGCAATCTAATGACATCCATGCCCTCAATGATGTTTAAATTCAAGACACCCCACAGAAAGCCTTGGTCCATGCACCACTGAGTACCCCTGGGCCTAATGGATGAAAGCAAGGCAAACTTGGTGCAGGCCTGAGCACACTGCCTGGCTTTAAAATGGCCCCTTGACTCAGCATGGCCGTAAAATCCGTTCCGCTCGCGGATTTTGCGGATTTTCGGCAAATTCGCAATCCGCGAACACTCGCAAACTTGCAGAAAATTCGTAAATCCCTGCGAAGCGGATTTTTTGCTTGGTCGCACTTGCCAACTAGAATACTATACAATTTCGCGGGAGTAAACACTTGCGAACACGTAGAGGCGGCAGGCAGCGACAATCTCGCAATTGCGAGATTGCAAAATTTGCAATTTCGCACAAGAAATCCACCAGCAGGCAGCATAAACCTTGAAAATTATGATTTTTATCAGAATAACTCCTCAGGTTGACATTTGCCTGCACTTTTTTTGCAAGGAGTCCTTTTTGGGGGGGGGGGGTGGGAGGATGGAAGTGCCCCACAGTCTCCAACTTCCTGTTCCTGTCCAGCAGGCTCCTCCCAGTGCTTTCTTCATGTGCTGGTCACTTTGATTTGGATCTTGACCTGGAAGGATTACTTTTTGTGGATGCTGCAGGATATTTGGATTTTTGCGAAACTGAAAGCACTCAGCAGGTGCAAAAGTTCAATCTTATCATTAGTAACCATTCCCTGTAGTGCCTGGAAGGATTACTTTTTGTGGATGCTGATGGATATTTGGATTTTTGCAAAACTGAAAGCACTCAGCGGGAGCAAAAGTTCAATCTTATCATTAGTAACCATTCCCTGTAGTGCTTTTCCTGAGGGGCCCCTTCAGAGTTCAGTTGCCTACTTGCAACTATTCTATGACCCTGCTCTGACCCTCACAGCAGGATCAGAGAATAGCTACAAGTATACAACAAATGTCCTGTTAAATAAATTACACTGCAACAGAAAACAATTACAGATAAGGAAGCAGGTGCCAGCCTGGAAGTTCAAATTCAGTGACACATTAATCAGCCCCTAATTCATTCATGTCAGTTGAGGCAGGGCAGGTGTGCTTTTCCCCCCATAATCTACAGTGATGAACTCGAGGGTGGCATGGGTTGTTGCTCAATAACTCAATAAACGGATTAATATAAAGTGCGAACAGCAATGGTGAACAGGGGCACCCTTGTCTAGGGCCCCTGGTAATGTTCACTGTCTCAGATGTTAATCCCATAGTAGAAATTTTAGCAACCGGTGAAGTGTACAACACCAGTAGGGCTGTAAGGAAACGATGACCAAAACCTAAAAGGCGCATTAGTTCCCACAGGTATGCCCACTCTACACGGTCAAACGCCTTTTCTGCGTCCAATAATATTAGGCCCAGATCATGTTTCTCCACTTGTGCAATATCAAATAGTGTCACTACCTTATTAACATTTGAAGTGGTACTACATCCTGTTATAAACCCATGTTGGGATCGCAAAACTAATGAGCTGATGATTCTAGAAATGCGGGTGGCTAATATTTTCGAATACATTTTGTTGTTGCAGTTCAATAGCGATATTGGCCTATATGAAACTACTAGCTCCGGATCTTTACCTTTTTTATTTAATACTACTATAGTAGCTTCAGCCCAAGATTTCGGTGTACATCCCTCTTGTGCAGCCCTAAATGTATCTAACATATCAGCTTTAATTAGGCTAAAAAAAGCTTATAAATCTCCGCAAGTAAACTATCTGGCCCAGCAGCTTTCCCTATGGCTAATCCTTTAACGGCAATTTCTAATTCTTCCATAGATAGGCTCCTCCAGTGATAATATATCACTGGGATCTAAACGTTTCAAAGTCCCCTCAATTAAGTTAAAAAAAAACCATGATCTTGTACTTGTCGAGTATATAAATCACAGTAGAATTTATGGAAAATCGATATAATCCATTTAGGTTCTTGGCAGAGTACCCCATCCTTATCTTTCAAAGCCTTAATCCGCCCCATCGCTTCTTTCCTGCTTAACTGCCTTGCCAAGCAGCGGCCCACAGATTCCCCATATTCATGCATTTGTTTTTTATTAGCAAGATATTTGCGAGTATTTTCAGTGTTCCAGATCCCTTGAATTTTAGCCCTCACCTGTTCAGTAGCTTCTTCACGTTCCTTAATATTATTTGCCCCTAATCTAACACCCTGAATTAACTTTTCCTCAGCATCCATAAACCTTGCATACAAGACCTGTATCTCTACCTATCACTTGCACTTTTTCTATTGATCTTTTTATTCAAGCAACTTATCAAAAAGGCAACAAGTCATATGCAAATAGATCTTGGCTTCCTATAATGTTATTTGCTGCTTCTACCCAGTATTTTTATTTAAGTAATAGATTTAAGTTTATCTGTTGTTTAACTTTTGGTTTGGCGGTACCTTTTGAAATGTATTAATATTATGATGTTTAAAATGTTATTTTATATCTTTTATGGTTTTTTAAACCGAAATAAAGATGATTGATTGATTGATTGAATGGCAGACAATATTTGGGAAATGTGTGGAAAGTTGATTGCGTTATTGTACCCATTTTACTACAAAAGAGCCTTGGACATGCAAGCATTGAATTAAACAGGTAGAGTGTTTCGCCATGATTTTATTTAATACAAGCTTACCCGTGGCGCGTTGCTGCGATCTCCTTAGAAAGGAAATTCAAGGAAACTCGTTATGATAACATTCAATTTACATTGTGTCATTTTTATTGAAACGTATTCATTTTAATATGGAAAACATTTCAAAGTGTTGTTTTAATTCTAATTATTTATTTGAGTGCTTGTGGATACACAATTTTTTGTTTTTCCGTCTGGTGCATACATCAGTATTCGAAAGATTATGAGGGCCCTAGGGGGCCAATATTTAAAAAATGTTGATGCCAGAAACCTTTGCGGGAGTGTACTCAACAACTTCCCAAAGTTTCCTGGTGATCGGATGAATGCTGTTTTAATTCTATTTATTTATTTGAGTGCTTATGGATACACGATTTTTTGTTCTTCCGTCTTGTGCGTATATCAGTATTTGAAAGATTATGAGGGCCCTGGGGAGCCGTTATTTTAAAAAAATGTATGCCAGAACCCTTTGCGGGAGTGTACTCAACATCTTCCCAAAGTTTCCTGGCAATCGGATGAATGCTGTTTTAATTCCATTTATTTATTCGAGTGCTTGTGGATACACGATTTTTTGTTTTTCCGTCTTGTGCGTACATCAGTATTCGAAAGATTATGAGGGTCCTGGGGGGGCCGGTATTTAAAAAAAAATTATGCCAGAAACCTTCGCGGGAGTGTACTCAACAACTTCCCAAAGTTTCATGGCGATCGGATGAATGGTGTTTTAATTCTATTTATTTATTCTAGTGCTTGTGGATACACGATTTGTTGTTTTTCTGTCTGGTGCGTACATCAGCATTCGAAAGATTATGAGCGCCCTGGGGGGGGCCGATATTTAAAAAAGAATTATGCCAGAAACCTTTGTGGGAGTGTACTCAACCACTTCCCAAAGTTTCATGGCGATCGGATTATTATTATTATTATTATTATGTTTCTTATATAGCGCCTGAATCGACCCCCGAAGGGGTATCTCCGCGCTTGCCTTGGGAACCCGTCCTGGCTTTTCCCTGTGAGATAGCCCCTACAGGGCATCCCCAAGGTGAAAGCCAGGCATCCCGCCGCAGGGGGGCCGTTGTGGAGATTAAGCAAGCTTAATGCCCAGAGTTGCAGAGTGTGAACCCATGATTAGGTCAGGCACCGAAGCGAGAATTATCGAGTCCATGGTTATTTGAGCTCAAGACCCTGCCGCGTCGGGAATTGAACCCTGGTCCCGGGTCTGACCTCTGCTTCAGGGTCTGCCTGCTCTAACCAGTGAGCCACACTTCTCCACATGAATTGTGTAGTAATGCATAAAGGTCAAACAGACCGACACACAGAGAGACAGACATACATTCGTTTTTATATATATAGATTTCCAGGCATACAAAGCAAAATTTACGATGTACTTCTTTATCCAGAGTTTAAAACTAATCATAAATTGTGTGTTGTGTCAAGCTTGTAAGAGGACAGTACCAGAGATTATGACAAGTTGCAAGGGGCAATAAGTTATTGCTCTTCTGAAACCCTTCTGGGTGTGGATGAGTGCATGTTTTAAGTGTAATTCACGTATACTATATGTTTTGAAGATTAGGCACGTTGAGACATTTCATTATTTTGCAGTTGATGAGAGGGGATGGAAAGGACGGTTAAACATAGCTGACACTCAATTTAACCGGCTGCAAATGAACGCTATAAAAGTGAGTGCAGGCTGATTTCTGTTGTTTTGCGTTGTACCAAATAAATTTGAAATTAGCCTTGTAGTTAAAAAAAACACTTATTTGAAACAGAAGTTGGAAGTTTACAACATTATGGCTCGGGAGTCACTGTCTCATTGGTTAAAGCTACACTACTGCCCGCGAGGAAGAACAGAAGCGAGCATATACAATCACAACTACTTAAGAGAGCTTTAAGCAAACAGCACAGCAAGTGCAATACAACAAACTATACCACGTACCAACGCCCAGATCATTATAGGAACAGCCCAGTAGTTATTACACTGTTAACGTGGCTGGGGCAATTAGATTTGGCTTCAGCCCTGTCGTAGAAGTTAATGGGAACGACCGCCAGAGTTTATGATCGTTAGACGAGACACATCTTCAAGGGCATTCATTTAAAAGTGAGCTAACCGACTGGAAGCTAAGGACCACCTATCGTCCAGGAACTACAAAAAGCAGAGTTTTATATTAGGCCCCAGCACTGGCGGCCAAATCCTTGTTAAGTTAATTCTGCATTTTGCTATGATTTTTGCAGAATGGGGATATTGACCGAATCGGGACGCCGCCTTTGTGATTTTCTCAAGAAATATTTCATAGAGCTGTATGGGTCTGTTTTATTGAGGGAAATTTAGACAGTCGAGCAAAGCTACAAAATATCAATGGGCAGTTCACCTTTGACCAGGGAACGAAGAAGAAAGGACTCTTAGTATGAAAACTCAGACAATATTTGGATAGCTAAATGTATCATTGTAGCCTCGCCATCGCCCACACAATGACTGAGGCTTTTAGACCATTTAGGGGTTCCGTGTTAATCCACACGCTACTGTGCAAGGCCCCCACTGGCACTCCATATAGAAAGCTAACTCGTGTGTACAAGTTCACTACCTGGGATCTCCCCCCTAAGCACAGCCAGGCTGTCCTCCGCTCCCTCCCTCCCCCTGATTCCCATCTCACTTGGGCATGGCTTTGTTTATCCCGAAATCCTGGGCTTTGCTCCACGGATCACTGCGCTTTCTCCACCACCTAAGAGTCACCCTCGGAAGTGATGTCACTCTCCCGCAACTGTCTGCACAGCATGCTGCAGACTCCTCATCATACGAGAGAAGAAGGACCGGCTAGACCCAAACCTGCATCAGAACGAAGCTATCGCCATCTTGAAATAGTAGTACTTTATTTTTTAATCGAAAGATAAAAGTCAAACACAGTAGGTAATGTTTAATGTGTAATTGATTAACAATATAGATTTTCAGTTTTAATTAGCACGACATCGAATCAAGGGTATGGGAGGGCTTTACCTAAGAACCAGTAAAACAAGCATTTGCAATGCAATAGGAGTCGCATTTATGCGAGACCTATTGCATTGCAAACAGGAGTGCCGGTGGTCTGGGGGCAGAGGCGGAGAAGGCACGAACGACGGGAGTGTGGGGGGTGAGAAGGCACAGACAGTTTGGGGGAGAAGGTACAGGACACAGGAAGAAAATAGTGCTAACAATCGACCTAACACATACTGTGCAACACTCGAAGTAAAGTGGCCAATAGCCATGGAAGGATACAAATGACAACATGGCTGTTAAGGAGGGACTAACAAGCATATAAAACAATCGGAAGGCAGCATTTAGAAGGGATAGATACAAGCCAATGAAAAATATGGGTGGAAGAGTGGGCATGGCTTTTCTCCTGTACTCAGCTACCCCAGCTTGCCCGCTGGCTCAGTGCTTGGCCTAAAAAATTATATACATTGACATAAAAATATCCTGGAAAATGATGAATCCGTAATCAATTTGCTAAAGTTTGAAAAACAGTTTGATTGAATTAATTGGTTAAATAGTAGGCCCCAATTCCTATTAAATAAATAATTTTCTTCAAGACTCACCTTTAACACATTGTAGCGCAGCCTCGAGTTCATAAATACACTATTGCAGATTCCAACAATTCTTTATACTTGGTGGATTAATGTAATCCAATCTAATTTAATACATATTCTGGCCACTACAATTGCATTAAATACTGGGGCCCAGATTTGCCATTGAATCACTCAAGGTGATGCAAGGCACAGCAAGCCCTTCAGTGGGACATACTTAGCCAGGCAAAGCCACCTTGCTTGGTTCTGCGTGCTTTAGTAAATGCAGAGTAATGCAAGGTAGCGCATATCAATGCCTTGCATTACTCCGCCTTGGCAAGGGGATCCATGGATGGAGCATGGGTGTCCCCATGCATCTACCCTTTGATTTTTATGCAATCTCAGATTCACTAAGGTTAGTAAACCTGTGATTAAGTCAAAATGGTACAAAATGGTACACTTTCTCAAGGGATAGCATGGCAAAGTATCTTTATTTCTTCTAGTTATTTCCTCTTTGTACATGCCCTGCATTCTCCAGCACAAGGAGAAAGAAGAAATTACCTAAAAGGATTGTTTTTGTGTAAGAAGGTGCCCCTTTGCGTATAAAAACAATTCTGCCTGTGGCGCAGGCACCCTTGCACCATCACTGCTTAGTAGAAATGGCACATTTCTGCACTCTCCCTATAACACAAAACAGCACGGTAAGTTGTCTTGCTATGTATGTTGTGTTGCATACATTTTGATTAAACTTTTAGATAAATCTGCCCAAAGCGTATCTTTTAATGAGTTATTTCATCATCTGTACTGAACAAAATTCTCTTAGTAGTTAAAAGTATCTCTTGATGTAGTAAAGCCAAAATAGCAGCTGCAACCTTTATCCAGAATTCCCACAAGTTCACACAGTCCACAAACATATGCAATTCATCAGCATCTGCATGAAAATATCTGCATTATTTAGAATGATTTCTACATTTCCATTTGAAACCTTTTTCTGGAGTACAATATCACGTTTGCTATCTTCAACTGTTGTACTATGTAAATGTACTATATCCCATATCGAATGTGGGATGATCTCTCCCCTAAGTACATCATTGCTCTCAGAGCATGCAAAAGATACAGTATTTGCAAAAATATTTTAAAACCAGGGAATCTTTATGACTCTATGTTAGACTCTATGTTGGACATGGCATCTTTTGGCATGTTTCCCTGAGTTATTTGCTTTCTGACCACCCGGTTGACTCTGTTTTTGCTGGCAGAGTGTTTCTGCGCACTTTTCTCACTGCTGACCAGTGGCAAAGTGCAAGTGCTCCTGTAGAAAATTGTGTTATGGATTGGTATTTGCATGATTGGCCTGTTTGATTTATGTGTCAGTCCATAGTAACATGCAATGAGTGTGCCAGGGCCTCTGAATTCAACGCTGTTAGTGGGCTGCAGCACTGGATTGTGCCACCCACACAAACAGCCCGTAAATGTATCTTGGGCCTGCCATTGCAGAGCTTGTGTGCAGTCTGGTGTGCTATGTCGACTTGGCAAGTACACCCACTTGCCAGTCCCTAAACCTTGCCTTTTCTACATGTTATCCACCCCTAAGGTAGGCCCACGGTACTCTTGTGGGCAAGGTGCATTGTATCTGAAAGGTAGAACATGCCCTGGTGTGTGTGGCATTTCCTGATAGTGATTTTCAGCCAATTTTGTTTTTCACTATTACACGGCTACCTGTTCCCATTGGCCAGAATGGGCAATTTGATTATAACATTTTATAATCTTAACTGACCCGGGGAACAAGGTAGAAAAACGAGTTTAGTATGCCTGAACTTAGAATGTTAAAGTACATCTTTTAGTGAGGGTGAATTTTACATTCTGTGTTCGAAAATACCACTTGAAGAAAGTAGTTATTTTCTTGCCTAACCATCCAGTATGCAGCTGCTAGTTTTGTGTATTCCATGTTTGGTTTCTGAGTTACACGGGGCTTCAGAGGGCCTTGGCACCAGCAGTCTGATGGGTCAGGGTTGGGCTGAATAGGCCCTACGTTAAATAGAGAGTAGGGGGAGAAGATTTCCTTTCACTTGCCTGAGCCTTCATAGAATAGAGAGTAGGTGGAGGAGTTTTCCTTTCAGCTACCTCCGTCAGGTATGCTTTCAAAAATGCTGTCTCCACTTCCTGCCTGGAGGCTGCACCTGTGAGGACAGAACTGGTTTGGGCTGGGTACAGATACTCTCTACCCCCAGAGAACAAATGATTTTGTGGTATAAATATTGGGACCCAAACCCCAGAACTTTAGAACTCTTTTGGACTAAGAAGACTGCCAAGAAGATGAGCCTGTAGAAGCTGTGAGGAGGAGCTAACACTTTGCTATATGCTTTTGCTGTGTTGGCCTGCAATGGCTGCTTCTGTCTTGGGCAGTGAAAGGGCTGGATTGAACTTTCTGCAATCTACTTTTGTGAGTTTCTCCAAGGGCTTGAGGTAGAGCTTGCCTCCTGTTCAAGAAGTCTCAGGAATAGCAAAGACTTCAAGCTCTTCTGCCCTCAGCACTGGGGACTGTGTGTTTTGTGCTGCAACAGAAGAAAAAGCAACCCAACGCCGTCCACGACACCGCTGCCGACTCTGTGTCCTGAAGGCACCACAGAGGACACTGCTGCAACAGCGCGACCCTGGTCTCACCGACGATGCCTACTGATGCCGCCACTGTGCCGCTGCTCGCACCGCGACCTGTGGGCACTGCGCTCCACACCACCTCACTATGTGATGATGCCTTGGTATCCCCAACGACGCCGCTCTGTGCCAAAATCTACGCCGCTGCTTGCACCGTGGTTCGGGGCACTGCTAGTAAAGTTATACAATGCACCGCCCTCATCGGGCACCGCTGCCTTGGCCTACCAATGCCATCAACTCCAGTTCATCAGCTGACTACAGCGCTTCAGCAACGACGATACCGCTGCTTGCACCGCGACCTGCCAGCACAGCGGCGAGCACTGCATTCACTTCGCAGCGCGACCCTGGGCTCACCGACAGCTCCATCTGATGCGGCCACAGAGCCGCTGCTCGCACCACGGCCTGAGGGCTCCGCACGCTGCACCACTGCACTTTGCACCGAAGCACCCGACGCCTGCTGACACCAGCGCTCCTGACTTCCAGAAAAGGAGTTCGAGCTGCAATGCATGTGACTTTGAGGGGTCCGACGACTCGTACACCGACCTCCGCAACCGACGCCTGCGGACGCTGTGCTATCGGAAGCTGAAGGAGAGGTCATCAACACCCTGCATTTGTAAAAGGTACTGTTTGCGGGTCTTCCTGGCACCGTAGATGGCCCACAATGCCCCGGTCAGCCAGAACTGTTTGGATTTGTTTGCTTACGATGCCGTGATATCCCCGGACAGAGCTATTGACATCACGGAACTGTTTTTCAAGGTTATTATAATAACGGAAGATTTTTGGTACTGTATTGTGTATTTGTATCATTTTTGGTCTTGTCTTAAGTATATAAAAATATTGGATATTTTTCTAAACTGGTGTGGTATACTTTTATAGTGCTTACACTGTATTACTGTTGGTTATGTGCAAATGCTTTACACACTGCCTCTAAGATAAGCCTAACTTCTCGTTCCAAGCTACCAAGGGGGTGAGCAGGGGTTATTTTAGGAGTGTAACTCCCTTATCCTGACTAGGAAGAAGGGTCCCTATTTGGACAAAGGTGTAAGCCCTTGCCAACTAGAGATCCCTATTCCTAACACTTTATGTGTTATATTCAACAATTCTATTGTGTCTAACCCCGCAGTATTTAGCCCCACTGAAGCCAAAACTTAGGCCCTCCTTTATGGGATTTTAGTGTAGGGGAGTGCTGCAAGGCACCTTGTTACGTTGCACTATGCCAAAGTTAAAGGGCAGGAATGCACCATAATTGTGCAATGCGGTGCATACCTGTCCTTTCTCCCTGTGCTGGTGCTGTTTCCGTAGCCTAGAGCCAACGTAAGCACCCATGCACCATGGTTCAAGGGTGCCTCTGTTGCATGCAGGATTGTTTCTGTGCAGGAAGGGGCACCTTCCTGAATAAAAACAATCCTAGGAGGAGTTTTCCTCTTCCTATTTTGTGCTGCAGAATACAGCACACATATAAAGAATAAAAAACAAGGAGAAATTAAGTTATTTGTCTTCATTACACCTCACTTCTGGAGGCGTATGGATTTTGCACTTCTTCAGGCGTACATGATTTTGTAAATCTAGGGCAGCGTCAAAATCCATGGGTGTTGCATGGAAAAACCCTCTCCAACACCCATGGAACACCTCCCTGGCACTGAGTAAGGTGACACAGTGATTAGCGCTGTGTTGCCTTATTCAAGATTTATGAGGCCACTTTTCCCCATTCCTAACACTATCAGGCACATGCATCATTGTCACATTTTGCGATTCTTTATTTGCGAAAAATAAGGAATCGCAAATAAAGAATCGCAAAATGATATGCATCATTTTTTTCACATTTTTTTTGCGATTCGGTAAACTTCGCAAATTTTACCGAATTGCAAGAATAATGCGAATTCCTATTTGCGAATTCGCATTTTGCGAATTCGCAAAATGCGAAATCGCATATTCATGCATTTCAATGAAGACACACCCAAGAAGCCAGGAGACTGATTACAAACACCTGTAGCCTAGTTTAAACAGCAGGAGTGGCAGTTGGCAGTTGGAGCTCTGCCTGCAGCAACTGGAGGAGTGTTTTTTTTTTGTGCTGCTGAATAAGAAATGGCTTCTGAAAGTGCTGTTGAAGACCTGCATGCCAGGAAAAGGAAAATAAAGTTCAGTGACCAGGAGCTGGAGATTTTGATTGAAGAGGTCACTTTGAGGCAGGACCAGCTTTTTGGAAAGCAATCCCGTAAGGTCCCTGAAGGAGTGAAAAGAAAACTTTGGTTGGCAATACAAGCCAAAGTTAATGATGTGGGGGTTGCCCACCGTGATATCACCAATCTGCAGAAACGCTGGTATGACCTACGCAGTCGTGCCAAAGAAAGAATTGCTAACAAGATTAAAACTGCCAAAAGGACTGGTGGTGGCCCCCTCAGGGATAGACCAAATACCCCCCTAGAGGACATGGTTGAGGGGACCCATGTCACAGAAGCAGTCATTGGAGTGATTCAAATAGACAACTCGTGCATACTGACAAATCACAAGGTAAGTGTTTTCATTTTAATGTTTTTATTTACATGTAATTGAGAGTGTAGGAGCCCATTATTTATATCACAGATGCTCATGATCAATCCCCCACATGTTACATTTACTACATAGAAAGAGGGTGGTCAGAAATTCAGTTTATAGGAATGAAGCAATGCATCATGGGAGTTGTAGTTTCATTCATTTGGAAAATGTTCTTTCAAAGAAAAATAATTTTCAAAGTAACAAATCAGCAATGTCAGTGTAGGATTCCATGCAGGATGCATGTTTATTCTAATTCAAATGTACATTGTTTCAGAACACAAAAAGCTTCAAAATTAGACATTTACACACTGAATGCACTCTTTTATTCATAGATGCAGAAAAGGAAACTGAAACAATTGATTTTGAAGACACTTTTAATATGGAAATGCAGAACACAGCAGAACAAAATTCAGTGACATCGTCACCCACTGTGCAGACAAGAAAACCAAGGAACAGTGTGCGCCAACTAGAGCACTCAGATACTGAAGAAGAGCCCAATGTACATGTACATGAACAGGAGAGTGCTGAAGTCCCTGCCACACAAAATACACAGATAAGTCGTCGTAATAGAATTCAACAATTTTATAGACGAAGGGCAGGTTCTTCAAACCAAAGATCATCCTCACAAGATGACAGCCATGCCAGTGTTGTTGAATTGAAGCTGCTCAAAGTACAACGCCTGCAAGGGAAAGATATAAGGGTAATGAAGGGCAAACTGAATCATATCAGTCAAGACATCAGTGCTATGAATAATAGTCTGTGTCAATTGACAAAGGTTATTGAAAGAGCTCATGTGATAAACTGGACTGCATGGCAACAGCCATGGAAACAATGTCTGAAGCCATACAGACACAGAACATTGCCAATTGCAATAGGCACATGAGATCAATGACAAGCATGCATGCTTACACCAGGGCATTAAATCGTTTGACCAGCAGCAATGCTCAACTAATTAAACATACAGTTTGCATGCAGAAGGATTTAAGTCAATGTTGTGGGGAGCTTTCCAAAGGAATGATGTCACTCAAAAGTGCAGTGGATGACATGCACCCTGATGTAACTATAGAAAAGACAGTACAAGGGGGGATTACTGATGATTGTGCAAAAAGCAGTAGACAAGCAAAACCTAATCTAGTAGGTGAATGCCGTAGCTCCAGACATCTAGAACATAAAACCTGCACATCCATGGGTGTGGATAATTTTAAAAGCAAAGCTTTAGGGGTGCGAGGACGAAAAAAATAATTTTGCAAAGTGCTTGTCTGCCTTTTGAAGGATTTAAAAATTGAAAATACTGTGCTGTGACTGAAGAAAGTCAAAACAAATTATTTTTATGTTTCAACTTGACATGCATGATTGTCTACTGAGTAGCATGATCCTTATTTATTTAAAAAAAAATAAAAATGAGTGATATGTGAACTAAACTGACATGCTTCTTACCTCTTTTAAAAGTAATGTTGAGTAATTTCTGCCCTTCTTCTCCTCCCTTCTGCTGCATCAGGTCCATGTAGTCTTGCATGGGGTTGTTGAGGCTGGTTGTCAATGTTTGGTAGTACATCCTCCAAATCCAGTTCTAGGCCTCTCCTAGTGGCTAGGTTGTGCAGCATGGCACATGTTGCTACTATTTTAGAGCAAACATCAGGACGATATTGCAATGCTCCACCAGTCTTATGCAATATGCAAAGCCTAGACTTCATGACACCAAAAGTCCTCTCTATGACATTGCGGGTTGCTATGTGGGCATGGTTGTACTGCTGTTCTTTGCGGTTTGCTGGAGTTAGATATGGTGTGAGTATGTATGACCTCACAGCCTATGCACTATCACCTATGGTGTGTGGAAATGGGAGACAGAAAGTATCAATATAATGCCAAAGCATGGAACAAAGTGAAATGACAATCATTTTGACTATATTTACCAAGCAAATAACCATCTCCAAATTCTCCAGAAAGCAGTCGAGCATGGATGGCACTATGTCTGAAAATATAGGAGTCATGGGCACTCCCAGGGTAACTCACAACTAAATCAGTGATGATTGTTTTGGAATTGCAAATTGCTTGAATGTTTAAAGAATGGTAACTTTTCCTGTTGCGGAAAATGTACTCATTTGCAGATGGGGGACAAATGGGAACATGTGTGCCATCTACACAGCCTATTACATGTGGGAAATGCGCCATGTTGTAGAAGTCTAACTTTGTTTGAAGCAATTCCTGCTGTGTGCTTGGAAAAATAATGTAATGCCTTATCCTTTGCAGCATTGCATTGAGAAAGCTAGATAGTGCACTCTGTGAAACCCCCCCAGCAACGGCTATGACACCCTGGAAGGACCCCTAGGCTAGAAGGTGAAGAGAACATAATACCTGTACATGGGTGGGTATGGCTTGGGTCCTACGTGTTTGTCTGTGCAAAATGGGGTCTAATTCTGCTATCAGGTCTAAAATGGAGTCAGCATTTAGCCTATACTTATCATAAATGTCAGCCTGTGTCTGCCCAAACAAAGTGATGCGCAATCTGAATATTCTTTCATTGAGCATCCTGCTGCTCTCAACCTCCACCTACGTGCCAGGACAATGACTGCTGCCATCCTAAAAGATTTTTTGAACAACTGCGGAACCCCTTAAATACTCTCCCAATTAGTTTCACATGTTTAGATAAAAATAAAAAAATACCACCTGCTCTCACTTCTTCTAAATTTAAGAATTCTTAATAGCAATTTCGAAAGAATTTGCAATTAGCGATTTTTGATGCATGCCGTTTTTTGAAAAAATATTGCGATTCCTTATGTTTGCGAAATTTTAAGGAATCGCAAATCCATTTGCGATTCTTAGATTTGCGAAAATAAGGTTTCAACATGATGCATCCCAAACTAAGAAATTGCATTCGCAAACGGCCGAATTTTGCAATTCGCACCATTTGCGAATGCAATTTCTATTGATGCATGTGCCTGTTTATGTATTATATTCAATAATTCTATTGTGTCTAACCTCAAAGAAATTAGCCCCACTGAAGCTAAAACTTAAGCCCTCCTTTATGTGATTTTAGTGTAGGGGAGTGCTGCAAGGCACCTTGTTACGTTGCCCTATGCCAAAGTTAAAGGGCACGAATGCACCATATTTATGCAATACGGTGCATGCCTGTCCTTTCTCCCTGCGCTGGTGCTATTTCCGTAGCCTAGAGCCAACGTAGGCACCCATGCATCATGGTGCAAGGGTGCCTCTGTTGCATGCAGGATTGTTTCTTTGCAAGAATGGTCACCTTCCTGCACAAAAACAATCCTATGATGAGTTTTCCTCTTCCTATTTGTGCTGCAGAATGCAGCACACATATAAAGAATAAATAACAAGGAGAAATGAAGTTATTTATCTTCGTTACACCTCACCTCTGGAGGCGTACGGATTTGGCACTTCCCCAGGCTTACATGATTTTGTAAATCTGGGGCATTGTCAAAATCCATGGGTGTTGCATGGGAAAACCCTCCCCAACACCCATGGAACACCTCCATGGCACTGAGTAACGTGACATGAGGCCTCTCAAAGGTACACAGGGTGGTTTCGCGTGGCTTTATAAATCTGATTCAGAGTTCTGTGTCATGCATATACCACTTTACAGGACTCAAAAAATGAGCCCCATAGTTTGTAACTCACTCTCATGTAACTGTTCAACTGTAGTGAGACTGGATCAATAGCAGAATCCAAAGATGTGATCTATATATACTGGGAATTATTTAGTTACTGCACAGTGGCGAATAGCGATGAACTGATGAAATACTATAAAAGGTTTACCCATTTCTGTCAAATAGTCATTACCACTTCTATCACTTTTAAAAATCTAGTTAGCATTTTCAAGTATCTCTTTACATTAACTTAAGTGCCAACTAAAACATCAAAGAAAACAAGTAACATAAGTCATTCATTTGTACAGATGTTCTTTGCACCATGGTGGCCCAAGACTAGAAGGTAAAATCAGGGAGTGTTTGCCCCCCTCTAGGGATGTGCATATTCAGAAATTGTATAGCTCTTGGAACCTAATGAAAGCACATATAAAGCTACCGATTACTGACTCCATATGTTGAAAGAATGACGGTTGAGGGAAGATATTGGAATAAATTCTAAATTTGTGTAGAATGTTCATTTTTTAACATTTTTGACTAGTTCATTAGAGTGATTCCATTTACGTAAGTATACAACACATTTTCCATAGTTTACTTTGACAATCTTATCTATATTGCTACTGATCTTAATCCCCAAGTATATTGCTTAATTTACCATCCATAGGTCATTGCCCTCTAATGTATGATTAGAAATATTATGTGGTTATTCTGAGTTTAATTGGTAACTAGATGCCTTCCCAAATGTATCTGCCCCAAATTCAATTGCACAAATTGTTGTAAGTATGTCATTGGAATGAATCGCAACGTCATTGGTGCATGCTGAGATTTACATATAAATATTATTAATCGTCATAGAAACTATTATGGTATCTCTCTTGAGGGATTGTAAGTTTGAATCCAGATATAACGCTCACAGTAATGCAGAAACAGGGCATCCTTATCATGTCCTTATAGGCAATTTATATATATTTATTTTCCCATGGTGGCCACCATAGCCATTGGTTGTGTATGCAATCTCTGATTACAGTTAACATATATTTTGCAAAACCTCATTTTAGTCATAACCAGCCCTAAAACCTAGTAAAACAATGTTTTGGCATCAAGAAGGATCATACCTTTTTATGTAAGATCTGTGCGGCACCAAACATGGTTATAGCTCTATTAAAATGCAAAGCAGTATCAGATGTGAAAATGAGACCATGGTGTAATAGACTGTCCAATTACCTTTACGTATATTTTTGCATTAGAATTGGTAAAGATAATGGTCAATAAGAATGGCAATCATCCAGTGGTTTATTCTGTTTATTCTGTTTTAGAAATAGAGCTATATTTATATTATTCCATTAGGTTGGTACTTGTATCCCTTTATCAATTTTCCTTGCCGCCATCTGCATAATAGGTACCTAAAACCTAGAAAAGATAATATAAAATTCCTAGGGAAGTATGCATTTAAATATATCTGGTTGAATATCTGTATGGTATGATGACTGATAGTAATTTTGAAGTGTTTCCAAGATGGCATGAGTATTTCAAATAACATATCCAGACTGATCCTTAATTGCAAACGTGACTGAAACATTACTCTGTTTATTAGTTTTGTAACCCTGTATAAGTCCAATTGACTTTGCTGAATGCTGCCTGCTTGCCAAATATGTAACAAGAGCTTTCCTCCTAAGACTACACCCAATTTTATTCCAGCATTCTATCATCTGTTTATATATTTCCAAATTATTATGATCAGAATTCCTAGTGGAAGTAGCATGTAATATTTCCACTGTTCATAGCTGGATTAAATCTAGTCTATCATTCTCTGTGCTGGCCCACTTACTAGTGCTGATATATTAAATAGTCATCCCATAAATGCATGCGTTGAGTGTGCTCCAAGTCAATCTTATGGAAACACTATTACGGTTATTGTTCAAAAGTCTTCTATAGTAATAATACAAGCATATATTGACCTTAGGATCTGTTTTTAGAAACGTTTGATCGAAAGTCCACCTAGTAATATAGAACCATTAATGTGACCTCTCAAGTCTGTCTGGACAAATAGAGAGCTATTCCTGAATAAAACAGTCGGGCATATCTGGATGCTAGTTTTGTCACTCTTATGCAAATGCCATATAAATTCGGGAGTAGAACCCATAAGCAGAAGCAAAAATGGTAAATCCATATTCTACCCTGTGTAGTGATCTTCAGAGGTCTCTAAGACCATGTACATGTATACGATGCAAAACAGAGCTAAGAACCCTAATCATTCTAGGAACAGCTCATCTAGCCTACAATCCCTAACACAGTTAAAATTCCTGATCAGTATCAATTCTCCTAACCAAAATGCTTGGTCTATTTCAAGACTGCTAAACATATCTGGGCTGCATGTGTTTTTGTTCATAAACAAAACAAATAGTATAGACCTGATGCTCAGAGCATGACCTAAATTGTAACCCAATGACCATGCATATCAATAAAATTTCTGAGATGCTGTATACCACCCCTTTTAAGACCTAATATTGCAATTTCCCTGATAGACATCTGTTTGGTAGTTGTGAGAAACCAGGAATGTATGCAGTGTCCCCCCACTTGTTGCCCACATGTTGACTACTGGATGCTGGTTGTCTGACTCTGATTGTGTCCTGGGCTTTGCTAAACAGACCCAGAGCCTGGGCTCTGATTAGAAGTACATGGCAATTAAATTTAAGTACAATTATTACTGAAAACCTACCTGTAAGTCCCAAGTATATGGTATAGCGTGTATGTTAAGAGGCCCAGCAGATTTATTCCACTTAAGTGTACACTGCTGTGTGGTCTGCAGTCATTTCAAAATTCAGACCTGTTTTGCAAAGCTGGTTTAAATAAAAATTATATGCACATTCGACTTTGGAATTAAGCGTACTTCCAAAGTCTCAAAATACCTTATTTTTACATATAGGTCACCCCTGAGGTGCCGCAAGGGTAGGGTGCCATTTAAAAATAAGCAGGGTCTTTGTAAGAGATGTTTTATATGACCTGGTGAGGGTAAAACTGTCAATTCTGTTTTCCCCCATTGTAGCACATTTTCTCCCCAGGCTAACATGGAAATAATTTAATAAAGTATAACTATTGACATACGTGAGCTGAAAATATATTTCAAAGTATTAAAATTATAGTTATTATGAATCCAACAACCAGCCATGGTTGGATTTACAGGAAGTATTTCAGAAAAAAGTTTATTTTTATTTTTTTATTAAACCTTTTTTTTATTAATTGCGGTCAACAGAGATACATGACAGTCACAGCATCAATAAACCAATATAGCATAACATGTATGGTACATTCAGTAGAAAAGCAGTACTTGGGCATGGGATGGTATAGCACGCATAGGTCAGCCCGCAAGGCTCATATTACAGTGATTAACATTGCGAAGACATCCACGGTACAGCACGCCTCCCATCCACTCATGGTCACAAGGTGTGGGGATCCCACAGCTTCAACGCATAAAAACAGACTACCAATCAAGGGTGGAAGGTGCCACGAAGCCCACCAGCCCCCCGACTACCTCAGTCTCTACCAGTCAACCAGCTACACCTCCGAGTGTATAAGTGTGCCTCATTTGTGACAAGGAGAGGGTGGCCCCTCACAACACCCCAGGAAGCGTGCAGCGCTCAGGCAATATATGTGTATCATGCCAAAAAAGCGGGGCATAGTGCTCACCCATGCAAGCGTCATCTCTACCGATGCGCAGTCCCTAGAGCCAATGTGTATGTTTACCCCCCGCAGACCTGTCATACTAGGATAACGGGAGGGTCAGGAAGATGTGCATTGTGAGTAACAGCATATTACTGGTAAGTACCCCAGAGTCCCCAGCAGCCCTCTAGCAGTAAGCCTACCATCATGGTCCGAGCAGGGGGGGCTGTGTCCCCACCTCTCGGTCGTTATGTAACATGGTGAGTGTTCTACGCAACGGCCACACGCTCAGGGGGCAGGCAACGGATCTTCATCCCCAGAGGAATCACTGTGAGCCATCTGGGACAACCAGTAAACCTGTAAAGGGGACCAAAAATCACTGGGTCTACAGCGAGCGGGGAGCAATTCCGCATAGATGCCATGTTGGTCTTGGCAGTACAAGAGGTCATCCAGCCAGTCTTTAAACTTCGGTGCCCTGCCCCTTCCCCACCTGCAGGCTATCCTCCTCTTAGCTAGCAGCAAAGCTATATTAACAAACCTCCGGTCCGCCTTGGGCACATCCTTGGTATACCCCAGCAGCATCACCACCGGGTCCAGAGGGAGGGGGCCAGCAATCATGACCTGGAGAGCTGAATGTACCTGCGCCCAGTATGCCTGTATCGCTCCACACTCCCAGGCCAAATGGAGGAATCCCGCACCTTCCGCGCGGCAACGTGCACACCTGTCGTCCTCTGAGAGGTGAAATCGCAGCTTCCGAACCGGGGTGTAATAGTACCTCTGTACAAACTTGTAGTGAATAATTTTCAATCGACAGCTGGAGGATATGTCAGCCGTGACCGAGCAGCAATATTTCCACTGCTCGTCAGTGAGGTCAACAGGCAGCTCAGAGTCCCAGGCAACCCGTGCCTTTGACAGAGCCGGCGGCCGCTGCCCACGGATGGCAGCATACAGTTTGGACACCAGGTGCCTACCATCCGACACCAGCAACACATGCAAAGGCAGAACCGTCTCCGGCTCATCCGGAAAGCTGGGGAGTATGTCCCGCATACCCTGACGCAGCCTAATATAATAGAACACCTCCATCGGCGTCGGGGGGCCGGTACGAAACACCTGATCTTTGGAGCGGAACAACCCATCCTGGAACAAGTCGCCCCACGTGGCTATGTGTACCCGTTTGCACATGGATCGAAACCCAGTTTCCAACAATAGCGACAGCTTTGGGTGGTACGCAAGAGGCATTGCCGGTGAATAAAGCATGGGCGCTCCAAGCAGTTTAGTCACTCTCCTCCAAGAGTCAACAGTGCAGGTAACAGTGGTAGCAGGCGTCTCGATATCGCCAACCTGACCCAGTAGCATGCCCCTGAGCGGGAGTGGATGTACTATCCAATCCTCGGCAGCTACCTGCGGCATAAAAGGGGCGGGGCTGACCCAGTGATATGCATGCTGCGCCTGAGCACTGAGATAATACACTTCGAGATCAGGGACATCGAATCCGCCCCTGTCATATGGCTGCGTTAGGACCTTCCAGCTAAGGCGCGGTTGTTTGCCGCCCCAGAAGAGACGAAGCAGCTCGGTTCGGAGCCTCTTAAAAAAATAGTTACCCGGGTAGTAGGGGATGTTCTGGAATAGGTATAGGAAACGTGGTAGGATGACCATTTTTATCAGTGAGGCTCTGCCTGCCATCGACAGCGGGAGGGCCAACCAGCGGGTCACATTGTCAGTCAATTGCGAGATAGCCACTCCGTAATTCATCCGAATCACGTCTTCTTTATTGAGTGATACCTCAATGCCCAGGTACCTCAGGTCAGAGCCACACCACTCCAATGGGTAATCCAATGGAAATCAGGTAACTGCGGCCGTGAGGGGGAAGAATTGCGACTTCTGCCAATTAATGTGCACTCCGGATATGCCGCCAAACACTATAAATTCTCGCAGAAGTGGGTTAAGGTGTTGTTGTGGGTGCCGCACGTACAATGTAACATCATCCGCATAAAGGGAAATCCCAATCTGCCGCTGGTTACAGTTAAAGGCGCTAGCCTTATGTAATTGCCGGATCCTGCAAGCCAGTGGCTCAATTGCCAAGGCGAAGAGTAGGGGCGACAGGGGGCAGCCCTGCCTAGTACCTCTCGTGATATGCATTCGAGCAGACAATACCCCATTGATGACGACCCTAGCGACTGGAGAGGTGTAGAGCAGTTTCACCCAGGCAATAAATATCTGAGGGAACCCCATCCTACCTAAGATAGCCATGAGGTAGCCCCACTCGACAGAATCAAACGCTTTGGTGGCGTCCAGGAACACAGCAGCGACCGGTAGCGTAGGTGCTATGGTGGGTATAAGGGAGAACAGCGTACGAAGGTTATGCGAAGTGGCTCGCCCTGGGACAAACCCAGATTGATCCGGCAGCACCAGTGTAGTCATGAGTAGGGACAGCCTAGTCGCCAGTACTTTAGCAAGTATTTTTGCATCGCAGTTGAGCAGCGAGAGGGGTCTATAGGCGTCAGGCTCAACCGGGTTTTTCCCTGGCTTCAGAAGTGAGGTTATCGCCACCTCCCTCATTGAGCCCGGCAGTATCCCCATCTCCAGCGATTCTTCAAAGACTTCCTTCAGCACCGGTGCCATGATGTCGATGTAGCACTTACAGAATTCGGCTGGGAGGCCGTCCAGCCCCGCAGCTTTGCCATTGCTGAGGGACATAATCGCTTCCCTGATCTCATCCAGTTCAAAAGGACATCCTAGGAATGCCCTATCGCCGTCACTCAGCCAGCAGAGTGCTATATCATCTAGGAAGTTCCCGAAGTCCACCTCGTTTTCCTGCTGTGTGGAATATAACCGACGGTAGTGCTGCAGGAAGGTGTCCTGGATACTCTTAGTGTCCTGATAGGACCCGCCTTTGCCATCAGTGATTTCTAATATGTGGGTGGCATGGCGCTGGTGTCTAGTGAGTGCCGCGAGCACCTTTCCTGGCCGGTCTCCCTCACAATAGCGCCTAGCCGTCCAGTATTTGCCCCGGAACTTCACCTCTCTAGCTGCCTCCTCCTCGAAGGACGAAAGCTTGGCCCTGAATTCCTCCGCCAGGTCAGGGCGAGGATTGCTGACCATCTCCGCCTCCAGCGCTTTAAGCTCCAATTCCAGTTTTGACAACGTGCTCACTATGGCCTTGAGTATACCACAGCTCTTAGAGATCGTGAAGCCCCTAACAGTCACTTTAAAGGCTTCCCAGATCGTTTCCACCTTATCGACCGACCCCTTGTTTCTAGGGAAGAATGCCTCAATCTCCTCACCAAGTTCGTGTTTAAAAACAGGGTCAAGCAGGGCAGAGGGGAAGAGCCGCCACGGCGGCCGCACTCTGGCATATCCAGGCATTTCCAACACAGCCAATACGGGGCAGTGGTCTGAGTAAGTACGAGGCAGATGTTGCACCCGAACTACACCCCCAGCCAGTCCCCGCGAGATGAAGCAGTAGTCAATCCTCGCCCACGAGCGTGCGTGCGTCGTGAAATGAGTGCCCTCCCTAGTCACTGGGTGTGTGTGCCTCCAACTATCCAATAGGCCCGCCTCCAACAGTATACCCTGAAGAGTGTCCCGAGCCTTCATGTTGTATTGTCCACTACCATCTGACCTATCTGCCCCAGGATTCAATGAGAGGTTGAAGTCCCCCCCCCAAATTAAATGTGTAGCTTCCACCTCCAGTACATGACCCCACAATGCAAGAAAGAAACCGGGTGTGTCGATATTGGGTGCATAACAATTGACAAGCATGACCACATCAGTGCCCAATCTACCCCAAAGTAGCACATACCTCCCCTCAGTGTCCACCCTCGCTCCCAACTTCTGGAAAGGAAGCCCCTTATTGATCAGAATAGCTGCACCCCTCGAGTAAGTGGAATATGAGGAAAATTCCCTCACTGTAGCCCATCTACTTGCAAACTTAGGAACATTACGTGGATTCAGGTGGGTTTCCTGTAGCATTGCGATCTGTACATGATGTCTATCCAAATATGCAAGTACATTTCTGCATTTCCGGGGGTCATTAAGGCCCCGAACATTCCAGGACACGATTGAGACATTGCTCAAGGCGACATCACCCATGCTCATCATCACACCCCTGAAAAAGACCCATGGTCGGTGCACCAGCCCGCACTCGGAACGCACCAATGACAAGTCTCTTTGCTGATTGGAACTTTCGCATTGCCCATCCACTGACACACGCGCACACTCCGTCATCGATTTCTGCATACATGCCATGAACATCTCCCGCAAAACTGCCCTTGGGGCCAACAACGCACACCCCCACAGTCATACACCCCCCCCATTCGTGCAACACCCCAACCCCCGCTCAGCAAGACCTCCCCCCTCCCACTGAAGCAACCCAATTTTGCCAGTATCCCATCCCCCCTCCCCACCCCAATCTCCACCCTCAACAACCATGGAAAAACTGTGTGGGGAACCCCCTTCTGAGGGCATCAGAGGTACGCACCAATACACCCCTACAATCCCCTCCCGTCCCGCACAGTTCATACGGGAACAGTCAGAGAAGGGGGGGTGGAGCCTGGTATATATCACCCCTGCAGGTCAGAGCCCGACCAACATATCACCGTCTCTTGCGGCATCCCCCCCTGTTGGAGAAGGTGCCAATCAGGCCAGGTGAGTCATCTATGCATCCGCCACTGCGCATAACACCCCCAACATTACATCCAACCTGGACATTCCAATACAAAGCTCAACCCTGGAGTACAGCATACGACCTGTCCGCCAGTCCACAGCCAGTTCACACAATGATGAATCTGCAATCCAGTTCCAGAACCCTGGTCAGAACAACCGGGGCCAAGACAGGCCGAAGGATCCAATCCGAACGCCAGATCAACAACAGGAGGTCAACCATCCAGCAACAATGAGGCAACCTCAGTCCGCAGCCTGCTCCTCTGGGTTCTCGTCCGCATCCCCATTTTCCGCATCTCGTCTGTCTCTCCTGGTAGCTCGGAGTTTTTTGATGTATTCCTCCACCTGCTGTGGATTGACGAAAAAATGTTGTTTACCCTGATGGGTCACCCTAAGTCGTGCCGGGTATAGGAGGGCGTAATCCACCTGCATGTCTCTTAATTTTTTCATTACAATCAGAAACTTTTTCCGCTGTTCCTGCACAAGCGGCGTAAAGTCCGGGTACACCGAGAAGGGTACTCCATCGCAAGACAAGTTGTGATTTGTCCGTGCTGCTCGTAGTGCTGCGTCGCGGTCCCGGTAGTTAAGCAACCGAGCGATGATAGGCCGCGGTTGCGCCCCAGGCTTGGGCACTGGACCCAGGGAGCGGTGCGCCCTTTCGACGATAAATTGACCAGAGAAGGCCTCTCTGCCCACCGCAGCTATCAGGATTTTCTCCACGTATTCCTCCATGCGCCCAGTGTTGGTGGATTCAGGTACACCCGTTACGCGAATGTTATTGCGCCTACTTCTCGCCTCCAACTCCTCATTCTTTGCCGCTATTACTCGCAATATGTTGTCCAGTCTGGAGAAGCGCGCATCGTGAGAAGCAGTCGAGTCCTCCGAGGCAGAAATGCGTCTCTCCGCTTCCGTCAAGCGTTCTTCATGGACCTCCAGCTTCTGTACGACCCCATCCATCCTGGAGGACAGGCGGTCTACCTTGTCCACTATTGTGGCGAAGCCCTGTCTCATCTCTTCCAGCATTATGCACATCTCAGGGGCCATGGACGTGGAAGGGAGCTCAGTGCCCGGTGGATCGTGGGCACTACCAGCGCCCGTCGTGCCACGCAGCTGCTTCCTGGGCGGCGCAGGCTTAAAAGAGAGTTTAGACTGCTTATTTTCGTTCTTCCCCATTGTGCTCCGCTTGTAGGGGCCCGAGGCGCCCAGCGAGAGGCGACCAGTGTGGCTCTCACCGCTCCCCGCCACTCCTCTGTGCATACGTGCCCCCTGTGCGATGGTCGCGTCGTTGGCCGCGTCTCCTGCGTGAGGAGCAGGGAAGTAGTGCCAGAATTACTCCCCGACGTGCCCCTTCTCCGGTGCCCAGGACCAGCCGCCACTGCACACGAGGGGGGTCGGAGTTCCAGCTGGCCACGCTATGTGGGTGGCGGGCAGTGATGCGCCGGCGATTTGCAGGCAAGGTCCACATTCAAGGTGCCCTAGGGGGCAGTGTGGGGGGGGTGGGGGGGGAGGCCCAGCGCGCCTCCACCGGGCGGCAACGTCCACAGTATGGCCTCAGTCCGTGGCCCCCATGAGTCCCCTGATACTCCCCGATCCCCAGTGCCCAGAAGCAGCGAGCCCAAAGCAGGATCAGGGGGGACCGCCGGCAATCCGCAGTTAGTGGCCGGGGTCCCGGTCAAACACCCGCCGGCTCAGGCGGTAGTACACAGCACTCTCTGCTATCCCAGCAGGGCGTAGGTCCGCCGATCAGCACCACCGAGCGGTGCCATGTCCAGATAAGGGGGAAGACTCACCACCATCACCGACCTCCGAGGTCCGGCAGGTCTCGCACCTCCCGGGCCGATCACTCTAAGTCCGAGGCCCACCTGCCTCGTGGTAAGCCTCGACCTCGCGTGGCGCCGCACGCAGGGTCCCGCGTCTCCTCTCCCCTGCGATGCGTCCCGGCCAGAGTCTTCGGCCGGCTAAGTTCGGCGCCGATGCTCGGTTCGTCTCCAAACTCGGACCGGAGCTACTGGGCAGGATGGCTCACACTCGGTGAACGTTTCAGGCATAGATCCGCAGGCAAACAGGATAGAATAAGGATAAAGCTGACCAGGCAGCCAGAGCCTCACTAAAGTGCGGCCATTAGCTCGTGCGCCCCCTAGCGCCCCGTATTTCAGAAAAAAGTTATAGAACTTTTCTGATGTGTCAAAACCCAGCCTTCCAGCAGCCTCTCCTGATAGGCTAGCCTTTGACAGGCTGAGCCAAATGGCTGAATCTCCATTATGGCCTCCTAATGAACCGGAACACTTGTTCTCCATGTAATATCTATTGTCAGGGCCCAGCTCTCCGTGGTGAAGGATGGGGCACGGTTCTCTGACAAATAAACTCATAATAATCATGCCTTTGTGACGTTGTTGTTGTGATTATGTCCTAACAGGAGGAATAGCTGCTTCCTTGTATTCAGGCACCTGCTGTACGTCTACACTTTTCATCCACAGTAATAATGAAACCTATTCTTCGTTCCGGCTAGAGACTGCTTAGGTGTTTAGCATGTTTAGCAGACCTCAAGCACAATAGAGAGAGACGAAGAGTAAGGGGCCGCTCTTTTCAGCCATTTTAAGTTTTACCCGTCATTCATGACGTATGGAGTATTTCCTCCTCAGGGACACACACTTTCTGTCTCAGCCTGACTTGGCAGGAGTCTTCATCTAAGTCTATGCCTGCTCCCACACTGAGGGAAGGGCAGGATGCTCACATCCACACAAAGACCTGAGCTATCACTGCAAAAAGACCTAGAGCATCAATGGCCATAGAACAACAATATACCTACTGTGAAAGAAGAGCTTACAGTGGCACAGATAGGCAGAGAACGTGGTAGGCTGGCGCCTGATATGCATCCAGACTGACAGTTTTGTCAGTCATTGCCTTTGTTAGAACAGATTCACAATTGCTTTATTAACCTTCCTGCTTCCTCACATCTGCTTGAAAATGCACCATTTGACCGCCCTTTTTTCAAAAATGTAGATTGTTAGGGCTCGCTCGCTGCGCACGCTCGCCGCAGTGCAATACAACAATTAGTTTACGCCACACCACTTTCAAATTTCACCAGCCGCCACTGCTTAAATGAGTGTCTGAATCGACACACATATATCCCAAGCCAATGAAAATGAAAGAAGAGGGGGTATATCTCTGTATGAATCTATTCAACGTGGTCGTCAACAACAGGGACAAGTGTGTATTGCAATATTAACACCCCAAGTAGCTGTAATGAAGGTTCATAACTCGTACCTGTCAAACCCGGAAACCAGAGCCTAGTTCAACATGCCGATACATAGCCGGTGTATACACAACAGAATTTCAGAGAGACAGCACAGTACAATTTCTATAAGAACCCTTGCAGTAGCGTATATGATCAGTATTCAGGATAGTTACTGTGCAAAATGATCTAAACAGCTAGTTAGTAACATCAGAGATGGTGACCAATGGGCAAGAAACAAGTAGAGTTGCATGCACCTACCAAAAGCTATTCAAACATGTTCGTCAACAATGTGGACGAGTGTGTACTGCAATATAAAGCACTATGAAGCACCTGCAACGTAAAAAAGACTAGAATAGCAAAAAGAAAATCAACAAAAACAGCTCCAATAGCTTTTGAGTTGTGTGGGCCAAACATTATGTAAATGTGCATGAGGCTAAACCGTAATTCAAATAATCCATACAGAGAAAAAGCCGAAGCTTTAGAGTGGCCATGTGCATGATAAAACTGTGGGCACCACAAGGGAGAAGACAAGATCGAGAAAAATCGTGACTGGCATGCCTGATTAAGTGCAGCCGTATGGAGTGCTGTGATCCAGGGCCCGGCGTTTCCCTGCAGAGGAGAAAACCTGAGTGCATATATAGAAAAAAAACTGCGCAGATACAAGCGATAAGAAGCAGATGCTCAGAGTATCTCCACGGGTAGTGACAAATTATATAAATATTATAAACAAAGACAGAGTAGTAGCCAGTGAAGCTTAAAATGAATGCACCCGTGTCGAGCGCTACTATCAAAAATCCCAGAGTTTCCCAGAAAAGAAGAAAACCTGGGTGGATATTAATAAAAGTTGTATAGGCACGAGTGGTGAAAGACGGCGCTCCAACAGGTGTCAAACAATGCTATACACAGAGTCAGCACAATAGAACATTAGACGGCTAGGTACTTATTCCGATTGGTGCTCAAGCCGCCAACAACCATCCTTTACACTCCTGTACTGTGCCGGCAGTAGATAAAGAGACTGTGATCTACCAAATTGCGCTTATATATGCGTCGTCAAAGAACATGCGCACCTGAAAAATAATGCGAAGGTCCCAATAGGTCAGCACTTGCATGTGACCCCTGTCGTCCATGGAAAGCATGTGCCATCTTGGGGTATGTTTGGGGTAACTAATGTAACCACAAAGAAGGGGTCAACATGATGCTGAGATGAGAAAAGATTAAAAAACATGGTACAGTCGATCGTGAGCGCGCTATGGTAAAATTAGGATCCATACCGCCGTAATGAAAAATCATTATAAGATGGGGTGAACGTGGTATGATAAAAAGTAGAATAGATGCACCATTGTGAAGGCTCTTTATATGAAGAGTTCCCTGATGGTCATTATAGATTGCAGTGAACTAAATCTTAGTAGCACAAATGGCAGGAAGCCATAGTGTAAAGGCAAAACGTAAAATCAAGACGGTGGGGGGCAGGGACCACTAGTCGAGGAGATTCCAAGTATGATAATGTGATGCAAAATAATCGAAGAGTGTTGTAATGGACTGAGCGATCGAATGTATTAAGTGCCTTTAATGGGAAAGGAGTAGTAAACAGAGATAACAATACAACCTGTAAAAAACTAGTCGCTTGGATTACTAAGTAAAAGAAATGTCACAGAAACGATGATGGGTGCCCCATCCTAACAAAAAAAACAACCAATGCAAGAAGGACTAGTGGGTAAGGAGCAAGGAGTTACAGTAATAAAAAAATATTTGAGAAACTGAAAAAAAAATTATGTATTTGAGATCAATGAGTGAAAAGTGTGACTGCAAATACAAGAGGAAAAAAAGGTGTAACATTTTCAATAGAGGTCATGGGATGGCAGAACAGCATCTGTATCTAGGTGTCATAATATCCTAATATTAGTGGGTTTATAGTCAGTAAGCCCCAGTGTTTTCTGGTGATTTTGTAAAGTTTGTGGCTGAAATCAATTAGTAAAAAGCGTGATTGTGAAAAAAAGAATGAGAAAACATGTAAGTATTTCAAGTGATGTCATGTGATAACTAAACAAAATCTGTATCAAGATGTCATGAGGTCCTCATATTGATGGTTTCAAGAAATGGAGCCAACAGCATACTAAGTCTTTAAACATTAAATGGAACATGAGCCTGGCAGGTGTATATAAGGGATACCTCGCATGTTTAGAATCATGAGACATATATGCATCACAAGGAATAGTGCAGTACATCAGCCATGTTGTGGCCCAGATCTACACTGCGGGGGTGGCACATCCATGCCGCCTCTCTTTGTCATAAAGACAATTCCCCATTTCCCCCCTTGGAATCTGGGGGTACAGGATCAATGCCATAATACCAGATTCCAGTGTTGTCTGCATGATGTTCCAACATATGGAACATCATTGGGTATCTCATATCCCTATTGTGTATGGCCCTGAAATGTTCTCGAATTAGGGATTTAAGTGCTGATATGTTGCCTCCCACATAAATTATGTTGCAGCTACAGCCAATGATATAAACAACAAATTATTGATTTGCATTTGATGATGCGCCTGATCTCAAAGCGTTTGGTAGCATTGTGGCAGACTTGTTTACTTTTGTTTTTGCCACATTTTCACATGTTGCATTTCTGACATGTGTAAAACCCTTGAGTAGAGGATTTGAGTCAATTAGTATTTGTTGTGGTTACATAGCTCGGACAGAGCCAATTTCTTAATGTTTTGCCCCTGCGGAAGATAACTTTGACCTTGGTGGGTATACAGCCCCTGAGCCCTAGGATTTAATTTAGTAAGCCTCAATGTTTTCTTAAAATGTTTTAAAGTGTGTTGCTGAACATGGTATATTGGGTGATAAGGTCTAAGAGATTATGTTTCTTGCTGTTTTGAACCCGTTTGGATTCCTTTTTTAGTAGATCTCCACATGCCATCTGTGCAATTCTTTTCTCTGCATTATTATGAATAGTCTCATCATACCTCCTATTCCTAAATTGTCGTTTGGTGCCAGTGATGTTGGAAATGAAGGTATCTGCTGAACTGCAATTTTGTCTTATGTAAACCATTTCTCCAATTGGTATGTTGTTGATGGCAGATCGTGTGTGGGCACTGAAGGCATGGAGGGTGCTGTTACAAGCAGTGCTTTGTCTGTGCATCCTGCTTTGTATGGAGTCTTTCTCTACATAGAACAGTATGTCTTACTTGTTATGGTTGAGTGTCAATTTCACATTATAGGGGTTGTCATTGAGGAAAGTGTGATACTCCAACAGCTGATCCCCTGATCCTTTCCACAACATAATAAGGTAGTTGATATACTTCCCCCAAAAAACTATGTAATCAGTCAAGGGGGAGGCATAACGGCCCCAGGCATGCTCCCTCTCATACTAGCCAATAAAACAACCAGCATAAGAGGGAGCAAACCTGCAATTGATGGTACCCCCACCCATCACGTAAGAAGTAATTCTTGGAGAGAATGATGTATATCATCTCTATGAGCATGTCGTTATGCTGTAGGTGGTCCGCAGTTCTAGTGTAGAGAAATAACTCAATGGCTCTCACCCAAACCTGTTTCTGGATGCAGATGTGTAGGCTAGCAATGTCCATGGTCACAAACATAAGGTCTTGTGACCATGTAACATCCTCAAATGTATTCAATATATCTTTGCTGGCCTATATAAAGGCAGGTGGGTTATTAACAAAGATTTGCAAGAACCTGTCAATGTATTCCAATAATCATTCCATGGGTGAGAGGATCCCAGAAATGATTGTTCGCCCCTTGGGGAAATCACCCCCTTGAGGATTTTGGGAAGTAGGTATAGGCAAGGAAACCGTGGATTTGTGACTAAGAAATAATTGTCAGTCAGTCAGTCAAAAAGCTTTATTATCGGCTAATAACCATAAAAGCACATATATGTACAATTTTAAGTAAAAACATACCATTATAAAACAATACAATGTATTCATAATAGAGGACAATACTCCTAAAACAGTTTTAAATACAATGTTAAAAACGTGGAAAGATCCTTTACAGTTTAAAACTAAACAAAAAATGAAGGAAAAGAAGAAAAAAAATCAGCCCCTTCACATTTTAGTATTAAGAATTCCTAGTGGATTGCAGTGGTTACGCTAGCGCAATTGTAACAGTTAGGCATTTTTAATTTTTGCGGCTCTTGCACACCACATAGTCATAAGGTATCTGGAGGTCGCAAACACAATCAGGGGGGTAGTGTCATATTTCAATATTCTAAATACTTCCCTATAATCCCTGAGTCCCCTAGAGTTACATAGTTGGACGATCCATTTAGCTCTGGCCTTAGAGTAGAAAGGACAGAAGAGCAGAACGTACAGATCCGTCTCTTCACTACTTTCACACCCTGGGCATGAACTAGGTATGTCGGGAGCAAATGACCACTTATTTGTCACTGCCCTCACTGGGAGTATTCCATGTCTAAATTGGACATATAATTTCTTTGCCAGTAAGGGCTGGACATCGTCCAGGAATTTCTCAGATTGATAATTATCAATGACCTCCACAAATCTATTGGTCAACTTACCCAGAGATGGATTTGATGATATAAGGTCCATTCGATATTGCTTAAGTACGTTGACCAACAACCTCTTAGGGATCAGGGCACAAGTTTGCTCTGGAAAAGAGCCACATGTCTCCCCAACCCAGTGCATGGCAAAGCTGCTTAACATGTTTTACCCACACCCCTTATAGTCAGTAGATCCCTTAGGTCCTCCCTATAACTGTATGGGGAACAAACCCAGGTCTAACCGTAATGAGATCAAAGGTGTGCTCTGGGGAAGTCTCAATAGGCATCTAGTGAAACTGTTCTCAGTAATAGACAGAGAGGAGGCGCTAACGTGGCCCCATAACTCTACTCCATAAAGCGCTGCACCTCTCGCCTGAGCTTTGTAGATTTCCACTGGCGGTCCCAAGGTTTTGAATGAACACTCATTATAAACCTTTAAAATACCGCCAGAGGTTTGAGCCAACTTCATATTTGCCTTGGCCATATGCGACGCCCATTCCATCTTGTCGTTCAGTGATACCCCTAAGTAGTCAAAAGTGGAGACTCTTTCCAACAGCGAGCCATCTAAGTGAGAATGGGGCAATTGGGTGATTTAGAGTTAAAAACGATATGTTTGGTTTTAGAGAGGTTGATCTCCAGATTTCAAGTTCTACAAAAGGAGCAGAACGCCTCCAGTGTTCGCTGTATACCCATGGAAGATTTTGATAACAGAAGGGTATCATCAGCGAACATCAGGGCTGGTATCTTGCGAGCTGCTAAACTAGGGGAATCTAAATCCCTCGCACCCAATAGATGTTCAATCAATCTGTTAAGGAACAAAGAGAAGAGCGTGAGGGCCAACACGCTCCCCTGCCTTACATCCTTTTCCACCGGGAATGGAGCCGAAAGCTCCCCATTCCTTCCATACCTCACCCTCGCAAAAGTGCCTTGATGTAAACATTTAAACAATTGGCACAAGTATACTGGGGCACCCATCTCTAACAATATCGCCCAGAGCTTGTCCCTCTGAACCAAATCAAATGGAGATCGAAGATCTACAAAGATCAAATAAAGACTACCTGCCCCCATAGTCACCGTCTTCCAGTAGACCAATTGTAGTCTAAAGAGTTGGTCGATGGTAGAGACCTTAGCACAAAAGCCTGCTTGGAGGGAGGTCAGGATGTGATGTTCGTCCATCCAACACTGCAACCTCGTTAGTAAAAGGCGGGCAAACAGTTTCTGCAAGACGTCAATAAGACTAATAGGGCGGTAGTTAGCCGGGTCGAGTGGGGAAGCCTTTTTATGGATGGGGATGATCTCTGCCCCCAACCAAGTTTGGGGGATTTCCATGCCATGAAGGATGGCATTAAAATATAACCAGATGTAGGGAACCCAAACCTTCTGCTCACTCAGAAACAGATCTTCAGGGATTCGATCCAATCCTGGAGCCTTCCCGGAAGACAAGCTTCTAAGGGCTGCCTGGATTTCCAGCATAGTGCAAGGTTGATAATCTAAATCTTGTGCATCCACTGATACAAGAGCGAGTGTACTCTTCGATGATGGAACTAGGTCTACCAGGGGTGCAGTGTCGGTGTGGAAAAAGGGAGGCTTAAAGTGGGCTATCCAGACCTCTTCGCTCAGGTTAGGTACTGAAGCGGACATCCCCTCTAGCAAGCCTGTTCTAACTAGGTTCCAGAACGCCCTGTAATCACGTCCGTCCAAGGCTTCTTTTATACTTGCCCGTCTTAAAGCCTCCCATTCTGACTTGGACTCCGCAATTATACTTTTGTAAGTAAGTCTAGCCACTCTAATACTCTGCACGGAACCAGTTTTAACCTCCCTGACAAGAGCACATTTAGCCACCCTACACTTGGCCTGATTTTTTGGCCGTGGCCTCTTGTTAACTGTGGTATAAAAATAGTCGGCCACGGTAGAGATTAAGTTAGTGTGGATATGCTCAAATGCATGAAAATGAGAAAGATCATAATTGGCAGCCAGGAGTTCAAAAGCCTCTGCTAGGGAGCAGGCAGCATGTTGATATAGCTCGGTTATTTTATCGGGCGCTAGCACAAACTTGGCCCACCTAATACGTCTGCCACCTACAGGTATGATTAAATTTGAGTCGGCATGGGATTCCAGCTACCCCAGTCCATGTTGGTAACCCAGTGTAAATTTTAGTTCTGGTGACAGAAGATTATGGTCACTATCTACCCTTTGAATTACGGTAAAGGCCCTGATTTGGGACCAAAATTCTACATTGACCATAATATAGTCAATGGTTGTGCTTTTCCCCACTCTATTGTAGGTACTCTTACCTGGAACATCAGGAGGGAGTCTGCCGTTACAAGCTCGGAGGGAATGAGTTACTAAGAGCTTATTGATCTGCAGCGCCAACGGCGTCAAGCGCTTTGCCGGGTCCATGGAGCACTACTGTATGTGCCAAATGGAATCCCCATCTAAGCTTAGAGAAGGGATCCCAGCCAGGGGTTCAAAATGACAATTAAAATCACCCCCCATAATTATATGTGTTGGTGCAGAAAATCGTGAAAGGAGTTCATCAAGAGCCTCTAACATAGATGACCCCCACGTATGCGGAGTAGTGCGCAAATAAATGTTAAAAACCACCACTGTTGAACCATCCAAATATTTAAGTTCAATACAAAGAATGTCCGAGGAGTGGGAATCTATCACTTTCACTGAGCATCCCAAATGTGTGGCTACCCAAATGCACAGTCCCCCCGAGGGTCTTCCCCTGGGTCCCTGTACAGCAGGTATGTAGAATGTTGCAAAGCCCACCCTTGTGGGGGCGGTCAACATCCAGGTCTCTTGAAACAAGCACAAATCGTACAGGTCCACCAACTCACCCCATTCTGGATTGGGTAGCTTAGATCCTAACCCTGCTAAGTTCCAGGACCCTATTAATGATCTACGGGGTTTAGGCTTACGGGACTAACTATAGTGGGTGAAAACACATTGGTAGGGGGAGTTCCTGCGAGATTATCCGGCTCAGTTCCATCTCCTGAAGGACATGAATTTAAACTTAAAGTTAATGGGGTCCTTGTTATTCCATTTTCCTTAACTCCGAAGGCCGTCTTGGGTAGGCCCTCCTCAACCCCCTTGCCCTCCTCCACCACAGGACACCCAACTACATCGAAGTCCATTTCGTTGGGCCTTAATGGCTGGAGTAGTCAATCTACGTTGTTCAAGGCACTAAATCTATTGACTACGGGTATATTGTATTCTACCTCCTGTCCACCGTGGTGGAAGTAAGAAAGTCCAAATCCACCGGGTGCTAATTCCCATGAGTAAAAATACCCCAGGGGAAGTGGATTAATTGTACCCAGTTGACAAGGACCACCCCACCCGAGAATGTGATTGACCACTCCAGGATCCCTAAAGTTTACAATCACACAATCCCCTCCAATATCTTTGGGTTTTGTCCCCAACCAGCTAACTCTTCTGGCAAATAAAATTTCCCCCTGGCCCGATCTCATTAATGGTCTATATCTGTTCAGCCAAAAAATAATTTTATTCTTCAGCTCAGGGAACATTTCACCTTGCTTGCCTGACAGTGAAGGGATTCCTGTTAATACCACCACATATGGAGAAGTCTCAGGGGGTAACTGGGGACAAGGTAGTGATTGTTGAAATCCATTATCGGAAGATTTCATGGCAGGCTTTTGAGGTGCCAGACCCCGGTCTGGCTGCTGTTTACTAATAGGTTTTGTGTTTAGAGATGGGTCTCGGGGGGTAAAACTAGCTGTATCTGAGTGCACCCTAGGTGGAATAGCGGGGCCGGGAACAGTGAGGTTAGGGGTACGTTTAGACGTATTCATTGAAACTGAACCTTGTGCCAGGTTGTCTGGACAAAGGCCTTCACCTGGACTTCGACCTTGGATTACCTGATTAGTATTTCCTGGGACCGGTTTCAGAGAGTTGTTTCCAATAGGGGTGGGTAACTGTTGTCCTCCTCCACTCTTGTTGTTTATCAATGAAACAACTTTATCAATTCTACTCATAAAGATTTTAAATTGAGATTTGATAAGCTGTTCCATTTGTGCTTGGAAATCAATTAAAAAATGAGAAGCCCAAACCGGAGGTGCTAAAGTAGAAAAGAGAGGGCCTGCCTCAGCCTGGGAGGTATCTAAGGTAGATGTAGTTGTCTTAGATACTTGTTTATGAGATTTCAGTTTCTTATTTCTAGGGAGAAACTTAGGTACCTTTTTAGCGACCTAGGGGACTATAGAGGGTGCAGGATTGATGGGAGAACTAACATCTGGCACAATCTGCGCGCATGGGAGCTCAACAAAAGAAGACACTCTCATTGAGTCAGGGGAATTAACAGTGGCTAAAGATACATTCCCAGTTGGCAAAGGGGGGGGTATAGCAGGTGTAAGAGAGAGACGTCTTTCACTGTTCTCTATAGCCGAAGCAACCACCCCTATTGTTTTTTGTAACATTTTGTTGATAGCCGTTAAAGTCGGGACTGGAGTTATTAAAGCCGCTTTTTGCCGTGTGAGAGGGCGAGAGATTGGGGGATTAATTTTACCCATGGTACTTAGCATAGGAGTCTTGGACATTTGTAATAACGGGACCCCAAATTTTAAAATATAAAAAAAAAGGAACTGATTGCTTAGAAATAATAGGAGCCTAAAAACACAGTATCAATAGTCTAGTTAGGATAGTCACATTAAAGCCTAGCTTTGACTGAAATATAAAATGATTACCACAATAAAAGGGCCCAGTCTATTCATTGCCTGTCCAGCCAAAAGGCATGGCCCCGCCCGGCCTCCTTCGGCCCCTGACGGCCACAGACGGCATGCCCTTAGCCCGGCGGCCACCCGTGCGCGTCCCGCGTTGCGGGAGCCTGTAAGCAGTTAAATATCCTCCGGTGGGAAAGGGGAGGGGCTGCCGGTCCTCGCACTTGCCACCAACTGCTGGCCACAAGTCTCCATGAACGCCACGTCTCCCGCGAAGCGGGAGGCGCAAGAAGTAGTTATAGCCCCTGGCAGGAAAGGGGAGAGGCTGCCGGTCCTCGCACTCGCCCCCAGCTGCTGGCCACAAGTCGCCAAAAATGCCGCATCTCCTGCGAAGCGGGAGGCGCAAGAAGAATTTATAGCCCGCGGTGGGAAAGAGGGTGGGCTGCCGGTCCTCGCACTTGCCCCCAGCTGCTGACCACAAGTCTCCAAGAACGCCGCGTCTCCCGCAAAGAGGAAGGCGCAAGAAGTAGTTATAGCCCCCGGCGGGAAAAGGGAGGGCTGCCGGTCCTCACACTCACCCCCAGCTGCTGGCCCCAAGTCTCCAAGAACGCCGCATCTCCCGCGAAGCGGGAGGCGCAAGAAGTAGTTATAGCCCCCGGCGGGAAAGGGGAGGGGCTGCCGGCCCTCGCACTTGCCCCCAGCTGCTGGCCACAAGTCTCCAAGAAGGCAGTGTCTCCCGCGAAATAATTGTATTCCTCATCAGAGATGAAGCAGCTCTTGTGCCAATCAATTAGTCTCATAGTTATGTATGAGATAAAGGCCTTCATGGGGTTATGTGTAATACATTCATAGCAACTAGTGTCCGAGAGTTTCCTCTTGATTTCTCCAGTGTAGTCACATTTGTTCATAATTACCACACTATCCCCTTTATCGGCCTCTCTGGTTACAATATTCTCATCCGGTTTGAGGTCTCTAAGCACAGTCTTTTCAGCAATGAATACTCTCTGCCATCTGTGTGTTTGGTTCCTAGGCCTATCTATGTGTTTGTGCAGATCTTTAGTGACCTTTCTCTAAACAAGTCAATATTTAGATGCATGTCTGTAGGTGTACATTTTTGTGTGTGATTTTAAACCACTGCAAATGTGTAACTTTTCAATTATGTCAAGTTTACCTCTCAAAGTTTCAACATAAATTAAGTCAGAATCAAGTCCTTTACTCAAAACAGTGTATTCAATTACATACAGAACATGTTCAGATATAATTAATTCATTAGCAAGAGGAAAGCTGTTTGTGTTGTGTGGTGCCCCCAATCCTTGTTGACCCACAATTTTGTGATCATTTAGTTATTTCTGGATCTTGAATGAACTCCTGTGGTCCCTGCTTTTTTCTTTTTTTGCCTTTTGGGTCCTGCAGCTTTATTGTGCACATGACCACTCAGCTTTGATCTGTATGGATACTTTGAATTATGGTTTAGCCTAATGGCCATTTACTTACTGTTTAGTCTACACACCTTATTAGCTATTGGAGCTTTTTTTGTTGATTTTTGTTTTGCTATTCTTTTCTTTTTTTATGCTGCAGGTGCTCTATAGGGCTTATTGGCCCTTCCTCCATTTCCTAATTGTCACAACCCCACTGGTGGTTTATTTATTGAAGTACACACTCGTCCACGTTGTTGACAATCATGTTTGAATAGCTTTTGGTAGGTACATGCAACTCTGTCAGTTGTTTCTTATCCATTTGTTACCATCCCTGCTATTGTTAACTAGCTATTATGATCACTTTACACAGTGATTTATATCCTGAAAAATGATGATATATGCTACTACGGTCGTTCTAATTGAAATCGTACCATGATGTCTCTATTAGGCTGAAATTGTACGGTGTACACACCCAGAACTAGGCTTTGGTGTCTTGGTAAGACATGTATGAGTTCTGAACCATCATTACAACTCCTTGAGAGGCATACAAGGTTATACCTCCTCTTCTCTCATTTTCTTTGACTTTGGATATGTGTGTATCAATTCAGGCCTTCATTTTTGCACATGTTTTTGTTTTCTTTGCATTCCTTTTCTTGTCTACTTCAATTGGCCACTGCATAAACTTGACTTGGCATCACTTACCTATTTGTTCCTTCACATATTCCCTACCTCTATTTTATTTTGACTATCTCCAACACTTTTCCCCTTCCTTTCCTCATTTTAGAAATTCGCTTTGCAAATTCATTTACACAGTATGGGTAACAAACCAATCATCAATATATGTAGTTATGATCACCCACTATGTACCATTTGGGATAATTCTCATGACTTCTATTTGATATTTGCATGTTTTATTTGTTCTCTATGCTTCATGCCTTCTCAGAGCATGCATGTTCACACACTCATTTTGTTTATACCTTATGTTGTTCTCTCTTTTGTCTCCTTCTCTGCCCCAGTTAGCTGTGGCCAAGATTAAATATAGTTATACATGTAGAAGTGATCTGTTATGTAAATCTTCATCTGACATTTTATGTATTTATAAGTTTTTTGTAATGTTTTTTATATATTTCCTATGGGATCCACCTTAAGCACTGTGTTATGCTTCATGTGTAGTTGTACTTGTTGTTTCTTTTTTTGTTTTTTTTTAATTGTACTTATTTATTGTATTGTAGTCCTAAAGAATCCCATTTCATGGGCGAAATGTGTTGGATGTGTTCACTGCATACATGTGACACTTCATAAAACTTCATTGTTTTTTGGTTATTGTTGTGGTGCATCTCTACGCTTCATATTGTCACAAATACAGCATTGCTATACTTTCAACATCCGGCAGGCTCCATTATCTTTTACGAGCAAAAGGTCAAGTGCAAGTTGGGTCTGCAAGACCATCAACCTTATCGCAGTCATCTCCGTATTTATAAGTAACAGGGAATGTGTAGTACTAGTAGCCAGCCTCTCCACTATTTTAGAAAACTCAGAATTTTCAAACCACTTAGAATTACTCCTAGAGATGGGATTATGGCACTGAATATCTCCTACTATTTCTGCTGCAGTTACACTTTGTTCAGTCTTCGTTTTCTTTTCCGGTACAGGATCATTAAAATGTCCTACACAATATTCTTCTGGAAAACTATGCCAAGATAAAGGGCATCATTCCATCCTTGTGGCAATTTGAAATATGCCCACAAATAACATAGACTCCAGGAATCACAGGATCCTGTCCCTCCACAAAATGAGAATGTTTCCCTCTAACTTCAAAAGTATGTTCACATTCGCTCTCCCTTAAAAAATAACGGATCTATATACCTCAGGTCAACAGGCATACACAACTTACCCTTATGTTTCCAATCTAAAACTAAGGAAGGTACATTTTCTTTTCCTGATATTCAATTTCATCACTACTCCACCTGTGATTTTTGAGATCCTTATGAGTGTCAGTTTGAGATTTTAGCTCTCTCAATCTATCCTCCACCAAATCCAAAACTATATTTTCTACAATGACAACAAACAAGTCAAATTATGTCTCCCTGCATAAGAAGTGTCTAGTGACTTGAGAGACACAAAACATGTGCATGCAATCTCTGCATCCTTAAAATAAGGATTCCTATTCAAATGTTTGATAAGTGGGAACTTTTGGAAGAACTATATATTTATTCAAAAAAATAATATTGAAAACTGCCTCCTCCATAAACTATACTAGGGGGCCGATTCCGATTTCGGCAAGAAGTCCGACCGAATCGGTCAGTCCCGGTCGGATTTCTTCCCGACCGAGCCATTCTGATGGGCTCGGTCGGGAAGGACTCCAACTCTGATTTCCGGATTATGAACGACAGGCTCGGAGAGCCTGTCCGCAGTCCGGAAATCCTCCAGTACTCCCCCGGTCGCCTCTGTGCGACCGAGGGAGTATGATGGCAGCTTTTCACTGCCTTTTCGTGCCGGTCTGTCGGGCACGAAAAGGCAGTCGGAAGCTGTCTCTGGGGGCCCTATGGTGCCCCTCCATTGATCCCTGCACCCGGTGGCAGGCACCTTGAGGTGCCGGTCACAGGGTGCAGGGATGAACTGCACCCCCACTTCCAGCAATGCAAGCATGCTTTCTGGTCGAAAAGCATGCTTGCATTGTAAGGTATACGAATGCGACCGAACCCTGTTCGGTCGCATCGGACTACCAGGGCTGTAACCGATGATAGCAGGTCGGTCGGTTACAGCTCCTGCCCAATGTCAGATGGACTTAGGTCCATCCGACATCGGAATAGGCCCCTTAATTGAAATACCGTATGTCAGAGGGAAATGGATAACTGAGTACAAACATAGCAACTTCTAAGATTCATCGTGTCTTTTTACTCATAAAGCAATCTGTGATGTATAATCCCCTCTTGATACAGCTGTGTTCAATTTCTTAACCTCCCAACACTGCGTGTTAATATAAGAAGAATGCGGTGTGGTAGGGGCAATAATAGACTAAGATTCTACTGAGCTATGTGTAGCTGAATATAACCCTATAAGCTCTATAACTAATTCTACAACTAAAGCCATTAGTGTGCTTACTCTGACGTATCTATACCTACTAGTATTAGAATCAGCTTCCATTACTTCGTTGGAATCTATACCTTGGATGAAACGTAGCAGCTGCAGAGACTTTTCTCTCAGTTTCCACCTGTGCAAACAGTAAAACCAAATTTCAAATGATATGCAATGAAATGATGTACAAAGTCTTACCAAACCTTCTTTTTTCCCTACAAAGTCTGTAAAAGGTCTCTGATAATAAACGGTTCTAACTCATTCCCTATTAGTCCCAATGTGTAATGCCTCAGTTTACCAACTAGGACAGGAAACTCGTTTCCATCTAAAAAAGGCAAATTCAGCCCCATCTAAGATAAGATGTCTCAGGGCACTCGGTCTTGTCAAGAGAGGAAGTTAAAAGGTGAGATCAAACTGGAGATTAAGTTTCTGAAGTGTCAAATGAAGTTTTACAGTGATTACAAAATTCCTAGAAATCGTTGTCCCTTTAATTTGCAAGAAAATTGGTCCATTCTGGCAATACATTCCTCCAACAGGGCACTCCTGCTCCCTTCGACCTCCTAAGTGTTGTCCTTTCTCCTCCTTTACTCACATCTCAATCCCCTTTATATCCTCTGGGATATCTGGGAGATAACTTTCTCTATGCAGGACCAATCTCCCCCCTCCTGTGCTCTTGGCCAAAGTTCTTCTGCTACCCCTTGCAGTTCTGTAGTACTAGGCCCTTCATCAGGGTCCAAGTCTATCTCTGTTATGACCACTGGATTAATCTTTCTCTCACCAGTCTCATCATTCAACTCTACAAAACCCCCCTCAGTCCGATCAAGTGCTATTTCAATTTCTGCCTGGTTACCTACAACCTGACTAACCTGCTCCTGTGATCTCTTGACCACCACTGGTTTTTCTTGGAGAGGTGCTGTTATTTCATCAAGGGGACATGGAACCCTGTGAGTATGATAATATTATGATTTGGTCAGTTCCACACCAATGATTCTCCAACCATGACTTCCATATATGTTTCATCACCACCACTCAGTCTCCAGGCCATAGCACTGCTCCTGGTGTGACCGGTATGTAGCAGCTTCAACCTGATGAGACGGAGAATGCACTACGTCAGACAAGCCTTTACAGTAATCTAGTATCAGATCATCGGTAATGTTTACCAGAGGATTTGCAGGTACAGCTGGCAATCTCATTCTCCTTTCCATAATGATCTCATGGGGAGACAGTCCTGTCCTACGATCGGGTGTGCTGTACAGACTCATCAACACCAACAGCAAAGCATCTGGCCATTTCAAAGACATAGAAGCACACACTTTGGCAAGTCTTGATTTCAGCGTCCCAGATCCACTAGACCCGAATCTTCAGTTTGATAACTACAATGCAGTCTCTGTTGAATCTGCTAGGCAGCACACAGCATCCTCAGCACTTCGTTATTGAGGTGAGTGCCTCATCCGATTCCAAAGAAATCAGGAAGCCAAAACCTTGGCATCACCTCCCTTAACAACTTTGCTATTGTGAGACTATCATTCCTACTTGTGGGATATGCCTCAACCCATCGTGAACAGATACACAAAAGCCAAGAAATATTGCAGCCCATTTCACAGAGGTCTTTTATTAAAGTCTGATTGCATCCTGTTGAAATGAACTGCTGACCTTCCAATGTGTCTAAATGTAACTGCAGTTCTTTTTCCAACGTTGTTCTGTTGGCACAACATATCTGTGACATAACACTTCCACCATCAATCTGAACGTTGGATTAAGTCATGTTTGGCAAAACAATCTGACCATGGCATCCCTACCTTCATGAGTCAGACCATGATAATATCTAACCATTTTGGGCAACAAACCATTTGACAACACAGGGCTGCCATCTCCTGGAACCCATATTTCATCCTCATCGATTTTCACACAACATGCATTCAACCAACTCTGCTGTTCTGCATCTGACACCTCTTCCTATAACCTCTTAACTTCCTCCAAATTATCAGCTGTTGTGAGCAAAAGGTTGTAATTGGCCTTGTCTGTCACTTCATTTGCTTAATCTTCATTGAATGTTCAAGCAATGTTAGCACAGTACCATGTGACTTTGTCAGCATATCTGTTGCCGACTGTCAAATACTCATCGACCTTGTAATCGATCTGAAACATAGCATGCTCAGGTAAGAGTAGTCAATTTTTCCATTTGTGCGGAGACTACTCCTTTAAGCCAAGCAGACTACTGAAACAGCACTGACTTCATAAGCAGCTATCAAATTTCTTTTGTGATCTTGTAAACACAAGCCATCCCCAAACAATACATAATCAGATTCAGGTAGTGGTTCATCTTGTATATCTGATCTCGGCTTGGTGCATAGTTCAGTATCATCTGTATTGGTTATGAGTGCTACCTCATTGTAATTCTATTACATTGGAATTAATACCCATGTAAAGCGGTATGGTATTGCCTTAACCTCCCCCCTCCTCAGCCTCTCCCCATTCTTATACCCTACCTCCCTCTTTGCCTTCCTTTCCCTCCGATGCTAGTCTAATCTCTCAGAATTTGCTTGACCCCATTGCAATTATGTAATTAGATTGTGTAAAATTTGAGCTGTTTTTTTTTCTTTTTTTTGTTATATTGCAACTAATACCCATGTAAAGCGCTCTGATACCCTCGGGTCCAGTCAGCGCTAAATAAAATATTTTTAATATATAAATAAATGAAATATCATCAACACTGCCAAGCTCCACTTCACTGTCATTGTGATTATCAGGAAGGGGTAGCAACGTGGCAGGATTTAAAACAGAACATCTCTTTAGGGATACATTCTCAGAAGCCAGTATGATTTCCTCACACAGGGTCAGACGACTGTTCAGAAGGTGCTGTGTCCTATTTCTAGTTAACAAAATCTCGACAGAATGAGGAACATACACAGTCAAAGGATGACCCATTACTACACTTTCGCACCTTTCGATGCTTATACATGTTACCACCACTGTTTAAAGGCATCCAGGCAGTGCAGCAGCCACTGGATCTAACGTGGCTACTAAGCAACTGGTCTTCAGGCTCATCCGTGATTTTGTGTCAGCAGTAAAAGAGCGCATCCATCTCTTTCACTGCGGAAAAGCAAAAAAGCTTTGTTATAATCAGGCATTCCTAATGCCGGAGCATGGCAGAGGCTTTCTCTCAACTCTAGGAAAGCAACCAAACAATCTCTTTCCCAAGGCACTGGATCCAACAAATCCTTGTGTATCAACATTTGTAAAGGCTTAGCCACTATGAAAAAAGTTGGATATCCAATGACGACAGTTGCCCATCATTCCAAAAATCATCCTGAATTCTTTCTGTGTTGGCAGATTCATTTGCATGATCACCAATATTCTCTCTTGTGACACCCTTCTTACACCTTTCTCAATGTGATGACCAAGATATATGACTTCCCTCAAACAGTACTGCAACTTATTAGGGGGCACCTTATATCCATTCTCAACCAAGCACTTGAGCAATGCTATAGTGTAATTTTTTCATGCCTCCCATGTATTCAACACAACCAACAGGTTGTAAATATACTGGACCAGGAAAGAATTACATGGCATAACAAGGGCCTCCAAATGCTTCTTATGGGTCTGATTGAAAATGGAAGGACTCTGTATAGCCTTGTGGGACTTGATACCATGCCTAAACACTGTTTTGAAGCCTAAATGCAAAAAGAAACTGACTGACCTGGTAAACAGTCTAAATATCGACTTTTTATTTTCGACCTACAGGAATATCGAGTTCAAAATATCGGACGGAAAGAATATCGAAATCAAGAATATCGATGACAAGAATATCGACATGAAGGAAAGAAATATCGTTTATGTTAATATCGAAGTTAGTAATATCGATTGTAAAAAGATCGATGTTACTAATATCGATATCAATACTAGTGTTATGTATTTTATTATGTTCTTTCTATGTATGTTTTTATAGTTTTTGTAAATTATTGTACTAGTTTTAAAATATATGTATTACGTTTTTTGACGTTAGTAATCATTTTTTTAAGTAAATTAAGTGTTTTAGTACCATATTGGGCTGTGGGTTTATAGGGGAATAGGGTGGGAAATAACTTAATTATAGTAAATCAATTAAATATTTTTTGGGAGGTCGATTCTGTTTCGGGAAACTAATCCGTACGACGATTCAAATTCGTAGCTGTTTCTGTACGAATCGTACAAATCCGTCTGAATCGCGTAGTACGATACGTAGGTAAAAAATACGTCAGATTCTTTGCAAACCGTACGAAAAGCAAGGGAAAATCCATTTGAAACGGACCCTGAAAGTGAACCGTACGAATCGTAAACATGCTGTACAACCCGACAAGTACGATCCAGACTCGGGGATCAGAATGTGATTTGTACGGAAAACTTCGCGTATGAGCTGCGATTCATACTGAAAACTTCGCGTATGAGCGACCCACAAAATACAATATGATACGAACCCCCTTAACGAAGCGCACGCGAACCCCGTTAAAACGGCGCGTATGAGCGAGCCACACAATCAAATACGAAACGAACCCACACTGGACGAAACGCACGTGAACCCCATAAAAACGTCGCATATGAGCAAGCCACAAAAAAAAAACATACGAATCGAACCCACACTGAACGAAGCGCAGGTGAACCCCGTAAAAACGTCGCGTATTAGCAAGCCACAAAAGCGAATACGAATTGAACCCCCTGAATGAAGCGCACGTGAACCCCGTAAAAACATCACGTATAAGCCAGCCACAAAATCAAATACGAGACGAAATTCCTGAACGAAGCGCACGCGAACCCCTAAAAACAGCACAAGGATGTAGAAAACGACTCGTACCGCAACAACGTCGCGTTGCACACACAAATAAACAGAAGCAAATACAAGTATACGAGCCGTACTGAACCACACGGACACTGTAAAACAGCACAAGAAGGGTGAAAACGACTCACACAACACCACAAAACACTTCTCCAGTTTACAAACCATGGAAATGAACGTGCTGGCCACATCCAAACAGGCAAACAAATGGGTTAACCCAGAAACACCCTTTTCTAACACACCCACCAAAAATTCAAACTAAGCCCCACCCACCTGTTCCGGCACAGCAACACCTCCCAAAAGTGGCAGAATGAAACGACAAGATTTGACTCGGTCACCTTTAAGCACATGTTGCGTCAATACCCTGCGCATGTTTGAAGCAGGCGTAAGGATTGACGCCGCATTGCGCAGATAGGGCCCTACAGAGCATTGCTGGAGCTGCGTTGTGCTGGTGATGCAACTCCAGCAATGCGCCACTTCTAAAGCACATATGCGTGACGCAGCTGTGCCGTTTTTCACCGATGGAGCTCGCCGTTTTAAATGTGTGGCAGCCATGCTGGCATAGCTGTGATGCACAATGAAAGGTGAATCCCTGCTGATATGCAGGGCTGTGCCAGTGATTGTAAATATGCCCCCACATGTCAATGACTCCTGAGCACAGATCAATCTGACCCCACAACATACCCATCCACAAGTGAACATTGAGGACAATCCAAAGCATAGACAACTACCAGGTGGAACAGTGCCAACTACAATGTGTATGAAAAATGGATGTTGCATTAAATGACATTAACATTGTCTGTCTCTCACACCCACTGGGCATCGTGTGGAATCTACCCCCAACAATGGGGGAGATGAATCACAGTCCCAGGCTATGCAGGAACCTGATCCCACCAACAGCGACGCCTCTCATCACTCCACGGATGACCCCGACCAACCTGGCACCTCTGGTGCCCAAACCCGTGCAGCAGCTGGAGCAGGAACCACTGCACCAACCACCAACACCATTCCTGCCACATCTCAGAAGACATCTCGGATCCCTGCCCACAGTCAACAACCGAGCCAGTCTGACAATGAGGGACAAGGTTCGCCGGGCACCCAGGAGGTGGCAGACAACACCACCACTGCCATCCCTCAGGGGTCCCGTCAACCCGATGTGCCCACAAGGGCAGGCCAGGCTGTGTGGGCAGGGGTGATGGGAGTGGCTTTGCAGTTTGGGCTGGACTGTTCCCATGGGGCACAGGGTCAGACTGATTTGCATATGGCCATGTCTGAACTGGGGTGGCGGAGTGAGCTAAAGAACGGTGATGGATTAAACCCGGATCAGTTGCATGGGATGAGTGTTTGTATTGTCAACGCTCTGTCCATCACCACCTTTGGTTTTTCTCCGTGGTGGGAGTGGCGCCAGGCAGAGGCGAGAACCTGACCAGCCAGCTCGAGGGCCCGGTATGTCTCAACTACACAACATCATGGAGGCATACCGGTGGGACACCAGAGAAACCAGTGAGGTAGTGGAGACCTTCACAGAGATGAAAAACCTGCAGGCCGAGCAACACATCAGTCAACAACAACACCAAGGACGGATGGAGGCACGACTGGCTGAGCTCCTGCCGGTGCAAAGGGACATAAGCCATTTACTCACTCGGATCGCTGACAACATGGACCACCTTCCCTGTGTCACCAGGCAAGAGACTAAGAGGCGAAGACCGCCACCAGGCACAGGGAGAAAGGAGGAGGAGGAATCATCCGATGGAGCGTCCCAAGCATCGTCAAGGCCTGCTATGAGGGTCCCCTAAAGAAGGTGGGTCGTCCACAGAAAAGACAGTGAGAGGCAGCAGGCCATGCCCATCCCCCAGGTCACCTGGTCTGGCACCTTCACTTTGTGTGCAACAGCATCACCTCATTGACTGTGCTACTCTCCCACATGGACTTGCTGGTTGCAGTCTGAACAATGATGCCAAGCACTGTGGTCTGGACTCTGTTGACTCAAACTGCAAGGCATCACATTTCCCTCTATGAACTTTGAATTCCTGGCATTTTTGTACAGCACCTATCACTTACTCACGTTTCACTCACAAGACAAATAAATAAACAAAACAATCACAAGTAAAATTGGTGTTGGAGTCATTTAGCATGAGTCTACAACATACGTGTGGGGATATGTCAAAGTATGCCAGAGTGTGGAACAAACTCAAGCCATCCATACACTGGGAACTGAATCTGGTCGAGGACACACATAGGTCACAATGTATCATCAAATACATACATGGAGTGCAATACTCCCCCATGATGGTTTCAAGCTGCTGAGGGGGGTGGGCTTGCCATACTGCTCAAACAGACAGTTTTGGAAGAGTTTTATGAAGGCGTAGAGGTAATGGGTCATGTGGAGGTGCCCAGGAAGGGAGTACCAGGTCTGTTTGGTGAGGTGGGAGAACTATCTCCTGCATGCAGTTGTACTGTGGATGTGATGAATGGTGCCCAGGGCAAGGTTTGCTGGACGGAGTTGTGCCAATGGGGTGTTGTATGGGAGACGTCCATGTTCGTCTTTGGGGCTGGGGTTGAGGAGTGCCTCCTGAGTGTGGCTGAGGAGTCTGAAGGTGATCCTGCAGTTGACAGTGAGCCTATTGTAGGTATCTCAGGTGGACGGTCTTGTGGCTGTGGCAGGGGATGTTGAGGATGAGGTGTGCGGATGCACCCTGGATGTGCACAAGTCCTCCTGGAGTCTGGCTGTTCTTCCTGCGTAGAGGGCATTGCCGTAGTTGAGTTGGCTGGTGTCGTGGACCTGGGTGACTGTCTGTCTTGCCTAGGAGTAGATCTATCTGAAGATCATTTGCAGCATGCGGAGGGAGTGGCAGCATGAGGTAGAGATTGTGTTGAGTTGCATGGTTATTGTGAGCGAGAAGTGTACGATGAACACCTGCTTGTGTGTGTGGGCACTGTGTGCTGGTACGCTACCCAGGCCGGTGTGACACAAGGAGTTGTCCCAGCTGTAAGGGGAAAATCATCAGATGATGACCTCAGGTGGCTTATGTTTATCCATTCGTCAACACACCTCATGCCCTCTTGAAGGTTGGATCTGGGAGTGGCTGGGTCTCTGATGAGGGTGAGGAGCAGCTGGGTGTCAATGGCATAGGACATGATGATGAGGTTGTGTGCGCATGTGATGGTGGAAAGGGGGGTCTTGGCAACATTGAAGATTGTGACGCTGAGAGATGAGCCCGATAACCCCTGTGAACTACGTGCTGAAGGGGGGAGGCAGACTCTCTGGGCCTTGCTGGTGAGGTACTTTGCAATTTCATCCTGGGCCCTCCTCTGGATCCCAGTGTTGGAGATGTGTGATCTGACAGTGTGGTAGCACATGGTGTAGAATGCTGTTGAGAGGTCTCGAGGGGGTGAGGATGGTGGTCTCACTATTGTTGAGCAGGGTCCAAGATGTCGCTGGTGGTGGAGATGGTCAGTTGCCCGTTGACTCTCTTCTTGATGGCATTTGCCGGGTAGGGAAGCCGGGTGATGTTCCTGTCGATCCTGAGGTACTGCCGTCCATGCCTCCAGCTCCCATGGAATGTGGCGTACTCAAAGGAGACATTCATGACGTGCCGGAGGTAGGCTCCAAGGATGGGGTATGCTGTGATTGAGATGTTGTGTGGGAAGGGTCCTGAAGGAGAGCCGGAGTGGATTGTGCACATGAGGCGGGTGGTGTCTTTGCTGCTGACGGTAGTCCAGGAACTGAGTGGGTTATGGCCTGTGGATAATAGGGCTGTCTGCCTCTGTGTGGCGAGGCTGTCGTGTAAGTCCATGAGCTTGCAGTGGTAGAATGTTGCGAGGGATCCCCTTGGCGTTGCAAGGGTGGGATGTCTTTTGGATGGCGAGCTGGGGTTAGATACTTCATACACAATGCTGATGAGATCCTTGATGTTGTGTGTGTTGGTGCCTATGCCCTACCTGAAGGATGTCCTCTAGTCCATGCTGATGATATGGTGATGTCTGTGTGTGGCGGGTTTCAGGGCTGAAAGGTAACTGATGGTTGTTTGTTTCTCAAGGTTTGCAAGAGAGTTCGGCTAGACCTGTATGAGTCCAGTAGGTCTGCCTTGTCCCAGGTGGCTTAACTGTTGTTGTACTTCACAGGAAAGTCAGCCAATGTGGCAAGAGTGTTGGATCAGTCACTGATCCTGTGTGTGAGGTTGCAGGGTGTGGTGGTGGCGTTGGTTGGAGTGTCTTGGGCGAGGGTGCCACACAATTCGTCTGTGGTGACTTAGGTCAAGTATCTCTGGCGGATCTGTAGCGGAGTGTGGGGCAGTGTGTTGCTTGTTGGAGAACTGGATGCAAATGTTGATGTACCAATGGAGGATGGTGGTGTGGTTGTCCTCCAGCCAGGAGTTGCTGTCCCCCTGCCACATTTAGTCTGTGTAGGTGAGGGCCTGCGTGCTGATGTAGTTGTTAATGGCTTAGCGGAATTGTGGGTGTAGGCCTGGAGATCTGTAGATGAGTGTTAGACTGAGGGTGGTCAGGGTGTTGGTGTGAAACCGGAAGTGCAGGTGCTTCACAATGCTGAGTGTGTCCTTCTTGTTGTATGTGATTTTGAGGGTGTACTTCTGAATGAATTGCAAATCATCCTCCTGGGTTGTTGGTGTGGTCCTTGCGGGCGATCTTGTATCAGTCTGTGAGGGCAATATTGAAGTTGTGTGTTGAGGATGCGTTCAACCAGGTTACTGTAATGAAGGCGATGTGTGGGGCTGTTGTGTTGAAGAGGTAACAGAGTCCAATCGCGTGCTGGTGGATGGAGCAGGTGTATAGTAGGAGGCACATGACCTGGTTGTACGGTCTGTGAGGTGGGGCAGCATGGTGTAGGCAGTAGGAGTTGCACACACAACATGTGAAGCTGCCGTGTGTGCGCTTAGGGGTTGCCTGATAGCAGGTGGTTGATTGTCTGGTGTTCATTGTTTGGAGTGTGGCTGGAGCATGAGTCCGTTGTGTTACGTGGGTCATGCATGGACCAGAGGGTCTTGCACTGTGCAAGTTGCAGGCGCTGATGGGCGCTGAAGGTCCTGCCTTTGGCACGGAGGTGGTGCAACAGTGGCACAGATAAGCTGCTGCCTGCATTAAGAATGGGTGGAGGGAGGAGCATCTGGGAGGCATGTGGGTTGCAGAATCAGGGCACTCGGTGGTGCGGTGCCGCAGGGGAGACACCAGCAGGAATGAGTGAACACCTTACGGCGGAAGGGGTGAGACACAAGGCAAAATGTAGCACACAAAGACAAGGAGGTTAGAAATGCACAGTGTAACAGGTGTATGGAAAGGAAGGAGTGTCTAGTTACTCATGGGTCACTCAAAGAAAATGGATGAAAAATCTCTAAAAATGACGGGCACAGGATCAGGCACCAAAAGGCCAAGCTGCGCCCAGGACACACAGCGTCTGCAGGTGTTGCCTGCCCGTTGTGGGTAGCAACCTACACAAATACATACACAACCAAGTACTTCATGCACAATAGGGATCATTAGCCATGAAAAACTGCATGCATGTTGGCAAAATACACATACTCCCATATGCACAATCTTTGTCAATTATTCCATAGATGACGCATGCAAAGTGGCAAGGGAACTGCGGTGACAGTGATGAGGCACAATGTACTGTGGTGAACACATTTACTACACAAACGGATCAAGTATGTGTTGAGGCCATGCTGCATGAGCCAATGTCCATGGCCAGTGCCATTGCTCTAAATAAATTACAGTCATGTAATGAGTTTACCTGTACTGCTGGTGAAACAATGTGCACAGAACTGACTGTGACTGTCAGGGCCTTGAATCCTCAGAAACGTGCTATGCTCATAGTGGTCCATCTCCCGAAAGCCCCTTGGTCTGATTAGAAATGACAGACTCAAAAGGGTGATCAGGCGAGGGAAGGAAAAGAAGGGAACAGCAGGGAGGGAGATCTGAAACAAAGGTAAACAAGCAGAAGGATTCAACACATCTTGCCACTGAATCACAGAATACCTCCGGACCTATACTGTAACAGTTACACCTGTAAAGGAAAACAACAGCCACTGTATCCTAGTTGGGATCACAGTAATGAAAGTGCTACTAGATCTGAGGATCAAACAAGGACATAACTACACACTTACTAAGAAGGATGTTCCATACGTTTACATGTATTTATCCCGCAGTTATCAACATACCCAAAAAAGTCTTAACAGCCACGTAACTGGGAATTTTGAGCTTACTTTTAGACGAGCTCTACAAGCCCCTGCTTTGAAAACAGAGATGAACAATGCACATGAATTCACAGCACATGAAAAGGTGATGAAATGCCATAACACACCAAAGATTAGATTGTACGAGTTGCAAAAGAAATGGCCAATATTATGATCCTGTTCCAAGGAATTTGCAAGTAACACCGGGATCCCAGAAGACGCATAAAAGGTAGAAGAGTATTGCAGCAATATAAAGGGGGTATGACGCTCTGCAGGCTTCTTCAATGCAAGTAATCCTGAAAATAACAGTGTATGAATAAGGTCCAATAAACAGAAATTCAAATGCGCTGCAGCGCGACTCACACAAAGCCAACAATCCGTATTTACCCCAGGGAATCAGTGTGGGTAATGAATGGAAATTACACATCCCCCGCAAGAGCCTTAAGAAGCTCGTCCAACGAGGAAGGGAATTAGGTAAACACAAGGAAGCCCCGCAAGAGCCAGTCATCGGGTCGACCAACTGGGCTTTGAAATGCCAAACAGAACAAGCTGCTGGGCCGGAGCGCAACAGAGAGAGTAATGAGGAGCGATGGCACAAAAGCACCCCTACCGTGACCAGGATATGCAGCACACCACAAGAGAATCCTGGAATTTACAGCACCCGACTGGTGCCATGGAAGCATTTTCATTTGCTACAGCGCAACATTGTGACGTCATCAGCGTAACGTTCTTGGCTTCATGGAAATAAAAATTTCTTATCAACTTACCGAGAAGGCTTGCAAAGCGAAGTGACAGTGACATGACATACTGGCACAAAGGGCAATGCATCCATATGAACAGACTCACAGGACAGTTGACAGAACATGTGGTACGTACGCTGGCCCACACCTTCACAACATGTTTGTTGGAAATCAAAATGTACTTGCACACAAGAGTAAGTGGATGAACCAAACACATCCTGCTGCACACAGCGAGGCTGCAATTCCCCATAGGGCCTGTTGTTGTGATGTCCCACACAATGTCAACACGTGGTTGCCGCAATGTGTCCGGGGCAAGAATTACACACATTGATGCCTTCACCAGAGTCCACACTGCACTACAGATGACTGTCAAGAAGGGTGACTGTCATGTCATGGGAGTGGTGCAACATGTAATTTGATCCTTGCAGATGAGACATGTATGCATGGTACTACAACATGCAAAGAAACAGTTCCCACACATTCCCAAACCATACCAACACAAAAAAGCCTGTTTGGATTTCTTACCCGAACTGACATTTACACATGTCCGTGCATGGAACGCTGATTCAGCACACGTTGCAATCATCATGACGAATAGCAGGAGGACAAAGATGACACGAACAGACACCAGGCACAGCAACCTGGGAATGACAGACACACAAGAGTTCACCGGTAAAAATCTTTGCAAAAGACATGGGTAGTTACGAAACAGGAACTATGTAGGACACATGCAAATTTCAAGGAAAGTCATTGCGCATTACTGTGTGGCATGACATTAGCACTTGCGTGACACATCAGAACACACATAAAAGTCACTTTGCATACAGTCAGCTGGACACACACATTGCAACACATGCCACTCAATGCTACAAGCTTGCTTACTCTTTTCCAGTGACTCACAATTATGAGAAGTTGCGTATGAGCTGACTCCGGATATCAACCTCCTCCTCCTCATCACTTGCATCGTGACCAAGCCCTTAATCCTCAACGGGTGGATGTTCCTGCTCCTCAGGATCCAGGATGAGTGGCACTGCCTTCTCAACTGCCATGTTGTGCAGCATGCAGCACACGATGAAGATTTTATAGACCTTGTCCAGTGCATATGGGAGGGATCCGCCATTCTTATCGAGGCACCGGAATCGGCTCTTCGGGAGGTCTAACGTCCTCTAAATCACTCGCCTGCTCTGCCTGTGTGCATTATTGTACCGCTGATCTGCAGCTGTTCTTGGGTTGCGGAGAGGTGTCATTAGCCATGGTATGTTGGGATAGCACGAGTCCCCTACATAGATACATCATGTAAATAAGTGGGTCAGGAGATGCTGTCAGAGCAAAAGATACTGAAACACACAGGACAAACAGAGTTTACCCACCAACAAGACATGCCCGCTCGTTGCGCAGCTGCAGCATCATTTGTGGCACCCTGCTACGCCTCATGATGAATGCATCGTGTGCCGATCCTGGAAAACGTGCATAAACGTGGGAAATAAGCATGTTAGCAAGACACACCACAAGGGCTTTTATTGAATGATAATGTTTACGGTTGCGGTATGTCTGCTCCTGTGCCTTTGGTGGCACCAAAGCCACATGTGTCACATCAATGGACCCAATGACATGTGGCATCCCTCCCAGGGCATAGAAATCACCCTTGACATCTCTCAACTCTTCAGGAGTCGGAAATTTGATGAATTCATCAATGTGCTCCAACATGACTGCCAAAACATCACGCAGGACACGGCTGAACATCGTCTGTGACATTCCACCTACATCAGCTATGGTTAATTGAAATGTCCCAGTAGCAAAAAAATGGAGGGCTGCCGTCACCTTTATCTTGGGGGTCAGCGCAGTAAGACACCTGTGTTGTTGTTGGAGATGTGGTGCCAGCTTGTTTGTCAACCCCTGAATCAACTGTTGAGTGAAACTGTAACTCCGGATGCAGGCACGTTCCCTCATGGTAGCCAAGACTGGGAATGGCCTTGATAGTGGCGGTGCCCTGCAGGACATATTTGGGAAAAATGTAGATTAACAGTCAGCCAACATCAATGGCAATGTACATAGCACATGCAAAACTGCTACTAGACATCAGGTCACTATGGAGTCTGGCGTGTGCAATACATCCAGGACACATATGCCAGCATGCTGGCACTCCTACGAAAAGCCATATACACCTGTTGATTGACAAATCAACATGACATGCCCTGAAATGAGATGCTGGGCCGGTCTGAGTGAACAGCCCAAGATATCACTGGAGTGACAAACATCTCAATATCTGCAGTGGAAGGTTGTCATCACACCCAGACAGCTGACTGCAAGGCACACGCACAGGTAACATGGAATGTCAAATGTACATATCAAACACATTGGGATTAAGGTGTACACGTGACAACAAATCCACACAGCCATTGTCACAACGCAGACATGTATGCCTAGGGAAATATGATGTCTGATGCCATCAGACCCAACAGCCATGGGAACACACATGTGGCTTGGTGTGCGTAGATGTGAAACCATTGCCATCTCAACATAGGCCCATGTAATATGCACCAACAGCAGATGCAGTTTACGGAACACAAACAGCAAGCTCAATGTTATACATTGACACACACCTGACATAGTCACATAGGGTCATGCTGAGCATGACATGTCAGTTGACAAAGTGCCCCAGTCCCTGGCATCAGGAGACAGGTGCTGGTAGTGATGACTGTGCCATCCCAGTCTTGCTGTGCATGACAAATTGGGAAAAATGATACACGTGTGACAAGTGTCAAGGTGATATGCACCATGGGAAACCCACCATACCCCTGCATTGGCATCAGCGTGTGAGGTGCACCGTGGGAAAAGCACCGTAGCCCTTCATGTGAAACGCACTGTGGACAATGCACCGTACCTCTGTATTGGAATCAGCGTATGAGATGCACCGTGGGATTAGCATCGTACCCCTGCGTGTGAAACGCACCATGGGAAACGCAACGCACCCCTGCATTGGCATCAGCGTGTGAAACACACCATGGGAAACGCACCGTACCCCTGCATTGGCATCAGCGTGTGAGACGCACCGTGGGAAACACACCATACCCCTGCATTGGCATCAGCATGTGAGATGCACTGTGGGAATAGCACCGTACCCCTGCGTGTGAAACGCACCGTGTGAAATGCACCGTACTCCTGAATTGGCATCAGCCTGTGAAACGTACCGTGGGAAAGGCACTGCACCCCTGCATTGGCATCAGCGTGGGATACGCACAGTGGGAAACGCACTGTACCCCTACATTCTGGGCGTGGGTGCGCATCGTATCACTATTGTAATCGTGCCATACGCGAGCGCACCGTACCCCTACATTCCGGGCAGGTGTGCGCATCGCATCACTATTGCAATGGTGCCATACTCGAGCAAAGCTAGCACGACACCTGTGACACCCCAGTTGCAAGTGGCACATGTGCAAAGTCTGGGTTGTATCCTCTGTTGTCAGTGACAGGCGAGTGTGTGTCTGTCTGGTCTGCTGAGGGTTCTACAGTGGAGTGGGATATGAGACTGCTCTGCACGTGCTGTCCCACACCCTGCAGTTGCATGTGTTGCCCAGTGTGTGCCATGATCAGTGAGTGTGTTGCACCATCACGCCATCTATTGGCTTTCAATGGCATGTAGTGCATTGGGGCTTTCACGCAGGCCAAATTCACATGGACAATGATGCAAGTGCTGTCAGCATCCTATGCCCTGTTCACATTATCAAAGATGTGCAAGTGTGTCTCTGGGACATGGAGCAGGTGTCTGATGTTGTTTCACTGTGTCTTCATGACAGGTAACTGCCCAGGAGAAGGGGGAAATCTGGCGGGACATCGTCAGGGCCGTCAGGTCTGCGGGAGCACTTGCCGGCGCCTGCAGAACATGCAGAAGAGGTGGCAGGACATCCTCTGCTGGACCCGGCGTATCGCCCGGGTCCAGCTGAAGCTGTCACCTCCACGCCGGTATGGTGGACACCGATGCCTGACCCCCCACATGCTTCGTGTCCTGGCGGTGGTGTTTTCAGACCTCCATGGGAGGCTGAAGGAGAGACAGCAGCTAGGAGGGGGTAGGTACCTGGCTGTTTGTTGTGTTGTGTGTCACCTGCTTTTTGAAGTGCTTTGAAGCCTGGCTACACTCCCAGAGTTGTGGTGTCAGCTCAGACAGGTTATTTGTGCCGTGCCTTTTCAGCTCCCCATAGTCACCTGGTGCTCATTGTCATCCCTTCCCCTCCTTGCCATGTGCCCCCTGGTCTGTGTGTAATCACATTTTCACATGTTCGTCTAGGGTGCAAGAAAATCAGACTGCACTTTGATTTCCGGATCATGTGGGAGGGTGGTCTGTGGCATGTGTTGGGACCTTGCCTGTGCTATGACCTGTGCACTGTGTCCCAACATAGGAGTGTAAGGTTTCAACTGCACACTCTTGCAGCATGCAAGACGTATGTAGTATCCTCAGACATGATGTACATCAGTGGGAGATATGCATGGTGCCATGACCGTTGCTCATGGTACAGCCAGCTCAGTCCAGACCCACGGATCAGTGTGCCCACTACAGTCCCCTGAGACACCCTGGCCTCCTAATCATGTGTGTCATCCAACACTGTACCCTTTCTATGTGGGTTCAGCATGGGTCTGCCTCTGTGTCCTTGGTCTCTGGCATACTTTGTATTTTTCCTGTGTCTGCTAAATGTGTCCACTGGACAGGGTTACAACATTTGGCTTGTGCGTACTCACACTGGGCAGTGCCTGTGTGCCTATGGTTGTTTGTCGCAAATATGTTTTGCCTGCCCCACGGGGTGAGCTTGGGTTACTTTTGGAATTGTTGCTGCACAGTATTTGTTAACCCGATTCAGAGGTCTCACTTCTTGAGCTGTATCAATCACATTGACTGAGGTATGGGGGTGTTGTGTGGGAGACATCTACATGGGCCTGCCAGATTTAGCCTTGCCAGGTCTGACCTTTGGGTGAGAATTGGCTGAACAGTGATTCACCATGCACTGCCCCTGTGATGGTGGCCAGTGATTTCATTTGGAGCTTTGCAGCCTATGTTGTTTTGTTCCAGACATGATTAAGACTCATACATTTTAGCCACATGTATGTTGTTCAGATGCAACGCTGTTTTGTGTTTGTGTGCATACATCTGTGTCGACATTTTGCCTGGGGATAATGGTGTGTCCACAATGCAGCAATGATTTTCTTCATCACAATTGCAGGGTCATTAGCTTAAGCATTGGCCTGAGTTGGGACATGTGTGCCACTCCACATGACAGCTAGTATGTTTTATGTGCAAGCAACTGTGTCATCAGGGAATGGATGCCCATGTGAGGACTGACTTAATTCAAGTTGTACAAAAGGGGGTAGTGATGGACGGAGCATCTGAACCAATCAAACACTCACACCCAGTCAAGCAGATCTGGGTTTAATCCATCACAGTTTTTTAGCCCACTCTGCCACCCCAGTTCAGACATGGCCATATGCAAATCAGGCTGACCCTGTGCCTCATGGGAACCGCCCAGCCTGAACTGCCAATCCATGCCTTCCCTGGACAGGAAACAAGCTTCCTAGGACCGGTTTCTGGCATTTCAGCCGTCTTCAGCCAGGCTTGCTTGAATCCAGTGGCAAAGTGAGCAAGGGTCTCACGTCTGAGCATAACCTGCCAACTTATGGCGAACAAAGCGGTACAAAAGGGGGTGGTGATGGACGGAGCATCTGAACCAATCAAACACTCAAACCCAGTCAACTGATCTGGGTTTAATCCATCACCATTCTTTAGCTCACTCAGCCACCCCAGTTCAGACATGGCCGTATGCAAATCAGTCTGACCCTGTGCCTCATGGGTACAGTCCAGCCCGAACTGCCAAGCCATGCCTTCCCTGCAACAGTTCATTGTATTGATCTGCTCTCCTGTAAATAATCACTAGCTTCTCTGGGTAATTTTCATTCAAGTTGTGGCCTGGTGTGTTCTTTGTATCCTTGTGTCCAAGTAGCAATGTGTCTATCCCAACTGGGCAGTAAAAGGCTCAAACATGTGCAGAGTTATCTGGCTGTTACTCATGATGCATGGCATGATTTTCACTGTGACCTATTGATTTTGTGCCCATGTGTCAGATGTATACAGGTGACTGATGCATTTCTGTTTCGTCTTCTTGCCCACAAGATCATCACCCAAAACAGGAGGAGGCAGCTGCATGGACCTGGAGGAGGGACCCAGCCACAGTGCCACCAGCGTTGAGGACTCGGAGAGAGCCAGTGGCATGGAGGGTGAGGGGAGTCAGTCTGCGGACCTGTTGGAACGTGACACATCCTACCACGCTGATGGATCCGATTCTTTCTCCCAGGAGGAGGGGGAATACGCCACAATACCTGGCAGCATCACTGTGTCTGTCCCGCCTCCTCCAGAACCATCTCCACCCTCCCAGTTGCTCCGGTCCCTTCTGTCTGTGCAGCCCCCCATGTCTCCTTCGGCCCTGGCACTGTAGCCCCTGCCCCTGTCTCCCCTGCTGCCCTCAGTGCAGAGTCTGTGGACTTACTCAGCCAGATTCAGGTTGGGCAGACATCAATGCTGAATGTCCTCCATGGCCACACTTGAATCCTGACACAGTTGTTGTCATTCATGGAGGGCATGTCAGCTACGATGTCTGACCAATGTCGGATTATGCAGTCCATGGACTCATTACTGACGGCAGCAGTTTCCCTCCTGCAGCGGTCCGTTCCCCCCCTCCTTCGGACCCATCCACACCCCCCTCTCCCATACCTGTCCAAGGCACTCGCAGGAAGACACGATCACGCACACCAACGGACACAGGCAGCACACCCCCACAAAAGTACAAGCGCCCACCTCCAGGCATGCACACTCAGGGGGCTGCAGGCACACCCACAGGGACTGGGGTTAGACCGCAGACACGTAGACACGCAGCCACAGTCACAGTGTGCAACCCTCACATCCCTCTACCTCCAATCCAATAGTGTCCTCGGGTGTAGGGGTTGCGCTGGCCGAACTGGCTGCAGTGTGCAGCGCTGAGTATGAGTCCACCTTTGGTGCTGCACACTGCACTGAGGAGGATACGTCCACCCCTGCACCCACCACACCTACCCTTACAACTCCTGTCCCTGCGGTGCCTAGTCCTGCCCCCGATGATGCCCCCCAAGGGTCCACATCACATTGACTACTCCATGTGCAAGCAAATTGGGGTAGATGGCCTACCCAGCGTACTCCTACAATGACTAATTTCTGGACTGACCATTGGCCTTATTTGAGCAGAGACTCATTTGTGGACACCTTTTTTGTTTGTGCTGAATAAAGCCTTTTATTTTACGTTTAACACTATTGCATTTCAGGTACTTGATGTTGGTGATGAGGGACCTGGAGTTGGTGTCATGGCAATGTTTTGGGGTTCTAAAAGATGTTTTTTGTTGATGGTCATGAGGTGGACCATGGTATCTGTGTGCCATCACAATGTCTCTGCAATTAATCATTGGTTGTGTGAGTTCAGTTTGTCTAGAGATATTGACCCACGGAGTGTTCCTTCCTCTGTGGCACCTGACACCTTCACTGCAGACAGTTGCCCAATTGTTGTGCTGACATGTGTGCACATTTCCTTTTTTGGTGACGGTTCCCTTCAACAATCGCCATGCCTGCTCAACAGATGTCTACTGCTCATTCGTCTTTGGCATGCTTGCAACTTACTGTACTTGTGTTTTGAGTATGTACAAATGCCTTCATGGACACATTCACCCTTTTCACCACTATGCATGTGTGTAATCACAGCCTACCCCTATGTTGGGTGGTTTGATATGCAGGGTATTTGGGCACATGACTCACAATTTTATTTCTGTATCTGAGGGGTTTCAACCCTATTCCTTCTATGAGAGACTACATCTTGGTGGTCTGACCACCACCTGGACATTCATATCAGTCCTGGGATGTGCGTGACAGTGTGTGTTCCCTTTCGCTCTCTTTGTTTGGTAGGCTGTTACATGACTATACACTATTGTGTCATGATGGTAGGGTGTGTATTTCGCCTGCAGCCTCCATGGGTGGGTATGCATGTGTAATTTGACATCACCACCCACATATGGTGTGTCACGCAGTGTGTGAAAGTAATCCATCCTCCAGGGAGTGGGACAATGCTGTTAGTGATGTGTTGCTTTGGTACTATCATTATGGTCACAAGTTAGGGATGTGCACATACCCCCATGTAGTTGTGGTATGCTGATAATGATGTCCCCACCATACTGTTGTGCACTGCTGTGAGTCCTCTGCACCTACCCTCATACTGTTGGGCACTGCTGGAAGTCCTCTGCACCCACCCCCATACTGTTGGGCTCTGTTGGGGGTCATATCCACCCACCCCTCATATGTCTGGGCAATGCTGGGAGTCCTCCGCACCCACCACGCATGTGTCTGGGCATTGCTGGGAGTCCTCTGCACTAACCCCCATACTGTTGGGCACTGCTGGGAGTCATCTCCACCCACCCCTCATATGTCTGGGCACTGCTGGGAGTCATATCCACCCACCCCTCATATGTCTGGGCACTGATGGGAGTCCTCTGCACCCACCCCTCATATGTCTGGTCACTGATGGGAGTCCTCTGCACCCACCACTCACATGTCTGGGCACTGCTGGGAGTCAGATCCACCCACCCCTCATATGTCTGGGCACTGCTGGGAATTATATCCACCCACCCCTCATATGTCTGGGCACTGCTGGGAGTCCTCTGCACCCACCCCTCATATGTCTGGGCACTGCTGGGAGTCCTCTGCACCCACCACTCATACGTCTGGGCACTGCTGGGAGTCCTCTGCACCCACACACATACTGTTGGGCACTGCTGGGGGTCCTCTGCACCCACCCCTCATATGTCTGGGCACTGCTGGGAGTCAGATCCACTCACCCCTCATATATCTGGGCACTGCTGGGAGTCCACTGCACCCACCCCATACTGTTGGGCACTGTTGGGAGTCCTTTGCACCCACACCCATACTGTTGGGCACTGCTGTGAGTCATATCCACCCACCCCTCAAATGTATGGGCACTGCTGGGAGTCCTCTGCACCCACCCCCATACTGTTGGGCACTGCTACTAGTCATATCCACCCACACCTCAAATGTCCGGGCACTGCTGGGAGTCATATCCACCCACCCCTCATATGTCTGGGCACTGCTGGGAGTCCTCTGCACCCACCCCTCATATGCCTGGGCACTGCTGGGAGTCCTCTGCACGCACAACTCATATGTTTGGGCACTGCTGAGAGTCCTCTGCGCCTACCCACATACTGTCTGGCACTGCTGGGATTCATATCCACCCACCCCTCATTTGTCTGGGCACTGCTGGGAGTCCTCGGCACCCACCGCTCATATGTCTGGGCACTGCTGGGAGTCCTCTGCAGCCACCCCCATACTGTTGGGCACTGCTGGGAGTGATATCCACCCACCCCCATACTGTTGGGCACTGCTGGGAGTCATATACACCCACCCCTCATATGTCTGGGTACTGCTGGGAGTCCTCTGCACCCACCCCACATATGTCTGGGCACTGCTGGGAGTCATATCCACCCACCCCTCATATGTCTGGGCACTGCTGGGAGTCACATCTACCCACCCGTCATATGCCTGGGCACTGTTGGGAGCCAGATCCACCCACCCCCAAACTGTTGGCCACATGGGGTTGATAGCGTGTGTGCGCATCGTATCACTATTTTCATGGTGCCATACGCGAGCGCGTGAAACGCACTGTACCCAAACATTCATGGCATGTGTGTGCATCGTATCACTATTGTCATGGTGCCATCCGCGAGCGCATGAAACGCACCGTACCCCAACATTCATGGCGTGTGTGCGCATCGTATCACTATTGCAATGGTGCCATACGCGAGCGCATGAAACGCACCATACCCCAACATTCATGGCGTGTGTGTGCGGCGTATTACAATTGCAATGGTGCTATACGCGGGCATATAAGACGCACCGTACAGGTACACTTCCGTTGTTGCGGTACGTTGTTCTCACCCTATGCGACGTAGTCGGTTTCTGTGCACCAGGTCGTAGGCGAACAGGACTGGGATGAAACGGACGATGGGGTTCATGGCGTGTATGTTGTGTACCTGGGTTGGGGTTCGGGTCGGACTCTGCTTTTAGGGCTTTTTAAGCTCTCGTAGAAAAAGGGTCGTACAGAGTGTCGCAGAGACAAATTGTACTTTCTGGGGCGGAAACTGCTGCTTCTTTACGTAAGGACGTCACATAATGCCTCTTTCGGATCCAAATGGGACGTATATTTCAGTCGTATGGTTTTTAGTACGAATCGTACGGAGATTTGCGTTGGATCCAAATCATACTTCATTGTACGAACGGGGACGTTCGTGGGAAATAAGCTCCGTACGCCTATTTGTAGGGGATTTTACAGAATCGGAATCGGCCCCTTTGTGTTTTAGTTCTGTAGCAGGATGTGGGTTTATAGAGTAATAGGGTAGGAATTATTTGATTAATTGGCAATTATAGTAAGTGTATTAATGTATTATTGAAGTTTGTTGTGAGGTTATAGGGTACTAGGGTGGGAAGTAATCTAATTGTAATTAAGATAATATTAATTTTAGTGTTGAGTATTGATAATTAAATTAGTATTTATTAATTATTAATGTATAATACATTTGTATTAATTAATATTGTTTTAATTGATTTCATGTTCATTAACTATTAATCGGTAATTAAACATGATTATTTTTAATTTATTGGTATTTATCACTAATTTATTGTTAGTTAATTATTTTTTGCTGAATGTTTTTTAATAATTTTTTGGGGGTTTTGAAAATTAATCTTGTTATTTAATTAAGTATTCATTGGTAATTACTTTAAAATTATTATTTATTGGTATTGTTAATTAATTTGTTGTAATTTAATAATTACATTATTATTTTTTACATTTTTTTTATTATTAGTAAGTTATTTTGACCCCTACGCAATCCAACACTTTCCCTACTGTTGCACCCTCTGGAGTTGGAATAGTAATTTTAACCCCTACACTATCCAACACTTTCCCTACGGTTGCACCCTCTGAAGTTGGAATAGTAATTTTAACCCTTACGCTATCCAACACTTTCCCTACTGTTGCACCTTCTGGAGTTGGAATAGTAATTTTAACCCCTACTCTTTCCAGCACTTTCCCTACTGTTGCACTCTCTGGAGTTGGAATAGTAATTTTTACCCCTACGTTATCCAACACTTTCCCTACTGTTGCACCCTCTGGAGTTGAAATATTAATTTTTACCCCTACGCTATCCAATATTTACTGTTTTAGCTATTGTAGTGTATAATTTATTTAAAATTATTTTTTGTAATTTGTTATATATAGTTTTGATATTTTTATTTATATTATTGTTGTATGTGTATGTATGTATTTATAGTTTATAACATGTTTTTAATAATTTACAAGTTATTAGAGTAATTAATTGTAAATATTAGTAATAAAGTATATATTATATTTTATATGTATATATATTTTTCATTATATGTATTACTTATAATTTTAAACATATTTTTAACGATGTTTATTTTAGTTATATGTATTATTTATATAATTGTATATTGTTTTTAAACATTAAACAAAAATGTATATTTTTACAACAATATTTTTGGGAGGATATTTGTAATACTTACCTTGATGTAAATAGGACTTCGATATTCTTTATTTTTTAACTCTTTTTATTGAAACATTTGGCATGTAAACAATAAGGACACAGCATTTCACATATCATCAGTAACTCACAGTTTGATAAGACATCAAGAATCCCTTTACCACAGTACTATACGATTGTACTCGGGAATGTCACACTATTCAACATAATCAACACCATCATCATGATTCCCTGGCGGCACACATATCTCCCCCGGAAGGTGTTCCAAGACCCCCATATTTGCGCCACTTCTTCGGGCATCCCCTAGAGACATAAATAAGTATCTCTGTCACCATACACCAATCCAAGTCCCTGGCCCAGTCAGCTATACACGGTGGGTTTGGAGCCCTCTACAATCGTGTGATATTCTGCTTGGCCACCATGACACCCAGAGTGGCCCAGCTCCTATCTTTGGCCGTAAGGTCAGTGGGGTCCCATATATTCAACAAAATCAATTTGATGTTGCACTGTATCTGCTGCCCCAATACTTCCTCCATCATGAGAACCACCACCTCTCAGAACTTCTTGAATTATCACCCATTCCCAGAGTGTATGGATGAAGGTGCCCTCTTGACCCCGTTGTTGTGCACAGCCACTGTCTTGGGCATAGCCCATATGGACCAACGAGGGTCGGGACAAATACATCGTATGGATGATTTTGAGCTGGACCAGTCAGAGTTTGGAGGAGATGGCAACTTCAGGAGGAGAAGCCACAGCGGCCCGCAACTCCTCATCCTCCAAGACAGCGACATCATGGTCCCATTTACCTCTAAGGCGGGTTAGGGGGTCGGTTATATTGTTAATAAGCTTCTTGTAAATGAGAGCTATGGCTTTTTCTGGCAAATCATCATCTAGGTTCCTGTCCTACAGAGGGGAGGAATGAAGGAGGACAGTACCTTTGGGGAGAACTGCGAGCAGTGTGTGCCTAATTTGGAAGTACTGGAATTGTTCTGATGTGGCCATTTGAAACTCTTGACTTTATTGGGAGAAGGGTCTGACATTGTCCGACTTCCAAAGGTCCCCTATTCTGGAAATACCAATGGTATCCCATTTGTCGAAACCCAGGGAGCGCTGCAGCCGACCCAGCTGGTCACAATGCCAAAGGGGTGTAGCTTGCGTGAGCTTGCCCACCCAGCCCAGGCTTTTAGTAGAATCCTTACATACTGCATGGCATGTTTAGTTAGGCCAGACAAGACGATGTTCCGGGATTTCGTATACAGCGCACCCACAAAACCACCCCCGGGAGGAGCCAATGATCGATCCGAAATGCCGGGTTATCATGCGGTCTATAAGTGCATTGATTAATGGCAGCAAGCTGTGAGGCACAGTAGTATCTTTTCATGTCTGGGAGCCCAATGCCTCCATCAAACCACCCCAGCGTGAGTTTATGTGTGTCGATGCAGGGGTTTACCCTCCCATAGCAGATCCCACACTGTGCCCTCCAGTTCCCTGAAGTATGATGCTGCAACCAGTAGGGTAGTATTTTGTAACACGTACAAGTGACGGGGAGGGACATCATTTTGAATAGAGCCGCTCATCCAAGGAGGGTCAAGGGGAGCGGTTTCCAGTGCAGGACATCAGATTTAAGACACGCTAGTGGTGGGCGAAGGTTAGTGTCATAAAATTGTGACAGGTCTTTAGATACCCAGATTCCCAGATACTTAAAGCCGTCGATGGCCTCCTTCAGCTGGCAACCCTGTGGAAGACGAGGGCGCCGCCCACTAAGAACATAGAGCACAGATTTAGACCAGATAATCACGTAGCCTGCCAATCTGCCAAAAATATTTAATATAAGTAAGTAAGTCAATTTATGTTATTTATTTTTTACGTAATATAATTCTGGAGTGGGTTGTGGGTTTATAGGGGAATAGGGTGGGAAGTAATTTAATTATAATTAATTAAATATTTTAATTTATTAGCATTTATTTACAATTAATTGTTAATTAATTTTTAATTGGCAACTAATTAAAATATAATTGGTAATTAATTTTTATTAATTGATAATTATGTTAATTTTATTCATTAATTTTCTGGATCGGGTTGGGGGTTTATATTGGAATAGGGTGGGAAGTAATTTAATTATAATGAATTAAATATGTTAAATTATTTATTGCTACTTATTTACAATTAATTGTTATTTATTTTTTTAATTGGTATTTAATTAATATATAATTGGTAATTAATTTTTATTAATTGATGAATTGATAATTCTGTGAATTTTATTTATTTAATTTTTGTAGTGGGTTGTGGGTCTATAGGGCAATTGGGTGTGAAATCATTTAATTGTAATTAATTAAAAAATGTAATATATAAATTGGTATTTCTTTTGAATTAATTGTTAATTATTTTTAATTTTTTTAATAATTTATTGTTAGTGGTAAATATTTTGTATTAATAGGTAATTATTTTTTAGTAATTAAATTAATTTTATTATTTTTAATTGAATAATTATAATATCTTAAATTGGGAATTAATTTTAAATAATTTGTAATTGGTATTAATATTTAATTTATTTTTTATTATATATGAAGTATTTACTTCCCTACTGTTGCTCTATTTGGAGTGGGAATAGTAATTTTTACCTTTCTGCTATCCAACGCTTTCCCTACTGTTGCACTCACTGGAGTGGGAATAGTAATTTTTTCCCCTACGCTATCCAACGCTTACCCTACTGTTGCACTCTCTGGAGTGGGAAGAGTAATTTTTACTCCTACGCTATCTAACGCTTTCCCTACTGTTGCACTCTCTGGAGTGGGAATAGTAATTTTTACGCCTACACTATCCAACGCTTTCCCTACTGTTGCACTCACTGGAGTGGGAATAGTAATGTTTACCTCTACGCTATCCAACGCTTACCTTACTGTTGCACTCTCTGGAGTGGGAATAGTAATTTTTACCCCTACGCTATCCAACGCTTTCCCTACTGTTGCACTCACTGGAGTGGGAATAGTAATTTTTACCCCTACGCTATCCAACACTTTCCCTACTGTTGCACTCTCTGAAGTGGGAATAGTAATTTTTACCTTCCCGCTATCCAACGCTTTCCCTACTGTTGCACTCATTGGAGTGGGAATAGTAATTTTTACCCCTACGCTTTCCAACGCTTTCCCTGCTGTTGCACTCTCTGGAATGGGAATAGTAATTTTTACCCTCCCGCTATCCAACGCTTTCCCTATTGTTGCACTCACTGGAGTGGGAATAGTAAATTTAACACTCTCGCTATCGTATGGTAAATATATTGTATAATTTTTATTAATACTATGTTTATATATATATATATATATATATATATATATATTTATATATTTAAATGCTATTAAAGTATTTTAAGTATGTTTAAGTTAGTTATATTTATTATTTCATTAATTTAAAATTACTTTTAACTATTTAAAAAATTCGATATTTTGACTATCTATATATATAATTTTTTTTAAAATTTTTATTCAAGATTTTTTCCCCATTTTCTTTATAACATGAGCAGGGCACAATAATTACAGTAAAATAGAACACAAAATCATACATACATATTCAAATATCCATCTAGACAAGTTCTTAGTCTTTTAACAATCAGTACCTAATTTCCATCGAATAAGAGGACCCCAAATTTGCATGCCCAATTTCTTACCCTTTTTTCCCTTCCTAGCATATATGGCTGTTTCCAGTTTTTGAATTGACAATAGTTTGCCTAACCATTGATGATATTCTGGAGGGTTAGGATCAAGCCAAGCAGAAGCCACTAACAATCTCATGATCGTCATTGCTACAAATATAAAATTTCTACAACTCGACTGCCCATCGACATCTATCCCCAATAACATAATTGCTGGTGTTAACTCTATTGTTGTTGACAGTGCATTCCGAAAAAATTCTCAATATCCTGTTTCATCTTATCCAAATGGGGACAAACAGAAAAAATATGTAGCAGATCTGCATCTGTACTACCACATCTAAAACAAGTAGTACCAGATAAACCTCCCCACTGGGCAATCTTCGCGGGTGTATAATATAGATGATAAAGTATCTTATAATATTGGGCCTGAAGGGAGGATGAGCACAGCATTTTACCCCCCATTTCTAATGACTCTGTAAAAATATCCCTGCCTATATCTAAATCAATAGTCCACTTATCTATCCATTTCTCTAAATCATCCTTCTTTAATTTTGTCATTTCTAAATAAAACCTCTTAGTAGTGCAATCACTGCCACCTTCTATAAGGTCCATAACCACATTTCTTTCGAATCCCGATGTACCCCCTTGTTTATTTAGTATGCAGCTTCTTATTTGAAGGTATTTAAAGAAATGTTTTGTAACCAAAGCATAACTGTTTTGTAGTTCCATGAATTGTAATATACCATGAAGACCCAACATATCTCCAAACTTTCTTATCCCCCGCCTCTCCCACTCTTGAAAGACAGCTCCCGAAAAAACCTCACTAGGAAGGGAGGGGTTATCTTTTAGTCTAGTGTATGCATTGTACTTCCCTATTCCCACCTTTTTAGAAAACCCTTTCCATATATTATGTGCGGCCATAACCGTCTTAAATCGTGTTCTTTTGAAGTAGCTTCCCTCCGTGAATCTCAAAAATACATTTTCTGCATTCGTACCCAATACCAAACCATAAATAGCAAGCGAACCAAACCTGTCCCAACCCTCCACTTCAGCGCCTCCAATCAAGCCAACCATACATTGCAGTGCTGCTGCCCAATGATAAAGTTTTAGGTCCCGTAATGACCAGCCTCCTCTTTCCCGCGGGAGCGACATAAATCTCAATGCCCTCCGCGTCTTGCCTTTTGCCCAGATAAAACGGTTGACCATCTGTTCGCAGATTTTAAACCACTTATTATCAAATGAGAGTTGAATCGCTCTAAAAACATACACAAATTTCGGAAGAACTAGCATCTTGATGATATTAACACGCCCTACTAGTGACAAGTGAAGGTTCTCGTATCGATCAAGATCTTTCTTAACTTTGTCTATTATTGGGACGATGGTTTTTTCCACCACAGCGTCAAGATCAGCTGAGATATTAATACCTAAATACAGCCCTGCCTGAACCACTCGGTTATCATCACAGAGAGTCATAGAGTTTTTGATGATCTGAGTCTTTGAAGTATTCAGGGCATAACCTGAAACTTGCCCAAATCTACGAGCCTCTGCCTCAATCAACTCAGTCGCCTCCGTGGGGTTTGGTGTTGTCACTGCCACATCGTCAGCGTAAGCAAGTATCTTACAGGGGCCCAATAGTGTATTTAATGGGATGATATCTACACATGACTCTATCCTGCGGATTAATGGATCCATGTACATGGCAAATAGCAACGGGGAGCAAGGGCACCCCTGCCGTGTGCCTCTCTTAATCTGAAATTGCCCTGTAATGCCCCCGTTTACTCTTAAAGCCGCAACTAGTTCCCTATACAGAGTCTGTAGGGCTTTCACAAAACCCCCCTTAATCCCAGCTCTTATTAAGGTTTGCCATAGATAGTCCCAGGAGACCCGATCAAACGCCTTCTCAGCATCTAACAACAGTACGGCCATCGGGTCTCCTGTGACCTCGGTGGCGTCAAACATAGTTATAACTTTCCGGGTATGATGTGTCGTACCTCTTCCGGGAATGAAACCATGCTGGTTGCTACTGACTAGGGCACCTATTATTCCTGCGAATCTCGTCGCAAGGGCTTTCGAATATATTTTTGTGTCATTATTCATCAACGTGATTGGTCTGTAAGACCCCGGCTCAATCGCCGGCTTCCCTTTTTTGCACCCCCCCCCCAAGATTTTGGGATAGATTCCCCCGTCTGAGCAGCTTGGATCGTTTTAATTAAATCCTGCCCTAGGTTCCCCCTGAAGGTTTTATAAAACTCTGAAGGCAGCTGATCCGGGCCAGCAGCCTTTCCTGAGGGGAGATTGCCCATAGCTTCTTTGATTTCAGTATAATCCAACAGCCTCTCTAGTCCTTCTGCATCTTCATTAGTTACCCTCTCCGCCGGAATATTCCGCAGATATTCACCTATCTCTTCAGCATTACTGGGGTATTGGTCATCATAGAGTGTCTGATAAAATTTCCTAAAAACTTCCCTAATTTCCTCAGAGTCTGAGTGTAGCCTTCCATTTTCACCCCGAATCTCCCTCACAGTCCCAGCTGCCGCTATCTGCCTAGTACGCAATGGCAAGAACATGTCCGACTTTTTCGCTAAACTCGTAGCAGCTCTCCCTTCTAATAGTATAGTAATGAGCTGCCTTGTTTGCCAAATCATCCTCAGCTTCACTTTTTGCTTTCATCAATTCTATAATTGGTTGTTCTATCGGTTCACCCATTATTACACACTGATGAAGCTGTTCCTCCGCCTCTAAGACGGCCCTCTCTATGCCAGTGTCCCTAAGTCGTTCCAGTTTCCGTTTATACGCGCTAAAACTGCATGTCTCTCCACGAGCACCGGCCTTAAAGGCGTCCCATATAACTCCCACCGGAGCACTTCCTCTGTTATTCTCAAAGAACTCATTAATCCATTTGGACATATGCTGAATATAATTATCGTCCAGGAGAAGCCTTCTCTCAAAGGTCCAGACCCTACTTATTCTAGTTTTCCCTTATAGCTTCACTGTTAAAACTAGGGGGTTGTGATCACTGAAGATGCGTGGGAGCCTATCAATTTCTACTCTAGTCATTAGATCATTAGATATCAAGAAATAATCTAGTCGGACGCATATATGATGTGGTGCGGAGTAGTATGTAAAGCCTATTTGATCCGATCTAATTCTACCCCAAACATCTTGCAGAACATTATTCTCTAAAAGATCAACCAGTGCTTTATGTACTCTTTTCTTCCTACCTTTATAGCTTCCAGTCAGTCCTACCCCCAGCCCATCTGCACCATTAATATTTAAGTCACCACCTATAATAACCCGAGGAGGCCAGCCCGCTAACTCTGCATCTAAAAACTGCAAAATTTCTGGATCATCCTGCGTTGAGCCATAAACTGCCACCAAGGTTGTCCATACTCCCTCTATTAAGATCTCAACCATAGCCCATCTACCCCATTGATCTTCTAGTTTTTTTCCGGTTACCACATTTTTACTTCTTGAAAGAATAGCTACCCCTCTATTTTTTGTCCCTTGCTTGGATCTTACTATTAAATGGAACCCCAGCTGATTAAGACAGAACTCCTGGGTACTCATTATGTGTGTTTCTTGCAGGAATACGTAGTCTACATTCATCTGCCGCAATCGAACTGCTATCTTTTGTCTTTTTTGAACGTCATTTAAACCACAGACGTTCCATGTTACGAATCTAAGGGACATATCTAGTTTTTAAAGGGCTGCAAACTAACCACTCCGTACTAATTACCAATCTTTCAAGCTTGTTCTTTACTACTTCTATTTCAGAAACTCCCATTTTAACTCTCTCAGCCCATTCCATTCGATTCTCAGACTCGTGCTTCCATTCTAGATCAAGTTCTTCATAATCCTGACAATTTCCAAAGCCCATGTTCCCTGCCCCGACTCCCCCCTCCCCCAAGTCCAGACAGCCCTCCCACATATACCCACCCCCCCTACAGGCAAATAGGTCCAAAGGACCTATGTCTGACCGACAATGCCTACAGGATGTCACACCCTCCCTCCCCTGATCCTCATAAACCATACATTTCACTCATGGTGCTCTCCCCGAGATAATATTTATCCCCATCTGCCCCCAATACTACCTAGTACCACTGAAACCCACCAATACACAGCTGCCCCTTTCCGTTTTTTTTTTCCCTTTCCTCCTTTCTCTTCTCCCCCCCCTAATGATACACATCCTAAACATCCTAAACATCCTATTTTAAACCAAAACTAAGCATCATAACCAACCTGAGCATCCTATACAAAAAAAAGAATAGAACATCCTAGGAGTATACGATCTTAACTCATACATCAGATATTTAAACCAAACCTTAGGCTTCTCCTACTTCATAAGGTTATTAATCGTTTCTTTTTACTACTTCTTCCGGGGAATGTCTCTAAGAGCAACTTCATGGGCATCATGCTCCATATGCTCCTTATGTTGTGGCTTATGTTGTGCCTGATGGTGACCTCTGGTTTCACGCAAAAAACTAAGGTACTCTTGTGCCATAATTTCAGAATAAAAGATCTTAAAGCTTCCATTTAGTCCAACCTTCAATCGTGCTGGAAACATGAGGTAAGCCACACAGCCAATGTTCTGAAAGGGAGTGATCATCTGCCTCATACGCCATCGCCTTTCCACAGTGGCGTGGCAGAAGTCAGGACGGGCAAAGAAAACAACATCCTTATAGGTACGCTTGGCCTGCGGTTTTGCCTTACTGATTATCTCTTCACGCAGTAGAAAATTCCCAACATAGAACAATATTGCGCGCGGCTTACCCTGTGACTCCCTCCGCGTCATTGGGAACCGATGTGCCCGTTGTACCTCGTGTTCCCAATCCCATGAAGCCATCTCCTGGAAAAGCACCCTTTAATAACTCAACAACAAATGCCCGTACATCCTCCCCCTCCTTTCCTTCCTGTACCCCAAGTAATCTGACATTATTGCGCCTTTGTCTGTTTTCAAAATCTTCCAATTTCCAGAGCATATCCGCTGATGTCTTATCCTGATCTCTCTTAGTGTCCTGCAATTTCACGAAGTCATCCTCTAATTTTCCCGTTCTGTCCTCCACCTCCGATACTCTCCCAACCACTTCTTCATACATTTTATTGATTTTACGCAGAGAAGTTTGGATTTTTTTATTTGCGTGCCTGGCTCTTCTGCTTGCCCTTTGACTCTCAGCTCGAGCCTCTTAAAGTAGAAAGCAGTACTTCAAAGTTAGAGGCACTTCCCTCAGGCCCCTGAGACTTAACATCGTGCATACCAATAGTCGTATTATTGGCCCCCCCAGTAGACAGTGCATGGCTTTCCACTTTATTGTCCCAATCCAATTTCTTTGCAACTGATTTCGCCGGGGCTCCTCGAGATGCTCTGGCCAAGTTCTTTCGTCTACACTTATTCTTACACTTGGTTCTGCTTTTCAGTACTGGCTTATTCATCTCTATGGCAGCGGCCTTTTGTCTTACCCTTGGGACTTTTTGAACTGTCTCTTGCTCCAAATCGATAGACTCCGTGTCACTGTCCAGAAAAATTGAAGCACTATCCGACTCTGTCTCAATATCTGAATCAGTGCCCACTTCAGAGCCAGCTGACGTTTCCAAATCTGACTCTGAGTCCGAACCACTGTTCTCGCTCTCACCCTCATCATCGTCGTCATCTGCCTCATCATTGCCAGTGTAAAAAACGTCCTCACTGGGGGAAGCCAAGTTGGGTCCTAAGGTGCTTGGTACTTTCTTACCAGATTTATGGGTTACATTTGCAAATTTCTTAGCCCCTGATTTCACCGAATCGAGGGCTGCCTCTTTATCTGCGATTTCTTGGGTCGGTTCTGATGCCGCAATGATATGCCCGATCTTATCAGTCGTGTCCGCATTAGCATTAGCTTTAGCTGACTCGTGGACTGTCTCTTCAAATGCAATTTCTTGAATCCCTTTAGATGCCACAATAATACCCACAATCTTGCTGCTCATTTCCGCATTTGATTTAGCCAAGGGTTGTGTGTCATGATTTATGTCAGGTTTTGGCCCTGTACTTATCTCTTGTAGCTCTTGTGTATGCAATACCTGTGATTGCACAGCCCCGCCCCCTACCAAAGCCGTAGAAATCCCTCGCGATCTCAAGGGCTCTGTAACTTTACTGTAGCCGACGGGCTCCACCGGACAGATCGCTCCCTCAGTTGCTCCCGCGAGGCCACCAAGCTGTTTCTCCCCGACCAAGCCACACAGAGATGCCAGAGACGGAACCACGAACACCCGGTGCAGAGCAGATTGGGAACTCGGTAAGGGCGAAAATGTTTCAACAATAGTAGATTGTCGGAGCGAAGTCTCTTTCACTATTGACTCGCCAGTGAGAGCCTACCCCTTGTTGACTTTTTTAAATGGGGCCGTCATCTTTTTCTTCTCCATTTCGTTTTCTCGGATCTTCCGCATTTTACTCTCCTTTGCGGCCTCTCGTCTCTACTGCGCCTCCGATCTCGCTTTTCCTCTTAAGTTAGAGGCTGGGGCTCCGGAGTCATCTGTGAATACTTCCTCTTCATCATCGCCCCATCTATCTCGAAAATCACGGTTTTTCTTGGGCGAACGCTGGAGTTTAGGAGCCATTACTCTCAGTAGCTTTTTCCAGTCAATCTGCCCAGACCACACAGTCCGCGTCGAAAAGAGGGAGATAACCTTGGACAGGGTCCTTTCCTTAAGCTGAGTTATGTACTCTGCTCGTACAGGCCAGAGAATAGACACTCTGAGCATCGCAACCAGCGGCTGACTGCTCCTCTCTTATCTATTTTCTTCTGGTTTTTTCTTTATATCAGTCCAGTGATAGTCAGGTATTCCATTTAAAGTTCCAACTGAGGGCAAAACCGATTCCATACCGATTCAGAAAAGCCAGGGATAGAACACCAAATACACCACCATCAGGAGGAGAGTCAGGCGTGACTTTCCTCTACATCGTCTCGGTGGCCATCTTGCCTCCTAGCGAGTCCCGACTATCTATATTTTTGTAGGTCTATATTTTTGATTCGATATTTTTGTACTTACCTGTTTGAAGATAGGAAGTCGATATTTTGGCATTCTATATTTTTTACTCGATATTTTTGTAGGTCTATATTTTTGCCATCGATATTCTTTCAGTGATCCGTCCAGAGATACCATTACGCATTCTACCTAATCATATCTGCCCTGCAAAGTACTTTGTGGAGTCAGTGGAGGTTAAGAGACGTGTTTCTCGCCGGCATGCACCCGGACTGATCCGGGTGTATCAGATTGGGAAGGACTTGTAACAAACGAGTGGGAAGAACTTTTGCAAAGATCTTGACCTCGCAGTTAAGTAGCGAGATGGTCCTGTATGAGGAACACAAGTCGGCGGGTTTACTCGCTTTGTGGATGACCATGATGTTGGCCAATCTGTGATCCTCGGGAAGAAGTCCTATCTCTTTACTTTACCGATACATGGCTGTGACAAAAGGGGCGGTAATGCCTGCTGTTAGCTTAAATAATTTTTTGGGAATCCCATTAGGGCCCAACGCTTCCCCTGTGCAGATCATGGAGGGTCTTCTCCACTTCGGTTACTGTAATATCTCTGTCCAAGTCAGTATTCTCCTCCTCGGTAAGGACTGGCATCTGAATATCGCATAGGAGGGAAGAAGTTTCCTCCTCTGAGTAGGTCATGCTGGGGGTATACAGGGAGTGGTAGTATTGTGGAGCGGTTATACGGGAGTGTGGGTCATTGGCAATTTCGACCACAACGCGCCGTGCCCCATCTCTGTGGTCTAGTCAGGCCAACAGTTTGCCTGCTTTATTGCCCACGTCATAGATCCTGCTAAGGGTAGCACAATATTGTGTCTTAGCAGCTTCTGTGGCTAGGTCCGAAAGCTCCTTCGTTTTAATACGGAGCTGTTGGCGCACTTTCTTTGAGTCCTGCGATCTGACTGCGCATTCCAGTGCTAGGATCTCATCCTCTAAACATGTCATGGCAGCAGCCCTCTCCTTGCGTTGCCCAGCGATTTGTGCCAAGACTAGCCCCGCATGACAGTCTTATAGGCCTCCCAGAGTGAGACGGAGGAGCTTACTGATCCCAGGTTTTCTTGGAAATACAGGTCAGATTCAGTCAGAACGTTTTCACTAATTGAGGCAGTTGTGAGATACCACGAGTTAATCTGCGCAACACGGCCGATCGTGGGCTCCCTCACTTGCCCTCTACACAGAACAGGAGAGTGATCCGAAATTCCCCTGGCCAAGTGTCATACATCTTTGACAGTGTGGAGATGGTGTGTGAGTGTGAGCACATAGTCAATACGTGATATGGTGCCATGGGGACCTGAAAGATGTGTGTATTGGAGCTCCACAGGGTGCAGGAACCTCCAAACATCCACAAGTGGAGAAGTGTGGCTCAATGGTTAGAGCGGCAGACCCTGATGCAGAGGTCTAGCCCGGGACCAGGGTTCAATTCCCCGCCTCGGTGGGTCTTGGGCTCAAAAATTCCACGGACCTGATAATTCTCGCCTCGGTGCCTATTCCAATCATGGAGTCCCACTCTGCAACTCTGGGCAATAGCTTGCATAATCTCCACAACGGCCCCCACATCGCTAAGGATGCCTGGCCTACACCTTGGGGTGCCCAGGAGTGGACACCTCACAGGGAAAGCCCGGATGGGTTCCACAGAGGTATTCGTACAAGCGCCTTGAGACCCTTGCGGGTGAGTATTTCATTCAAATTTTACATTTACAAATCCCATAGCACCCAAAAAACTGTGGATCCATTTGCAGGATAATGGCAGTTCCTTCTGGGGCCATCGGTCTGGAGAATCAGAGACCATGGAGTTGAAGTCGCCCCCAATCAATAATCGCCAGTCCGGCAGACCCAGGAGAAGATCGCTGAGAGCAATAAAGGCCTGCGTATGTAGGCCTGTCGGAATTTATACTGAGACCAAGTTAAGGGTGGCTCCTTCCCAAATCCCAGACAGAGCTGTGAATTTACCCAGTGGGTCCATACGGACCGTATTAATAGTCAAGGGGAAGGATTTATGGACTAGGATGCCCACTCCCCGGGAACCAGAGCCAAAAGCGGAGTGAGCTGCCAGCTGAAAAGCCCAGCGTGACAGGGCCTTACAACCGTTGCCCAACAAGTGGGTCTCCTGTAGAAACACGGCATCTGGTGAGGTCTCTTTAGGAATTAGAGCACCACCTGTCTCTTTATTCTGTCCCCAGCCCATTCACATTCCAGGACAGCATAGTGAGTTTCTGTCTACTCACAGAACCCATCTCTCTGAGTTAAAGGTGAGTAGTAACCCAGAGAGGAGCATGTCAAGGGGGAGACGAGGAAGGAACCTGTGACACTCTTAAGCTCTATAATCAATGAGAGCGTGACATACACTGTATCTGCTGCAGCTTGCATCTGAGGCCGTTTAGATATGACATGCCTGAACAAAAACAATACCAAAACCAAAACACAAATGCAGTCCCCTCCCACCCACCCCCCAGACCCAACATACATTCCCCCAACCCCCCTCCCTGCTCAGTGCTAACAAATGCTCCCGCTCCCCAAACTAGCAGAATGCCTATCGCCCACCCTCCCAAGAACTTACAGATAGCCTAACCGAGCACCCGCCCCTGAGAAATTCAGTTTTAGCGACATTAACCTTAATGACCTGACATGGATATGTTAAGAACACCAGCAAGGGCCTAATAAACACCCAACAACTCCCACATGGTCATTTCGAGGAGTTCAATGCAACAAAGCCAACTGTAACAGTCTAACACAAGACCACAAAAGTCTGACGCATGTGGCTGAGACGACTCTATCTCCACAGCCCTCCATCTATTTGGAATCGTGCCACCAGCCAAAGGGAAAAAAACATACAGACCAGTTATTCGGCACCACCCGCCACCTCAGTCAAGTCCTGCTGTGGTGAGCCACCACCAAAGGCTCAGGCGTCTCCGTCCAACCTCACGCCCCGGGCTTGGTTGTTGCGGCGACCCGCCGTACGCCAGCTATCCAGCCAGTCCTACGCCTCCTCCGGGGTGGTGAAGAAACAAGATTTCCCCTCTGATTCCACCCTCAGCTTGGCCGAAAACATCATAGCATATTTCAATTCCTTGTCGTGGAGCACTTTTTTCACTTCTAGGAAGCTTCGTCCTTGTCGCTGCACCTTGAGGGTGAAGTCCGGGAAGAAAGTGATGCGACTGTTTTGGAATTCCTGGCGAGAAGTGGTCGCGGGGTTCCTTCTGCTTCCCACTGGGCTCGGATTTGTCGTGTGTGACTGATCCTCCTTTGGGGCTCGCACTGGGGCCTCTCTCTCATGCATATTTTGTCAATTTGGCCTGGAGGGCTGCCTTTGAGCTGTGGTCCCCCATCTTGATGTATGCAGATCCCTCTTATGTGGCTTGCGTACGTTTGATGCAAGGTATGATGTGTGGGTGTCAGTAGTGGGATCACCAGTATCCGCCTTCCTACGCGGTACAGCCCGTTAACAGCAGGAATGCAGACCTCAGGTTTAACGCATCCGGGACTCCCTCAACACCAAGGTATTTGCAAGTGTGTGCCAAAACCACACCAAAAACGTGCCTCAGCTTTGCACCAGAATCAATATTAGGGGGGGATCCACACCGCAGGCACTTCTCACCGGTAGTCTGTGCTCTCCTGCGCAGCGAGTGTGCGGCTGGCAGGGCAGGGTGGCAGTGCGGTGTTTCCAGGCAGCCGCGGGAAGTTATAACAATGTTCCAGCTAATGAGTCTCTTGCTTGGCAGCCCATGGGTCAAGGAGCAGCCCTAAACTTTACTTATCCTTGGTAATGACCATATGCTGCAAACGCGCAGCTGTGTACCGGATCTTGTGACACAGCAGCGCTGCGTTCCCAGCTTAGCGGTGTCCTTGGTGCATGCAGCCGCAGGGAAGTCTGCCCGGCAGTCCGGTTATCACCCCAGCTCTGTTCCTCCCTCCTGGTTGACGCGGGGCTACCGCCTCACCTTAGTCACTCCGTGCGGTCTGTCCGCTTCGGTGGAGGCTGATGCTGATGTCAGTGCCTATGCTGCTATTTTGTGCCGACCGGCCTCCCGGTTTCTTGCTCAGCTCACTGCTTTCTGTGTACTGGATGTCGGCGGTGCGCCCTAGGTGAATTGCGGCAAGCGGATGGTGTCAGCCGCGGTCCGGGTCTTCCTTCTTGACTTGGTAAGGCTATGTTTACAGGTGCCCAACAACCCAGTGGTCGTGCATTGCTGATGATACACTCAACCGACTGGCCGCACGGCTGTGCCTCCGTCATGATCCGGCCCGATGGCGCAGATCTCGCCGCTTCCGTTCCGTACCTCCTTTCTTGCCACAGGTGGTATCAATCTGGGCAGCAGCCCTTCCGATTTTAGGTTAAGTTATTGGAGCCCCAGTTTAGGCAGATTTAAACGGATATCTGGTAGATTCTGTGCTCGGTCGGCGGAGCCGACAGATTAGGCAGCCATCTTGCTGCTCGGCTTGGCCACGCCCCCGGACTTCGAAATTCTTGACGTCGATATTCCGCCTCAGATATTTTTGACATCGATATTTTCGACGTCGATTTATGTCAGACATTCAATTGACCTCATGCAAGGGTATGGAAAAGAATGCTTGGCACAAATCAATGATGGTAAACCACGTATAGAATTTGGAACAAGGTGCCAGTAGGATTTGGTACAAGGGACAGTAAGGGATCACGATATGCTTGATCTTGTGAAGTCCCTGTACTATGCAGTACCTACCTCTAAGCTTTTGCAGGCCAATAAGTGGTGTTATATGGACTCCCCATGATTTTTTTCAGTTTACCGTGTTGAATCATCCTCACAATCATCAAAGTTACCCCAGAAATCGTTTCAGGGGTCAAAATATACTGTGGTGTTCTAGGATTTTCCACATTTGGTTTTGCTGTATATGGACAGGCTCAACTCCTTTAATGATTCCAATATCCTTTCCTGAAAAATCCCAAACTCCTGGTCTCACTGAATCTCTGAGATCTAAAGGCAAATCTTCTATCATCATTGTATACATTCCAATATGTTAAATCTAATTTACCAGTATGAAAAAAACAATGTCTTCATCATGAGTTTGTAACTTTATTCCTTTCAGGGTACAACATATGATGCAATTAGGTTTGCACAACAAGCCGCAATGTAGCAAACTCACAAACCATTCATTGATAATTATCCTCAAAACTCACTCACTTTACAGGGACATGGGATTCTGCATTTGTTGATCAGCAACTCCAGTTCTTCCAGAAAGGGGTAGGTTTGGGACCTGCACTGATCTCACAGCAAAAAGGAGAGTCCCAGTATCAACCAAAAATGATACATCATAGCCATTTACCTCAGCATCAATAAATGTGCCAATCTGGTCTACCTCCAAGACTGCGCCAATCACTCAATCTTCCTCCCTCCTCAGGCACCGGCAGTAGGACTGATCGATGCCAAGATTAGTACTCGCCTCAAAAATAGGAAATTGTTGATAAGAATTAATATTCTGGAAATCATTCTTATTTCAATTTGGGACCTTGTTTGAAGAACATTTGGGTACATCTGCAGCTTGCTGTGGCATCGGAGGTTAAGGAACCTGCATCTCTTGGGATTGTGACACATTAAACATCTAGGTCTGGGTACAATATGTTGCTGCATGGAATTACTCTTCTGAGGTGGTACAAACCCTGAATTTTCACCCTGATTTGCAGGATTAAGATGACATTCTCACTTTCAATGCCCCCCACTGTTGCAATAGTGGCATGGATTAGACCTCTGTTGTTAATTTAATTCCAGTGCTGGGATCAATAGGGGCACCCCGAGATCTACCTTATGATTAAAGCACACCTCCACCTTGCATCGCCAGAGTTCCTTGTTAATACACTCCCTGCATTAGAGGGGCAATGCCTACAAACAGTTGATTTTTTATTTCTCTCTGAACAGCCTTCATTTGTACCACCATTATCTTTTCCTTTGAATTTGTCTGCCTCATACCATTCTCATCATTTTGGTATTTAGCATATCACAAAATCTCATTAACAAACTTATTCTGCCAACAAATCAGATGCTGTTGAATCATCATACTAGTCTGAGGCCTCAATCCTTTCACAGACCTGGACACATAATGCCCCATAGCTTAAAGCTCTAGTGTTTCCATTCCACTATACTGTTCAAATGCCTGTAACAATCTCTCATAATAAGCATGAATCATCTCTTTCTGTTCTTGGGTCATTCAATCAATCCTGAGCCAGTCAATATCGTGGGGTGGCACCTTAGACTTCAACCATGTCATCAGCTGATCACACTTCCTCATCACTATGGCTGAAGGGCCATTAGAAGCAGGGTCTCTTGTCTCTCTCGGGCCACTCTATGGCTATTTTCCAATGCCGTACACAAATCACTTGTAACAATAGTGTCTAAGAAGGTATTTAAAACAGTCCTCAAAACCTTTGAAGTGTTCACAAACCGCTCAACTTGTTTGTACCACTCCACAGACTTCTCTCTTAATTTAGGGAATTCATTTGTAAATGACGCATAATCACTCCTTCTCCAAGGTACATATACATATCCTCCGTTGGGATAGCTTGTAGTCACCCCCCCACCTCAAGAAGGAGGCGGCTCTCCTGTTGATTTGTTGGGGGGCATTCTTTTTGACCCTTTAACTTCCATTTTTCTACTTTACTCCAAATGTGGTTGCTGTGGATTAATTCACGAATTTGCATCTTTATTCCTGGTATTCTCATATGTTCCATGCCCTAATCACTAAAAGAGAGTCGCTGGCTTTTCTGTAAAGCCTTTATTAACTCTATATTTATCTCATATTTCTGAGCCAATTCAGATAATTTGTCATGTTCTTGTTTTCCTCTCCTATCAACATCTTTACTCATGAACAAATGTTCACTCTGTTGACATGCTTCATTTTGATCCAACGCAAGACTACCACTTATCATTTTGTTCAATTCAAACTTCAATTTTCCCACGTCCACCAAATTCACTTTCAAAGTGGACTGAAGAGTTCTCTGACTCACTTTTGCACTCACACTCTCATTTGATGTACCACTAAGGGCTTTCAAATAGTCCTCCAGCTCTTGGACATTAAGACCAGGATGTACCTTAGAAGCTTTAGATACTGCTTTACTTCATGTGTACTGCTATGCATATTTAAAGGCAATTCCCAGGTAACTCCGAGAATGACCTCAAAGGATAAAATCCAGTTTGATACACATATGGGTCTATAATTGCACCACAAGGATAATGTGCATTAATTGGACATAAAGGAAAACATTGCTCTGCTCTCTGTAATTTCTGATTCTTGTTGTTGAATGGAGACATCTGAGTTTTGAATCTCCTATCTCCCAGAACCAGTATTACATATAGAAACCATTGACCAATGGTAACAGGAACGGTAAGTGAACCTGGGACTGTACATCAGTGGAGGTCCCAAAAACACAGGTCTCTACATTTCCTCCCATCATGTTTTGATGCACTGTAATAGACTACATCACGCTCTGGTCCTCCTGCACAGGAGAATTACCAAGACTTGTACTTACAGATGTAGTAGGCAATCTTGTATTCTCACCTGGAGCCTCACTCCCACCTCCCTCTGTTCAAATCTCTGTATATAGAGGTGGTCCCTTAGTCATTTATGCATCTAGAAGACTATCACTAATATCACTATTACTGTTTTCATCTTTCTCCCAGGATTCTCCCATTTTACAATTCCTCTTTCTACTTCTCTTGCTTTGAATTAATGGGTACAATGTGTCTTCCCCTAATATGTCAGCTCTCCTACTTTTCTGCTTTGCATCCAACCTTGCATCTGCATAAGTACTTTTTAACTTGTTCCTGATCTCTCTCCTTTTCTCTTGCATGAGCTGCACGCTCCCAAGCATTAGGCACTTTGAACCTCGCGGGTCTAAGTTGTGGTTTCATCTCAGATAAATTTGCCTCAAATTTTCAATATTTCTCAAATTAAATGTACCATAACAAGGAAACACCAGTGCTCCTTCTTTCTTAGTGATCACGCGCCATTGTTCTAGCCATGTACATGTGTGTTACCCTACATTTATTGCCATATAGTGACCTACTGTGCTTTTGGATGGGGCTTCTTCCTCCCCTCTAAGAGGTATCAGAACATCTCCTCTAAATAACTCTCACACAACTTTAAAGCATTTTGTTTTCAATTAAAATGTGCATGTTTCAACACAAAAATCAATATTTTGCTTAAAATCTCATTCCAAATAATCAAACAATAACAGCACGGCACCTTGTGACATGAACAGCCAATAACAATGCAACTTCACACCAACTGACCTATCCCAGAGCGGCACTCTATGATGACACTCTCACTCTTTGCAGCAGCTCACCATCCTTTAAAATTATCGCACACCCACTGTTTTCAGCAACACACTTTCAACTAAATACAATGCAATATCAACAAATAACAATTGTCTGCTTAATTAAAGGATCAACAGAAATAAATCATACAATTATACAAAGGTAACACAAACACACATTCAAATGAAACCTCATTTTGCTGCGTATCACTCTGAACAGTGTAGATTTCCTCTGCGCAAAAGATCCTCAAACTAATCATACTTTACTTTCACCCAAAAGTTAAATGTCTCTATCTCAATTGGGCTATCGATGACGTCTCATAACAAACTCCACAAAACATTAGCAGACAATTACAATACAGTGTCTTCTACACTTTTTTAAATCATCCCGGGATCTTAGGCCACGTCGGACCTGATAACTTCTGCACATTAAGCACTACACTCACTCAATGATCTAAAACATTACCACTGCATATCATGCAATCTCCACACACCACTTAATTGCCACAAACACCGCAGCTAAGCATAAGCCATTTACACACAACCCTATTGATAGTCACTCCTCCACTGCTACAATTCGCTCTTGAACCACTGGAGCATCACCAACACCAATTCTTGGAATCAAAACATGGGCACTTGGAACTGTGATTGGATGTAGACAACTCTAAAATCACAGTTTTCTAACCCCACTACTTCAGGTACTAACCATCTGAGAATGCTCTGGACCATTTCTTTCAAATCAACTCTGGTCAATAAACCTTTGTAGTAGCTTGAGAGGAAGAGGGGTTAACAACAATTTAAATCTTAAGATCATTAGGACCACATAATACAAGTCTAAGTCAGTAACTTGATGGTAATAGGTGTATTACAAACTCAGAGCCAGAATAATATAAATAAATCTCAAGAACATACTGTAAAAGTACACAATCATCAAAGCAATACAAAGCATATCACAATATTGGTCCTCAACAGCAAAGAACATATAAGGATCTCAGTAGTGGCAATACAAAAAATAGGAAAAATCATTTGATGACTGGTTGAATGGTTTTGATCCTTCTCCCCATACTTGGAAAAGATCTGAAACATCTAGTAACCCCTAGACTAAACTAAGAGTATGGAAATCCCTACCTAATCAAGCTAGTAAGAAAAGTGTCAGCATCAGAAAGTATGTAGAAGCTCTAGAAGAAAAACTCATGTATGGCATGAAACCACACAATCAGAGATGTCAAGAGAGGTCTAAAGGGAAACAAACTAAACTTAAGGTGGGTTCACTAATGAAAATGCACAAAGAACATTCAAGAAAACACAACCTCATACACATCATAATATGTTTGCCATTTCCCAGAAAAGAATTTGGCAACTTGAAAACTACTGCCATATTCAAGTCTTGGCTTTTAAAGCATCCCTGTTTCCTCCCTTAATCTGATAGTACTAGCTGGTAACACGCTCATTGTTCTTCATTAAAATCATTTGACCTTGCAAGCTTTCCTACCCACTCTATCTCAGAAATACAATGTGCGTTTATCAAACTAACAAATGCATTTGGTCTGCACCTGCAGAGGACAAAATCATGCAGAAAACAACTTTCACGTTAAGTTTAAATGTCTAGACTGCAAGCTTAAGGCCGACAATTAGGCTAATTCAGTATTTCTCTTTAAAAACAAATTTGTTTCACATCCGATAAATGAAATCTTTAATAATGAATCAATCTATATCATGCAGTACTACAATAACAAATGCATGTCATTTTAGGCAAAACAAAACGACAGCTGGTCACAATTTAAAGAGAAAACATTAAACACCAGATTCATTCTCACCGATCCCTGGCAAATGCACTGCACTAAATGCATTTTAATGTATCACCTTACAATCTAAACTGACAGATTAATATCAGCAGCCCAGATGTTCCTGAAAAGGAAAACGTCAATATTCACACACGTATATGTCAAACATACAATAGATGCACTTCCACCCCACCTCATTAGTATTATTGTGTCACAAGAGTACATAGGCCAAATGTAAACTCATATATATGTAAAATTCATATATATGTGGACTAGCCATATGTAGCAGGATGGAGCTAAAATTATGCTACTCCATACATAAATATTTTTGTGAATTAGCCCATATGTTTAATGTGTTTGCAAATGCAAATGCGTGCTTACTTTGCAAAATCCATTAAAAGATATAATAAAAACAGGAAATTAACATTATTAGTGTACTGTGTTTCTTAGCAGCGCACAGGGAGGAAGCGGATGCACTCACAGCATGGACAGTCTGCAGGCTCCAGCCAATTAACGGACCACTAACTGTAAGTAGCAAGCTGCTCACAAATTGCACTGTAGACATGGCAGAGTAAATGAAGGCTGATTAATTGCCAAGTACTCCTCCGTGCTCTCTGAAACTCACAGCATTGACCTGATGCCAACATCAGTAGAATCGTGGGACTAATCACACAAACAAAATAACTACCTAAACTCCATATCACCAAAAGGCTATTGGAATACGGTGTGCATTTGCAAATTTGTTGAACTGTCAGTCAAACGAAAGGCAATGGCTGAAGTAGGTGCAGAAAAGCCCCCTCTCGCTGTGCCTTATGAGTAAGTGAGTGAGAGAATGCAGTAGATTTGTTGCACATGGAACATTTTAAAAATAAGAACGAGCACATAGAAGGGAAATGCAGGTATCAAATGAAGAAAAAGGATTCCTTGAAGACAATACAAATTGCTTACTTACAAAACATATTTGGCAGGCTCGATTTGAAAGGCCAGTAGCAATTGACTTGAGCAGGAAAGTGAAGAGAAACACTAACATTTTCCAACAAACCACAGACTTACACAACATAACGTCTGAAATGACACGAAATAACTTAAGAAGTGTTCATTTATCAGTTGTAGCTGAAATTTGCAAACTTCACTGACCTATGTGTTTTGTTTCAGGTGCTGAAGCAACGTTTTCTCTCCACTGCAACAACCATGACTGCAGAAATCGAGTAATGAATGGTTACACCTGCCTTCTCCATGAAGCAGGTTGTTTCACTACCCCTCCAAGGCTTTCTTTTCCAATGCAAGCTTCAAGAATCTCTCTTGAAAGTGTCAATAAAACCCAATTCTAGTCCTTCTGTGTTCGCTTAAGAACACAAAGAAATAACTCTTGTCATTGCACTTAACATTACGTAATTGTTTCGTTAAGCCAAAGCGGTTTGCATACTGTAACAAGCATTGGCTTAGCCAATAGGCTCGCCTTTGCCCGGTTACTCACCGGTAATATCCATTACTCGGAGTCCTAGTTTCCCCGTCCCATTCCTTATACGTGAGCAGCTAGTCTGCTCCACAGAAACCCCTACCTAGCTGAGCTGTTTGCACTTCCCCCTATGATGACGTCACCATCACGTGACTACAAAGGGGGAAGTGCAGCAAACAATCATCCAGAAAATACCAAAGATACCCAGAATGAAAAACACAGACAATCACCAAAACAAAAACCCAGACCAGGGAGGGAGGGAAGGGCTCAGGAATGGGACGGGGAGACCAGGACTCGGAGTAATGGATATTACCGGTGAGTAACCGGGCATTACCTCCTCGTCCTGTCTCCCCGTCCTATTCCTTATACGTGAGCCCATACCCAAGCACACGGTGATTGACAGAAAAAAACAGACCATACAGGTATTTGAGAAAATAAACAGGTCCATTTAATTCACAGAAAACAGTACAGTTCAAACATCATGCACTGCAGAAAGAACAAGAGCCCCAAAGGCAGCAGAGGCCGCCATCCCCAACTGAAGCCGGTAATGGGTAACAAAAGTATGGGGAGAAGCCCAAGTGGCAGCATTGCAAATGTCCCTCAAGGAGGCCCCCTTGAACATGGCCCAGGAGGACGACACGCTCCGGGTCGACCGACCCTGAACAGAGGAAGGCAGAGGACAGCGGGCAGAGTCGTAAGAGGCAACCACAGCACCCCGGACCCACCGAGACAAAGTGGACAAGGAAGGACGAAAGCCCCAGCCCCGAGAGGCCATAGGTGACAAAGAGGAAATCAACCTTCCTGAACGCAGCCGTACGCTCCAAGTAGATGCGGAGAGCCCTCAGCACATCCAAAGAATGGAGGAGCACCTCCTCAGGAGAGGCAGGAGACGGAAAAAATACAGGGAGAACAATATCCTCCTGACAGTGAAAGGAAGACACCACCTTAGGGAGAAAAAACTGACTCGGGCAGGGAATCACCTTATCCTCGCAAAAGCCCACGAAGGGCGGGGAAGCCATCAGCGCCCCAATCTCACCAACTCTCCAACAAAAGTAATGGCCACCAGGAAAACAACCTTCGCAGTAAGGAACTTCAGGGCTACGGAGTCTAAAGGCTCAAAAGGAGGACCCTTCAAAGCCCGCAGAACCAGGGGAAGATCCCAAGGAGGCACAGGAGAACGCGAGACAGGACGCTGAAGCAAGAAACTCCGCAGAAGTCGAGCCACCAACGGGGAGACAGAGGCAACGGAGGAACCCCGAAAAGCAAGAATGGCAGCCCATTGAGCCCGCAGGGAAGAAACAGCAAGACCCAGGAGGAAACCATCCCGCAGGAAGTCCAAAACCCTCACAGCATCACAGGAGGCAGAAGAGAGACCCTTCCCAAGGCAGAGAAGAGAAATTCTTCCAGTGACGGGCATACGATTTCAAAGTGGAAGGACGCCGAGAAAGCTGAAGACAATGGGCAACCTCCACCGAGCAACCCATATCCAGCAAACTCAACCTCTCAAGTGCCAAACCCCCAGCCGCAGGCGCCGCAGGGAGGCAAGGCCCAGAAGAGGAACCCTCAGAGGGGAGGGACACAGGGGAAACCGCCAATGAGGGCGAACAGAAAAGGTCAGCAGAAGAGGGTACCAAGACCTCCGAGACCACTCCGGAACAACCAGGAGAACCTCCGCCCGATCCCAACGAACCTTCCGGAGGACCCTCGGAATTAAGGCAAACGGAGGGAAGGCAAACAGCAGACCCTCCGACCAAGGAATCGAGAAAGCATCGGTGGCCCACGCCAGCGGAGAGGGAACAATGCTGCAAAACCGAGGAAGAAGGGCAGACTCCTCCGAGGCAAAAAGATCCAGCCAAGGAAGGCCGAACCAGAGGACAATCAGATCGAAGAGATCCGGGGACAGACAGATGGTCACCGAGGATGGGAACACCTGGCTCAAAGAGTCCGCAGGCCCATTCTCCGTCCCCGGAATATAGACCGCCATCAGAGACAAGAGATTCGACTCGGCCCACAGGCCGATCTTCCAGGAAAGGAGAAACAGGGCACGACACATGCCCCCCTGATGATTCACATAAGCACGAACCACCTGATTGTCGGTCTGCACAGAGACCGCCCGACCCCGAAGGAGAGGAGCGAACCAAAGAAGAGCCAACCAAACCACCCTCAACTCCTTCCAGTTCGACGACTGGAGGGACTCGAAGCCGGACCACCGACCCTGAGCCTTGGAGGCACCCAGAACGGCACCCCACCCCAGAGCACTGGCATCTGTGGACAAAACAACCACAGACTGAGGAGGAAGGAGATCGAACCCCCTGGAAAGAGAGAGAGGGGACAACCACCACTGGAGATCCGCCCGAATCCCCAGAGTGACAGGGACCAGAGTCTCGTAATCCAAGGAGGCAGGATCCCAGTGCGACAGTACATGATGCAACAGGGGGTACAGATGCAGTCTGGACCAAGGAAGGAGATGCAGAGTGGACGCCATCTCCCCCTGACTCTGCAACCAGAGACGGGCGGACAACCGGGACTGGGACAGAAGCCAGGAAAGGTGACGAAACAAAGTCAACTGGCACTCCTGCGAGAGAAAAACCATGTCCAAGTCCATTCTGAAGAGAGCCCCCAGGAACTTCAGGGACTGGGAGGGCACCAGGGAGGACTTCCTGAGGTTGATAAGGAACCCAAAGGACCCCAGCAGAAGACATACCCGGTCCACATCCACCAGAGCCTGCGAAAAAGAAGGAGAGACAATCAACCAGTCATCCAAGTAAGGAAAAACCAGCAGCCCCATGGAATGAAGAATACCCACCAGAGGGGCCAACAGCTTGGTGAACACCCTGGGCGCCGAGGAAAGGCCGAACGGGAGCACCCGGAACTGATAATGCCGGCTGCCCACAGCAAACCGGAGGAAACCCTGGTCATCTGGATGGACAGGAACATGAAGATACACATCCATCAGGTCCAGGGACGCCAGGAAGCCACCCGGAAGGACCAGAGGCAGGATGGACTGGAGAGTCACCATCTTGAAAGGACGATGGAGCACGAAGCGATTGACCCGCTTCAGATCCAAGACAGGCCGAAGATCCGAAATGTCTTTCTTGGAAACGAGAAAGAGAATGGAGTAGCACCCCATGCCACCTCCACAATAGCCCTCTTCTCCAACAGGAGCCGTACGCTGGCCAACAAAGCATCTCGCCTCAGAGGTAGACGGGGCAGAGGAGTCCGTACAAAACCCAGAGGAGGAGGAGAGAAAAACTCTATCCGGCAACCCTCCGAAACAGTCCGAACTGCCCAGGCATCCGGAACCGACAACCACCGGTCGCGGAAGGACTGAAGGCGACCACCAACTGGCAAAGTCAGAGAGTCATTGGGAGGAGGAGGAAGCGGCAGCGGGAACATCAGCAGCGGCCCGGGGCTTGGCACTTCCAGGGGCCCCCTGGCCACGACCCCTGCCACGAAAGGGCTGAGAAGCGCCACGAGCAGGAGGCCCAAAGGCGCGACGGTAACCAAACCCACGACCCCGGGAAGGGGGGTGTACAGGAGCCACCAGCATGTGATTCTCCGCAGATTGCTTGACCAAATCCTCCAACCGAGGACCGAAAACCTTGGAACCAGCAAAAGGCAACTTAAGGAGGACCGACTTCTGCGAAGAGTCCGCCTTCCAGGAACGCATCCAAATATGACGACGCGCAGCGATGGACGCACCAGAAGCAGCCGCCGCCGCCCCCAAATTGTCAAAGGAAATATCCGATAGGTACCGAACCTGCTGCTCCATCAAAGACAAAAGAGGAGTGGCATCCTCGCCGTCCCGCAGCAAAACCGACAGGGATTGGAAATCCTTGAGGAGAGACTGAACCATATAGTTGGAATAGGCAGTCGCACGGACAGAAAAATTGGATGCAGCATAAGAACGCTTCACAGCACCCTCAATCCGCTTATCCACAGCGTCCGCCTGCAGGGCGTCCTCAGAAACGACCAAACCCTGAGAAGAGAGGCCAGCCATCAGATTATCCACCTTCACAGCCTGAGGGAACTCAGCAGAAAAACCCTCCAGAGGGTAACGCCGAGACAGGAAATGAGGAAAAGCAGACTTATCCACCTCCTGCCACTCGTGGGACAACACCTTGCAAATAGCACTGTGCAAAGGCAAACAATCCAGAGCAGGCTGGACATATTGCGTGAAGAAATCATCCTCCAAAACATCAGCGGCAGGAGAAGAGAACCCCAAATTGGACCGAACATGTGCGAAAAGTTCAGCGAGCTCAGCACCCTGAACAAAACGTCCACGCACACCCTCATCCTCCTTAGGACCCAAGTCATCCTCAGGGTCAACCGGGGGATCCACAGAAACACGATGTCTCTTGGGAGGAGGACCAGCCGCATCCATAGCCAGGAAAGCAGCAGCCACGGTCTCACTAACAAGGAGGCGCAGGGCATCCAGAGGGGACGCAGAAGAAGAGGCCTCAGCATCCATCAAAGCACAAGTCCAAAAACCACACCAACAGGCAAAAACAAGGACAAAAAAACAGCCAAGAAGGACCCCATATATACCGGACGAGGACCCGAACACCTGTGGCAGGTAAGGCAATGGGCCGGCATAAAACAGCCCAATCAGCAGCCCACATGCCCTAATGCGCAAAAAAAGAGGAGCGCCACAACACCAGCTCCTGTAAAGCCCCAGCCCGCTAAAGCAGGGCGAAAAAGGACCGGAGGAAACCCAGGGACGGCCGCTGGAGCAGGCCAACCAGAGCCCGGTGAGTAGAAGCACAAAAAACGGCTGCTAACGCGAGCCGCGTGTACAAACAGAGCCCCCAGAACACAGACGGCCGCCAACGCGAGCCGCGTGTACAAACAGTGCCCCCAGAACATAGACGGCCGCTAACGCGAGCCGCGTGCAAGGAGACAGCCCCAAGACATGAGGCAACGCGGGGAAAGCAAAGCGCGAGAAGAAAAAGCGGCCGCTAAAGCACGCCGCCGACCATAGCACAAAACAGCAGGGAACTCACCTCGAGTGAACACCGAACAGCACAGCCAGGAACGCGGTCACAGGATCGCAGAAAAAAAAGAACAGGATGATTGTTTGCTGCACTTCCCCCTTTGTAGTCACGTGATGGTGACGTCATCATAGGGGGAAGTGCAAACAGCTCAGCTAGCTAGGGGTTTCTGTGGAGCAGACTAGCTGCTCACGTATAAGGAATGGGACGGGGAGACAGGACGAGGAGGTAATGGGACATTATAAGTGTTTAGCCAGGGCTTTTGTCTTTGCCAATGTGTTTAAGCTATGCTGTAGAGCAGTGTGGCTGCTGTGCACCATGTTGAAAAGCTTTGAAAAAAGGTGTATAAGCAATTATTTTACCTTATATATGATCAAGAAGATATTATGTACAAGAGAACAACCCTACTAGAAAAGAATTAACATAAAACATATCTTCTAGCTTTTGTTGTCCTTGCAATGCTGACAACTTCTTCCTTCTTATCTTTTGCTTGTTAGTTATAGTTTTTTTTGTTATGGTGGGGTACATAAACAATGGGAGGGAGGAGGTTGGGAAATAGCACCTGAATTACAACAGAAGCAGCGGACGGACACTAGGGGAGAATCAACAGATGCCAGATTCTGAAGGCAGACTGAGGTGGTGCGGAGTGATGCAGCGGTAGTGGTGTGGCGGTGCGGTGCGGAGGTGATGCTCAGGTGGTGCTGAATGACACTTAGGTGGTGCTGAGTGATATTGGTGGTGCAGGTGGAGGTGGTAATGGTGGTTTGCTGGTGCAGAGGTGATGCTGAGTGATGCTGAGGTGGTGCTGAGTTATGATGTGTTGCTAAGTTAAGCTGAGGTGGTGCCCAGGTGTTGCAGAGCTGGTGCTCAGGAGGTGCTGCATGATGCTGAGTTCGTGCTGTACTTATGATGAAGTGGTGCCTCATTGGTGCTGAACTGCTGCTGAGGTGTGGATACGCTGCTGCTGAGGTCGGACTGCGCTGGTAGTGGTGTACTAATGTGGAGGTGGTGCTGTGCTTATGCAGAGATGGTGCTGTGCTTCTGCTGAGTGGTGATGAGGGGGTGCTGCACTAGTGCTGAGGGGTGCTGAACTAGCGTCGAGGGGTACTGCACAAGTGCTGAGGGGTCCTGCACTGGAGAGGGTGGTTTAATGAGGAGGTGATGCTGTACTGATGCTTAGATGATGCTGTGCATGAGGTGGCGCAGTGCTGATGCTAAGGAGTGCTGAGTGATGCTGTGATGTGTGAGTTTTTCTTAGGTTGTGGTGCTGCACTGGTGCTCAGGTGGTGCTGAGCCATGCTGAGGAGGTGCTGAGTGATGCTGGTAAGGTGGTTCGTGGGTGGTGCTAAGCTGGTGTTCAGGTGGTGCTGTGTTGAGGTGATGCTGAGGTGGTGCTGCATTGTATTGAGTTGCTGATGAGGTGGAGCTGCACTAATGCTGAGATGGGGCTGTGCTGGTGGCGGTGCATTGATGTAGAGGTGGTGCTTTGCTGATGCTGAGGTGGTACTTTGCTGATTTCGAGGTGGTGCTGTTCTGCTGCTGAGGTGGTGCTGCACTGGTGCTGAGGTGGTGCACTGTTGAGGCAGTGCTGTGCTAATGCTGTGATGGTGCTGAGTCATGCTGTGGTGGTGCAGAGTTATACTGTGCTGCTGAGCTGGTGCTCAGGTGGTGCTGAGTGATGTTGAGCTGTTGCTGTGCTCATGCTGCGCTGAAGGGGAGGAAGTACTGCGCTGATGCTGAAGTGGTGCTCCATTGATGCTGAGTTGCTGCTGAGTTGGGGCTGAGCTGGTTCTGCGCTGGTGGTGGTGCACTGCTGCGGAGGTGGTACTGTGCTTATGCTGAGATGGTGCTGTGCTGATGTTTAGGTGGTGCTGTGCTGGTACTAAGGTGGTGCTGAGTTGTTGCTGCACTGATTGTGGTGCACTGATGAGGTGGTGGTGTGCTGTTGATGAGATGGTGCAGTACTGATGATGAGATGGTGATGTGCTGATGGTGAGGTGGTTCTGCAGTGGTGGTCAGGTGGTGCTGTGCTGATGCTGAGTGCACTAAAAGATCTATAGTGCTCTGATAATTATAATTTTGCAAGTGTATACACATTTACATGTATTTATAAACATGTGAAAGTAAGTGGGGAACTGCAACACTTGTCATAACTCCTTAACCGTGGGGCAAATTCCGCCGCGGAGCAGGAGTTCTATTAAGTGGGCGGTGCCGCATTGGCAAATGGAAGTGCGCAGCACTACCGAGGTAGTGCTCGCGACGGCCGTTGGGCAACGCGTGCACGCAACGGGTTAATAGCTACAAAATTTGTATTTGCACTTGCAAACTCTTTTTCTCTTTTATCAAGGGAAAAAAGAAAAACATTCTCTGGCACTCCTAGTAATTTTGACAGTGTTCCCACCATATTTTCTCCTTATAAACAAATTTGCTCCTGACAAAGATAAGGTTGAAGGTTAGGTCATATTGGTGGTGGCATTGTGCCTTGCAAAGTTTGTGATTGGCACAAACTTGCCTGCTTGTTGATGTTCACCAGCCTTCTAAGGTATGCTGTGCCTGGAAAGGCCACTCCAGGTTCTGGGAATGGATTTTATGACATATGATATTGCACTATTGAACACTGGTGAACACTATGGGGAATGAGCACTAGTAGGCAGCATAAGCTGCTGGCACTGATGTGTAAGGATAATCAACCTCAGTGAATTTATTTTGCAGCATTATATAGCGCAAATTTGGCCCAAAGGCATCAGAATGCCTTTTAGAGAGACAGCTTACATTTGAATTGACAACTATAGCAAACATGTAATTGAAAACAATATTGTATTCAAAGTGGTCAAATTATTTAGAGGACATCATTTTTACAAAAACAGATGTTCATTCTTGCCTTTTATTTTTTCATCTCATCATATCCAGCTACTAACTAGTCCCCTGCAATGTGACACCTCCAGCCAGTCCTGGCTTTTTAGCCACAGCCACTCTACATGCTGGAATGTTTTTAGGTTATCCTTACAATGTTACAAAGGAAACCACAAGCCCCAAAATACAATGCTTTTTGGCAAAGGGAAACAAACATATTCAGAACCAGAGTCCACAGCTTAATTTCTATTGATATACACAAATTACCACACTTCCCTCATATCATCCTCAAAAACAAAATATGAACAGCTTTTATTAAGCATATTTTTCTAAAATCTGCTAAGGGCAAAAGGCAGGAGAGCAGCTCATAGAAAGACACCAGAATTAAATCAGCTGGAAACAATGTTTTTGGGAGTTTGACAACAGCTCTTGATTACAACACATATAGGTTCCAGGGTACTTATATAAGTCAGCATCCTCTGGTTTGGTGCTTTGAAAGCAGAATGTTCTGTCTGCCGGAGATACTCAAAGTGTCCAAACCCTTACGTAATGTTCCAAATGCCATGACTAATTTTTCAAGTAAATTTACATGTGATTGCCAGATTGCATATCCATTAAAATGAATCTACCACATCAGCCTTTCATCACAAATATTTGCTAATATGGATTTTGCTAGCATCCGCAAACGCCAAACTGCACATTCGGCACACAGCACTAGTATTTGCACAAATTCTCCTCAATCTGAAGCACTAATGGCTAAGCGCTATGGCCTGGGCAATTTCTCACAATACATCCCTTCACATCCCTTCTGATGAAGAGAGGGAACTAGGACAACAAAGAGAGTGCAAATTAACAGCTAACCCAGTAATAAATCTTATAATTCTGAATACCTTTTTGGAATTGGCCGATGGGGTGTATCTTGAAATAAAAGTCTCAGTATACAGCAAAAGTTTAATGTAAGTGATTGGAATACCCCGTTTTAGTGAAGAACTCAGGAAAGTATGTTGTAATATTATATGCTAAAAATCCCTAAACATTATAGAAGATAATTCACTAAGTCATATTGGAATGTTGGGAGCTCCATTGAAGACAATGGAGTGCTCTCTGCTTCTACAGGCCGGTAAAGGCCCGCAGAGCAACATTTCAATGTTTTACTAAGGCCTCTCGGAGCTCGAGGGGATTTAAATCACCTCGAGCCTTGAGAGGCCTTTGTTATATTTGTTAGAACATTCTGCCCTCTAGTGGCAGAATGTTCTAATAGCCTTATAGCCCTTCGTAGCAAGACTATACCGGCTATTAAATTCCTGTTAAAATCCCTCGCCTTCGGATTAGGCCTTTAACACGGGAGCAGGCCTTTAATAGCCCGTATAGCCTGCTACGGCGGGCTATAAGGCTATAGTAGTGGCACCCGCATAACTGGAATTCCATCAGAGAACTCCTGCAGCATTATTCAGAACTCTGTGCAAGTTTCATGGACACATACAAGCAGCTATAATTGCAGATGAAGTACACAAAGGTTCACAGTTTTAATTACATTTCAAGTCCTGATCGGCCTCTGAAAAAGAGTTGAACATCAAAGGAGAACTTTTAAACCCTCCTCCCCACAAACAACCACAAAAGCAGCCTTATTACTTGCAGAAGTTGCAATGTAACATCAAAAATGTGCCCTGTTCAGCATCTAGCAAACTATGGGTGATTTACTGTTTAGAACATGTTCCCATCTGCCCCTGCATTACAAGAAGGAACAGTCTGAATGTTGCAGCCACAGGAGTGCTGTTAAACGTTCAGAGTTAAAAAATACTTAATTTTGAATACTAGACTAGTGTTGTAGTAGAACTGTTGAAATGAAGGAAAACATGTTATTGCTGGGTCTTATTACCTCAGGGGGGAAGCGCTGTGTTCTCCTGACTTCACCCTATCACCGCAAGTCAGAAATGCCCAAACTCTAAGACTCTGTTCCCTTTAAGACATCTTTGGGAAATCCCTCAGCATATGGGGTTCCCAACAACAAAGGCACGCCGGAATGGATGCCTGCTTTAGCCCCAGGGGGACCGTAGAGTGTGTACTGATACAGGTGCACGCTACATGAGAGCCACGCCAAAGACATGCGTCATGCTGGAATTGGAAAGGCAGTTGTGCATGAGGACTTTGTGCGCGGCAATACTCCAGGGGAGTCAAATTAAAAAAAAGGTGGGACATGCACCAACCATTAGTCATTTGGAGGCTACGATTTTTAAATAACACAGGAAAAAAGCCAATCCAAAGCATGGGAGGAGTCAGACCCCACAAACTACAGATAACAGATTGCCTAACAGCGTAAGCACGGCATAGGCTCGACACTTTAGTTCTTTGCTTTTGTTTCAATATCATACCTTGCAGTGTTTATTTTCAATGTAAATTGTTTTCCAAATCATGTAATATTTAAACATTTTAAATACCAGTGTTTTCATTAATGTTAGCCGACACTTCAATTAAATATTCCTAGTGTAACTGATGTCCCTTTGTTCCAGACCATGTTATTTTCCGCTTCTTCCACCACAAGAACATCTTCAGCAGGAAGTAACTTACATCATGTAATAGCCATGTTGTATAGAATGAATCAAAATATCATCATAAAACATGCATTGACACCTCAATTATCTTTTGAAATGCCCAAGTCACAGTTTATAATGGTTATTGTTCATGCATGAACGCTGTTATGTTACAGGTGCAGATTATAGGAATGTACGAAGTATGTGTAATCTACTTTAGCGTAATCATGTGAAATTACAAAAAATATGCAAAACTACACGTAATTACTCGAGAAGCGTCCCTGATACTTTGCATTAATGAATGACACTGCAGATCAAGTTTGGATTTAAAGAAAATTGCACAAAATGTACGCCTTATTGTTTATTTATTTATTTTTGAAGGTTTGTATAGCGCTAGATGGACCCAAGGGTATCAGAGTGCTTCACAAAAGGTACAGTTATGAGCAATTTTTGGCAAAGACAAGAAAAAAATATGCAATTTACCAACTCAAGAGCATTATGGACAAATCCCTCAGCATACGGGGTTCCCTACAACAAAGGCACGCTGGAATGGATGCCTGCTTTAGCCCCAGAGGGACCGTAGAGTGCGTACTGATACAGGTGCACGCTACATGAGAGCCACGCCAAAGACATGCGTCATGCTGGAATTGGAAAGGCAGTTGTGCATGAGGACTTTGTTCGCGGGCAAGTTACAATACAGATCTTCAGGCTGAGGGGGTTCAAGAAGAGGAGTTAGTTGCCGTTTCCAAAGTAACTTGTGGATTCCTCATCACAATCGAGAGCATTCTAGGAAGAGGTCTTTAAGTAGTATCTTGAATTTCGGGAAGGAGGTGGTCGTTCTGATGTGGGGGGGATGGAGTTCCAGATCGTGGGGCATTTACCGCGAAGGATTTATTTGCGGTTTTGTGTTTCCGTGATTTCAGAGGGATGAGTAGAAGCGTGTTGGAACGTCTGAGGTTCCTGTACTGACCGGCTCTTTTGAGTTTGGCGGACAGATATTCTGGTTTACCTGTGTGCAGGGCTTTGTGTGTGAGACAGGCTGTATGGAAGCTGGCTCGCTGATCAATAGGGAGCCACTTAAGTTCCTTTAGTGCCGGAGAAATGTGCTTGAATTTCTTAGTTCCTGTGACCATTCTTGCTGCGGCGTTGAGGGTGGTGATCAGGGGACATAGGTGAGATTTTGCTGTCCCGGTCAGGGCTGCGATTCTTTAGTCAATTCTGGAGAGCACCAGTGCCTGGGTGGCCTGTTTAAGGTCTTTCGGGGGAAGGAAGGGTTTTATTTTGAATAGCAGTTTCATATTTAGGAACGCACTTTTGGCGGCTTTTGAGATGTGTTTTTTCATGTCCAGTTTGGGTTTGAGGGTAATACCTAGGGATTTCACCGAGTCCGTTGGCGCAAGGGCGCCATTGAGAGCGTCTATGGCTTTGGGGGTTTTCGTCTCTATTAAAGATGAGGAGAACTTCTGTTTTCTCTTGGTTGAGTTTAAGGTGGTTCACTGAGAGCCAATGTTGGACCTCTTTGAGCGTGACATTTAATCTGTGTATGTCTTTAATCGAGGTGGTTTCCAGATAAAGTTGTGTGTCGTCCGCATAGAGCTGGAAGGGGATGTTGGAGTTCCTTAGAAGTGTGGTGAGGGGTTCCATGTAGATGTTGAAAAGTTGAAGAGAGAGTACTGACCCTTGTGGAACTCCTCTGCTGACGGGAAAGTCGTACGACTCAAAGTTTTTTTTATTCTTTGCGTGCGGTTGTGAAGAAAAGAGGAGAACCATTTTAGTACCGTCATTTCAATGCCCGCTCCTTCATGGAGGACTTTGAGGAGCAGGGTGTGATCAACTGTGTCAAATGCGGCCGATAAATCTAGGAGAATGAGAAGGCTACATTGGTCTGAGTCAAGTGACATGTGAAGATCATCTAAGACATTTAAGATTGCGGTTTCGGTGCTGCATCCCTTTCTGAATCCTGATTGCTGTGGGTCTAGCAGCTTGATATTCTCTAGGTGTTGGGTTAGCTGTGGAAGAACATATCTTTCTAGAGTTTTGGATAAAAGAGGAAGGTTTGATACCGGTCTAAAGTTGTTCAGGTCCTCAGTGTCTAGCCCAGGTTTTTTTAGTAGCGGCGTTAATTGCCCTACTTTGGGGCAGTCTGGAATTATTCCCGTGCTCAGTGAGCTATTGATGATCTTGCACCAAATTAGGGATAGGGTAAGCTTCAGGTCTTTAGCCAGGCACGTGGGCAGCTGATCTAGGGAGTGGGATGAGGGTTTAGGGGCAGCGATCAAATTGATTATCTCTTCTTCCTGGATGGGGCAGAAGGAGGACAAGGGAGTAAGTTTGTTCACTGGGGTGATGCCTTTTGTTGCTGGCGTCGTGGTCTCCGTGGCAGTGGAGGGATTTGTGCTGAGAGATAGATTATTTTGGTGATTTTTTCGTTGAAAAAGCTGGCAAAGTTGTCGCAGTGATCTTTGGACTTCACAATGTTGGATGTCAGTGGTTTGGATGTTTTGCTCCTAATGATGTTAAAGAGTTCTTTGGGGCGGTTTTTAGCATTGTCTAAGGCGGAGCAAAAGAAAGTTGTCTTTTTGTTCTTCATGTGTTTATTGTAGTTTTTGCGTGCTGCCTTGAGTTGATCTCGATGGAAGGAGGAGGGACTGTTCCTCCAGATTCTTTCTAAGGTTCTGAAGTGTCTTCTTTCCTCATTGATGTCAGTGGTGAACCAGGACCTAGAGGGAGTGCTTCTGTTTTTTTTTTAGTTTCAGGGGCGCCAGAAGGTCCAAGGTGAGCATCATGTTGGAGTGGTAGAGGGAGGTGAGTTGGGTGGTTGAGAGGTGCTCTGTCATGCTTGGGAGGAGCGTGCTTAGCCCTTCTTCTAGCGTATCCGGGGGACTCAGGCTGCATTCCTAACCCGTTTAGGAGGGGCCTGAATAGGGGTTTGGTTAGGGCCAGTTGGTTGATATGGAAGAGTATAATGTGGTGGTCAGACCAGTCCACAGGAATGATGTAGTCCATAGTGTTTGAGTTTCTGACCGAAATGATTGCATCCAGGATTGCTCCTTGTGGTGTGTTTCTTTTGAGCAATGTTGGATCATGCCGTTATCTAGCAGGAGGCTGTTAAGAGATTGGATGAGTGGGTTTTTTGTTTCATTCAATCTCAGGTTGAGGTCGCCCAGAATTATGCTGTTGTCGTTGCTGAGTGTGCTTGGGTGATCAGGTCGGAGGGCTGTGCTCCAAATTCGTTGGAGTTGCCTGGAGGGTGGTATAGGAGATGGCAATGTAGCAACCTGTTCGTGCGCGATTTGATATTGACCGACAGGCATTCAAAGGATTTATACAGGCACAAGGGGCTTTCTGAGATGGAGAGGTCGCTTTTGTGAATAATTGAGAGACCGGGCGGCACCAGCAGGCCCATGTTGGGGTAGGACAGGGTGTTGAGCCAGCTTTCCGTGATGAAAGGTACATCTAGGTCATAGGAGAGGATGGCTTCTGCTATTTCAGTTGCATGTTTGGAAGAAGATCTGCTGTTGATGAGCATGCAATTAATGAAGGGTTCTTCTTTGGGCCTCGATTTGCTGGGCTGGGCTCTAGGTTTGGAGGATAGGTACGCTGGGGGTCTGGTGGGTCTACGGGGGGGAGGATCCCTACCCATTCTAGTAATAACTTGAATCAAGGATTTGGGAGAGGAGTTCAGCGGGGGGACCTGAGCTAGGGTGGGTGGGATCACTATCTGTGAGGGAAGTGCGGACTTAGGGTAGGGGTTTGTGGGTTGGTCATATGACGAGGAGAGTATGGTCGCTTCCTGAGGGGAGAGTTTGGGATTTGCTCTTCTAGGTCTGTCAGCTTGTGACTCAATCCAAGGTTTGGTGAGTGAAGGACGAGATCCTAGGGGGACAGGGGTCCAGTTGGGGGGTGGTGAATCATTCCTTCTAGGTTGAGATGGGATGGGGAGCTAAGGAATGTAGGGTGGACAGATGGATTTTCACTAGGGAGGATAAGGTTTCCTTCAGGCCATGAACCAGGGTTCCGAGCTGAGCTTCCAGAAGGTTGAGGCACTGCGTCAGATTGTTTGAGGGGGTGGGGAGGGGAGGATGGGAGGAGCTGAGCCTTAGGGGGGAGGGGCTGTAGGACATGTCACTTCTTGAGGGGTTCAGGGGAGGAGGGGGTGCTGACTCTGGATTAATGTCTGCGATAGGGCTGGAGGAGGGGGGGTTGTGGCCCAGTTGTGGTTGGGAGTAGTGTTCCTCTCTAGGTGGGTGGTTGTGATCTGGCTGCGTTGCGGTTGGCAGAGGGGGGCTATGAATCGATTTTGCTTGGGCGTCAGACTTCTCTTTGGGTGGATGTCTGTGCTCTGGGTGCAATCAGGTTGGTGGGGGAGGGGGGACTCTGGGTCAGTTGGGGTTGGGAGACAGGTTCAGTTCTGGGAGGCTGACTGAGATGGATGGGGGCAGGGTTGGGCGATAGGAGGATCTATGGTTGAGGGGGACGCGGGGCTTGCGAAGTCACGAAACGTAGGGGTATGGGCTTGAGGAGCGGGCGCGGGTGGGATCTAATGACTTGATGATTGTTGGGGGCTTCCTGAGGGGGATCCCCGAATGGTGTGAGTTGTGAGATGTTGCCTTCTTTAGTGAGGGGAAAAGGGAGTCGAAGAACTCGAGGTTCTCGTTTTTAGCCTGAATTAGGATGGTGCCGTTCTCAAAAACGGTAAAGGAAATGCATCTGGTAAGGGTCTGGTGTTTCAGAAGAGAGGTTGTTAGTTTATGGCTGTGGGCTGTGATGGTGGTTTTGGAGACGAGGAGGTGAGAGTTGAAGATGGTGACCCAGAGGTCGAGCCTGTCGGTGTGGAAGATGAAGTCCATTTTCCGCTGCCCTCTAGATGGACAGTGGTATGTATCAACAACTAGTGTTTCGGAATGTTGCCTGATTACTTTGTGTTTAAAGTGTTTTTTTGCTTTGAAGGATAGTCTGTGGGGAAAAGGTATAGCGAAGGCGTTCTGTCCGTGGGGTGTCAGGTAGTTAGGTGTAGGGCACGGATAAGTGTCCAATTGCAAGGCTGAGGGCATCTTAGCCGGGCAGGGGGAGGAGGTGTTCCTCTGGTGCGGGGGGGAGTGTTGTGTCGGGTGGAGTCTGAGCTGCTCGACAAGGTGTGTAGTGGGGTAAAATGCGGTGAGGTCTCTCTAGTGGCGTGGCCTATTGGCTAGGCGACAAGGGGTCCTCCTGTGCGACCCACTTGTGCGAATGAGGGAGAGTGTTGCGACGGGGGGAGGGAAAGTGATTGCCGGGGTGGGGGCGTTAAAGGTGTGGTCATGAGACCTCTCTGGGGGCGGTACGTTGGTGTTCCAAGGGTGCAGAAGCCCTAGGCTCTCTTTGTTGTGGATGTGTAGCAGGTTGTGGGACCTCACTAACCTGGGGGTGCTGGGTCATCAGAAGTCTGTTCTGCATGTGCTATCCCAGTCATTGGCAGAGCTTCCCGGCTGGGGGCTCAGCCAGGCAACTCCTTCCATGCGTTCCTCTTGGGGGTTTCATCCAGAGGGGAGGTCTTCTGGTTGGATTAATTGCATAAAAGACGCCACTCTCAGTTCTTGCGCCAACTGAGATTGGCGCTTCTTTAACATCAATCTGATTCACCTTCTCTGGGCTCCGCTTGTGGGCTGAGCCCCTGGCATAGCTCGTGCCTCTCCTGTCGCTACGGTCCCTTCCAAGGCTGCTCAGTTCACTCCCATGCCAGGAGTGTTGAGCTCTGATTGCCCGTTAAGGCTGGGGCTACAGTTTGGGGGGGGGTCACTCCGGCCACCTTAACGTTGAAGGGGGCACCAGTGAGCCTAGAACCAGGATATCATGAATTGAGGGTTGGTGTCTTTGTGGGCGACCATTTTGGTGTCAGGCGGCCCCCTCATAATATTGCGCGTTGGGGCTCAGAATCCTCAGGGGTATCTTGTTTTTAGTGCCCTTCTAGATTTCCACGGTGGGGAGGTCGTTCGGCCACCTTGACATTGGGGTGGGAGCACCGGTGAGCCTAGGACCCGATCTCCTTGATTTAGAAGTTATTGACTTTAATGTCGGCCATTTTGGGATCAGGCGGCCGCCTCGTAGAAGTGTGAGCTGGGGCTAGGCAACCTCAGGGGGTGATTTGTTTATGGCACCCCTCTCGATTGCCGCACGGGGGCATGTGTAAGCGTGCAGTCATCTTGTTTACTTCAGCTTACTTCTGCCTAATATTTCACTTTCTCCAAGGCCCTTCTCCCTCCATTCACCATATCCACACAATTCTTGTAAAGGTCCTACCTTTTTTCTCGTTTCTTTTCACTTTTTTTTTCTCATAGACTGCTCCTGTGCTTTTACTTTGTATGTTCATACCCCATTGTCAGTTTTCATCTTGTATTAGTGTTTTTGTTTTTTGTAAATCTCTCCAACCCAATTAGCTATGGAAAAGCTATGGCACATCTCTGTGCCATCATAGACTCCCTGTGGTCATCCGCTTGGGAAGGCGTAAGTCCGCATCACATTTTTTTGAAGGAAGCGGTTGAAGCACTAAAGTTTTTGGTGCATTGCCACCTCCATCTAATGTTGGCGGCATGCAGAAGGCCTGTAATGGTCTGCTTGTTTGGAGAGTTCAAGAAGTGCTGGAGGAAACTGCGCCAGTTCAAGCAGAGGCACAGACACAGCAGCAGGTGATGCACTACTGGGCTGATGTTGCAGACCGTCAGCAGGACCTGCTTAGAGTCGAGTTTGTGGCACCAACATGTAAGTAACAATTATAATGTGTTAATGTTATTTTTAATATTTTTCAGGAAGGACTATATTATATAGCGCTATGTTTCATTGAGCCTACATATTTCACCACTCCTTTGCAACAAAGATGGTGGCCGTGTGCATCCTGGTGTGAAAACTTCATCCCTGTATCCAACCATCATTGTTGCAAAGGATTGGAGGATTGGTGAAATACATATAGCTTTCCTTTTCTATAGTAAGAAACCATATGTCATAAATTACACCTGGTTTTATTATGCCACTATGTCTCTTCTGTATATATATTTTCTATCCTGTCCTTTGCAATACAAAGAGACTGGCACTCAGGAAAGCATTGCTATATTATATAGTATAATGTTATGCAAAAGGGGACTGAGGCAATGAATACCGCACCCACCACTATAGTGGAGAAAATTATCAAATCACTTTAAAGAGTGCACAGAACCGGATGATCAGCCTTTTTCACCTTCTAATAGAGAAGAATCTTCTTGACTTTTAATCAATCAAAATGGTTCAGCACCACAATTATACAATGTGTATCACTTTTTGATCATAGTAGTTCAGCACACTTATAATACAAATCCAACACACAATACATATACTTTTCAAAACTTCATCAGAATATTTTTGAAGAAAGTTCTTTATTCATATTCTTTTTCTTTTATATCTTAGTATTCTCCTTAAAACAGTAGCCAACGCGTTTCATCCTCATGGACTTCTTCAGGGCTCTGTTTCGAGATTCTTCTAACAAAGGCACTGTGCTGGTGTTTGTGATATTCCTGGTGTGAAAACCACCTTACTGAAATCTTTACTTATTAATTCCTCCAAAGTTAGACTCAAGCATGTCAATCCTTGCAATGAAATGCAATGTGGAAAATTAAAATTTTGTTAAATGAAAAGATTGTTCAAAATATTTCAGGACTTGCTGATATAAGTTACCTGAATCTAAGTTTTGTTTGCTGAAGAGCCGGAATTTGTCCACTGGGGTGTTCCAATGATCGATCTTCATGAGGACAAAACGCGTTGGCTACTGTTTTAAGGAGAATAATAAAAGATACAAAAACAAATATGAATAAAGAACTTTCTACAAAAATATTGTAATGGAGTTTTGAAAATTATACGTACTGTGTGTCTGATTTTTATTATAACTGTGCTGAACTACTATGATCAAAATGTGATACACATTGTATAATTGTGGTGCCTAACGATTTTGATTGATGTATATTATATATTGATTCATTGACAAGGTAGGGCATCAGTAATGTTTGTGTTAGAAAAGCCTTGTTCGAAATGAGGCACATGTACATAATTACACCAAATTAAGCAAAAAGCCAGATCATTACCCAGAAAGTGTGTTTTATGTGTTTTGGTGTGATATAATCAGTAAGTTTTGAGAAATTAAGGTTAGGAAATTCATAGATTTTGGACTGTTGGGATGAAATTCAGAAATTCAAACCTTCAGATTCACTGAGGTGGCATTTCAGGGTGACAACTCTGTTTGGCTGACTGCAACATGAACATAAATGTTGCAGGGGCCATTACAGCACCCATGACTTGAAATAGGAGATCATGGTGCATGTTAGAGACACCTGACAACATAATCCTTGCGGGTGGTTGAAGAGGGACCACCCAAGTGCCAAAAGCAATTTTTAAATGATAACGGTGTCCCACAATTCTCCTGTGGGACCGGACAAAAATAATTTCCGAAAACATTTGGTATCCTATATTGTTTTTTAATATCCCGGGGTGGGGCAAGGCTATGGGTTGGAGTATCTACACTTTTTTTAGTTATGGGAGGGGGCGTGCATGTGGTTCCACTCACTGAGCCAACATTTGACCTCTAGTGGCCCTAACCCCTTTGGCCCTATGCAATGCTGTCCCAGGGACTCATCTCTGGGGACACAGTGAGTAATTAGTTCCCAGTCCATAGGGTAGGCAGGGGAAAATGTGTTTGCTCCAGCTGGCAAGAACTAAGAAAAAAGGTTGTTTCTGCCTGGCGGGAGTCTGTTGGAAATGTTGCAAGTTCACATGATGCCCCATAGGAAAGCGACTGCAGGCAGGGAGTACGCAGGACCTTAAGGGCCTTGGGGCTCCCCTGAGTGCCACCAACAATGAAATAATGAAATAAGTAGGTGGTGTCCCGAGTGGTACTAGGCAACCAAATATTATTAAAGGCAGTCAGTAAACAATAAATTATGAGCAGTTGCAGCCGCTCCTTTATTATTCCAGCATGGCGGGCCACATAATGCCCTTTGTGGGCTAATTTGCATATTATTTCCTGCTTTGTGGTGCCCCAATCTGGGCAGGAGCTCTGTAAGCATGTTTCAGAGAGGTTGCGGGGGCTACAGGGAGAGCAGCAGCCCTGCAGAAATCATTAATTTAAATAAAGCTGTGCTTTTGCTAAATATGCAGGGCTCCTTGGTAGATAGTCTTATAGCTGCATTGTTGGACTGAGGAATATAAAAGATAGATTCTAATGTGTTCAATATTGTTGCTAAAGCCAACAGCCTTGCCTTCACAAAATGATGTGAAGACCCCCTAAGAATTATTCTGCACTGCCCCAACCAACATACGTAGACCATGCACTGTATAACCACACACTCCATATACACTTACTTTTGAGTCTGTCAGCATGGGCTGCTAGTCCTTCACAGTCAAGGTGCACCAGGACAGGGGGGACCTAGACAAAGGTGAAGAGGAGGAAACTGCAGCCTAAACCCAGAAGAAAGGTGTGTTTTCACCCCTGTTTATCCCTTTCTGCTAACTCAAAGTAGGAATGATTCCCATCAGAATTCCCTTTAAAACAAGTCAGAACCAAGTACTGACAGTGGGAATCCTGGCTGGAACCTTGCCTGTTGCTTGCCACTCCACTTCTCTAAATTTGCCGGGCGTACCGCCAGGTAGACAGACGGGCAAGACTGCCAAAAAGTCTCACTTCATTGTGGTCCTGCCAAGATCTAAATCAGGCCCTTAGACACATTTTTGGAAGTAGAAAATCTTCGGAGGGACAAAGCTGCAGTCTATAAAAAACAAAGAGGACTTCACAAGTCCAGATACCTTTTGCGGGAAGGTGTCGCTGAACAGTATCTGCTGCTGTGGGGAAAAGTGAGGCGGAGCTTCCACTACTGCAAAGCCTGCCGCAAGTCCAATAAGAAAAGAAGACAGCCCTAGTCACATGCATTGAAACCAGCACCAACAAGACCAATTAACTTTTCAACATTGTTGGAAAATTCTCTAACTTAGCTGCCAGCAAAAACAACATCACACCCTCAACAGGAGCTGTGTGACAAACTCGACAACTTCTTCCACAACAAGATCGTATCCATATAAAAAACTTTGAATATACACCTACGGATTTCCTTGAGAGATGCACTGCCACCGCAGCCAACATGAGCCAAAGACAGACCACCCAGGACTTTCTCTCCACACATGAAACCACATCCAATACGAAATCCATCCAGTAGGGAGCTACTACAGACCAATACCCGCACCACATCATCAATTTCAGAAACCAAAGGATTGGTCAGGAACTCACCACACTGCTCAACACCTCTGTTACCACTGCAACATTTCCCAACACCTGGAAATACGCCAAAGTCGGACCACTACTCAACCCTGCGCTGACTCCAGCAAACTAAAAAACTACTGGCAAATCTCCCAGCTCCCATTCCCAGTGAAGATACTAAAAAAGATCATCAATAAGCAACGTATGACACACGTGGAGCAGAACTAGCTGCTCAATGCCTTCCTCATAGTTTCTACAGCAATAATAGCACCTGGACAGCACTGAACGCACTCACTGCTGATATTGGAACCCTCCTCTGCTGAGGAGAAAGAACAGCCCTGATCATCCTGGAATTTTCAACAGCCCTTCACACCATATCCTACCACATGCTAATTGAAAGGCACCACAACATCGGCATCCAAGTGGACTTGCTCAGATGTATCACCGCCCATCTCACTGAAAGAACTCAGGATCCACTTTTCACCTCTGAACCCAAGGATATCTCCTTCGGTGTCCCCCAAGGCCCCATCCCTCAGCCCAAACATCTTCAATGGATATATGATCCCACTGCACACCAATGTCACATGTCACAGTCTCAACTTAATTTACTATGCAGATGACACCCAACTCACACTCTCACTCACCAATAGTCCCACCACAACCAGAACCAACTTCAACAGATGAATGACAAGCATATCCAACTGGATGAAGAACAACTGCTTGTAGTTGAACTCAGACAAGACCGAAGTACTTATCTTCAGAAACAACAGCAACATGTGGAACAACCATGGGTCCGCACCCACGCCCTCCAACCATTCCAGAAACCTTGGAATCAGCATTGATAAGAAGCTCACCATGAAATCACAGATCAACGCCATCTCCTCTGCCTGCTTCCTCACTCTACGCATGTTACATAAGATCTTCATGTGGCTACCTCTGCACATGAGATGCACTGTAACACAAACCTCATCACCAGCTGACTGGACTACATAGGAATCACCACACACCTCCTACAGAGACTTCAGACCATACAGAAAGCTGCAGCCAAGCTCATTCTCGACCTGCCCCGACAAACCTTTATCACACCCCATCTCAGACATCTCCACTGACGCCGCATACAGGAGACACCAATTCAAGCTGCTGCCCCATACACACAAGGATCTACACAACCAAGGACCCACCTACATGAACCACCTCCTGCACTTCCAATAACCATTGAGAAGACTACGCTCCACATCTTTATCACTTGCTAATATACCTGCATTTACTGAACCAGAAGTAGAGGACACTCCTTCTCCCACATCTCAGTGAAGACCTGGAACAGCCTCCCAACACAAATTTAGACCATCACCTCACTACCGGAATTCCGAAGGGCCATCAAGACCTGGCTGTTTGAATGAGCCTCTGGGACCTGCATGTGCCTGAATACCTTATCAGGTGATTATCTGCACTTAATACATACTGATTGATTGATTGATTGCATTGTGGCATATAATTTAAAGGCCCTAGGTGCATGTTATACCATAGCCTAGTGACTTACAAGCAACTTAAATGTGACAATCAGATGTATCAGAGACCTAATGCCAGCAAACAAAATTCTGAAAAATGAGGGGAGGGTGTTGAGGGTAAAAGGTTTTTGGGGAATAACATGTCAATGATGCCAAGTATACCAATCCTGCAGCAAATGCAACAACATGATCCATTGTACTCTCTATCTTTCTGACTTCCTGTGACATAATCTCGAAAGGAAGCAGCACTTTTTATCAGGGACCCTACTAACCCCCTTTTGTCCATCTGCATTGCATTTGCTTTGGCAGTTGCATCCCCTCTCCTTTCAATTATGTAATTGTTGCAAGACATGTATTGCTGTAACAGGTGTTGCAGCACAAAGCAGGTGGACTTACAAGATGTTGGCACCTCCTATATGAGGTCTTTTCCAGGTAGTTTATGAACACAGTGAATGATCTTTGTAGGAAAGTGCCCTTATTGACATGGTCACCCTCACTTATTGGCTAGTATTTGGTGTGCTTTCGATTGGAAGTGCACTGTGTTCCTGCTAACCAGGTGCCCAGTGCCATATCTCTTTCCCAAAACTGTACAATTGTTGGCAATTGGCAATATCTTTGGTAATCCTGGTAAGTCCGCAGTAAAAGGTAGCCCTGGTACCTAGGGCAGGAGGCTAAAGAGGGTCCTTAAGGGCTGCATCACAAATTGTGCCACCCTAAAGGGCCCCTCATCAAACACATACAGACTGCCACTGCAGGATGCATGTATTGGTGCAGAGAAAAGTGAAAACACAACATGCCACACATCACTGTGTGCCATGCCCACAAACACTGCATGCAGAATAGGCAGTGTGCACTATACTACATGTGAGGGCCTATCTGCACAAGCAAATCTGCCCTTGTGCTAGTCAGCTCTAATGCTGCAAGTACAAGTGCACAAGGACGCCATTTTGAGTACATATGCTGGACAATGCTGGTGAAAACGAGTTCCTCAGCTACATGATAGCTTCGCTGAAAATAGGGATGTTTGGTATTAAATATCTTGTATTAATAAACCCACACTAATGCCAGTGTTGGATTTACAGATATTGGTACACAGAGGGCACCTTAGAGGTACCCCTGAAAACCTACCAGCTATTGGTGTGCTGACTGACTGGATTTCACCAGCCCAGAAAGGTGAGAGTTGTTGCTCTCAGGAGGCTAAAAAGCAGACCTGTTTGGACAGAGGGGGCTTACACCACCTCCCACTGGTTGACCTACAGATTAGCATTCCAAGGCCCGGGAGCTTCAAGAGCCCACCACCTTTGGTACGCCATTCTGGCTTCTCTCTCATTCTCACCTGGACAGGCAGGATAATTAGCTAGTCATATAGGCATGTACACCCTCAGGCCAGTACCACCCCTAAGGTGGGCTAACTAAAGTTGAGATGGCTTTTCAGAATTAGCTGTCTTGGTAAAGTCAAATTTAGTAAAACTGGGATAGGGTAATGCCCACTTCCCACAGGAAGTGGTCTTATAGGGGGCGTAGTTACCCCAGGGGTAGGTAGCCCATTGGCCACTACCCTGGACTCCCCTAATGCCCCAAAGTCAGTATTTAGGGGCGCCCCTGGCACCAGAAAAGCAGATCCTGATGACCTACAAAGAAGGACTCCTAAAAGCTGTGAAAGCAAAAGACTTAAAAAGAGTAAACTGACTTGGCACCAACCCTGCCAGCCTGTCTGCTGTTCCCAGTCGAACCTGCAAAAAAGACATCTTGTCCTGCAGCTGTCATGCCTCTAAAGCCTTGATGGACCGAATGCCTTCAATAAAGACTCACAAGGTCCTGTGGAATAGCAGACCTTATACCCTGCATCCTCTGGCACTCCAAAAAGAACAGCAGTGACTCTAGAACTGCCAGAAAGCGCTGCTACCAAGCACCACTGCACCCGAGCCCCCAGCCAATATGAAGTGTACCAATGGTGTCTGCATGGTCCCCAAGTCCTCAAGAGACTGAATCCACTTTGGGTCCACTCCTTGTGAACTCCCCAATGATGCCTGCAGCCTCTAGTTGCAAGCACCCTCAACCATGATTTCTCCCCGATGAAGAAACCGGACACCCAAAAGACCCTTTGCGCCTAGCCGCCCTGGCCATGGCCAGAGGAGAAGAGGAGCACTTGTGTCCCCATGTCCCCTAATATAACAAGACTTGAACTCACCTTTTGGTTCAAACCAACTGGCCTCCAAGTCAAATTCTGCCTCCTCTTTTCATGAAAATCAATCGCCATTGACTTACTTTGGGCACCATTTGCTGTATTGCACCAGTGTACCTAGGCACCCTAGTGCCGCTGTAGGTGAACTGCGGGTGCCACCTTGGACCTTGCCTGACACTCACCTTCACTCTCAGAGATAGTCTTGTAAGGTGCTGTAGTGTACCTGAGTGCCGTACTTGTTTTTCCTCCTATAGGATAACATTGCAGCTTATTTTTAAAACACAAAGTATTTCTCCTGCAAAACATACTTACTTGATCATATTAACTCTGGTGCCTATACATATATATAAGGATACGTGCTATTATTGGTGTAGATCTTCTTTTTGAGTTGTGTGCATTATTTATGAACTATTGTGTGTATTTACAGATGTTTAACACCCCTTGCTGATAAGCCTAAGGCTGTTTGACCACACGACCCCTAGAAGAGCACCTTGTGATTGCTAGTCAAGCCCCTGTTCACTCACAAGGGAATCCCTGGACTCTTAGCATGAAACACCTCATTTTGGTATATCATATAAATAGCCAGCTTTCTTCAATATTCAACTGGTTCCATGCTTTGAAAGAATGATTAAAATCAGTGCGTATTATTTTGCATGTGACTTGTACGTTGCTGACTAAGTGTTCTTTTTTGAGGAACTCCTGCACAATTAGGTTTATGCAATGAGCTAAACACAGGACTCAGAAGTGTCCTTAGTCAGCCATGGATTTGCCACTATTACTGCCATGGTAAGTGGTAACAAATCCAGGAGAGCTTCCTGCACAATTAGAATCCTCAAAGGGTTTTTCAATTTTCCATGTGTGCTACAGAGTGAAGTACACATAGAAAAATGGAAAATCAGGGGAAATAAAGGTATTTCTCCTAGTTACACCTCACTGCATAAGGAGCAGCATTTTGACGCATTCCCAGGTCTACCACTCATGGTAAATCTGAGAATGCACCAATATCCATGCGAGGATGTGAGAGAACGCCCACACATCAACCGTGGAACACCTCCCTTGGGCAGAGTAATGCAAGGCAGCAACTTACACTGCCGTCATTTCTCCAGATTTACCAATTACCACAGGGCAACGCAAGGTGGCCTTGTGCGGCTTTGTAAATCTGAGTTTAGTGTTGCTCTGCCCTTGTGTTACCTTGTGTAACGCAAGGGCAATGCAACACTTTGATAAATTTGCCCCACAACGTGCAGTGATGTACATATGAGGTATTGCTTGACAACTCTTCCACATGTCCATCGTAAGGTGAATCGACTGAACAGCACTCTCATTCATAGTATTGCTAAACACCCACACATCCCCAGATGCTTAATGGCTCTGTAAAAAGGCCACTGCCTCATGGACAGCAAAGAACTATGCATTGAGAATAAAACAAATTACAGTCCATGATGAACACATACACTGGCTACACAAAATGGACACCGACTCATAGCCATCGAAAGAGACATGGATGACAAAGAACATCTCACCTTATTCTTCCTGGAGCACCTTGTCCCACCAAAACAGAATATTTCAGCATTGCAGGGAAAGGATTGCTCAAATATACCCAAAATGTGTTTGTGCCCACACATGAGACTGACATTTCCCACTGCCAATGAACCAGCAAGCTCTTAAAAACATAAATGAATCCTTAAAAATACCTTTAACAGTTCCAAATAAAAAGTAAAACATATTATCAACCATATCACAAATACTTAAGTTCAGAAACAGGTGGTGGCGAAGCCCATGGAAAGAAGATAGTGGAGAACAAAGGTACATGTCTGGCTACATAGGTCTGGATTCCAGGAGCCAACCCAAGCCTAGACATCAACAGGTACATTAAGACAAAAAAACGCATACATTTTGTATTTATTACAAGGCCATCCTTTAAAATGATTAAAACCTTGTAGCACAGCATCAGTGAGAATGCAAAATAAAAATGCAACCTTATCCTTCTGCAAGGTGGGCTAGGCTGCAAACAGTAAAAATAACAGCCCAGTAAATTGAATAACAAATCTGGACAACATTCACACAAAAACATACAATTAAATGCAAACAAAATATTTAAAACACCAGGCCTCCACCATTCTAAAGATGTGAAAACATCATCCCTTTAATCCACTTAATTCAACAAAGTTGCCTACTACTAACTTCATCCAATACAAAAACAAACAAACACAAAAGGATAAAAAATGCTGGTACCTGCCCTCTTTCAAAAACAACCTTTTTGCAAAGTGCTGCATTAAACTTACTTGATTTTTATGAAAAAGTAAAAAAATCAAGGAGTTTGGATGTCATTCAAATCCAAAAAGACCATGGGCTGGACAAAACAGCGGGAGAAGTCTCAGGATTGGAAGAATACTTTTGCTAATATATGTACAGTAGCCTCCCAGTAACTATTGCACTGTTTCCCTGTTTAAAAAAAGAAAGGAGAATATATTTCATGCTCAAAAAAATTACCTGAATCATCTATTTGGGTAAAACTTCAACTCCAAAATGTAATTTCAAGTTGTTTTCCCATTTGCTCACATTCACAAAACTGCTTTATATTCTCAGGTAAAAAAAACTCTACCTGAAATATTTGTTGACCATCTATGGTAAAGGAACTTCTACTCGCAATGTGAAGCTTTTGCTCATGTACATATTTCTAGTTTCACACTCACAAATTAACTGAACAGTCCATTCAGGGGAAAAAAACTGAAATGTTTGTGAACCACTCTCATTAAAGGAATTGCTGCTTTCCATGAAAAGATGCTGTTATGTCTCTGCAGGCTTGTTTTCCTACATCTTGCGTTGAGATTTCTCCCCGAACTAGATCCTAGTTGTGTAATATGATGTAATTACATAATCTTCGTAATTGTGCATCCATTTAATTATGCAAAATTACCAAAATACAAAAGTTACACTAGCGTAATTAAAACTTTTCCCAGACTTAATGCAAACTAAAGGTTAATACCCACGTCACTAAATATACAACATGTAGAGGAACTCACAGATTACTTATAAAACCTAAAGGGCCCGATTCACAGAACTAACTTAAGACAAAATCCTAAACTTACCACTTTAGGTATGCACCAAAGGCATTTAGTAGTAGTAAAGTTAGGATTTTGCCTTAAGTTTGAATTAAGACAGACTTAAGACAGACTTACGGCTTCAAAAAGAAGAAATGGTCGGGAGGGATCAATACCAAAGATCCTATACAAATCAAGGGATATTAATTCCCTGATTGGGGGAACCCAATTAAAAAAAAAAAAAATCAGAATATTTTATATACAGAAGAACACATGCCTGATCATCGTAGTGATTACTAATTTTATTTGTAGTAATCCGTACTTGAAAGTAAACAGTTTTTTTCTTATTATTTACATTTTATCGTATCAAATGCACATATACATACATCTCAATTTCAAAAGAATATCTATATACACATTCTGAAGTACAAAAAAACAAGAAAACACACACTCTATTATATAGAGGCAATTCTTTGTTTCTCTCTTTCTTTTTTACACCCAACAAAGAACTTATTAAATTAAAAAAAGTGCCCCCTATTTACTCATGGGGTCCACTAAGAGGAAGTAGTGTACCAACACAATCGATTCTACAGGTTTGTGAATCAAAATTTCGGATTGTGTTCAACAAAGCATGTTCACTCAAGTACAGCGTATCAAACAGACTCCTCTTGTTGAAAAATGGCGTGTCGTCGCGAACACGTTTGGCCTCCACGAATCTTGGCTTCCTCAGGACAAGGGTGATTAGAGAACCTATACATATACAAAAGAACAACATGCCCACATAGAATCAGGTCTATTTGATTCAAAAACAAATGTCTCTGCGCCACCCTAGTGCAAGGCAACTGCCACCAAGACAAAAAAGTGAGAACGCGTGAAAGGAATCAAACACCAAAGTGTCATTCAACCACTCGAAAGGAGTGTGTATTCAAGTGTGAAAAATAAAACAAAACAAAACTCAAACCCAACCACGGGCAAGTATCACCTTAAACCCTTCACACAGAAACATGCATGTAAATGCTACGTAAAGCGAATAAACCGACCCAGAACAAGACTCAAAACATAACTCAAGCGTAGCCCAAAGCGCTCTACACAGGAGGATCACTTCCGCGTTATCCCTGGGCAACATAAAAAGCCAGTCTCCAGAAATACAGAGCAGGGCAAACAACTTACTAATACTCCCAATAATGCGTGGTCACCAAGAAACATCAAGGGGACTGGATAACCTCCTAATAGAATCAAGCACAATACAGAGAACACAATAAGTAGGTCCGTAGCTTCGACAAGCAAAACAAGGGGTCACATCATAAGCAATGTATAAAAAACAACAAAACCTACTCTCTTACCTGGTAAAAGAGGGAATATTTCATAGTAAATACTCGCTGCAGGTCCCTACACGGGAAGCTCACCGTCCTCTTAAGATGAAAATACGGTGTCTGCCAACTCTAAAAATACAAGGCACACGTATTAGAAAAGACGCTATCACTCACCCTCACCCAGCGCTCCGTTCTACCCTCAAACAATACTAAAATGATACTCTTCCCTAAGTGACAGTTGGCACCGAGGGCGCGTACCTGTGTGTTTCTCAGTAAACACGTCAAGCCTCTAAGTTCTATCCAGCTAACGGAGGACGCGGAAGCGGGCGCCCGACTACTACCTGGCTCGGCGTCCCACGTGATCAAAACTTCCGGGTCACATGACCGGCCCTGGCGAGCACAGCAACTAAAACTAAAAAGGGACTGCGGGCTGCAAGGAGTGAGTTCGTACAGGATTCCTTCAGACTTAAGACAGACTTAAGACAGACTTAAGTTAGTCTTAAGTCTGTCTTAGGTCTGTCTTAAGTTTGTCGTAAGTCTGTCCTAAGTCTGTCTTAAGTCTGTCTTATATTTGTCTTAAGATTGTCTTAAGTCAAACTTAAGACAAAATCCTAACTTTACTACTACTAAATGCCTTCTGTGAAAACCAAAAGTAGTACGTTTAGAATTTTTTGTCTTAAGTTAGTTCTGTGAATCGGCCCCAAAAACATTTCCTCTACTTAAATGTCTTAAAGTGCTTCTTAACTTATGTGTGCAATCAAAATCTGTCTTTTCATCAATTTCTTCTTGCTATAATCTCATCACCGTATTAAGTACCGTGCAGCAGGACAAGTTGAAAGTATCATGTGCTGATTTAAGACATTTAGCCTAACAAGTTATCAAAATGATATTTTCAAAGCAAGCTATTTGTAAACTGATAAATATGGCTTGGATGATTTTGCTATAAATCTGTCCCCTGGCCTATGGTGGCACAATACACACAAGAATACAGTAACTTGTTGTAATCATATTTATGAAGGATTGAAAGCCACTAAATATGGCCAGAAATGTATTTGTAAGGAATTTAAGTCCTTGACGACAAGGAAGAGAGTTAACATTCTTGAAATTAGCTGTAACTGACTTAACCTCACTTCTCTGAGAAAACGTTTGATCCGGCTTGAGTACATGGGCACAACTGCATGGCATCCTCAGAGAATATGTAAATGATCCTTCCACGTAATAAGCCATGACCACACTGCTCATAGGCCATTCAAATTCTTTGATTTCATACAAAGCACAGAAACAATGAATGGGTGTACGCGCCTTTCGCATCCATGATGTGATGGTTATTCGATTGGATATTCCACATGTAGCTCGATGTGGAGGTTCATGGGAGCTTGATGGTTTAAATAGCAAAATGTTCTCATAACACTTCATAACAGTTCTTGTTCCTGAAGACAAGATCTTCTAAGCACAGACATAGCCTCTAATGCTTTTACGGCATCCATAAGAGCTTTAACACCGCATCCCGGAGAAACTACCAGTCATCAATTTAAAATCACAAAACATATTTATTTTGCATAGTGAAATTAAACAAACGTACATAAATTATCTATAATTGCCTAGCACAAATGCACTTATACACTCACTAAAGCAGATATGCTGAGTACACACCCACACAAGCACTCACATACCAACGTACAGACCATACAACCACTCACACAGCTAGTTACACACCCATTCAATGACCCAGAAAACCACTTCCACACCTATTCACACAGCCATACAGCCACTTACACACCCAGTTTCAAACCCAGAGAGCCAGTCACACACCCATTTGCAAACTGACATAAGCACTAACGTACCTGCTCACATGCCCACCACGTACTCATACACCCAGTAACATATCCACACAATCACTCAGATACCCACTCACAAACCCATACAGCTACCTACAGACCCCCAACCAGTCACAAACACTGACATTCCCACTCACAGACTAATAGAGCCACTTACATTCTTATAGAGCCCCTTATTCACCAACTTACAGATTCAGAAGACCACTCACACACCTACATAGACACTTGACACCTACTCATACATCCACACCGTCACTCTCACACTAAGTTATACACTAACAAAGCCACAAACACACCCACTCACACCCCCAAAAGCTTCTCACACACCCACACAGATACTAACACAGCTCCTCACACACCCAAGCAGGCAGTGATACAGTTGTAAAAATAGTAATAGGACATGTTTTTATTAAATGTGTTGTTTTGTATTGAATGTATTCTTTTGGTTGGGAACAGATCTGTGGATCTGTTGGGGATCCGCTTGCAACATAGCCGGCAGACCCCCTATGTTGATGAGGATCAAACAGAACCAGTGTTTGGGAAAAGGGTTGGCTCTGAAAAGAGCCTTTGTGTTTAAGGTATGTAGATGATAATTACACGTCAAGCAGGATGCAGTCTTTTTTTTTTTAAATCTTTTTATTAAAATATAACATCTCCATTTCAATATACATCAGGTAGCAGTGGGAGTTCATTGGTACAATTATAGCATACAAATCTAAAAATCATTTGACGAGTTCCATGGCGGCCCACCCTCCAAGTGTGTCCTATACAAGATTTAAAATTCTCTAGAAGTGTCCCCTTGCCCTCCCAACTCAGGCCCTCCCCCAAGCTAAGCCCAAGCTAAGCCCTAAAAACCTCCCCCCAGTATGCAGTCTTTTAAGGTGTTGAGGAACACCCTGTTACCTGTGTCTGTGAAATAGACTCTGTCTTTTCCATATATTCCATCCATGTCAAAGCATGAGTTGTTATGGTATGTAGAGCCCATGTTGTGGTCTCATAAAAATGCAGAAATAGCTTTATTGACTGTTTTTCTCTATCTGCGGACAAAATGGTGTTGACCACAGTCACTTCTGTCTTTAGTAAATGTTGGAGAACACCAAAGCAGTATATGATAAAAGTGACATTGTGAGTGGCTGTATGAATGGGTGAGTGGCTGTATGGTTGACTAAGTGGGTGTGTAAGTAGCTGTATGGGTGGTTGTGTGGCTGTGAGTGTGGCTGTATGGGTGAGTGAGTGCCAGTGTGAGTGGCTCCATAGGAGGTGAGTGACTGGGCACGTAAGTGGTTGTGTGTGGATCTGAGTGGTTGCATAAGTGGTTATATGGGTGAATAAGTGGCTATTTTGAGGGGCTGTATGGTTGAGTGAGTGCGTGTATGAGTAGCTGTGTGGGTGAATAATTGGTTGTGTAAGTACCTTTATGGGTGAATAAGTGGCTGTGTGAGTGAATGCATGGATGAGGGTAGGAAAGTGTCTCTATTGACATGGTTAGTCCCCACGTTTTGCCTGATGTCAGGTGTAATTTTGAACTGTAAGTGCACTGGGTCCCTGTTAATCAGGTTCTCAGTGCCAGATCTCTTTCCCAAAAACAGTACCATGAATGGCACAACTTCAGTTACTCCTATAAGTCCCTAGCCATTGATACACCTGGTACCTAGGGTAAGAGTAGTGAAGAGGGTTCTCTGGAGCTGCAGCACTGATTGTGCCACTCCAGGGTCCCCTCGCCAAGGCTATTCACTGAGCCATTGCAGGCTGCATGTCTATTTGCAGAAAAATCCAAGGAGCTTTCATGGCACACAGCCCTGTGTGCCATGCTTCCCATACACTGCATGGGATGTAGGTAAATCACCCCTACTGCAAGCCTTTAGTCTTAAGATGCAGGGTACACTATATCCTCTGTATGGGCATATCAGCATGAGCAGTTATGCCCCTACAATGTACAGTCCATTCTGAGATGTTGTGCACAGGGAATCCATAAAGAGTACATGGGTCAAATACTTGCCAACATGAGTTTCCTAGATCCATGATGGCTTCACTGATTTCTAAGGTGTTTGGTACCAAACGATATCTTAATAAAGCCTCATTGATGGCAGTGTTGGATTTATTAATACATTCACAAAAGAGACCCCTTTAGAGGGTCACCTGAAAACCTACCAAGCACGGGTATGGAACCTGACTTGTTTTCGCCAGTCTACCACTACCATACATGTTTCTGACCTCATGGGGTGAGAGCCAGCACTCTCGGAGGACAGAGACAAACCTGCTCTGGGTAGAGGTGCTTCACACCTCCTCCAGGACAGGATGGCTTTACTGGCTGGGAAACCTTAAAGAAGATACAGCCTTTTGAAAAAAAGAAGGAACCTCCAGATAGTGGGGGATACCAATCACGCTTTCCTGCTCCACCTTTGGAGGGAGGAAAGGTGGGAAAAGTAGTTAGATTTGGAGGAGGGTCCCTACTTAGCCTCTACCACCCCATGGCGAGGCATGGGAGGTAAACCCATCTCCTGAAATTCAACCATCTCGGAATGGTGAGAAAGCGTCCTATCAGGGCTAGAGTAGTGCCACTTCCGACATGAAGTGATTACTAGAGGGTGTAGACTCCCTAAAGGTATTTAGCAGATTTGGCTACTACCGGTCTCACCTTGTAACACACCTAAATTCAGTATTTAGGTCGCACAGCAAGACCTGAATATCAATTTGATGGACAAGAGAACAAATAAAACCTGTTGCTTAATAATCGAAGCCCTGTTGCAGACGAAAAAGGCACTAAACCCTGCCTGAAACCTGACAGGAATACCAAAACCTCAGAGCACCTCCAGCCTTAAAGAAAACACAGTGAAGATGCCTTAGAGTGAAGATATCACTTCCCTGCACACCACAGAAACCAATCCCATGAAGTCTGGTTTGTCGACTTGCTGCTCCTTGACGACCTCAGTGCAGCACCAAAACAAGAAAAAGTGCAACATCTCTGGAGCATCAGATTTGCCTCATCACCTCTCTCCCAGGTCAATACCTGGGGTACCGGACCCCCAACAGTAACTACTGAGAAGAAGAGTCCACTCTGAACTCACAAAGCACCAGAAACAAGAACTTGTTATTGAGAGACATCAGGGAACCTAAATGTCCACCTCCTGAGTGGCCCAGCTGTCCCAGGATCGCCTCTCCAATTTGCCTCCTCCTGACCTTGAGGACCTTAAGATGCACAATGCAATGTGTTTCTTTTTCTCCATTTGCTTTTTATGGGGCTTATTTGCAAGCAAAAGTGATACCTTTTCTGAACTTTGAAAAATCGTAACTCTGTTTATGGTCTAAAAAATTGTATAAAAATCAACATTATTTTTACAAATTGGTCTCAGGTCTCTGATTCAGTGTATGTCTCATTTATTGCCTCTGTGAGTACAAGTTATGCCTAACACTACCCTTTGCTAAGCCTAACTTCTCATCCACACTACCACAAAAAAGAGAGTTAGTATTTTCTACTTTTACCTTTGCCTGCCTTTTGGGGATTTCTTGCACTCTCTACATAGTGTACTTAATTTTAGCACACTGTAAAGAGAGGCAGTTTCCTACAGTGAGAGGGTGGCTGTGTGAGTAGGTGTATGGGTAAGTGAGTGACTGTGTAAGTTACTGCATAAGTGAGTGGGTGGGTGTTTAAGAGGGTGTATGAATTGCTATACAGTTGACTGAGTGGGTCTGTGAGTGGTTTCATGGGTCTATGAATGCATATGTAAGTGATTGTGTGGGTATGTGAGTGAGTGTATGGGCAGTTGTATGGGGTAGAAGTGGGTGTGAGTGGTTCTGTGGATGATATCATCAGTGATGTCATTTAGGATGTCATCAGTGATGTCACTGACCATTTCATGAGTGATGTAAGTTATATTTATCCCTGAATTTCACTGGTTTTGTACGAGTGAAATCTAAGCCTAACTATAATGTCACTGTAACCTTTGTTTTTTTCAGTGAATTTCTGAAGTTTGTTTTTTATTCTGCTTCCTTACTATAACATACATGTAAGCTTTGGCTTTTCATTGAATTCCTAAGGTTTTTTATTTCTAATTCCTAACTATAAAGGCTGTAAAACCTTTGGTTTTTTCAGTGAATTTCTAAGATGTCTTTTAATTATATTTCCTAATTGTAACATCCCAGTGACCTTTGTTTTTTTCAGTGAATTTCTAAGGTTTTTTAATTTTACTTGCTAACTGCAACTTGCAACCTTTGAAAGTAGGTGTGTGAGTGGCTGTATAGGTCAATTAGTGAGTGTGGGTGTGACTGTAATGCTCTACGAGTGGGTGTGTGAGTAATTGTATCGGTCTGTAAGTGGGTGTGTAAGTGGATTATGGGGGTGTGAGTGAATGTGTGAGTGGTATATGGATCAGTCAGTGGTTGTTATTGGCTGTATGGATCTGTAAGTGAATGTGAGAGTGGCATAATGGGTGTATGGGTAGGTATGTAAGTATCTGAGTGGGAGTGTCAGTAGCTATATGAGGGACTGCTCCAGAACAGAACCTCACCTGCCGCTTTGTCCTACAAGAGAAGACAGTTTTCAGCAAAATATCTACTTAACTGGAGTACTTTCTTCTGGTTAATTACTAAGAACCACCTCATAGGTTAAATGTCCAGTGCATATTCTACATTACATCTGCGTAATGGACCACAAGCAAATGTCTCCAGTGACCTTGTGTGCATTTCGCAATTTAATTGTTCCTTGTGTATCTTTATTCATAAATCTGTGATAATATGAATTATTCTATAGAAAAGACAACAAAACTACACAGAGGTAAATCTCCACAAAACAAGGATACTTTCTCTTAATTATCTGAAGTGTGTCTTTGTTTGGTTAAGATGTCCTCATATACCATGGCATCAAGAAAGTGTGTAACCAGCACCCTGTTGTTTTCACCTGCCGTCTTATAAGGCCCCCCATCTTCTGTCTTATTGTGCTCCCCCATGCCCCTCCCCATGTAAGTGCCACTCTCAGGTCTTGTGAGGACAGTGGGTATTATGGAGGGGGTATGAGGAAGTTCTCCAGATCTCAACAAAGTATGTCACATCGGGGGACTTGGTCTGCAAAATTTCTTATCCAACCTCTCCCTGACCAGGCTCCCATGTGAAGGAACGGGGTCAATAAATTAAGGTGACCCTATGCCCTATGATGAACTGGAAGATGTGGCATTCCTGTATGGCATCCCTGGCAAACCTTACATGAGCACTCACTAGTTGTCCTTCACTGAGCTTCTCAGATCAGAAGAATAACAAGAAATAATAACTGTGGTGTAAACAAATATTAGAGAAATTGCAACATCTGCCGCTAAAGCATGCATTTTCCATTAATTACCCTTAAATTTGTGGCCTCTTCTTCAGATGTGCTTTTAGCGCTGGGGTGAAGGCCTCGCCCCCCCCTAGGGCTTTGTTCTGTAGACGCACCTCCTGGTGCGCATCCTGGAAACAGGGTCTCTGTGCAGAGGTGAGATCAAAAGGGGCTAGTAAACCCAAGTCCAGGTAGTGTATTGTCTCACACAGTGGGATAGCAAAGGCTCTTTTAGTGTTGTGGTGGTAGCTCCTCCCCCTTGGGCTCTGTTCTACAGTCACATCTCCTGGCATGAATCCTGGTAGTCCCCACAGGGGATTCTGTGCAGCCCCCACTCAATATTGAAGTTAGTCCTGGGGAGGTGGTGGACCCCAGGGCTGGCGAGATCCATGCAGCCCAAATGCATTTTTTTTAATCCCTGGAGAGGTGGTGGTCCCTAGTGCTCTGGGGTGTTCACGCCGCCACCCCGCTTACTATTAAAATTAGCCCCGGGGAGGTGGTGGTCTTTGGGGCCCGTGCCTCCTCCATTTCTTTTGACCCCGCAGGTCCCTGGCCTAACTGAAGTCTACAATTAAAACAAGCATAGTAGCCCACGCTTCGTTTTTCTTTTTAATTCAAGGTGATATTTGTGAATATTTCAGAAAATGGCAGTTAATAAAAAAATATGCTTTTATGCCATGGCTCCCAGGGCAATGTCAATACCAAGGCTTGGGAGGCCAGGTGGTTCCTACTCTGCCCCCTTTCTTATATTTACCAAAAATGACTGACAACACTTCCTGGTTGAAGTGTTGGCAGCCAATCAGAGCTTTGCATTTCCCTGCAAGAGCGTAATATCATTCGTAATTTGACGCAATCATAGATAAATACATGTGGATTTCCTTATTTTTTTAAACAACTACTGAACATATTTACAACAAACATGAAAGCCTACAATCTGTGGATCAAAAGGTAGCTTTCTGCCAAATTTGCTGTAATTCCGTCTAGCGGTTCGGGTTGTAGGCGTGTCTGCAGAGTCTTTGGGTATTAGCATGGGGAAGCATACTTTTTTTGACTCCCCTTTTTCTCTGCCCCCTGCTTCACAAATCACCTTGAAACTTTCCATGCACAAGAAGAATCACCAGGGCGCTTTTTTTTCGAAAAGTTTGCAAAGATTCATCAGACGGCGCCAAAGATATAGGAAAGTAAAAAAAACGCTTTTCTTATGGAAACATGACTACCTGTTGTCGACAGGTAATATAAATATAGTTACTGAAAAACCTAAAGGTTACAGGGACGTTATAGTTAGACTCACATTTTGCTCGTACAAAAACAGTGAAATTCAGCTGTTTTACCTGAGCTAACTATAACTTACGCCCCTGCAGAGCACTGCTGATGACTTACAAATGTACATCACTCCTGATATATAGCAAGATACCACACAAGTTAAGCGAGTATAGTTTTCGTAATACTAATGAATGATACTTTTTGCAACACATATTATGTGAATGGCTGTGTGACTGTGTGTATCCTTGTGTGATTAGGTATATGAGTAGCTCAGTGGGTGTATGAGAGATTGTATGAGTGAGGTAGTGGCTATGTGAGTGGCTTGGTGAGTGACTGTGTGTAGGTGAGTGAGTTGGTGTGTCAATGGTGTATGTGAGAGTAATTGGGTATCTGAGAAGCTTATAGGTAAGTGATGGGATATGTGATTTACTGTATGTGTGAGTGAGTGAGTGCATAAGTGGTGTATGTGTGAGTGAATAAGTGTGTAAGTGACTATGGGTGAGTGAGTGAATGTAAGAGTAGCTGCATGAATGTGTGCTTCTGCGAGTGTTTGTATATGTGAGTGCGTACATGTGTTAGTATATATGAGTAAATGAGTGAGTATGTAAGTAACTGTATGGGTGAGTGAGTGGCTGTATGAGTGATTGAGTAGGTATGTGAGTGGCTGTATGAGGAACTGACAGTGTGTCAATGGCTGTATGTGTGTATGAGTGGGTATACTAGTGTTTGTATGTCTGCATGACTGGATATGTGAGTTGCTGTCCTGATGAGTGAGTGGGTACATGTGTGGCTATATGAGTGAGATAGTGTTTAGATGAGTGGCTTTATGTGTGAGTAGATGAGTAAGTGGCTCAATGAACAAATGAGTGGGCATGTGAGTACTTTAATGGGTCGGTGAATAGGTATGTGAGTGGTTGTGTGGGAGGGGTGTATGCAAGGCTTTATGGGTGTGTGAGTGGGTTCTGTGGATCATGTCAAAAGTGATATCATCAGTGATGTCATTTGAGATATCATCAGTGATGTCACTGACCATTTCATGAGTGATGTAATATGTGAAGTCATAAGCAGTATATTGCGGGGACATAAGTTAACAGGTAACTATAACTGCTGAATTTCACTTGTTTTGATGAGTGAAATGTGAGGCTAACTTTAACGTCCCAGTAACCTTTGGTTTTCAGTGAATTTCTAAGGTTTATTTAATTCTATTTCCTAACTCTACCATCCCTGTAACCTTGGGTTTTTCATTGAATTTCTATGTTTTTTAATGTTGTTTACTAACTATAACATCCCTGTTGTTTCTTTAATTGTATTTTCTAACTGTAATAACTAATCTTTGGCAGTGAGTGTGTGAGAGAATGCATGAGTGTCTCAGAAGGTCTGTGATTGGGTGTGAGAGTGTCTGATTGGGTCTGGCAGTGGGCGTGTGAGTGTCTGAGTGGGTCTATGAGTGACTGTATGAGTCTCTGAGTTGCTCTGTCCGTGAGTGTATGAGTCTCTGAGTGGGTCTGCGAGTTAGTCCATGAGTCTGTGAGTCAGTCTGTGATGAGTGTATGTGTCTTTGAGTGGGTCTGTGAGTGGGTGCATGTGTCTCTGAGTGGGTCTGTATGTAGGTGCATGAGTCTTTGAGTGGGCCTGTGAATGGGTTGATAGGTGAGTGACTGAGTGGGTCTGAGAGCGTGTGTGTGACTGTCTGAGTGGGTCTCTGAGTTGGTATATGATCTCTGTGTGGGTGTGTGAGTGAGACCATGAATGCCTTGGTAGGTCCATGAGTGAGTGCATGAATGTGTGAGTGGGAGCATGAAAGTATAAGTGGATCTGTGATTGGGTGTGCCACTGTCAGAGTGGGTCTGTGAGTGACTGCATGAGTCTTTGAGTGATGTGTGAATGAATGCATGAGTCTCTGAGTGGGTCTGTGAGTTAGTGTATGAGTCTCTGAATAGTTGTATTAGTGCATTAATCTCTACATGGGTCTGTGAGTGAGTTTAGTGTATGGGAAGTCTTTAAGTGGGTCTGTGAGTGGGTGCATGAATTTCTGTGAGTAGGTGCATGAGTCTCAGAGTGGGTCAGTGAGTGGGTGCATTAGTCTCTAAGTGGGTCTGTGAGTGGGTGCGTGAGTGTCTGAGTGGGTCTGTGTGTGTGCTCATGAGTCTCTGAGTAGATCTAAGAGTGGGTGCATGAGCCCGAGTGGGTATGTGAGTTTGTGATTGGGTCAGTGAGTGGGCGAGTGAGCCTCAAAGTGAGTGTGGGTATGTGAGTGGGTGCTTGAGTCTCTGAGTGAGTCTGTGAGTGAGTGTATGAGTTTTTGTGTGGGCCTAAGAATGGGTACAATCAGTTTCTGAGTAGGTATATGAGTGGGTGTGAGTGAGGCTGTGTAGGTGTGTAAGTGGCTATGTCGGTATATGAGTGGTTTGTGTGTCTGTGAGTGGGTGTGTGAGAGGTTATGAAGGTGTGTGAGTGGATGTGTGAGTGCCTTTGTGGGTGTGGACGCAGGTGTGTGTCTGTGTATGAAAGCTGTGTTGGTCTGTGAGTTGCTGTATGGGTATATGAGTGAGTATATGAGAAGGTTTGTGGGTTTGAAAGTTGGTGTGTAAAAGCTGTGTGGGTCTGTGAGTCGGTGTGAAAGGGGTTTTGAGGGTCTGTGGGTGGGTGGGTGTGTGAGTTGCTATATGAATATGTGAGTGGGTATGTGGATGGATGTGTGGGTGTGTAAGTAGGCATGTGAAAGCTATGTGGGTCTGTGAGTGGGTGTGTGCAGGGCCAGCTTTAGCACTGGTGGTACCCAGTGCAACAATCTTTTTAGCGCCCCATCATGACCTCCTCCTCAGACTCCCTGACTACCACCCAGCAAAAGTGCCCCATATCTCTCCATATCCCTTCTCTCACATACATTTCATTTGTTTTAAGAACTGGTAAGGACTGGCTTAGCTGATCCACTCAGCTATCCACATAAAATACAGATTTTCTTTGCAACATGCATGTTAACCCTGTGTGCTACTTTATGGTGAGTCAAAATTGCCACTAGACAACACTTTGATCTCCCTCAATAGCAGGAACATTAACAACAAGATGTATTTGACATCTATATTGCTGCCTAACAGCTGGACACCCAAGGAACTCCACAGGAGATGCTTTTAAATCTAAAGTTATGCTAAACACAGCTCCCCCTCTACAGGTCAGCACCCAGTGCAGCTGCACTGATCACACTGCCCTTAAGCAAGCCCTGGGTGTGTTGGATGGTCTGTGAGTGGGTATGTGAGTGGGTTCATGGGTTTGTGCGTGGCTGTGTGAATGGCTATGTGAGTTTGTGAGTTAATGCGTGGGAGGTTTTTTGGGTATGTGAGTGGGTGTGCAAGTGGCTGTATGGGAGTGTGAGTGTGTGGTCGTGTGTGTATGTGTGTGTGTGTGTGTGTGAGTGAGTGTGTGAGTAGGTGTGTGAATCTGTGAGCAAGTGTATTTTACTTGGAGTCTTGGTCCCAGGATCCTCCTTGAATCCACCCTAATCCGTTAGAGTCTGGGAAGGAACTGATGAGTATCCAGGAAGGATCCGCAACTGCTGCTGTGGTAAATAAAAAAGGTTTTCGATATCTTAGCTATGAGAGGTCCCTTACAGACTGCTCCATTAGTCCCATGGGTTAAGAGTATCTCTACCCTGACCCCTTCTATGACTTTCTAACTCTATTTTCCCCACAGGGAACCGAATCCTGATGAACAAAATGGCAGCTGCAACTTTCCTCTCAGGTTTCTGCATGGCAATCATGGCAATGCAGTTGGTGCATGGATTTGCAAATCCAAGGAGGATCCGAGGAGGATCCATGTTCCTATATATACAAATTTGGACTTCCCTTAATATTTCCAAAACTACTTAATGGATGAGTGAGTGGCTGTATGGTCCGTATGGGTAAGTGACTGGTTGTATGAGTAGCTGTGTGAGTGAGTGGTGGTATGAGTGAGTGAATAGGTGTGTGAGTGTCTCTATTAAAGAGTGAGTGGTTGTGTAAGTACATGTATGGGTCAGTGAATGGGTATGTGAGTGGTTGTGTGGGTGTGTGAGTGGGTGTATGAGAGGTTGTATAGAGGTGTGAGAGCTTTTGTTGATGCTGTCATCAGTGATGTCATCAGCGATGTCATTTGAGATGTCATTTGAGATGTTATCAGTGATGTTAGTGACCATGTCATGATTAATGTAATATGTGAGGTCATAAGCAGTGCATTGTGGAGATCGTAAGTTATAGTTACCTCAGCTAATAATAACTTCTGAATTTCACTGGTTTCGTATGAGTGAAATCTGAGCCTAACAATAATGTCCCTGTAACCTTTTCAGTGAATTTCATATATATTTTAGACAATATTATTGAAGTCGATATTTTTGATCAATATTTTTGTAGTGTGCTATAGTTTTAATTGTGTGACCATATCACATGGTCCTATATTGTTATTTTTGTTACTTAAATATTAAGAACAGCAATATTTTGTGGCCGATATTTGTGTTTTTCTTGTTGAAGTATTGTGTTGGGATATTTTTGTAAACAGTATTTTTTTGTGATATCTGAGTGAATCGATATTGTTTTCATTAATTTTGTGTCATATAGCATTCTCACAAAGTTGAAAACCTGTCTTGCTTTCCTTAATCCCTGCTGAAATGGAAATTGCATCTATGGCTGCTCTGTCAGTCCCCTAACTAGCTTTTATATGTGCAGAACTTACCTACTAATTGACAAGAGCTCATTATTGCCTTGTTGTGCTGTCCAGGGTCAGTAAACTGTATAGAAGTTGAAAATTGTTACTGCAGTGACCAACCACTCCAAGGCATTAGAAGACCTAGAGATTACCATCTCAGACAGAAGTGTTTCTTTGGTCATAACAGCACCAAATTGGTATTGAGCACACTACGTGATAGAACAAATGTTGCGTGAAAACACTGGGTGTTATTGACAGTTTGTCAGATCAGAAGCTTAGCCATAAATTTACAGCGCTTAGAGGTCACCAAATTGGCTCCACTGGTGGAAACTATAGATCTAGGGGTCTGTTTGCCTCTGTGCCAACAGGAGAAAGTGGCAGTCACCACTACCTACTTAGGATGGTGTCACAGTCACTTGATTTATTTGACCTGAATTCTCAAACAAGTCGTGATGGTCTAGAACAAGTAAATCCATACTGGCACCACTCACAAGAAAAAACCTATTTGATCATCAGTGCCATGGGTTTGTTTTTTGACAAACTCTTGCTTCAGGAGTTTTGTCTAAAACAAACAGAAATGCTGAGTGGGGTCAAAACAGCATTGCACCTCCTTGCCATTTACTGAGCCCACAGTTGATACCCCGGTGTAATGAGTCCAATCTTATCTAAGGGGATACTTGGCTCCCAAAAAACTATCTCTAAATTGGATGGGTGGTCCTCCACTTGAGGAGGAGAGGGCTAGGGCCTAATTATGAGTCTATGCCATTTGGCTAGATATTGTGGCAAAATATTTAGCGTTGATTACCTTTAACCTCAGATCAGAAATGATAGACAGGAAAATGTCTCTGTAAAGGATTGATGGGCCTCTAAAATACATGGTGCTCAAACTTTGTAAAACCTGAGGAATATGTAGCCTTTCTAGTCACAGTCGTCTATATGGATCATGAATTTTCTTTGTTGTTAAGACTTCTTCACTTTGGAGAAATTAGATAATTTTAGAATATAATCTCTCGAACAGGTAGGAAAATGGAAACCCTTCAGATGAGAGCTGGGGTGGTAACGCTGTGAATGGTGTATTAACATGCAATTAATCCTACAAAAATGTACAAAACCATTTGATCCCGAAAAAAGGGTCCGGACATATTCAAAGTTCCACAACTGCTAAAAAAAAAAGATGACGTGCAATTACTTCTTATTAATGTTAAACCCTTTCATTTTCACCATTGCGACAAGGGGAGACTAGAATTGCATTAGAAAGAATGAGCATGCACCACCAATTTATCTCCACCTACGATTGGCTCAGTCTGCCTGTAGGTATAGAATGCACGAGGATCCTGTCTGACTTGGTGACTCTGGTGGGCAATTAGGTTATCTGAAACTGATCATGACACTTTTTTTCTATTTTACCATTTGAGCTTTTTGCTTTCACTAGTTGCAATATTTCTGATGCATGCTATGGCCCATTTTTGGTAAAATGGTATTCATATTTCTCCATGCATATATATCCCCTCTCAATTTAGTGTCAATGCTTAATATTTTTATGTCAACCATAGATAGAGTCAAAGGTTCCTAAGAGTAATGAATTGTGATTCCTAATCCCGATCTTCCCCACATTCTCTCGCACAGTTAAGGCTTAGGTATGGCCTTTGCTGTGCATGGTAGCCAAGAGCACATCAGGTGCTATTTTCACCCGTTTTCATTTGCATACAGACGGCGGAGGGTGCTGTGGAATATGAGGAAGGTGTTGAATGACTCTAGAAACTGCGTTTCAAGATTAGCTCCTGATTCCCAGCAGTTTCAGATATTGTACATGGCCAAAAGGGGCATTCTAAATCTGGTGATTTGCTTAATTTGTAGAAACAGCCCAAACCCAAGATATCTCTAAAAAACAGCGAGTATTAATAATAAAATCAATAATGAAACCAAAATTAATAAAAAATAAAACATAACTAAAATCAGTATTATCTTCACTGCAATTCATGTTGGGTGTGAATAATGCATGCACTCCTAACATATTCTACATGGTACGATGGTAACCTGAGATGCTCAAATAAAAAAAGTAATGATTATTCCGTTGTGAGGAAGTGGTGTAAAGATATTATGAAATGAAATGAATGAAATGAAATGAAATGAAAACGGGATTTCTGAAGCGCATGGCTGCCCGGGGGCGTCCCAGCGCTAGGATTGTACTAACAACTGAGGAGGGAAACGGAAAAAAAAAGGAGGGATGTGCGCAAATTATTGTGGGAAAAGGTGAGTTTTGAGTAACTTGCGGAATTTATTGTGATTAGGTTCAGCGCGTAGCTGGGTTGGTAGGGTGTTCCAGGATATTGCAGCTGCAACTGAGAAACGGCGTCCTCCAGTTCGGGCTTTCTTAATTCTGTGTACTGTGGCCAGGTTGCCATGGGAGGAACGCAAAGACCTATTGGGTTTGTATGGGAAGAGCATGATTTTGAGCAACGGGGGACCCTGGCCTTGTAGAGCTTTGTGTGTTATACATAAGGCCTTAAATTTGACCCTTTCACGGATTGGCAGCCAGTGAAGTGCCCTCAAGGCAGGTTTGGCTGATGTTCTACGGGGGGTACCTGTCAGGAGCCTTGCGGCGGCATTTTGAGTTCTTTGCAGAATGTTCATAGTTGCTTCAGGGGCTGACAGAAAGAGGGCATTGCCATAATCTAGCCTAGATGATATCAGACCTTGTATGAGAAGTTTTTGAGAAGGTGCTGGGAGCAGAGGGAGGATTTTCCTGGCCGAACGGAGTAGGCCTACGCAGGTACCCGCTGTTTTTTTGGACTGGGTTTTCAATGAGAGGTCCCGTTCCAGTCAGAAACCCAGACTTTTAAGCTCCGTCTTGGGTTGCGGAAGGGTACCTAGGCAAGATGGCCACATAGCGAACACCCATCAACAATGTCTGTGTAAAACAATACATTAAAATAAGTATTTGCTAGGTTTTCACTTTTCAGTATCTAGTGCCATTTTGGAAAACCGAAAGTACATACCTTCCCATGCTAGGAATTTCCTGTAGTGCACTATAGATTTCTCGTTTTACCTTTTGAACATGTTGTACAAGAAGGGAAGTGGAGATCTTTAAAAGTAAGAATTGTGGGCCTGATTTTTATCTTGGCAGTTGTACCGTCTGTCCACCGAGTGAGAGGTTTAATTCGTCCGGCCTCGCGAAGTAACTCCTTCCGACTTATATATAAGTATGTGAGTATAATAATACCCGCATTTACTATGTGTTATTATTGTTCTGTGCTGCTTTGTTAAGATATATATTCTTAAAATTATCATGCAGTCTATGGCCCTGTACGTGCAGTAACGAATATCATAAGATCCAGTTGTTTGGGTCAACGTTCGCTTTTTGTATTGAGTACTAAGATATATGGGAGTTGTTGGACAAGGGCCTTTATGCGGGGTCTCCCCCAGATAATTGTCTTCTGTTGCTGAACCCATTTTTGATGGCATTAGGGCTCTCTGTACTTTCTCTCTGTTAACCAGTATTAACGTGCTTGTGCTATTTCCCTAATATATGGTACGAATAGCATCTTCCTGATTGGTACATCTAATTTACTTGTACGTCTCTATTAAATGTTACACATGGACACAGGGTCTGTAAATTAAATGCTAGGAGTGGGCCTGCAGCACTTATTGTGCCATCCGCTTAAGGAGCACTTCAAAACATGTCTCATGCCTACCATTGCAGCCTGTAGTTCAGTTTTAAAAATGCCAATTCAACTTGGAAAAATAACTTCCCAAAAAGTGACAAAGTCCAGAGAATAAAAATGTTCACTGTGACTCCGTCCAGCGGCTCCTTGATGATGATGTTTCCTCCCCGGACATCGCTGACTCTGCCAAGCTACCAGAAGGTTAAGCACAGGTTATTTTAGTGACTTTTATGGTTGACCCGGACAAGGAGTGTGGTTGTTGCCTTTGTAGGGCTTTCATCACCCTCAACCAATAACCAATTTCTTGCAGGAGTGTTCTGTTGGTGTTCACAAAATGTTTCCTCTTAGCACCCTTGATTGTCATTCGAGGGGGTAACCGTTGGCTCAAGTGGTGTCTTTCATGGGTCACACCCCATATCTACTTAAATTAGTGCACCTATCTCTAGTTTTCTTACATTGTGTGATTGTTAGAGCTGTCTTTTGTTTTTTCTTGTTGGAAAGGAGGGTATATTGACCTGATGGGGTTGGAACATCAGAGTGGGTGGTACAAGGGGGGTTGTTAATGGGAGTTCTTCTTTTATCATGACACAACAAAGTGGCAAATAATGCCTATATGAAACACCTAGCTTTTCAGCACATAGAGTCAAGAACACCATGGTTATTTGACACTATACACATTTACCTCCTTACCTTTGCATGATAGAGGAGTAGGGACAAAGGTGTCCTGTCTCATTTAGAATATTAGAGTATTGGTCAAGCCCCGAAAGAAACATCAGATATTACCATCTTTAGATAGGAATCACGTGTAAATAGCACTTCTACAGGAAACTCACTTCGCACCAAGTACGAAATGTAACTTTGACAAACGATGGGCATTCTCAATGTATCAATTCATCCTACTAATCCTGTGCTTGCGGTGAAGCTATTTCAGTTGAAAAGTACACACTTCTACATGGGCTGGGCACCTAGCAGATGATCAGGAATGATATACAATGTTGTAAGGCAAATTAGGTTTTAACATGTATCACAATAGTAAACTTCTATGGAGACATTAATTACATTCTAGAGGCCCATTTGGACAGGTCATTGGCAGGGACAGGGGGACTGCTGCAGAGGCTTCAAGTCATAATACATGAACATAAGCTGCTGGAAATATGGTGATTCTGACACCTCTTATTCATGGAGGGTGCTTTTCACTCTGCCGTCCACAATACATTGTCTTGATTGGATTTCTGACTGATTACACAGTATATCTGCTGTGGGCAACAGACGTGACCCATTTAGCTTGTATCCTTTCGGATCATACACAAGTGCTGCTAAGTTTGTAAATCCCGAGGATATAGATGTCTGGTACTAGCTGGAGCCTAACTACTGAGACCCTTTTCAATAATGTGTTGTATGAAGAAATATAGATTTCTTTCAGATAAATATAACATTTGTGAGTAGTCGTAGTGGCTGCTAGGGGGCAATAGTAGAGGTTAACCCCTTCGGGGCTGATGACGAGCTGGGCTCGTCATGGAGCAGGGCGCTCGCACGCTGATGACGAGCCCAGCTCGTCATGAGCCCCACCCTCGGGGGAAGCGCCAGCGCTCCCCCTGAGTCTGCCCGATTTTCTTCTTTTCTGGGGGGATGGCAGGGTAAGACCTTCCCCTGCCTCCCCCCGCCCTCCCCGCCCGCGTCATCAATGACGTCAGCGCGCGAGGCGCGCAGACGTCACTGGAGGTTCCCTTTGTTTACCGACGCGCAGGGAAGCCATTTGCTTCCTGCGCGTCGTTGGAGAAAGAGGTTCGTTTTGCGGCTGAGGCAGGGGGGATTGTTTTGAAACTTGCATAGAGGGAAAGGAAAGGCTTTTCCTTTCCCTCGATGCAACTTTAGAGCATTCCTGCTGCACGATCGTGCAGCTGGAATGCTAGGGATTTAAATTTTATTTTTTTTATTTTCCAATTTCGTTGTTCGGGGAGCGGCCCCTTGGGGAAGGGTCGCTCCCCTTTTTGGGGGAACAGTAACTTTGAAGTGTTTTCGTGCCTCTTATGTTTATAAATGGCCGTTTTTAAAAAAAAAATGCTGATGGGGGTCATTTTGAAATTATAATTATAGTGCTCATTTTAATCAAGGATGCAAGTGCCTCTGTCCTTCATTACTTTTACTTTGTGTTTATCTGAAGTGGCTAAAAAACACTCCTGTCCTGCCTAGGCAAAGCTCACTAGTGTTTTTGGGCTGATGAATGTTTTTTTGTATTTGTGCTGCAATTCGAACACATGCTTTGTCTCCAGTGACCATGTGTGTGTTACTATGCCATCGCAGCGATGTGCGAAGGGGTCCCTTGAGTGAGCTGTCCATCATAGTGGGAAGCTCACAAATGTTTTTGGGCTGATGATTGTTTTCCTGAATTTGTGCTGCAACTTGAGCGCCATCTTTGTCTCCAGTGACCATGTGTGCGTTACTATGCAATCGCACAGATGTGCGCAGGGGTCCCTTGTGTGAGCTGTCCATCATAGTGGAAAGGTCACAAATGTTTTTGGGCTGATGAATGTTTTCCTGAATTTGTGCTGCAACTCGATCACCTGCTTTGTCTCTAGTGACCTTTGTGTGTGTTATTATGCCATTGCACCGATGTGCGCAGGGGTCCCTTGAGTGAGCTGTCCATCATAGTGGGAAGCTCACAAATGTTTTTGGGCTGATGATTGTTTTCCTGAATTTGTGCTGCAACTCGAGCGCCATCTTTGTCTCCAGTGTCCATGTGTGCGTTACTATGCAATCGCACAGATGTGCGCAGGGGTCCCTTGTGTGAGCTGTCCATCATAGTGGGAAGGTCACAAATGTTTTTGGGCTGATGAATGTTTTCCTGAATTTGTGCTGCAACTCGAGCGCTTGCTTTGTCTCCAGTGACCGTGTGTGTTACTATGCCATCGCACCGATGTGTGCACAGGTCCCTTGAGTGAGCTGTCCATCGTAGTGGGTAAATTTAGGAAAGATGGTGCACTCCGCTAGTTGGTGGGCGTGGCCAAACGGGGGTCTTCTGTGTGATTCACATGCCTCTTATGTGTATAAATGGTCAGAGACTGATGAGAGCAGCAGATGGGGAGAAAGAAGCTCCTGGTCATAGGAACTGTTTTTGGATTGCGCTTGTGAAAATCAAGGATGCAAGTGCCTCTGTCCAGCATCACAGTTAACCACAGTAATTCTGCTGCCCCCCTCCCCATGAGAATCCCTGATGACGTCAGCGCGCACAGCACGCGCCAACATCTTCAGGGATTCCCAGGCGGTCGGGAAGCCATTTGCTTCCTGCGCCTGGGGGTGTTAGGTTGGTTTTGAGATTTTTGGGGGGGGGGTTGGGGCTGCAAAGAGGCATCAGGGGAGAGGCAAGTGAATTTCCTCTCTCCTGATGTCTCTTTGCAGGGCATTTCTGCCTCACGGTCGCGCACAGCATTGCGATTGTGCGGTGGAAATGCCCCCACTAGCACCAGGGATTTTATTTTAGATTGTAGGAAGTGACCCCTTGGGCAAGGGTCGCTTCCAGGTGGGTCGGATTTTAAATTTAGATTTTCTGCCCCCCCGGTGGGCAAATCAACCCGTACTTTTGTCCATTTTGCCCTTTTTGATGGCCCATCTGTGTGGATGTGATTTTGGGGGTAAATTTGTGTGTTGTTTATTCATTTGTTATGTTGTTTGTGAAATGTAGTATTATTTTTTTTCTTCTTTGTTTTTGATCCAGGCTTTTGCTGTTTGTATTGGTGTAGGTTGTGGTTCAGTTAATGCTGGTTTTGCAGCTTGTGTAGTTGCATGTGCTTGGTAAGTAAATGTTTTTTGTACTACTTTCCCTAGATGAATGTGTTTTTATGAAAAGTGTAGTTATTGCTGTTTGTGTGGCTTTGTGTTTCTTGATTGTTAACTTTTTTTTTTGTATTGCTGCTTGATGTGTACTTTGTCTAATCTATACTTTTTTTTCTTTCTAGTGGGATTTCCTTTCTTTTTGCTGTGTTTCAGCAGAGTAGGTGCTGGTGAGTGTTCTTATATTTGGTTAGATTTGAATTGTTTTTGAGTGTATTGATTTTTGTGTGAAGACTCTACCTTGTTTACTTCTTACTTTGCACAGTGTAGGTTGTTGTTCACTTGTGTGTGTAGTCTTCTTGCTTTGTAAGGATAATGGCTGCTCGCAGGATGACTGCTAAGCAGGTTGTTAGTTTGCTTTTTGAGTCTTCCTCTGACCATGGTCCAGACACTGACTCCGATTCGGAGCATGAGGTAGGTGCAGAAGATTCAGGCAGTGAGTTTTCTCTTCGCATGGTATCATCGGATGATGATTCTTCTTCTAGTGCTGATGAAGTGCCTGTGGTAGAGAGGGACATTGCTGTGCCGGTAGAGAGGCAAGAGCCATCTGAGCGGCAGCCTAGGTCCTCAAGGTTTCCCTTTTTTTCTCATCGGGAAGAGGCAAGTGTGGTAAAGGCTGCGCCCAAAAGGTTTCACATTGCTGTGGTGCGCCAAGGGTTATCTGGTGCTGCTAGTCTTCCTGTTGTAGAGCAGCATGAGGCATCTGGTGCTGCTAGTCTTTCTGTTGTTGTTGAGCAGCAAGTGGCATCTGGGGATGCGAGTTCTTCTGTTGATGTTGAGATGCAAGAGGCAGCTGGGGATGTGAGTTCTCCTGTTGGTGTAGAGATGCAAAATGTATCTGGGGATGCTAGTATTCCTGTTGGTGTAGTGATGCAAGAGGCATCTGGGGATGCTAGTGTTCCCGTTGATGTAGTGCAGCAAGAGGCATCTGGGCTGCAGGCTGGGTGGCTTCTTCTCCCGATGTTAGTGATGACGTCTGGGTTGCCCCTGGCATGGTGCAGCCGGAATTGCCAGACTTCACTGGTGTTCCAGGGTGTAGAGTGAATACTGACAATTTTTGGCCAATTCAATTTTTTCAGTTGTTTTTTGACGATGAGTTTTTGCAAGAGATTGTGGAGCAAACTAATTTGTATGCAGAGCAGTATTTGAGGGACCACAGTGCCAGCCTTAAGCCCCATTCTAGAGCTACCCATTGGTCTCCCACATATGTTGAAGAGATGAAGAAGTTTTTGGGATTAACTTTTTTGATGGGCTTGCTAAGGAAGCCATCAATGTCTTCTTATTGGTCCACTAGTCCCTTGATGGCAACATCTATATTTCCAGCAGTTATGTCTCGTGATCGATATATGCTTCTTCTTCGCATGATGCATTTTGTTGATAATGATTTAGCGTTGCCACGCGATCACCCTGATTGTGACCGTCTTTTTAAGATTCGGCCTGTCCTTGATCACTTTGTTGATCGTTTTCCTGAGATCTTTGCTCCTGGAAAAGAAATAGCTGTGGACGAGTCTTTGGTATTGTTCAAGGGCCGCTTGGTTTTTAGGCAATACATTCCTAGTAAGAGGGCACGCTATGGAATCAAACTGTATATGCTGTGTGACAGTGATACTGGATATGTTTATAATTTCAGGGTGTACACCGGTAAGGATTCCAGCATTAACACTTCTGCTTGTCCGTCCACTTTTGGAGTGACTGAGAAAATTGTGTGGGAACTAGGTAGACGATTATTTAACAAAGGCCACCATTTATATGTAGATAACTTCTACACTAGTGTGCGTTTGTTCAAGGAATTGGCCAAAGTGGGCACTGTTGCTTGTGGCACGATGCGCAGTAACCGGAAAGGTTTCCCAATAGAACTTGTTTGCAAAAGGCTTGTGCGGGGACAGTCTACTGCATTGCGATGTGGGAAGCTTCTAGCTGTGAAGTTTTCAGACAGGAGAGATGTGTACATGCTGACTACTATCCATGACGAAAGCACTGAAGCTCTGCCTGTTCGGGGTGAGAGTGCTGAAGTGCGTAAACCTGTGTGCATTTGACAGTACAATAAGTACATGGGTGGTGTTGACAGAGTAGATCAGAGGTTGGAACCTTATGCTGCTCTTCGAAAGGCTTACGTTTGGTACAAGACGTTGGCTATCCATCTTTTCCACTTGGCATCCTTTAATGCTTTTGTTGTTTTCCAGAAATCTTGTCCTGAGTCAAAGATGCCTTTTGTTAAGTTTCAGGAGACTATAATAGGCAGCCTTGTACTAGTGGAACAGGCAAGTGTGCCAAGATTTGGAGTGGTGGAGGAAGTGGCTAGACTGAAAGATCGCCACTTTCCAGAATACATTCCTCCCACAACTGCAAAAGACCATCCCACTAAAAGATGTAGAGTCTGTTGGCGAAGAGAAGTACGGAGGGAGTCTCGTATGTACTGCCCTGACTGTCCTTCAAATCCTGGATTGTGTGTGCCAGCTTGTTTTAAATCGTACCACACACAAAAGAAGTTTTGGGAGTTTCATTGAGCTTGTAAGTGTACTGTCTGGTCTGTATTCTGTAATATTTTTTAGTCTGCTTTAAGGTTTGCATTAGTGCAAAGCATTTCGTTTTTGAATTTGTGTTAGCAGATTTGTAGGTTTCTTCATTTGATTTGTGGTATTTCTTAAAAAAATTCTAATTTCGATGGTGGTGTGTGCAGGATTGTGCTTGGATTGTTGGTGTGCGTGGACTGGCGCTTGGCTGGTGGTGTGCGTGGTCTGGTGCTTGGCTGGCATAGTGCATGGATTGGAGTTGTGCTGGGGGGGTGAGTGGATTTTTGCTTGGCTGGCGGAGTGCATGGTTAGGTGCTTGGCTGGTGGTGTGAGTGGATGGCGCTTGGCTGGTGGTGTGCGTGGTCTGGTGCTTGGCTGGCATAGTGCATGGATTGGAGTTGTGCTGGGGGGGTGCGTGGATTTTTGCTTGGCTGGCGGAGTGCATGGTTAGGTGCTTGGCTGGCGGTGTGAGTGGAGTGGTGCTTGGCTGGCGGTGTGTGTGGAGTGGTGCTTGGCTGGCGGTGTGTGTGGAGTGGTGCTTGGCTGGTGTTGTGTTTGTGGAGTGGTGCTTGGCTGGTGGTGTGCGTGGAGTGATGCTTGGCTGGTGGTGTGTGTGGAGTGGTACTTGGCTGTCGGTGTGCGCTGAGTGGTGTTTGGCTGGCGGTGTGCATAGTCTGGTGCTTGGATGGTGGTGTGGGTGGACTGGCGCTCGGCAGGCGGTGTGTGAGTAGTTACTTTCTGTTGGTCACTACACACACTGCTAGTTGAGTGACACTCAACACAGTCCATCATTTTGTGTAGTTGCAGTGTCAGAAATGTGGGCGTGTGAAAGTGATGGGCCCTTGAATGGCGCTGTTTGCTGGTGTGAGTGTTGAAATGTGATGGGTCCGCGGCTGGCGGTGTGAATGTTTTGTATGTGTCACGCGTACGAAAGGTGTATGAATGGCCTGTAAAGAGGTTGCTGCCTTGACGTGGCTTTACAGCTCACGAGCTGTGAGTCAGTGGTTCAGTTTATCATACTTTCAATTATACGCAGTGTATTTAATTTTTGATGAAATTACTTGCTATCCAATTGTATGTACTGAATCATCACTCACCCTCATGCCAAATCCAACCAGTATGTGTGTGTGCTTGCGGATTAGATGGGTGTGCAGTAATAATTGGGTTTTACTCTTTCTGCAGTAGGGTGTACCTTGTCCCTTATTGTGATTGTTGTAATGTGTTGCTTTTCCATTCGGATGGTGTCAATGGTCTGGTTTGTATCAGGTATGAAAGGTACGTGAATGGCCTGTAAAACGGTTGGTGCCTTGTCGTGGCTTTACAGCTCACGAGTTGCGAGTCACTGGTTCGGTTTTTATGCATTTATTTATTGACAGAGCATTTCATTTTTTTGAAATATCTTGTTAATAAAATTTTATGTACTGAACCATCACTCGCCCTCAAGCCAAATCCAACCTGTATGTGTGTGTCTTTGAGGAATAGATAGCCGTGCTTGAATGTTTGACTTTTGAGTAACTCTGTTAAGGTGTGGTATCTTTTACTCGGGAGAACAAGGGGAACGCAGGGTGGTAGGACATTTTTGCCGGCACGGCGATCCCACGCCAAAAAGTTTGGAAAAGTGCTATTTTTACCTAATTTTAAGGTTTGCGAAGAGTTCTGAGTAGGAAAACATTGGGGGACCCACGCATGCCATAACTCCCTGAACTCTCCCGGGTGTCTAGTTTTCAGAACTGTTTGGGTTTGCTACTTTCCAAAGAATACCACCCAGCCCTGGGCCAAAAACTCAGGTGCCCCCCCCCCAAATCAAAGTTATATTGCTTCAGGGTATTTTAAATTCACCACCGTACGATTTGGACCTTTTCCTGTTGCAGCCACTATGGCTACTCACACAAGTGAGGTACCGTTTTTATCGGGAGACCTGGGGGAACGCTGGGTGGGAGGTAATTTGTGTGAGCCCAGTGATGCCACGCTTTCCCAGACTACAACGTGTGAAAAAGTTTATTTTTTTCTGCTAAAATTGAGGTTTGCAAGGGATTCTGGGTAAAGGAACGTTGGAGGATCCACGCAAGCCATACCTGCTTGGAAGCCCCCGGGTGTCTACTTTTCAGAAATGTGTGGGTTTGGTAGGTTTCCACAGATGGCTGTCTCGCACGGGGCCAGAAACCCAGGTAACCCCTCTTGCAAAAGCTGGTGAATTTAACAATGGTGACAATGTCAAGTCCACCAGCTTTTGCAAGAGGGGTTACCTGGGTTTTTGGCCCGTGCGAGACAGCCATCTAGGGAAACCTACCAAACCCACACATTTCCGAAAAGTAGACACCCGGGGGCTTCCAAGGAGGTATGGCTTGCGTGGATCCTCCAACGTTCCTTTACCCAGAATCCCTTGCAAACCTCATTTTTTGCTTGGAAAAAATCAGTTTTTTCACACGTTTTAGTGTGGGAAAGCGTGGCATCACTGGGCTCACACATATTACCTCCCACCCAGCGTTCCCCAAGGTCTCCCGATAAAAATGGTACCTCACTTGCGTGGGTAGGCATAGTGGCTGCTTTAGGAAAAGGCCCAATTCATACTGTGGAGACCAAAAAATTACCTTTAGCCAAATAATCTTATTTTTTGAGGGGGTCACCTGAGCTTTTGGCCCGGGGCTTGGCGGGCATCTTTGGAAACTACCAAACCCAAACAGTTCTGAAAACTAGACACCCGGGGAAGTCCAGGGAGGTATGGCATGCGTGGGTCCCCCAATGTTTTCCTACCCAGAAACCCCTGCAAACCTTACATTTTGGTTAAAAAAAAACACTTTTCCGTACTTTTTTGGGTGGGATCTCGCTGCCAGCACAAATGTCCTACCACCCAGCATTTCCCTTGTTCTCCCGAGTAAAATGATACCTCACTTGTGTGGGTGGGCCAAAGGCATGTGACTCAGGCTGGGGGAATTAATTTGTAAAACTTATGACTAAAAACTACTTTTTTCAAAATTCATTTTTGGCGTGTTCTGCTTTGGGGCACCCACACAAGTGATGTATCCTTTTACTCAGGAGAACAAGGGGAACGCAGGGTGGTAGGACTTTTTTGCCGGCACGGCGATCCCACGCCAAAAAGTTTGGAAAAGTGCTATTTGTACCTAATTTTAAGGTTTGCAAGGAGTTCTGGGAAACATTGACCCATGCATGCCATACCTCCCTGGACTCCCCCGGGTGTCTAGTTTTCAGAACTGTTTGGGTTTGCTACTTTGCAAAGAATACCACCAAGCCCCGGGCCACAAACTCAGATGCCCCCCCAAAATCAAGGTAGTTTTGCAATAAGGTAATGTAAATTCACCACCGTAAGATTTGAACCGTTTCCTGTTGCAGCCACTATGTATATCCACGCAAGTGAGGTACCATTTTTTTCAGGAGACCTAGGGGCACGCTGGGTGGGTGGAATGTTGTGGATCCACGCAGATTCCAGAACTTTCCACCACAGAAATGTGAGGAAAATGGGTTTTTTTTGTCAAATTTTTATGTTTGCAAGGGATTCTGGGTAACAAAACCTGGGGGTAGGCAGACGAGTCACCCCATCCTAAATTCCCCTGGGTGTCTAGTTTTCAAAAATGTATAGGTTTGCTAGGTTTCCCTAGGTGCTGGCAGAGCTACGGTGCAAAAACAAAAGATAGTCTTTTTGTCCAAAACGTGCTAAATTTCACTGGAAATTGAGGTGCGACCATGCTGCGTTTTGCGCTGTTTCATGTCGCAGCCACTATGCCTACTCACGCAAGTGAGGTACCATTTTTTTCGGGAGACCTGGGGGCACGCTGGGTGGGTAGAAATTTGTTGATCCACGCAGATTCCAGAACTTTCCACCACAGAAATGTGAGGAAAATGTGTTTTTTTAGTCAAATTTTTATGTTTGCAAGGGATTCTGGGTAACAAAACCTGGGGGTAGGCAGACGAGTCACCCCATCCTGAATTTCCCTGGGTGTCTAGTTTTTAAAAATGTATAGGTTTGCTAGGTTTCCCTAGGTGCTGGCAGAGCTACGGCGCAAAAACAAAATGTAGTCTTTTTGTCCAAAACGTGCTAAATTTCACTGGGAAATTGAGGTGCGACCATGCTGCGTTTTGCGCTGTTTCATGTCGCAGCCACTATGCCTACCCACGCAAGTGAGGTACCATTTTTTTCGGGAGACCTGGGGGCACGCTGGGTGGGTGGAAATTTGTTGATCCACGCAGATTCCAGAACTTTCCACCACAGAAATGTGAGGAAAATGTGTTTTTTTTGTCAAATGTTTATGTTTGCAAGGGATTCTGGGTAACAAAACCTGGGGGTAGGCAGACGAGTCACCCCATCCTGAATTCCCCTGGGTGTCATAGTTTTCAAAAATGTATAGGTTTGCTAGGTTTCCCTAGGTTCTGGCAGAGCTACGGCGCAAAAAGAAAAGGTAGTCTTTTTGTCCAAAACGTGCTAAATTTCACTGGGAAATTGAGTTGCGACCATGCTGCGTTTTGCGCTGTTTCATGTCGCAGCCACTATGCCTACCCACGCAAGTGAGGTACCATTTTTTTCAGGAGACCTGGGGACATGCTGGGTGGGTGGAAATTTGTTGATCCACGCAGATTCCAGAACTTTCCACCACAGAAATGTGAGGAAAATGTGTTTTCTTTGTCAAAGTTTTATGTTTGCAAGGGATTCTGGGTAACAAAACCTGGGGGTAGGCAGACGAGTCACCCCATCCTGAATTTCCCTTGCTGCCTAGTTTTCAAAAATGTATAGGTTTGCTAGGTTTCCCTAGGTGCTGACAGAGCTACGGCGCAAAAAGAAAAGGTAGTCTTTTTGTCCAAGACGTGCTAAATTTCACTGGGAAATTGAGGTGCGACCATGCTGCGTTTTGCGCTGTTTCATGTCGCAGCCACTATGCCTACCCACGCAAGTGAGGTACCATTTTTTTCGGGAGACCTGGGGGCACGCTGGGTGGGTAGAAATTTGTTGATCCACGCAGATTCCAGAACTTTCCACCACAGAAATGTGAGGAAAATGTGTTTTTTTTGTCAAATTTTTATGTTTGCAAGGGATTCTGGGTAACAAAACCTGGGGGTAGGCAGACGAGTCACCCCATCCTGAATTCCCCTGGGTGTCATAGTTTTCGAAAATGTATAGGTTTGCTAGGTTTCCCTAGGTTCTGGCAGAGCTACGGCGCAAAAAGAAAAGGTAGTCTTTTTGTCCAAAACGTGCTAAATTTCACTGGGAAATTGAGTTGCGACCATGCTGCGTTTTGCGCTGTTTCATGTCGCAGCCACTATGCCTACCCACGCAAGTGAGGTACCATTTTTTTGGGGAGACATGGGGACACGCTGGGTCGGTGGAAATTTGTTGATCCACGCAGATTCCAGAACTTTCCACCACAGAAATGTGAGGAAAATGTGTTTTTTTGTCAAATTTTTATGTTTGCAAGGGATTCTGGGTAACAAAACCTGGGGGTAGGCAGACGAGTCACCCCATCCTGAATTCCCCTGGTGTCTAGTTTCCAAAAATGTATAGGTTTGCTAGGTTTCCCTAGGTGCTGGCAGAGCTACGGCGCAAAAAGAAAAGGTAGTCTTTTATCCAAAACGTGCTAAATTTCACTGGGAAATTGAGGTGCGACCATGCTGCGTTTTGCGCTGTTTCATGTCGCAGCCACTATGCCTACCCACTCAAGTGAGGTACCATTTTTTTCGGGAGACCTGGGGGCACGCTGGGTGGGTGGAAATTTGTTGATCCACGCAGATTCCACTTTCCAACACAGAAATGTGAGGAAAATGTGTTTTTTTGTCAAATTCTTAGCTTTGCAAGGGATTCTGGGTAACAAAACCTGGTGAAAGGCAGTCGAGTCACCCCATCCTGAATTTCCCTGGGTGTCTACTTTTCAAAAATATATAGGTTTGCTAGGTTTCCCTAGGTGCCGGCTGAGCTAGGGCTCAAAAACAAAAGGTAGTCTCATTGTCCAAAGAGCGCAAGATTTCACTGGGAAATTGAGGTGCGACCACTTTGCATTTTGTGCCGTTTCCTGTCGTAGGCACAAGGCCGACCCACACAAGTGAGGTACCGTTTTTATCGAGAGACGTAGGGGAACAGTGGGTGGGTGGAAATTTGTTGATCCACGCAGATTCCAGAACTTTCCACCACAGAAATGTGAGGAACATGTGTTTTTTTTGTCAAAATCTTAGCTTTACAAGGAATTCTGGGTAACAAAACCTGGTGGTAGGCAGTCGAGTCACCCCATCCTAAATTCCCCTGGATGTCTACTTTTCAAAAATGTATAGGTTTGCTAGGTTTCCCTAGGTGCCGGCAGAGCTAGGGGCAAAAACTACAGGTAGGCACTTTGCCAAAAAAGGGTCAATTTGTAACTGCAAAATTTAGGTGTGACCATGTTGCATTTTGCGCCGTTTCCTGTCGCAGGCACAAGGCCGACCCACACAAGTGAGGTACCGTTTTTATTGGGACACTTGGGGTAATTCAGATTTGTAAATTGTTAGAACCGGGGTCTCTAGTTGGCAGGGGTATGCACCCTAGTCCAAGTAGGGACCACCGCTTCCGACCTGGTAGCTTGGCGCAGAGCAGCAAAGGTGTCACTTCAGAGGCAATGTGTAAAGTATTTGTGCAACACACAACGGCGATGACACAGTACAACACTCACAAAAGGAACACCACACCAGTTTTGTATAAGAATAAGAATTTCTTTATCTAAAAATTATGCGAGAACCAAAAGCAGGTAAATCCAGCTCCAGGCAAGATCAATAATGAAAAGGATTCTAGTTTCCAAGCAAGATCAATAATCAATAAGAATGAATCCAGTTCCCAGGCCTGATCAATAATAAAAAGGATTCCAGTTTCCAAGCAAGATCAATAATCAATAAGAATGAATCCAGTTCCCAGGCCTGATCAAATCACCAAAAGCTCATGTGTGCCAAGGGCTCCTGCTGGTAATGTCTTTCTCACAGTGACCTTGGATGGCAAAAGTTCACTTGAGGTAGGTTCTTATGGTCAAAATTCACTGTGGGAAGGTTCTTAGGCCAAAGTTCCCGTGCAGCGTAATAAGTGTGCCTCTCATAGAAATGATGCTCCCAGCGTAGGAAGTGCGGCTGCCCAGGCGCTGCTGATAATGCTAAACAAATGCCCCAGTGTCAATTACCAAGTAATTATGCCCCCGTAGGCCAGTCAGTGAAGGACGGTTCCCAGCCAAGCACAAAGCTCACACTCCAGGTACCCGGCCAACCCGCACCCCGCCCTTTCGCAGCAGCCTGGTTGCACTGAGGCGTTACCTGGGGTGGTGGTTGCGGACGCAGGTGCGAGGCTCCTCTCCCCCTGGGGCCTTGGGCTCAGCAGGTGCTGCACGGGTGGGGGTCACAGCCACACAGCGCTCCTTTAGCACAGTGCTTAACAGTGCCTCCAAGTCCTGGGCAACAACGGAGCCTCCTGCCACACAGCGCTTCGCTTCTCAGCGCTACACAGCGCGCTCCGGTCCCAGTGGCGGTGACCTCAGGGCCAGTTTCAGTGGGCTTGCGCCAGAAGCAGAGGCAATCACAGAACCCTGGGAGTATCACGGGGCAAGCAGTGCTGAGGGCACGCACAGCGTTGCAGGGCAAATCTTGAGAGTGTTGTTGCTGTTCCAAAGGGCAGTCTTTAAAGCGCTGTGGTCCAAGGACAGGTAGTTTCCTTTAGCTTAAAAAGAGTGCAGTACCAAAAAGGCAATCTTTAAAAGGTTGAAAACTCTTTAAAATGCTGTTCAAAGAAAAGTAGTTCCTTTGGGATGTTGTGGAGACACTCTGGTGGTGATGTTGCAGTCTCCCATGCAGGGCAGGATCAGCAGACAGTAGGGCAGCTCAGCAGGTTGTGGGGCAGCAGTTCCTTGGAGCAGTCAGCCTCCTTCCCAGTGGCAATCCCCTTGCGCAGCAGTCCTCACTCCAGCAGGGATCCTTCCAGGTCCAGCAGTGTAACAAGAATGTGAGGCCAGGACCCTCCCTTATATATCTTTTTAGTCTAAGAGCTAGAAAGTGGTGGAAGTCTCTGGAAGGGTCTGGGGGCAGGGGCTTCTGGAAGAGTCCAGGGTGTTCTGGTATGTTCCCTGCCTTCCCTGACCTAGCTGTCACAGTGACGAGAGACAGGCCGTTAAGGCTACAGTGGGCAGCCCGTCACAGCTCATCCCAGGGAAGAAGGTGTGAATCACCACTCCCACCTCCCAACCCAGGCAGGCTATCAGTACGCAGAGGGGAGGGGGGAGTCTGCAGCCTAATCTAAGTGTAGGCAGGAAAAGGTCCCCTTTATGAAAGTGGGATCCCTAGCGTAGTAATGCCCAAACCCTATATATCATTGGAAAGGGTTCCCCGCCCCGAGTCCAACAAGACCAAACATGATAGACTTATTAGGCCCCTGTCAGAAGTTAGTCCATAAGGGGAGGTTCCCAATGTTAGCCTATGGAGGATTAAGCCTTACTGCGTTAGCAGTGGCTTGTGGCAGATATGCCAGCCTCACAAGGTTTTAGGGGAGAGCACCTGCACCTCAGCACGGTTTAGCAGTGGTGAGGCACCCAGAGTCCTAAGTCCAACAAAATATAGGATAAGAGTGGGAGGCAAAAAAGGGCAAAAATGTAGGGGAGACCACCCTAAGGCTGACAGGTCTAACATAAATCAACTGTTATTACTAATTGAGCTTTCATGCATTTCTCCCTTTCAATGAAAGACATTGTGTTAAAAAAAAATCTTTATGAAAAATGACCAATAATTCTCATGCTAGTATGATTATTCCCAATTTTGAAAATGTGCAATTATATACTGTTTCTGAACTCTATAATTTGTACCCAATTCAGAAATACATAGGTGTCTTTCATACAGATTATTCCATGTATACATTTTCCAAGACAAAGTGCACTATACCCAGTAAATGAAAAAATACCATTGCAAGTTGCTGCTCAGTTTTTGGATCTGGGTTCGTCGGGTTCTTGGTGAAACTACAAGTCCTATATATCCCCACAACCAGGAAGGTCTAACGGATGTAACGGTATATTGCTTTCCAAGAGCTGTCAAAATTAGAAAAAGTTATAGGTGAAAACGTTGAGACAAAAGGCTGTTTTTTTCAACAAATTTTCAATGATTCCAATATCTAACTGTTAGTTTCTATAACGAAACCTTCATGGATTTAGAAAAATGACCCCTTTCTGAATTCAGAATTGTATTTACTTTTCGAAAATGTAAAGCTTTCCAGGATCCATTATTGCTTTTAAACTCATTTCTACCATTAACTGGAAGGAGGTGGAAAGCTCTAAAAATAGCAAAAATAGGCTATGTCCCAGAAAAATGCCAAAACTGAGTGGAAAATTTCAGTTCTCTGACAAAAGACTGTCATTCCCTAAAAGCTGGGAAAATGGAGATGTTAGCCCCACAAACCCTTTTTTGATACCATTTTCAGGGAAAAACCCAGAGGCTTTCATTTGCAGCCCGTTTTTCCCATTTTTCTGAAAAAAACTAAAAAATCACTATATTTTGGTGAATTTCTGGAACCCCTCCAAGGGAATCCACAAACCCTGGGTGCCTTTAGAATCCACATGATGTTGGAAGAAAAGGACGCAAATTTGGCGTGGATACCTTATGTGGTCAAAAAGTTACAAGGGCCTAAGCGCGCACTACTCCAAAACGCCAAAAAAAGCCTTAGCACAGGAGGGGAAAAGGCCTAGCAGCGAAGGGGTTAATAAAGAGAAAAAGGGAAAACAATAAATAGAACATTTTACTTACCTGCCAGACTCCATCTGTCCTCCATCCTCTTCGGTAGATGCAGGAAGCACACAGGCTCCCACACTCCCCCTATTCGAGTCATGATGCTGCTGTCTTCAGCATGACAGCAGTGTTGTGATTGGTCTGAGGGGCCCGGTTCGGTGCTCAGAAAGATAGTGGAAGCCTGTGCATGTTCTCCATCCAGCTATGCAATACAACCGGGTGGAGAACATAATAAGTATGCACCCTTAGAAAGTGCCCACCACTACTCCCCCTGCTCTGTGGACAGCCCAGCCCCTCCCCGCACCTACAGAGCAAGTACTGAAAGGTAAAATGATTATGAAGTAGTGTTATTATCATTTATTTTTCCGGCGGGGTGACGCAGCTCCACATTAGTGGAGTAGTCTCCACTTGTGAGTAGTAAAAATACAATGTGGGAAACCTTTAAGATGACTGCAAAGAGGTGGTGTATTACTTAACATATCAGAGTGTTGAGGTCTCTTCAGGATCATCTAGCCCGTTTTGAGTGAGAGCTCAGGTCATTAGAAGCAGTTTTGAAGTCTAGCAGCTAAACCCAAATAAAAAATAAAGTTAAGGACAAGATTTTCGAAATTATGGAGGTAGTGGATAGAGAGTGTAAATACAGAGAAAAGTATGCCCCTGCTTGTGTGTATGGTGAGGAAGAGTGTTCTTGCAAATCATTAACAGCTATGATCAGTCACCCTTGGGCCTCAAACAAAATAGTACACATAGCCGATGCCTTTGTCATGACCCTGCCTGCAGGATGCACCCCAGATTTTACTGCCAATCAAGTTCAAGTAATACTACACTCATTTATATACGACAACTGATTCACAGCCAACCCTAAATACTTGGATTTTATTGGTACTCGTATTAGAACCCCTGGCAGCGAAGCTTCTCCAGAAGTACTCTGACTATGCACTGTGACATGCCAGGTGAAGCATCATGATGTTCCTTTACACAGATGAAAAGACCCTTTATATCAGTAATCCCAGGGAATATTTAGATGAAATTATATGGGAGCATATTACGTTTGGAGCTTTGTCTGGGTCACCATTAATTGAAAGGAATCTCAAATATTCCCTCTAGGTGATGGTGCCATATGGTTCACTCCTGATTTTCCTTTGCCTTGGTGCACGGGGTCGGATAAGTACCAAGGAATCTCAAGTAGCTGAGATATAGACACTGGTCATAAAAGATAACTGTGGGTGGCTATGGTAAAGAAAACTTGGCGGTTACTCAGTAAATATCCCTCGCCCTATTGCTGGCTGAATAGAAGGGCCTCATGAAAATGATAATCCTCCCTAAGTTGTTGTATATGTATGTAAATATACCTCTGCCCTTAATTGGCTCCTTTTTTTACCTGCTTCGCATGGAACTGATCGAATTGGCTACAGCTGGCAAGAAGCCCGGAATAAAATGAGAAACACACACTTTGCCATTTCACTGAGAGGTATTTGAAGCCCCTGACCTGGAACTTTGTTATCAATGCATACAGGACCACTTTGCCCACTATTGATTTCAAGCAACACTTTATCTATAGAGCAGCGTATTTTAGTCTTCACACTAACACGTCATAGAAATGCAAGTCTATACTTGCGCCTGACATTATATTTATTGTGTGCCTTAACTCTGTTAATGTGAGTGAAGCGTTTAGATGCATTACTGAAATGTATTCACTGTAGAAACCAGAGATGTATATACATGTTTGCACTTCAAGTTATTGTTGCACATTAAAACATGTATTCCTTTGTTCATGTTTTGCTGTTCTTTCAAAATTACATGTGTACATGTATAATCATATATTCGAAGTGCACACTGAATGTTTAACTAAAGTTAGCATGAGTGGCCAGCTGAAAGAGATGTCTACCTGGGCATTACCCCCTAAGGCGCACAGCTATACTAGAATGGCCATCTGGCGCTACTACTCCATTACAGAAAAGGCAGGGAAACCTGCTAATGTTGGCAGCCAGATGTAGCTGGCTAAGTTACGTGATGCCCAAAAACCAGGCTTCATCATATGCACCTATGCTTCCGCTAGAGATTTTGCTGGGGACATTTACTTGTCATGACTGCCCAGAATTTTGATCCTTGGGCAGAGGTGGGACTGGGCACCTGGGCGATTTATTTACGGACGCGTAATTACAGAGCTTGGAAGGGTTGGTGAAAGAATTTGGTATTGCGCCAGGTACTATTATGCTTTATATGCTACTGGTGATACAGTTCCACCAAACATGGGTAATGTTGAAACAGAACCAGAACTTTGCAGGTGCTGCAAACGATGCTGGTGCATGGAAACGGTAGACATGATGTAACAGCAATATATATCTCCATGCTGCCCGGCCTAACCCCCCTGGTGACAAAGCTTCGGGAATACTGGGATTATGAGTTATCAATCACCATGAGTGAGAAGCAAACAGTGGGTACAGTGTTTAGGGCATACCAAAAGTGTATCCACTAATGCCAGGCTGCAATATAGCAGTTTAATTATTTGCACCATACATATCTTACACCACATAGACTGGCCCACATGTATCCTACCTCGGTCGATATATGTCCTCGATGCTCTGGTGCGGATGCAAAGTTTCTTCACATGGTCTGGTCGTGCTCCGCCCGAGGCTTACTGGAGCGAGATTGCGGCAATGCTAGGGGAAGCGACCGATACTATAGTCCCAATACAAGCTCTCCATTTCTTGCTGGGCATCACTAAGAGATCTGCAAGGCAAAAAAACCTTAATAAATTGCTAGACCTGGCTTTGGTGTTAGCAAAGCACAGAATCGCCATGTCTTGGAAATCGAGTGTGGCTCCAAACACACACAAGTGGTTAATGGATCTTCATAAGGCACTGGCGCTAGAGCACACACAGCAAACACTGAAGGCAACCTGTGACCACCCACAGTCCAACCCGATGCAATGGCCAGAGTACTTGACATTCGTGGATGGCAAATTGAATTTATCTCGCTCGCCCCATGGATCAAGGGGCTCCCCAAGTAGAGCAATATCTAAAAGACTGACATACACTGACGAGCACAGAGGGCAACTGTCCAGCCAATGCCCAATTTAATTTGTTGCGGTCTCTGTCCCGCATGTCTTCCTTCTCTTTCTTGTTCCTGCTACCCTCCCCTGTTCTTTGAAAAGTATACATAGAAGCTGCCACCCTAACACATATAAGCATGTAGTGCATCTGAGATAGTTGAGATCACATTGTTAGTGTTTAATGTGAATTGTCTGGTCTGTCAGCATAATGGAAGGATGAATAGAAAAGTCAGTGGTCTAATATTTACTGTTTAAAGTTGGATAATATACCGAGACATGTATAGGCGATTAGTTCTGGCTTTCTTTGTCTCAGTGGAACCAACATCCAGAGTAGCCTGGTTCCCCACCAAGTGTCATATGTGAAAATGTTACTGTACTGTTTTTTGTATAATAATGCTGGCTGAGTTAATTATGTGTAAACCTGTAAAAACACCAATAAAGATGATTTAAAAATAAAAAAACTAAAGTTAGCTTAACTACAGGCTTCAGTCGAAATGTATTTTGCTTCGCCATCAAATTTCCCTTTTTCCTTGCATGTTCATTATTATAGTTTATGTTAGGTAGAGAAAGGTTATTGTCTATATTTGATGGCTGATAGAGAGGCCTGTGAGAGACTTGACATTAAACATGGAGGAACATTGGCCGAAAGAAGCTTTCTGTTCATCGTGAACCAAACTGGCAAGTTGTTCAAAGCTAACACCGGCAGCCTTAGTCTGATGCGTTGGGAACTCAGAGCTATGTCACAGATACACACGAATAGTGTTCTGATTGATTCCTGGTGGTGTGAACAAAGATATTGTGTTTGAATCTTTTGATACTTTATATTGGTGTTCCCATATTCTGAGCTAGTAGAGATCCTTTTAGACTTTGAGAGGTACAGAACTCTCCGCTTAACCTTTTCTTACAAGTGTGAAGCTTCATGCTAAACACCAATTTCTTTTCTTTTGGACTTCCACTAGACTCTGATTATGCTGACACCTACCTCTTCTATTGCTCCCAATTTAGAGACTCTTAATAGATTAGTCTATATGTGAGCTACGTTACAGTAGGGAAGGGAAGTTTCTTTATGGACCACCTTTTCACTTTTATTTGTTATTGTATAATTGTGGCTGTAACAATTCTGCACCTCATTCTGAAGCATCTCAATCAATGGAGATATTTTACTTTGCCTATTGTACTAATCTACTTATTGAATTTGCAATTAGCTTGCATATTTGCTGGATTAATTGGTAATTGATATAAAACCCTTCAACTCTATTCATCGATTCCTGGTCATCATAAGTCGGATATTACAGAGTAACACAAGAACTAGAAGTATCATGCAGGAACCAAAAGCAGGTTTACAGGAGATGCCCTTTTCCCTTCTGTATACACACACAATCTTATTCATAAACCACAACAGGTAGTTCAAATAAATAAACAGAAGAATCAATCAGCTAACATTGTTTTAATTCCAATGAAGCAGAGCCAAACATTTTTTGGATAACAATTGATTTTGCAAAGATAAAAACTTCTTGGTTACTGTGCCCTGGGAAGGGGAAGGGGAATGTGCAGTGAGTATAGGGAAGGGTAAGCAACATAGAAAAAAGGGGGCCAAGAGGCCACACAATATTAGATAACCAAATATTCCAATTTAGATATAGATGACCATGGGTTCAAATATAACCTAAAAAACAACAGGCTTCATGGGTTTAATGAATAACACAAATGTTGGAATGAAGCTGGAAACAGAGAAAAATGGTCGACGTTTCGACCCCTTTACAGAAGCAGGCTTGAATTGATCCCTTGCAGTGGGGTCTTCAGCAGGACAGAAGACAGGGACACAGACCTATTTGGTACATGAATTAATACATTAGGGTCGACTCCCAATAAAATGATTGATAGAACAACTAAGCACATCAGAATAAAAGAAAACAAGACATACCAAGGATGCTCATTTTCAAAAGGCGGAGAAAGAACTGCCACTCATACAGGGCGTCGGGACTGGACAATTGAACCAACCTCTAGTTGCAAAACTGATTTCAGTGAGTGGTGGATCAATGACATTGAGGAAGAGCGTCATTCTGGATAGGGAAAGAAGGATAAATAGGGTAAACCATAGTCTGACAAATGATATGGCTAAAGGCAAGCCTGAATAGGAGTCAGTGAAACTTACACTATGCGCCATGGTGCAATTCCAATTAAAATCACCGATGGTATGGAGGCACACGCCTAGTAGTACTTTCAAGGAGAAAACCAGCACATCAATGTGTGAGTAGTAACGGATACTACGGTAACAGGAGGTCTCTGTAGATGAAAAAACCGAACATCACCACTTGTACAAGCGTGGGAGACCCATGGTTAATCAAACATACCAACACAGAGATAAAAAGGGGGATGCGCCTACCGGTAGCCCGAGGAGTCAGGACCCAAGGTACTCGTCAGATAACCAGTAAAGTCTTGGTATTCAATCCAGCAACTGAATGGAGTACATGAAAAACAAAAATTGTTGGTGACGGTCTCCTAAAGGCAAAACTCGCCCGTATCAATGTAGGAGACCCTAGATAAAGAAAATACCTGATGCAAATTTTTATGTCAACAAATGCAGGTGAAACAGCGTAACCGAATTCAAGCCGAAACAGCGTGGCAGAATCAGCCTGAGCCTCCTCGCTATGAATGCGATCACATGGTATTGATCGACATAGACATAGAGGAAGGCGTAAGTGTATCTAAATTAAGAAAGCTAATGGCGGCCATCATGGGATGGTTAGTTAAACGAAGAATCTGTCCATATATCTGACAGTTGGTAAATGTCAAGCCACAATTGGAAAGTAGCCAGGTGGCATCATGGAAACATCACTACGGGGGCATGGCAAAAAGATTGTTAGATAAAATAAAAATGTTTGATTAAATGACGCTCGATCGGTAATCATCAGAGGATGACTGACAGATCAAAACTAAACGAATGTGCATTCATATACGTTCAGGATAATATATTTACACGAGAGAGAGCTTGCATAAAGAAACAAGGATTACATAGAATGATAAAATAGATACAAGGAATACCGCGTTATTGTTTAAAGACATGATGTTTATCGGTTCGGTTACGCTGTTTCGGCTGCATTTGTTGACATAAAACTATGCATCAGGTATTTTCTTTATCTAGGGTCTCCTACATTGAAATGGGATAGTTTTGCCTTTAGGAGACAGTCACCAACAATTTTTGTTTTTCATGTCCTCCATTCAGTTGCTGGATTAAATACCAAGACTTTACTGGTTATCTGACGAGTACCTTGGGTCCTGACTCCTCGGGCTACCGGTAGGCGCATCCCCCTTTTTCTCTCTGTGTTGGTATGTTTGATTAAGCATGGGTCTCCCACGCTTGTACAAGTGGTGATGTTCGGTTTTTTCATCTACAGAGACCTCCTGTTACCGTAGTATCCGTTACTACTCACACATTGATGTGCTGGTTTTCTCCTTGAAAGTACTACTAGGCGTGTGCCTCCATACCATCAGTGATTTTAATTGGAATTGCACCATGGCGCATAGTGTAAGTTTCACTGACTCCTATTCAGGCTTGCCTTTAGCCATATCATTTGTCAGACTATGGTTTACCCTATTTATCCTTCTTTCCCTATCCAGAATGACGCTCTTCCTCAATGTCATTGATCCACCACTCACTGAAATCAGTTTTGCAACTAGAGGTTGGTTCAATTGTCCAGTCCCGACGCCCTGTATGAGTGGCAGTTCTTTCTCTGCCTTTTGAAAATGAGCATCCTTGGTATGTCTTGTTGTCTTTTATTCTGATGTGCTTAGTTGTTCTATCAATCATTTTATTGGGAGTCGACCCTAATGTATTAATTCATGTACCAAATAGGTTTGTGTCCCTGTCTTCTGTCCTGATGAAGACCCCACTGCAAGGGATCAATTCAAGCCTGCTTCTGTAAAGGGGTCGAAACGTCGACCATTTTCCTCTGTTTCCAGCTTCATTCCAACATTTGTGTTATTCATTAAACCCATGAAGCCTGTTGTTTTTTAGGTTATATTTGAACCCATGGTCATCTATATCTAAATTGGAATATTTGGTTATCTAATATTTTGTGGCCTCTTGGCCCCCTTTTTTCTATGTTACTTACCCTTCCCTATACTCACTGCACATTCTCCTTCCCCTTCCCAGGGCACGGTAACCAAGAAGTTTTTATCTTTGCAAAATCAATTGTTATACAAAAATGTTTTGCCTCTGCTTCATTGGAATGAAAACAATGTTAGCTGATTGATTCTTCTGTTTATTTATTTGAACTACCTGTTGTGGTTTATGAATACGATTGTGTGTGTATACTGGGACCCCTCTCTCTCAGTGCCTTACCTACCCAGGTCCCAGTGACGTTATTGGGTGAACCCCCTTTTTGTAACTTTTTCCCTTCTGGACACATTTTTATATAATTGGCTTCAGGTACCAGTGGAGCAGCAATAATGGACTTTCTATCAGAACCTACAGTTTTTCATACCTTACAAGGACTCTTGTCGGCCCCCTCCAGTAAACAGCTAATCCCCAAAATTCCACCATTAGCACGAGAAAACACCTGTACTTACCCTTTCTGCTAGCCCTGTGAAAGGGTCAGCACAGGTGCTGGGAGAAGAGATGGGTATGGTGATATCAGAAAGAATTTGGAATTAAAGCTGTTCATAAAGAGGCATGATCTCCCTTATTAGTAAATTACGTAATATTCAGTACAAACTCCTGCTAAGAGTTTACCATACTCACGTCTCCCTATGGAAAATCAGTCCGTGTACAGATTCAAACTTAACTAGATGTGGGCAGTTGGACGCACATTCACAGCCTATGGCCTGGTTATTTCAAACTGCACTTTTACTTCCGCCAGAACAACTACTGTGAATACTATCAAAATCATCTGTGAGTCAAGTACCTTTGCCATCTTGAAGTGGTGGAAGTTGAATTTCCACCAGGTTATTTTTCCTCATGTCCCATGTAAACCGAAAGTCTATTTTAAAAGATTTATGTAGTCAGGATCTGTATCTCCTTAAAGATATATCTAATCAGATTTGTTCGACTAGGTGTACATGCATCTTATTGCTGTCGGAAGCACTCATCATTTCTTTACATCATACTGTTATCCTCAAAGCATTACATCATATTCGCAAAGGGATCCATACACTTGTTGACGGGATATCAGAGCATGGAAAAATTAGGTTGCTGTTTACAAATGTCAGTTACAGTCAATTTCGTTATTTAGGTGGGTACACTATATCACGTTTTTTTTCATCTTGAACAATTCTCTCCGTACTAATGTGTTGGTTCTATATCCTCCATAGGATAATTGGGGGTATATACTTGGAAGTCGAGTTGAGATGCACAGTATTGTGATTTTACCTCATTGAATAGATTAGATGAAAGGACATTCCACTTGACTTTAGGCAGCTAGCATTTTCTAAAAATCGATTTGAATTGTCTCGTTATAAGAATTTATATCTTGGTTTGAGGCAGAGAAAGTTAGGTGACAATAGTTTTGGAGGGTCTATGGAGGAAAAGTTCACTTAAATTTGAGTGTTGTCAGCATATTGGTGAATGGTGATCTGTTCACAACACTCAAAGGATCATTGTGCAAGACGAGCAACAAGGGGGCTAATATGGAACTCTGTCTGTAGGATGATAAAAGTGATCTAAGGAGCTTCTGAGATGGAGTTCCCCAGGAGGAGGTGAACCAGCTCACGACCCTGCCGGTGAGGCCCAAATGCATTTCCAAATCATGGATGAGTATCTTATGACAAACTGTGTTGAAGACATCAGAAAGATTGAGTGATCAGTACTGCAGTTATGGAAGCATTGGAATGGAATGGTTTGCAAACATGTACAGTTTACAATTGCTAACGTGCATAGTTTACACTTCCTAACTCACAGAAATGACAATACCCTAATAGGAAATGTTGCCATCCTCCTACCGAAACTAAGATACTATGTATGGATTGACACAAAAAACTTACAGATATGAGATGCTGAAACAAGATAAAACTTGCAGATCAGAGGAGCAGAATGTTATAATTCGGCAATCGCTTTATTGTATCTGGGAAGGTAAGTCTATCAACTGGCTCAGGGAAGGTGAGCCTCGTACATCAAGGGTAACTTAAGACATGGGCACCCTAGAGGTTCTGTGTATCTCTCTCTCACTCAAGGAGGACTATCCTTGGAAGTGAAATGGCCAGACTGTAATCTGAACCACAGAAATGTCTGCAAGTCGACGGACACAAGAGGCTTACACTACACGACTTGGTTTGTTTGCAAGCCAGCTGGATTGCTGGATAACTGCCAAAGAGGCAAAAGTGAAATTTTAACAGTGGGTGCAGGAAAGGAACATGGTTAGCAGGCATAGTCACTCATCCGCACTGGTTGACATACGGCCAGATTCATCAATGTCCCGTTTGCGAGTCATTAATAGCGATTATTAAGGAATCGCTATTAAAGACTCGCAAAACGGGATTCATGTAGAAATCGCAAAAAATTGCGATTCCTACAGCTTCCTTATTTGCGATTAGCAAATTGCTAATTGCAAATAAGGAATAACTCCCCATTCATTCCTATGGGCCTAAAGGTCCATAGGAATGAATGGGGAGTCATTCCTTATTTGCGATTAGCAATTTGCTAATCGCAAATAAGGATGCGATTTCAAGGGTGCCAGGGGTGTCCAAAGGACACCCTGTAGCACCCCTGAAATTAAAAATGTAGACTGATGTTGCGCACACACATGCCCAAAGGACATGTGTGTGTGTGTAACATGCAACTTAGAAAAATGCACTAAAGTGCATTTTTCTAAGTTTTCGCTATTTACCACGAAGTCAGACTTCGCGGTAAATAGCGGCCAAAAATTGCGAATTCGCAATTCTGAAATGGTTCATGAATTGCATTTAAGGAATCTCAAATAGAGATTCCTTAATGCAATTCCTCGCAATATAGCGATTTTGCATTTTGCGATTTTTGCATTTGGGATGATGAATCCCAAATGCAAAAATTGCGCTCGCAAAGGGCCAGATTCTCAGAAACTGGCCCTTTGCGAGCCGGATTTCCTTTAATGAATCTGGCTGATAGTTTCTTGAGCTAGCTCTCCTTCGGTTTCTAGTGAGGGGTGCAAACATCTCTGGATTCCTTGGTCTCACAGGAGGCTTCCATGCAGACAAGCCTTGATGAATGGAAGACAAGCAAAGTTTCAGCAGGATATTCAGACTTGTTGACATCTAGGTGGAAGTAGGAAGCACTCAGTTTTGCATTCTGTAAAAAACAACTGCAAGAAGGACCATACACATCTGGCCCCAAGGTGATGGTCACTAAGCTAGAAGGAGATCAGTAGGCAATACCCCTGCATGCAGCGATAGTGAACTTCAAAAACGTAGAAATATTTTAGCCAGCCAGGGCCTATCCAGAGGTGTTGTTTAGTCAACATGGTGGCATATGGAAGGATAGGTTTGTCTGAGGAGCACAGGTTTTGCAGTTTGAGGGGTGCAGATTGATTGGCAGCCCCAGAAAGACCGGCAAAAACAAACAAAATGAGGAGGGGCCTCAGGGCAAAATAATACAATGGGAGAAATGGTACTTCTGTTCTGATCGATCGTTCAGTGCTGCTTGCTGAAAGGTGTTCTATTGCAAAAGAAAAAGCAAACTACCTTATCTGTTTTCAATGCCAGGAAAATACTGTGCACGATGCCCATCAGTTGACAGGATAATGGTGACCTTCACTTTAACATAAAAGCAGGAAAACATTCTGACAATTAAATAGAACATATAGTTTGCTATTACTTCAACCAGAAGTATGGAGAGTGAAAATAATTTCTTTCGTAAAAATAATATGTTTGAGTTCATGATATT